>NC_136705.1:22877879-23600379 GCF_947650265.1 Symphodus melops | reverse complement strand
GTCTTATCACGCTGCTGGAAGTGACACAGAATGCATTAACATTTATGCTGTTCTCTCCTCTGCTTGTGTGCCGTCTCTGAGGAGCCCGCTCTGTTCTTTTTTTGTTTTTTTCTCTCTGCTTTAATGCAGTTCAGCACTTTGTCCATTCACCCCTTACTGTGTGAAGTGCTGCAGAAGAAAATAATGACCAAACAAAACCCCCGGTGCATGTTTTGCATACGAAAGTAGCCGATTTTTTTTGTTTTAAAGGTAGGGCAGACATTACCCTACTTCTCTCAAAAGTTTAACATTAATGAGCACTCAGTCCCCTAAAAAAAATTCCAATTTAACTGTCTTTAAGAGAGATTAATATCGCAGAACTTTTAAATTGCCTCTTGTGGCTTAAAGTTAGTTGGGATTTTAAAGGGATGTATGAGCTTGTAATTGGTATTGGTCAGTGCGGTGCTTAACGGCAAACATTCGGGTGAAACTGCAACAAATAATACGTGCATTATCGGTTAATTTCTTCCTCGGCGTGATTGACCCGTTGTTGAGCTTTTATTTAGCAGAACACAATGTTTTTTGCCCCCTCTAGTGGCACATCTGTCAAATTTTAATGAGCTTTCACTGAACTGTCAGCCAGATGTCTGGTACTTAAAAAGTCTCTGCCCTTCAGAGGCGCAGCAGCTCTCCACTCTGTCAGTGAAGGAAATATGTATTCAAAGCAACACGAGCGTATAGCGAGAAAAGAAAAGCAAGTGTCAAGATTCATCCCAGTTGTTCGAGCTACAATGTACCAGTCATCAGTCAAAGCAGGCAGCACAGTTTGGGCAGGTGTAGCTGAAACGTCATGTGTAAGTTCTGACTTTGAGGACACAAACGAGGCGCTCAGACACAGGACACACTAATGAGCTGGAATTCAATCACGAGTAAAAGCACAGGCTAAAAATGGCCCTGCTGTTGATGATAACACCCACCTTTAAGCGTCTGCCGCCAAGATTTTCCTGGATTCATTTAATACGCTCAACAGATGGAACCAGTTTTGCATTTAACGCTGTGAGAAACATACAAGCAGGGGCCTTGCCAAGATCCCGGGGCCCCATGACGACAGACGACATCGGGGGGCACCGCCACCACGGCGTCAGTCGACCCCGCAATTTTCTCTAACCACGCCTCCATTAAAAGCAACTGACATCATCTTTAAATCACCCTCATCCAAAGCTTCTCCCTTCGGTACTTTTACCATGACATTTAGAAGGTCACTGATGATCGTGCTATAGCTTTAAAAAAACATTTACATATTCTAAAAGAGTTTGTGTTTGAGAAGAATGAGTCCAGAATGAGAACGTATTTTGACCTGAGATGGGTGCCAAGGACTTGCATGATCAGGATTTAACACCGTGACATGGGGCTTCACAGCGCTGCAGGGCTGAGCCCGGTTGCCTCACAGCGAGGAGGTTCTCTCTTGCATTTCTCTCCAGGAACTCCTGCTTCCTCCCACAGTCCAAAGACATGCTCGTTAGGTTAATTGGTGCCTCCACATTAGCCGTAGGTGTGAATGTGAGTGTGGCTGCTTGTCTGCCTAGATATATGTCAGCTCTACGATTGATTGGAGACCAGTTTCGCCTAATGAAAGCGGGGATCGGCTTCAGCCCTGTGACCCCGAATGGGAAACACAGTACAGAAAATATGTAGTCTCAAACTAAGTTAAACTGTCTGACTATGGCAGAGAAAAAACCCAGAAAACCATCCAGGTTTGAAAAAGTAAGATTGTTGAGTCCTACCGTCATTACACAGCGGCCCTCCGAATGTCGTCATGCTGCAGTCACAGCTGAAGCCCTCCCACTGCTGGAGACACACGCCCTGGTTGGCACACGAGTCCTCCTGGCACGTCGTGCTGGGGCCTGAATGTGCAGATAAATGGCAACTTGGTGAGCAGACTTTCCTAACAGCAAGCGGCGCAGTGTGCAGATTGACTCTGCAGAGAAATGAAATGTCACGCACAACATACAGACAATAGGCTTCTGCAAATGGAAGCCTCCACAGAACAAACGTACATATGCTATGCAAACACTAACAACTGTGTGTTTTCTCCCATTTTGTATTCGTCCTACAAATCCTGCGACAAATTGCCAGATTGTAGCCGACTGCCTGCCTGGACTTGAAATAAATTGAACTGTATTCAGTGAACACACACACGACGACAGCCTGACACAAAAACAGCTTCAAGAAACATTGGATGTATTTAAAGAAGTTTGTTCAAGTTTAGTGTCTGGATTTAACTGTTGGCAGTGATTTCTATGATTCATATTGGACAACAGCATTCAGAGTAACACATTAACGCCTGGCGTTTCTTCACTACACTTAGCGTGAATCTAAGCACGGGAGGTGGTTTTGTTCATCCTCTCTTCACACTTTCACGCCTCACTGACCACCAGTGAAGAAGAGCAGTCAGATCGCAGCCTTTCTTTAGAGCGTCTTACACTCCTGCGTTACGCAGTGTGAACGGGATCTTAGGACAATGATACCGGATTGTGGTGTCTGAGATGACCCCATTAACGGACGAAGCCTGAGTGATTTTAGCCATCTGTTCCTGCAGGAGGCTCATCAGCAGCAGCCACCATGCTGGAAATGCTGTCTCAGTCGACCTTTCAGTCAACCTAACGACAGGTTGAGAGCTGGAGCTGAGACGGGTTTTAAACCTCCGGATGAATTGTAGCTACATGCTTAATAACGCGTATTCAAGTCTGTGGTTGGTGTGTTACTTCTGGTGTGTCCTGGAGTCAGCCTCAAGCGGACACTGGACAAACTGCAGGATTGTCCACTTCTACAGTGGCCTCATTTTTCTAGACTGGAGGTTTCCAGCCAGGCTGACCCTGGTGCCTTTAGACTGTTATTAATGTTTATAGTCTGAGAGTTCGCTCCTCTGGCATGTGCTTAACCCTTAACCCTTACATTGCTGGGTCGTTGAGTTAGTCAGTCGCTGTGTCCGTCTTTATCGACCGGCGGTCTGTGCGACAGTGACGCTGAGTGTGACTTGTCTGTGAAATGTGAGGTTACGATGCCAACAACATCTGAATCTTTTAACTCCAGTCACAACATATGAACCGTATATAATCTGAGTAATGAGTCAAACAGATCTGCATGAATGCACTGAGCACTCTTCTGTCGCACCATATCTACAGATACAGAAGCGTCTTCCATTTAAGACCATATTCATTGTATAGTATTCTGTTTATAGGATGAGTTCAGGTGTGCCGCTGTTGCATTCATACTCTGCACTCTGATCCGATGTATCCTCTACTTGGTCCTGATCAAGTGAAACCACAGTAGGTGCTGCTCAGACTCCGTAACTATGGTAACTGCTTAATAGTTATGCTTTTGCTGTTGCCCACTCAAAGATTAAAAAAAAAAATGCATAGCATAAATATGCTGTGGCTGCACACAGTGGACATATTGCTACAAGAGAAATATTATTAATATTGATATGAATAAAAGGATGATTATTAATGTATTACATACTGTAGGTGTTGCAGCTTGTTAAAGATATGACATGTGTAACGTGGGCTAATCCGACTGAGCTCGTTTTATGAGAAAAAAAACAAACATGCATGTCCCACTATCGTTATATACATGTCAAGTTAAAGTGAGAAATCTACATTTTGAAGAGATTAAAAAACGCGATAAAAAAAACACAATATTGATTCAATCAGTTTCCTTTTCTGATTCGCTGGGAGTGACTTTCAGTTTGTGTGAATGTTGGCGCCCCCTGTGGACGAAGTGATACCGCAGATCTCTTTGTGCACCTTACTCTCTGATTATTCATCAGGACATATCTTGTGTTAGCTGCTTTTTATACCGTATGCTTTACCTGTTCACTTAAATTAAATTCTGCTGTGACAGAGCGCCATGACGTCTTTACTGATGAGGACTCGTTTTAAACGTACAGAGATGAAGACTCATCTTTGAGTTAGTACTGCAGTTGTCTTAAAGGAAGTTCATGCAGGATAAAAGTTGTTAGAACATCTAATGTTAGTCATGCAGAAGTACACATATAGACACGAATATAAGCACAGGATAATAAAAAAAAACATAGTTATGTCCACTGAAGACGACACACAGTGTGTGAGAGCCCCATACGCTTTGATACAAGACGGTGAAGATTCTTGTATTCCCATGGGACTGAAGTCCATTTCATATGTCTGGTGGGTGAAATCAAACTCGGCAGTGTTCTTGCTCAGGGACAGTTTGGGAGTGTGGGGGCAGAGGTACAGTGGGGAGGTGTCTGTGGGGGGAGGGGGAGTGTTGGAGATGCAGACGGAGGAAGAGGAGGGACATCGGACTCTGTTTCAAACAGACAGAACTATCTACCTTGCAAGTCAGCTTTCATCAACGCAACTTTTGTCGGCAAAATAATAGGAAAGGAAAAGGCAAAGCACACCAGCTGTTAGTAAAGCACCAAGAGCTCAGAAGTGGATTTACAGAAACACAGACTGTTGAAGGATGGGAGGGGGGGGGGGAGGGGGGGGACTGGGCTAAGCTGAACTTTGATTGGAACTGCTCTCAAAATGCCATCAGCAATATGAAGTAAACACAGGCAATTGTTAAGTCATGATTACAGGAAGTGGCCTTGTTCAGTTAAACTTACAGTGATGGAAATGTTCTCTCATGCAGTTTCTGAAATGGACCCTGCTGCTGTCAAATTTCATCAGCGACTATTTGTACCTTCTGAGCACAATACAGTGAATGTTTCATCAGAGAAGCTATTTCCCTGTGAGAGCGGCTATTGATACTGTGTGTGGCGCCCAAGCAGCAGATCTGACGGACCCGTGCAGGGTGCTGAATTTGATTACTTTTGTCATGTTGATACATGAAGAGATGAGCTGAGCTGAGAACTCAATAGAGGAAAGTGTGGATGAATTGAGAAATTAAACTAAGTGAGTGAAGTTGAAAAATAAATCAAATATTGTCTCTGGATGTGATGCACACATTAGACTGGGCAAATGATATTCAGGCATGCAACAAAGGCTTCATACATTATTCAAAAGGATTGCTCCTGGCAAACTCTCAGATCCATCAAGCATGCATAGAGCAAAACAAAATGGGGATAAAATGGGAAATAACACTGGCAGGACAAATATGGCAGAGAGAATAATCAGATTATGGCTAAGTGAAACAGAAATGATTGCCTGTGGAAGAGTGTCAGGGTTTGATGCATCCTAACTGAATACTAACACACTTCATGGATGTTGAATTATTTGACATAGGTTGGCAGTGTGGGCGCCTTGGTGGGTGTGCTTTACATTGTACATGTGTCCTTGTCTGACAAGAGAAAGAGGGAGGGAGGACTGTGCAGGGCGTCACGACGGCCCATCTTAAATATGAGTGTGATGTTACAGGGAAACCAGAAAAGAATTAGGATGTTATATTAATTTATTTTAAAAGATGTTAAACATCCTTAAGTCATCAAATTATTTTGTTAAGAAAAACCTCCATGGATTAAAAAAAAACAACAAAAAAAACCCTCCTCTGTGAGCAAACCTCCAGTGTATTTGGAGAACTCACCTTCACATCCTCTCTCTATCTGTCCCACACAGTCCAGAGCGTCTGACATCAGGTCCGGGAGCCGCCCGTTCAGATCCATTGATGCCAGACAACCTTGAAAGCCCTCCTTGGCATGCACCAGTTTTGGCAGCTCCTTGAACATCTCCTTTGCAACCCCTCCAATGTAAAGGTTACCTGTGCAGAAAAGACAAATGGAACACTACTGACCCCTAGTGGACACAACATGTGGTGACCTGTGAGGCTTTATACATAAAAGGAAACATCCTTTTTAAGTAAAATAAAAATCACAACAGCTTTTAAAACTTTGTAATTAGGACATTGAATGTTCCTAAGACTAATAAGTCTGGGTTATAAAAGGGCCTTTTAAACAGACTGGTCATTAGGAGGGTTTACTGCATGTCCAGAATGATCCACTTTGAGGATTGAGTCTGAGCTTTTTTCCCCTCAGGCTGATGATTCAGCGCTCTGTTGAAGAAGACTAAAAGACTCCAGGTCTCCTTTATCCCAGGTGCATTTGAAATTCTTTACGCAACTTCGTCCTCAGGTTCCCTTTCATGCACAACTTTGGCACATTTGCACATCTCCACATTGCACTTGTTTTTCATTTTACTTTGTGGAAAAAGCCTGTATAAGTTCTTTCATTATGTCTGCTCCTACTGCAGAACTAATTCAACCTTTACTGGGATAGTGAAGAAAAACTGATTCTCTATCTAAATCCAAATCGGACTCTTAATCCAAATCTGTGCCAATTAAAGGAAGGAGCAGGAAACTTCAGGCCTTCTTTAAAAAGTGTCTTACACGGCAGCAAAACACCTTAAAGCAGTTTTAGAATTCGATGGATGACATTTTAAAATGTGTCCAAGAACAAAAATTTGTGACAAGATTTGCGACAACATTCGTCAAAACTGCTTATTGAGGGAAAATATAGGTAGGAAGCTTTTTTAATCTTGTTAACTGAAAATTATTTTTGGATAAATAATGGGACAAGAAGCTATGTCATTGGAAGGGTGCAGAACTATATTTCAAAAAGTGTTGTAGTCAAGACCACACTAACCTCCGAGACCGCTCTCGAGCCCAAAGGCAGTGTGCAGTCCAAAGGGCGTGTTACTCATTAAGACAGTAAAATCAGGAAGCTTGCACCCGGAACCGGGGCTAGAAAATCAAAGTACATATATATATATATATATATATATATATATATATATATATATATATATATAAAGGTGCGCTAAAACTGAGACTGAGACAAGACTGAGTAAAAAAGCGAGACCTTCAAAAAGTCGTCTTGACACCAAGACCGATCTTTTGACAACTACAACACTGATTTAAATAATTAAATTCAGGTTCAGCTTAATCTGGTTCAAGTCCGACCTGTGGCTTCTTTCCTGCAGATTCTCACTCTCTCTGATTTCTGATTCTATCCACTGTCCTCTCTCTCAAAGAACGGCACAAAAACCCAAAAATAAATCTCAAAAAAAAAAAAAAGAAGAGAAAAACATTCACTGAACTCCTGCAGAACGAGGATTATTGTTGTATATGGTCCCTGAAAACTAAACGAATAAACTAAACTAAGCACACACAGGCCTTTTTATGAACTCCCCGCTGCACACGGACAGTGTCCATGTTGGCTGCGGAACAGATGGGGGTTGATTTGACGCTCAGGGTGCTCTGCGGTGGTAATAAAGTGGGGCCTCTCCATCCCCCCTGCAGGATTTATCCTGGTGCAACCTTTCAGTCCTGAACCTGCTCCTCTCACCTCCAGGCCACTGCTGCTCCACTTAAACCAAATCTGAAATAAATAGCAATCTGTTGGGCCTGCTCACCCTTCAGGTCCAGGTTTTTGGCCCCTGTGGTCGTTTGTGTGGTGACCTTGGTATCAATCTTCACGGTGTGGAGGTTGTTGGTGTCCCTGGAGATGATGACGTTGTGCCAGTGGTTGTCGTTCAGCGGCTTGTTAGAGTTGCCTTTGATCAAGTGGGCTCCATTTCCCAGGTCAGACACATAGTGCAGATACCTGCAGACATGCAACCGTCAGCAGGGAAGGTGAGGACATGAAAATCAAAGGACAAACACGGATCCAGACGACATGTTTTATCCCATCCAGTGCTTCGCAAACAGCATGCAAAATATTCTAAAACAAAAAGAGCAACTTTGGAGGAAGAAAAAGTGCATTGAACTTCTGCGAAGTGGAGCGTGTGCCCTCACATTCACAGACACAAAGGAATCAGAGAAAGCAGCTGTCTGCGCCGAGCTCAATAATTGGCAGGTTGCAGAGTTAACAAAAGGTTCTGGGCTGTGCTGAACTAATTTGTCTTAAGTTCTCTTGGTTTACAGGCTATTTGTGATTGTCATGCTCATTTCTAATTAAAATGAATGACTTTAATGTTTCGCACGTTGAATAATACCTTCACTCCCGGCGTTTCTTAAAAGAAGGTCATTCTATAGCTGCATTTCAGCAATAAGAAATGCGCCCTTGTGCGGTTGATTTTCCTTTTATGTTGGCTATTTGTGTTGCCTTCATGAAGATTAAAAAAGAACAGTAATAGCCGACAGCTCTTTCAGTAAATATTCTGGCACAGAGGTGATAAGAAAGAATTTGAATTCCCGTAGTGATGGCTTAAAAAGCTGTCAAGAATCATTTCTGTTTAGAAAACTGTCACATAGTATTCACAGCTACATTATTCAATTCATTAATCCATTTTTATGGAGATTCTGACATAAATAGACAACTTGCTACACTTATTTAACGCAGTTTACAGCCTTTTTTTCTGTCCATGTTTGCAGTCACACCTGCTGTCAGGTGGGTTTGCGCCCCATGTAAAGTTGTGTAGATCTGTGTGTTACTACAGCTGCAGTTTCATCTCAAATGAAACAACACGCCGCCCACACTGAACGAAACTTGATGTACAAATTCCCCTTAAACCTGTCAGAATACAGAAAGAGTGTTTTTATAGTTTTCTCAGGGGAGGGCGGAACAAAACACAACATGTCTACTGCGACAAGAATCAGTCAAATCTGGTGAAGAGGAGGGGCGACAGAGTGCAAGACACTGAATGAAAGTGGAGTTTTTCGATCTGCGTACTGCTTGGAGGGCTTCCACACATGCAGCTAGCATGTGTGAACGCAGACAGAGTTTCTCCTTCCAGAACCTCGAGTTGACCTCGCTCCGAGGGCATCAGCCCGTGGACCACAGAGGGAAAGTACGTTTTGATGATAGTATGGGGTAATACATTTAAAAAATCTGATGTCAATCTGGTGAAATGTTTCTATTTTATTTTATTATTTTACATGGATGCTTGGGTCAAAACTAAATGTTTACATTCATGCTTTATACAAGTAAATTCCCGTAAATTCCCATGGAAAGTTTAGGATTTTAAATATTTGGCAAGTAGTCCTACCGGCCATAAATCCTTAAAGATCAAACAGGCAAGAGACGGACTGCTTACTTCTTTTATACTCTTAAGAGAGTGTGTACATTGTTCACCTCTTTTTCAGGGTTAATCTGTAATTATACTTCTGATGATGTCTAATTCAATTCAAAAAAAACTTTATTTGTCCTCAGTTCAAAGACACAGGGAGTGTACTGTCACTAGAACTGATTAGATGTTAAAGTTTGCACCTGAAGAAGTAGCAGAAGAAACTATCTGCAGACATGAGGCCTCTTACCCTTTGACCAGCTCCACCACGATGAAGTCGTTTCCGTCCCCGCTGTTGAAGAGGATGAGGCCGTCGGACGAGGTGGTTTTGAACTGGAAGAACAGGTGCATGGAGTAGTAGGCCTGCAGAGTGGTCAGGGTCACGTAGCTGGAGCGGGACTTGAAAGTGACGGGGTCTGCGATGATGTTCTTGAAGCCGATCATGGCGTTGAGCTCGCAGTAGTCGATGTCACCGTTCTTACACAGGTCTATGTAGGCCATGCCGTTGAAGGAGAGGCTCTGCAGGTGGCCGATAAAATTGGACGGCACCAAGGACATGAAGCGCTTCTCCGTCACGATGCCCGTCTCTATGTTATGGAACTCCAGCTGGGTGTGGTCACCTGCCATTTGACCTTCAGTCAGCAGAGGGGGGGGGGGGGGCAGAGTGTGTTATTAAAGAGTCAACTTTAAATCAAAAGGCCAGTTTAAACTTAGCCGTATGTCTCGAACAAGAATAACTATTTTTCTCTTTAACAAACAAGGCAAAATGTTTTTTTAGGATTTATTGTAAATCTCACGTGAGTCATTTAAATCATTACAGGATCTGAAAGTAGTAAAAATGTCCAAATTGTTCTCCTCTCTGATCCTGATTTTCTTTCCTCTGTCATGATGCTTCTGATGTCTTGTGTGAAGCACTTTGCCTTGCCAATTTATCTGGGTTTTTTCCCAGGATAACAAGGCTGATTTTTCTCCAGATCTTCAGACACATAGGTCAAGATGTCGAGAGAACAACTGCATATTCTTATTTATATAAAATGTGTTGATGCATGTCTGCTTCGGGCTCCTACAGTTCCACTTATTGATAATATTTGTTTGTTATTTGAAATGACCTCTTGAGCTCCACCTGCACTACCTGCAGGGACCACTAGAGGGCTGCAGCACACGCTGCAGGGCTCACTGCTCTGGATAACTGAAGTGACAGTGTATGGAATTAAAGAGATTTGATATCAAATCCAAAAAAAAAAGGACTGATGGAAGTAGTGGAGAGGAATAGTGAAAGAATCATTTTTGACACAACTCTACTGTTGCAGCCTCCTTTCAGTTACATTTTCTGTGAATGAAAACAGTAACATGTTGTCCTAAAAGGGACGAGAGCTTCAAAAGAAAGCTCTCTCCAAATCTGCAAAAAACCTGTCAGAGCACAAAATAGGGCAGAATAACACACACAGAAGCGTGCGTTCGTCCAACCTCGAGTCTAAAAAAGCATCATGTATAATTCAAGCTGAAAGTGGAAAAACAAGTTTCTGTGTCAGGAAACGAGAGGATGGGCTTTACCTTCCACCGGCGGCAGATCATCTACGGTCAGTTTCAAACTCTTGCCCCTCCTGAACACACGCACTGTGTGCCACTCATTATCGTTCAGATTCTGACCCGCAAAAATAGTCTCTGGACCTTTGCCTGCAGGACAGTCCAGACAGCGGTTAACAAACGTGCATGCAAACAACTCCACATACTGAACACATCATAGACAGAGTGAAAGATAGAAGGGGGGGGGGGGGGTTAAAGAAAGGCAGAGCACATAGCCTGACAAGAAGCAGAAAACATTAAGGTAGACAGAGGTAATGGTCCGTAAAAACACATCGCTCTGACTTGCATTTGCTGCGCTGATCGCACCATTAGATAGGGCATCAATTTCTGAATTCTCACTGAACATAATTTTTCTCAAAGACAGAGAAGGGAGGCGGGAATCAGGGTGTCACATCATGATGAACAGAAAAATGAACCCTAAATGTAAATGTTGTAAATGTTCAATGTCAAAAGAAACCAAAGATGATCAGACATTACATTACCGGCCTCTTTCATTTCTTGTGAGACTTGTCCTTCCCCAACACACCACTGGGTGGCAGCAAATAACCACCAAAAGGCTGCAGCTGTGCAGGGCACTTAACAACTGAGCGTCACTCTCCATCTTGTTTACCTTCGATGGTGCAACCCAGTATTTGCTTTTTTCTCTTGCTCACCACAGGAAATGAAAAAGTGATATAGAAAAGGAATATATGAGTGATGGGGGGGGGGGGGGCTGTGTGCGTCGTGGTGAAAAGAACCCTGAAAGAAAAACAGACGGGCCATTGTCGCTGGAAATCGAGGAAACAGAGTGTGATTTTTTTTTTTCATCAGAACCTTTGAAAATACACGGGTGTTTGGTAAAAAGCTGCAGAACGCAGGTAGCTCAGCAACACGATAAAAACGGCACAATCTGAAATAGGTCCTGCGTTAGATTGATAACTACAAAATGACTATTCGACTTGAGTCGACATTTATCTGAATTATTCCTTCACTGACTGCTCAAACCGGCTTTTTAATATTGCACAAAGTATGTCACAGCTCGCAGGCTTAAATGGAGATGTCACACAGAGTCACGGCGCCAAGAACCTCAAGATGAGATAATCAAATTTAGAATCGCAGATAAATCAAAGCGACTGCACTAAATCTCTGTGATCTCGAGAGCAGAGAGAAAAGATAATCTCTCCAAGATACCCCCTTCTGCATTTAGATATTCCAACGTCGGTCCAATTGGGGCTGTGTGTCTTTTTTTTTTTTTTCATCCAGCCCCTGTCAGAGAGCATCTTTGAGTTGCCATTGAGCTGCGATGTTCCCCCTGCTGGGCACACATAACCAAACCGACCAATGAGGACGTGCTGCTGCGACTAAAATCCTCAGGCTGCGGATACCTTGCCCACTGTGTGGAACATTTCAAACGTGTGCCAGGTTCATTCCCCTGCATCCATTTATGGCTATTTATTACTTCCTTTTCAGCAATCTTCAAAGCTTTGATACAATGTGTATGCAAATCTAAGAGTGCCAAAGTACTGGGGCACACTCAATCTCAGAGGCACATTCCTGCTTTGTAAGCACTAAACACCAGGCGACTGGCAAGGGATTAAGGCGGAGAGATATGAAATAATGGAGGGAGTTGGATTCTAAGGCAGGCTTGATCTTTGCCTCCCATCGTGCTGTCCTTTCTGCTCTCCAAGGAGGACAGAAAGGGAAGAGGGGCGAAAGAGGTCAATCGTTTTAAGATGCACATTTTCTGCAGGACGGTCGCAACAGAAGAGACGAAATTCATGTCTGTGGTGCGGCCATGTGGTCCACACAGCAGACTGCTGGACAGAGCTGAAGGGCGTTTAGTCCTCTCTCTCTCTCTCTCTCTCTCTCTGCCATATTCAGCCCTCTCTAGTGCTCTCACTGATGCTGATCTATCTGCAGTGATGGATCTACAGTGATCCCTCCCTGCCTCATTGACTACAGGCCCAAGGGAACTAGTGGAGAAGTGTGGCACAGGGCAGCATGAGAAGAAGATGTGATTATCCAGTCAATCAGCTCTGGCTGGCTGGATGACAGGACTGTCCCCCTGATGCTGGATATCAAGCATGTGGAGGGAAGAGGGACAAGCTGACCAAACAGCAGGCCGCCACTGCTGCATTATGGGGAAGTCAAAAGGAGCGTTTGCACTGGAGGCTGGCTGCACGAGAAGTCAGCAACACTTCCATACTGCATCATATCGAAACATGGTTTTGGTCTGATTACTTCATGCAAGCACTGTAGATGAGATCGCTGTTAAAAAAGTAATCTGTTTTGATTTAATGAAGGACAGGAGCGATGCTTCATTTCGGGTAAGCGGGTGCATTGTAGCTGTTCGTCAGGAGACCCAAGACATGTCTGAGCTCCACCTCTTTGAACCAACGTTAGGTTGAGACAGCACTACCAACATGGCAACCGCCAACGTTGGGCTTCAAAAATCCACTTCAGTAACCAACGGGTGACGTCCATGTTTTATACAGTCAATAATTAGGGACACGGAACATGCTGAAAGGTTGTTTTGAACACACGTCCATCGAACCATCCCATTCCAAGGAGAGGAATATTTTTAGCAACAGCTGCATAATCATGTCGTGTTAACTACCTGCTGCCTTGACACAAGACTCCCTCAGTGTGCTTCGTGCTTTAGGGGATGTCAACGTTTATTTTTCCAGCTTTGAATGCAAGTAGTACTTCTTTTTTTTTTTTTTTTTTTTTTTTTGAAAGCACTACTGAGCGAACGTGTTTCGTAAGAAAGAAACACTGTTAATGATTTTGTACTCAATATCGGTCTTGGTCTCAGGATCTCTTTTTTCAGGGAATCTAAAGGGTGTTCACTCTGGGCGGACTCCAGATTTTAAATCAGGACCGGTCCATCAGAAAGGATGGTTTTCCCACCTCATCACTGGGATTAGAAGAACAATACCCCATTTCTTTCATAATTCAGATGTTCATCCCCCAGTTGTGGCCACAGCCTTCCCAGTGTTACAGCTGCACACAAGATGGGGATTTTGTATTGATATTTATGCTCTTGATCTTTCCTGCCGTGGTCTCGGTTAGTGTGGTCTTGACCACACCACCTGACATGAACAGTTTAAATTCTGGCGATTTGTTGTTTCACACTAAATAAGTCAGGAATTAAAGATAGATGCGTGGAGAAGATCAACGTAACTACGTAGGGATGTTTGCCCAAGAAGGTCAAAGTGAGATTAATCACATGAAGTTGCCCTCATCACAGCATCTTAGCGGCACTGTAAAACGCGATTATCCTGCCGTTCAAGTTAATGATTAATAGAAGACCAAGAATGGCAGACAAAAAGAAAAAAAAAAACCCAGACAATCTTTCGGGAGATATTTTTAGTTCTTATTTTTAGTCTGTTGTCACTCAGAGCCTGTTAACAGTGTTTAAGTGGAAGTGGCAGTGTTTTCCTCCGACAGCTCGGGGCAGCCCCAGGGAGCCGAGGTCCCTAATTGACAGTGATGTGTTCTTTGAGTCGCTGCTGAAATTCTTCATCCACCACGCTGACCAGAGCCGCAGCGCCTGACAAGACACATTAATTAAGACGAGGGGAGAAAAAAAAAAGGGGGGAGGGGGACAAAAATAACATCCTAGTGGAAAATAAATTAAACACAATCTCTTTATGCTCCGGCTTAACACAGAACTCTCCAAGAACTTCAATTAAACATTTCCTGGTGACACAATTAGGTCTGGATCTGTTGAGGAAAGATGCTGTTTTTTTTATTTTATCTGACTTTAACATTAGATAAATATTCTCCTTTAGCATAATGGCTGCTGATGGAATAAACATACTTGAATTGCAGTTTATCTGTCAGCTTTGAATCTATAAAACATCCATATTCTGTTTATTTGACGTCATCGAAAAGGTTCAATTAAGATTCCTGAAATGTCAACAAACGCATTTTCAAAATGAGGACTCACATGAAGCCTTTAAGGCCAAAGTAACAGACCACAGTTCATCAATTTGTCACTGTTTTTTTTATTGTATCTCCTCTTCTACGCTGTAAGCTTGACGTCACTGGAAATAAGGGGAAACCTCAGTGTGTTTCGAGTGAAAAAATCGAGATATAATCAGAACATGTGTTCAAACTGAGTGTCATCGAAAGTGAAAGAATAAGACGACGTAAGCGCATAGACACGCCAGTGATTTAAATGAACTCATCCAACATTTAAAGCATAGACTGTTAAAGTGTTAACAGCACAAGGGGCTTCTGAGGAGAGAAGCCAGAAGATTTACAGCTCCCTCTGCTGGCTGGCTGCAGTATAGAATAGCCTTTATTGTCATTATACAATTAAACAACGAAATGATTTGGCTTGACCTAAAAGTGCACACAAGTTAAAAGAAAAACAACAGAAGAAGAATATAAAAAAATAACTCAAATTAAGGAGGATGTGCTTTGTATGGTAGGAAGTAACTGCAGAAGTAAAATGTTTTCTTTCATGTTAACAGATGAGACGTTGAATTCAAACATGGTTTGATCAGAGTTAGTTTTAATCGAGCTGGTTGATGTGTTTCTTTTGTTTAGTTCATTTTTTGGCCTTTATTACAGAGTAAAGTGGATAGAGTTGGAAAAGCGGATGAGCGAACGGCGAGTGCAGAAGGTTGGAGTCAAACCGCTACGAAGACTTCCGCCTCTGCATTGGCCTGCTGCACCATCCCCTGGCTCCAAATATGTTGTTTTGTAAAGTAATCTGATCCAAAAAAAACTCTGATGTATTATCATGGCCTACAGGTCTGTTGACGCCTGCAGCGTTCTCAAACGAAATCAGAGTAAGGAGGAGGAACAGCGAGAGGAAACGTACCGAATACTGACACAATAGTTATTGAACTTTGCATTAACTTGAGCGTCTGCTTCAAACTGACACAAGAATCTGGCGCTGGGGTTTCTCTGGTTTTATCGATAACTTTAATGTGGTCTTTGCGAAAGGGCGTCAACTCGGCGGCCCCGTCTACCATCAGCATGTCTTTGCTGCAACATTACGTCGCCAGCTCAATATGGCAGCGCCCAACGCCGGGGTACTTTGACTTCACTTTTGTACAGCTAGAGGATGCAGACTTTTTAAAATGCCTTTTACCTCCAACCACAACTTATTCTACCAGGTCTACACTCACATCTAAGAGTCATAATGCATAGAAAAAGTAAATATTATAAACACCCTGAAAATAAATATCAATGAATCAGCCAAATGTGTGGCAAATATTGTTTTCTGTGTATGCACATATGAAGCTTTCACACTCCCCTCATAAACCGAAAGTGACCTTTTGAAGCGTCAGAAGGGGGGAATTACAGCTCAGAGCTTCTTTTTTTTTATTATTTGCATACACAAACAAGGGAAGCAAGCCAAGATGCATGAAAAATGCTATTTAGCATTTAGAAAGGTGTTAAGAAGGGCTGGCTCACACACAGGCATGTCTGGAGGTCACATCATGTGGCAGCGTGCGAAGGCGTTATGTTGTGTAAGTCTCAGCTTCTCGACAGGCAATGACCTTCAAATACTTCAACACTTCACACACACACACACATCCAACACACATGTTTTCAGAGGGAGTTTGTCCTTCTTTACAGAGGGCGACACTGGCACTCTATTACGCAGCTTAAAGCGTCTCATTTCTGTGTTCGTGTTTACTGATACAGAGAGTGTGCCTGTCACCTCAGAATCATTAAACAGGAAGAGAGCTCACGTATTACGACTCCTGAGAAGTAATTATTAATTCATCACGGTTCCTGAATAATAAATGTCAGGGATATTTACCTCCCAAAATATTGCAATGTAACCTCTCTGTTGAAACAAACACACACAAACACACACACACTTACATATCCACCGTGAATCCCACAGCAGGATCTGTTCTCCCTCCCTCCCACCCTCTTTATCCCTTTCTTTCTGCTCTGTGAGGCAGGTTAATGAGAATAATAAAATCACACTCTGTATTTCCTCCGCGCCTTGAATGGCCTCATCAATTTACAACAGGCGTGAGATACTGACGAAGAAAGGAAACAACTCCAAAAAAAAAGAGAAGGAAAATAGAGAGAAAGAAAAGGTTAGGGAAGGGGAAGAGGGGAGGGGGAGGGGGGGAACTCAGGGAAATCATGCGCGTCTAAAATACCTGCACTTCCAAAGCATGCGTTTTATATCAGCCTGAGTTCACGAGTGAAATGGTTCGTTAATTAGGAACAACTCGGTGTGCAAAATCACAGCTGACTGCCGTATTTGGGGCCGTCATTAATTCAAGCCTCCCTCCGTCTCCTCCCTGCTGCTCATTATCCTCGTGGACGGCTGATACACACAACAACATCATGCAGGTCTTATGTGCCCGTAGCTTTAGGACTTCAAGGTACTGCTTGTTTGTTTGTTTTGTTTTTTTTAAACGCAAGGTGCGAGTCAGACACATGTCAGTGCAAGGATAAAATCCAATTAAAATAGCTTAAAGAAACTCTCATGGCAGAGCTGCAGAGAATAAATCATAAACATGGTAACATTATGCAAACAGTTCAAGAGACTAAAAACATAAATGTCCAGAAACAGAGAAGAAGAAAAAGAGGAAGAAGAAGAAGAAGAAAGGTGAACAGTAACTTACTGGAGGTACAGTTAATCCTGACACAATCTAGATGGGGAAGAATAGATGAGAGATAAATTCATCTTTCAACGTAACAGCTGCAGACATCATTAAAGCATACAGTCCACCCCTCTGGGGACACACACACGGACACTGCCCGTCCTCTGATGCTCTCACCCTCTGCCCCGAGCTGCAGCGAGCTGGTCAAAAGCGCCGCAGTGTAGCTGTGCCAGAGGAGCAAAGCATGCTTTACTGAAAGACACTTTGCAGCCATGTAGAAGAGAAAATAACGAGAGCTGAGGTTTGGTTATATAACACAGTTTTTTTTTTTTTATCTCCCATGTAGTTTAACAAGTTTTTTTGGGGGGAGGGGGGGGATTTCTGTTAAATGGTAGCATATGATCGTCTGAACAGAATGAGAGCGTCAGATTTCGGGCAGGGTCAGACAGGGCACGTTGGAAGCTGTTCCAATTCTCTCCTTGTGTTTCCCTTCTAACTTTCCCACCTTCCATCTACTCAACACTGACCTTTATGAAATGTTTATTCTGCATCTTTGTCGGTTTTTTATAAATCTGCTGCGTCAAGTTAAGATCCTAGCTTAAAAGAAAAACGATCCTGCTCATCTAGCTGCTGACGTTAGCATGACGGATCATGTGTACTATTGTTTACTTTGAGTGGCACTTCTCTACATTTGGAGGTTAAAACACGTCCCTTCACTCTCCTGTATTGATCCTAATGCTGCATGTATTGGTTATTTATCAAACGGTGTTGACATAACAGCGAATCATCTTCTGAACAACTGTAAACCGTCTGTGATCGAATGCCTCGATCTTGATGCTAACTCTGTTAGCTCATGACTCAGCATTAAGCTTACGAAACAAGTACATCCTTGTCTGTCTGTGAAAAACTCTTAGCATGATCTAAAAGACGCATCAATGAAGTATTTTGCGTTATGGTATTGCTATTCCAAAATCATGCAAAATATCTGAAGCCTCAGAGGATATGGAAATGTTTCACAGACTTTTTGGAACTGAAGCTTATTTTTTTAAGCTAACGCTGTAACACTGTAATATCTCATCCTACGTCTGTTTTTACCTCTCTGTTTCCTAAAGCTGAGCTAACATCAAGCCTTCAGAACGGTGACCCCCCTTCGACTTCCTGCCCTCCTTCCCCTCCTCGGCCCTGCCTGTCGTGTGTTGTCAACCGCAGCAGAAAAGTGGTCGCAAACAGCCAGAGACCAACGCCAGCCTGAGCCGTACAGGGAATGCTCTGCTTTAAGAAGGAGGGACGGAGAGGTTTCAAATCTCTTCAATGTGTGTCAAAGATAATTCAGGGGGGGGGGGAGACACAACAGGGCGACCTTTCAGTTCCATCAAAGGAGCATCTTTATGTTGTCATAATGGTCGGACTCGTCAGGCCCGTCGGTGTGTGTCGCTGTTGTCTTCTGGTGGGGACAGACGCATCCTTGTGGTTGGAACAGACTGTCTACTTTGTATGCATCGCTAAACGACTCCGCTTAGGGAGCCCATTTCTGTTTAGCCAGTGGAAAGGAGAAATAGATGGCTATCATTTGTGCGGCATTGCTCTGTCTGGGTGATATCAAACTTTTCACAAGCATCATTGGATCCTTTCCTGAGCAAATAAGCACACATCCACAAACACGGAGAGTCTTTCATTCTGTCCTCAATTTTCTTTTTCGTTGTGGGCGCAGGTGGAGAATCTCTTCTCCCCTCGAATTTTACAAACAGTTGCAGATTTATGTGCAATCCTGAATTCATTCTGCAATGATTCAGCTGCACGGGGGAGAGCAAATGATTAGAAAACGTGTGTGCAGCTCGCACAAACTGGGGAGAAAAAAAAAAGGGCTGCATCATATTACTGTTGTCAACCACGAGCTGAGAGGACTTGTGATATCACAAACAGACTCATCTTCAGAGGCATTATTAGAGTCCTTGTATGAATTCTGAGCTATTTTAAATAAAGCTGTGTGAGGAGAGAGAACAGCAGCATGTGCCGTGTAAGGACCATTTCGTTTGGAGACATACACACGTACAGATGTTAAGAAATGTGCAGCAAGCATTCCCTGCTGGGCGACAGCAGCTGTGTGCTCAACTGGCAGTGAGCGCAGAGCCGCAGACTCTTTTCATTGAAAGTCTTTACTCCCTTTATTCAAAATATGCTGTCTCTGTGTGTGTGTGTGTGTGTGTGTGTGTGTGTGTGTGTGTGCCATCTTTGCTGCTGCAGTCAGTGTATGTTCGAGGCGTTACCTAAGTTGACAGTGAGGCGGACCCGGCCGCTCTCCAGCTCGAGACGCAGGGTGTCGGCAGAGTCCCGAGACGTGGTGGCGATCAGGATGCCGTAGGCTCGCTGGGAGCGGAAGCGCAGAGACACGTCCTCGGCCTCTGTGTGCATCACCACCGGCAGCTGGACCTTCATAAACTTACTGCCGTCGTAGCTGAGGATGGTCGCCTCTGCAGAGAGAAAAGAAGATGAGTGATCGGGAACACAGATTGGAGCAGATTTATGTGAGAGCCATGGCGACGGCGCTGCCTGTTCAGTTTTAAAAGATGTTCTATTAGTGAGTAGAATTTACTGTTATGACTTCAATCTTGTTAAAAAGAGATGCATGAGAGGAAAGATATTAAAAGTCTATTTGGAAATCAGCAAACATAAACTGAGAAAGTATGATCGATGCATTCAGATGACTTCCTGCACGGAGCAAGCTTTGCAGTCTGGCTGATCATCGGTGAGTCTCAGTCTCGAGCCCTAAATGTCTCTGTCTTCTCTTGGTCACTCCGGTCTCAGGTGTGGTCTTGATTACAGCACGATGATACAGTAAAATCATGCATTTCTTGCACATTGTTATAGCTCATTTTAAACCAAGTCAAAGAGCGCTGCATAAGGAAGCGTGAAAATCTGACCTCAGGTTCACCCTCGTGTTGGAACACGCCTTTTGCCGCACTATGATTTATAATTTCTCTTTTTCGCAGCTAAGTCCGGGTCAGTGTATTCGCTAGTCCGACTGGTGTGCTGTCATTGGCTGGGGGAAACACACCCACTGCCCAACCAGAAATATCCAGCATCATCGTCTCTGCAGACTCAGTCACCACCACGCATGTTGAGAAGTGATGATAGAGCTGCTTGACTTTTTATTTTTACAGAAAATGACACAGACGGCAGCTATAAACCATAAACTACACAAAACACAGGGACAGCTGCATTCTTTAAAGATGTGCTCTGCAGGTTCGTTGAAGTCTGCTGCGTCTCACTGACACGCCAAGTCATCCTGACTCATGATGATGAGCAGCAGTCCAAAACAAAAAAAAAATAAAAATCAATGAGTCAATTGTAAACACACTGAGGGAGTGACTCCTAAACAACTTGTTCACAGATATGTCATCCATGAGCAGCGTGTGAAGACTTGCCACAAGCCTGGCTTCACATTACGCCGTGTTCTACAGCTGACAGCCAACCAAACTCCCCCCGCCCGGTCTGAGCCCTGTCTTCTCAGTGCCAATTTATATGAAGGTGGTGGAGGCCTCCCTCTGTATAAACACAGCTAAGGGGCAGCTCCATCCAAGGATAGTGGTGAAGAGGAAATACTACGATGCATCCTGAGAAACAAATGTTACTGAAGGAGGTTTAAAGGAAACTCCATCAAAAACAATCTAACAGGTTTTCCTCGAGAATGAATGTCAACCTTGTGTCCACAATTTCTGTATCTGCGATATAACACTGACAAACTCCAAAAGGACAAATTGATATTGACTAACGGGGGAAAAAATAAACAGCGACAGAAACATTATAGTCTGCAGACCTGGAATATTGAGCTTCTGCTCAGGGTGACTGCATTTACTCAAAGCATTAGGCAGTCGTCTGGAGAAATGCAGGGGAGATTGTTTAACGCCGGCAGGAGGTTGTAACAGCATTTCCGGTAGTGTAACTAAACCATAACCCAATAAGAAAGCCATTACTGCGGCTGCAGCGCAGAGACAGATAGAAGCCGAGGCGGACGGGCGAGGAGGCGGGGGCGAGAGGTTACCGATGTACACACACCGGCACCTCATCGCCACACAGAGCCAATGTCACATCCATCCCTTGGGATGTCTCCGTCGCATTCCTCACCCAAATTCAATTTCTCCGCGCCCTCCTGGGGTACGCTGCAGATGACAGAGGCGTGTGACAAACGAGTTCTCGCTGCTAAACTGTCTGCTTCCTGCCAAGCAGCAAAAGCAAAGGGCTGCATTTAGAAAGTGTGAGCAGATGCCAGGAGAAAAACAGAGCAACTGTTCAAATTCTGCTAATACTTGAAAAAGCGTTTGTCCCTAATATTTGACACAGAAGAAGTTGAGTGAGCCAATGAGAGAGCATGTTTCTTGTCTTTGACTTATTCTCTGTTAGATCCTACTGTCAACAAACATTCATGTTTATCGGGTGCGTGTTTCCAGTCGATGGATGAGACATGAAATCATGACGTGAGTGCTGGACTGCATGCAGTTCATGCTGTAGCATGGACTCTTGAAATGTGTCTGTATGAAACAGGATCACAGAGTCATGGAATCGTGCGAAATCATTCAACACACAGTGTATAGCACAGTGTCAAGACAGATTCATTTAATCCTCTGGAAACTGTTTGGACCCTTTCTCCAGACTGTGTAGGCGTGTCAGATCAAATTTTGATTGACAGCTGTCAGCATCCGCAAACAAGATGACGCATTAGATGGTAACAGTAGCCCACGTTTGGGTTGTCTGAGTCAGAGAAGGGAGTAGAGAACCCTGGGTCTTAAAATAAGTGCTGTCAATCCATGACAAACATTTTGTCTTTAAGGTGCAGGTTTTGCAAAAACCCTCGCATGCTCTCTGCTCCATTCTACATGAAGTGATGGGTTAATGCAGAAAGTCATCTAAACCAGTTAAGTTAATCGTTTCAATCTGTGCACAATGAATCACTTGCCTCCTTGCTTACATTCAAATCCTCAACCTGATTGGATTGGTCGATTGAAAAAAAAAACTTGTTGTTGTTGCCATTGGGTCGAAGGCCATCCTTATTTTTGTGCAGTTCCTGATTTGGGTATATTGAGTCTGACATTACCGGTTCAAGGGGTCCGCCAATGACACTAACAGCACAATGTTTAACCATGGTGAAGGGAGGGGAGGTTTGAAATAGGTGATAATTATGTGTTTTAAAAAAAAGGATGAGTATGAAGGTGTAAACCAACATTGTTTTATCATGCTTGATTTTCGGATGGATTTTGTTTTTTGGTTGTCCTGGACATCTCGCCATGTCATGACATGCTTTTTCCTGTGCCAGAGAACACGTGAATAATTTACATTTCCTTTCAGATTGAGTAGATGCATCGAGTTATTCACCGTGGAGTAAATGTGCGGTTTCGTCCGAGCTGTCACTTAAACTGCAATGCGACTAAAAAGCTGTGAGCAAAGTAGAAAGTTCAGTTGGGATTGATCATATGAAGCATGACATGTGAAGCAATCATTACTTAATGCAAAGTGAGCACCTGTCAAAAATCCAATCCTGGCAGCCGAGTCATTTTTAATGGCTGTCCCATGTTTAATATCAAAATAAATGGAGGGGACTGAAGCCGCAGCTTCTGTCTGTGCCAACCCAACAGGAGGCTGTCAGTGGTGAGACAGAGCATACCAAACTAAACCAAGCGTTCATTTTCTGTCCTCTAACGCACAATACAACATTGTTTTCTGATTTTCACAAAAAAAATAATAATAAGGGGCTATGGTGGTGGTTTCACAGAAGTTACAAATAAGGTTGTGCTGTGCTAACAAGCCGAAGTGCTGGCAGACAGGCGTGCAGCTCTGCCTCTATTCTCCCTCAAGGAGAAAAAGCCTCTGCAGGAAGGAAGAACTGTCAGCTGCATGTCACAGGATTGTGATGTCCCACTGTATCAGGGCACCAGGTCCAATCCAATTCCAAAATGTACCCAGAAAACACCTGCCAAAGGCTTTTGGAGAATGTTTTCACGGCGCAGAGATATCATAAATAATTCAAAGCTGCTCATGTCTTCTTCACCGCAGCCCTCTTTGAGTATCTTAGTATACACAATCCAAGAAATAGACTCAGTGGCTATTAAATGTGTGAAAACAACCTGCCAGCTGAGTGGATTTCCTGAGACATTGCAAGTATTCCCCTCTCTTTGTGTGCAGAGAGGAACAGCTTCCCAGCCGCTGCTCTGTGACCAAACGGAGGCTTCATTACGGCGGCGATAGAGGACGCGTCAGTGTGTCCGAGCAGAGGGACGGAATCTGCAGCTTCAGCAGGAGCTGTCAGAAGCACGCGACAGCCAAGAAGGGGCAGCGAATTAGCTCTTTTCATCCCTTTGAGACTATTAAAGGAGAATTACCACTTAGTTTTGATGATTAACAAGTTAATCTTCCGTCTTTTGTCTTTGCCGTGTTATCAAAGTCTCTTAACAAGACCTATTATACGAAGCTTTGGAAAAAAACAGACATCAAAAGCTGTGATGTGAAGCTTAAACACGGACTGGGACGCTCATATTTTTACTTCTCTTTACTTATCCCCTGAAAATCTACTCACAGTGCTCACAGTCACACACGCTTACAGTCACCTTTTCCATGTTTTCCAACCTATTTTGTGCACACTTGTGTGCATCGCTTCAGGGCATGAGGCGACCAGTTCTCCCTCATTTGCGACTATATTGTGGTGCGTGATGACTAACATGCAGTGTGCTGTCAAAGGGCACGGCTAAAATGCTTTTTTTTTAATGCTAAAACACAGCCGTATTCCCCTTTGAGGGCATTTCACAATTACGCAACAGCATTCTGCGCCTCTTGGCTTTAGCTCCGGGCCAATGGCAAATGACTTTATGCTCTGAAAAGCAAAAGATGCTCAAAGAAACAGTTTTTCTGCAGTACTTCTAATTTAAATAATGCTATTAAGTATTCTATGCAAATTGTGTAGATGTTTTGCAATTGTGTTTTAGAGCACAATATTTATCATTAAAACCCTGGCAGTAACACAAACAGTAGTGCGATATTATGGATTTGTGCCTCCACAATTATTAGCTGCAGTGTGAGGACTGTTTGAAAGAACACAGTGACGATTTTAAGCTCTAATAATAACGCTGTGTTTATATGTCAGGCTCATTTTACATATTTATTTAAAATAGAGATCGTGCACATTCATGATTATAAACATGCCACATTTTAGTGACAGGCTAATAACCAGTTAGCTGACCTGCAAGTTGTTGGTACACGAGTGAAAATGTAGATAGAGCCTCACAAAGACACACACCAAAACAAAATGTGTCTCTGTGATTTTACTCAAAATACAGCCGGAAAAGGAGCGGCCATCAGAGTGCATACGGTGCTAAAGAGTCAGGAGGTATAATGCTAAGCTAAGGTGCTGGTGTTACTGCACATAGTTTGCATACACAAACAAGTGTATGCGATGCACTATTACACACTGTAAAGCATACACAAATGACTTTCTCTAATATTGCACCATGCATGCACAGATGCACGTATGTGCTGCAGTACAATCATCATCGCATTATCATCGCACATCTGACTTGTTCTTGGCTGTACCTTTGGAAGTTGCAAAGCTGGAGCGCTCCCTGACTGACAGATGTAGGCTGTTCCACATGTGGTGAACAGTGAGCATTAGACTCCATCGATCTGTTTATTCATCCTCTGCAATTATTTTAATTTATCACAGATGTGTGTGTCAGAACATCGCCCTGCTGCTGCTGTCCATGTGAAATAATGCGAGTGCTGTCAGTGTTGGAGTCAAGCACGTCATATCTCATTAGGGAATGCGTGCGTATTCTGCAACACACCTATTACACCATCTGGGAGGCTGCCTTGGCCTCCCTCTGCAAGACTAATATTTGGGCTAATTAGCAACTGGAGGAACAATGAAGGAGAAGACATTTGGGAAGCAAGGGGGTAAAATTGCTTTGTCTGCTTAATTAAAATCTCTCAAAATAGGGCGAATGGCTCTGTGGTTCTACACTGAAGCTCCACCTCCTGTTCCTTGCACTCGTTGTCGTCCTCCTCCTCCTCCGCCGCCGCCATATGCAGTAGCTGTATTTTGCCACCGGGTGGTACACCATGCATGGATAAGTGAAAGCTGGGGTAATTCTTTTGACAGCTCCTCGGCCTGCTGGTGCCTGCTCAATCCTACCAGCGCTGAGGCAATCTGGAGCCATCAAAACAGCTGGCAGCTTGCCAGGACCCGTCCTCCGTTCCACTGCGCCCACTCACTCTCTCGCCAATGCCAGTCTCATGTACAGAGTAGAGACAGGCAGGAAACAAGAGGGTTGGACTGAGGAGACGCCAGAAAACGCTTAAGTGTTAGGATGGAGGAGAGAGGCTGATGATCGCAGGGACCTTTGTAACACACAGCACTTCCTGTGATGTCGTTTCAAACGGCAGAGCTGTTTGTTTTCTGCTGATGTTTACACACCGGGTCAGAGTGGATTGAATCTTTTTGAATCCAAGAGCACTCTCCGCATAAGTAATTATCTTACTGAAGTGAGACAATCTGTATCCCATGCCCACTCCACCTCCCTCATCCACTATGCCCTAATTCCTGTCAACTCATTAGCTGGAATGGAAGGGCACATGTGGAGAATCAGAGCGCTGCAGAGCCAAGCCTAAGTGACACATTTATCAGACATGGACGGATCCAGTTTTCCCTTTTCTGTCTTTTCTGCAGGTTTTCCTCTGAAATATAATATTCAATCTGTTGTGCAGTAAAAACGACATTACTGAAATTACTAAGCAGGTCACGAGACATCCGTAACTGAATTAGCACCATTCGTAACAGACAACAAGTCCATGCTACTGTATTATTCTGCCTCCTTTAGAATCAGCGTCCAGCCTCATCAATTTGCATCACAGCCAGACAGATTCCACATCCCAGTTACAGGATAGTTAGCCAGCACCATTTTATGAGTGGACTGAGTCGGGCAGGGAGGAGAGGCACGAGCACATGTCGAGATGACACATGTGCCTGCGTGGGAGGTGCTACATTGCTACCATGGCTCATTTTTTCTGCCCCTTCGAGAGAACCTGTTCCTGCTGCCGCTCTCTGTGCGGATGCATCACACTGTGATAACAGTGTGACACGCATGGGCCCTTTTTTTTTTAATGACATTTGCCTTGATTATGCATTATGTTTAATCTTTGGCTCATTTGCTGCTCGAGCTCAGTCGAGATTTTCTATTGATAACTTTGGAAGTAGAGAAGCTTGCACGTTTAAGTTTAAGACATTTAAAGCAACGTGATCTTGGAATTTAATTCGGTGTGTTTTTGGCGCCCACCAAAGGTCTCTGCATTTTCCCGCTTGCCACTTGACACCCCGTTGACAAACAGATGGTGCAAAGTTGCCACGGTACAGATACCTGTGGCTACATATGAGAGGGTCATTCACTTTATGGTAGTTGAGACAGGTTTGTAAGCTAACGTGAAGATTGTCAAGGAAAGAGACAACTTTTTCTTCAGTTAGAAGGAATTGTGTGCAGACACGATACATCTGGTTTAGATGACTTTCTGCATCCTGTAAAGCTTCGAAACATGAGACTTCGATGACATGGATAAAGATACAGCCTAATTGCAAACTGTTCTCATTAACAGCTGCAGGGATGAATTCCTCTTAGCCTCAGCTGTTGTATCAAACAGTGCAGAGACGGGATAACTGGCTTCTTTTTAAATCTGAAGGCTGCTGTTAGAAATAGTGAGCAGCACTGTCCACGAGATGACCTCGGCATGCTGCCAACGTTACATAGTGCAGGCGGTCAGCCGCGGTGAGCACATGGGAGTGACAGCATTCTCCCTACTGGCAGTCTTTGTACCTTTAGATCGATCGTAAAGCTGCTAATTTAAAGGTGAAAGGTTTCATTTTGTTGCTCAAAAGGTAAATTGTAAACATGGCATAGGGCTAGATACATTTATTATATCGCAGCTTTAATAGCAGCAGTGAATAGTCTTTGATTAATTCATCTATACTAATTAAACATCGTCTATTATTGGAGCCTCAAACACTCTTTTCACTGCACACAAATCCTCCGGCTATAATAAACGTTAATGTTCCAAATCTCCAAAATTAACTATACATCCGACATATTTATTCACTCCGACTGATTGTGTAAATAAGCCTTCAATTTCAGCCAGATAATAATTGATACAGTGCAGACCATATTAGCAAGTGAAGGATTTGAAGGCTTCCCCGCACCGCCGGTTGTTGTTGTTGTTGTTTTAATCCGGCTATATTTCAAGCAAAAGGGGTCAAAGGGCAATCAGCAAGTAGCAAGCTCTTACTGAGCAGGGGAGAAAAGTGAGATAGTGATGAGCTTTGCTTTAGCTGCCACAGAAACAACCTTATGATCACTTCCAGGGGCGTGTCAAGACTTCATTGAGTCGGGTGGCCCCACTGGTGCACTGATTCATGCATTTAGCCATCCTGGAGGGTGATGTGCACACAAACACACTGACAGAAAGATTCATTAGTTACCCTTACTAACTTTACATATCATATCTACTTTACAACTCAAGAGAACAGCAACCAAAATATCTTCTGTGCATGATACGAGAAGCTCTATGTTCAAAGTTAGAATTGATTCAAAGTACTTAAAAAAAGTGCAAAATCCTGAACATTGGCTAACTAGCAAAAATGTCAAAAGAGTGTGAAACTGATAGGTAAAGAAATCTGGTAGCAGCTTGTTGAAAAAGAAACCCTTACATGTCAAATAAGTCTGACATGGTCAATAGCCAATCACAGTTACAGATTTTTGGGGTGGCTACTCAGATTTTAGGGGTTTATGCCACGTGCCTGATCACTTCTTAAAACAAAACAATGTTGATAAACCAGAGACAAGGCAACAAGGCACAGATACTTTTAGATTTATAATGTTGACAGTTCTTTACTTTTGTCCCCGACATTCATCACAAGAATGTTTTCATTTTATAAACAGCCTTCTAACTGTATAGATATAACATGAACATTATACTGAATACCGTAAATTCCGTACTATTGAGCGCACCTGGATATAAGCCGCACCGGCTAAAAATAAGTAAATAAATGTATTTGTACATATATAAGCCGCACTTGATTATAAGCCGCAGGTGTCCACGCTATAACAAGAGCTATTTACACAGACGTAAGCTACCGGTAACATCCGCAAATACTGTAGCGTCCGTACGGACGTTAAAGGACGACGAGAGCGTTCAAATAATAACTTAATAACCTGGTCACTGTCGGCCGTGACCACGCCGTTTACAGCGGAGAGCAACACATAACTTTCCGTAACAATCCAACTCTCTCCCCCAGCGTTCTCTCATACAGCCACTCAACACGTTCTCGCTGGTGCATTCACTGACTCTCCACATAATCGGAATTATGAACACATTATCAACTACTGACTTTACAACATGAACCGTTACAATACGAAGCCTAGCCGACGGTGTCTGTAACACGGCTGATGAAAAAGATGACCGTAATATATTTCACAAGAAAAAGTCCATCCATTCACTGCCTCAGAATGACTTCATTACTCACTTCCTCAGTCTCTGTTGTCGCTGTCAGTGTCATCTTAACGTGCAGCAGCTCTGTTAGCTTCTTTGACAGCCAGGTCGATCGCCTTTAACTTGAAAGCTACATCATATGTATTTCTCCGTGTGTTTTCCATGATGAGGGTGCGTGCATGAAGCGCAAAATGACTGATATTAAGATCCGACGTGACGAAGTCAAATGTTTTTGCGGCAGAAGCTCATTGTCCCCCATAAAAAATCCATGCATTAGCCGCACCGGAGTAGAAGCCGCAGTGCTCGAAGTGTGAGAAAAAAGTAGCGGCTTATAGTCCGGAATTTACGGTAATTATATTTATCTCGCTTCATGGCATGCCAACTTTCCGGCACCCCGCACCTATAGAAAAGAGGCTTTCTTGGCGTATCACTCGATGCATACTGCACAACAGATGTGACATAACGGAGTCAACATGAAAGAAGAAGAAGACAAAGCAGAGCAGAAAAACAGACACACACAATGAAGAGGCGTCGAGTTAATTTCATGTTTGTGAGTGACAGATTAAAATAAACCAGCCGTGATAGCTCATGATACTGAAGTAGATTCAGAGCAGCAGGATGTTCTGTAACCGATAGATTTACACAAAGGAGCAAAGTTCGCGTGCATTGTTTTCAGTGTAGTTGTCATTTTTATTTCATAAGTGAACTATTCTCTCAAACCTCACGTCACTTCGCTCTGCAGAAACAGCCAGTGGAAATATCTGACAGTGAGCGGCTTCCTCCTTTCATTCTGCGGGTACATTTCAGAGCCTGCACTGTTTTCATTTATTTGAAGAAGTTGGACATTTTGAACATATCCGGCAACATTGCACGTGAACACAAACACAACTTTTGAAATCTGAGAAAAATGAGAGCACTGGGGATCATTGCAGGCTTTTCACTATTAAATACAACAATCTCATCCTACTTCAAAAACCCGATGCTCCGGTCGATGAATCCACACTTATTGTGGACTCTCGATAGAAGATTCTGCTCTTTTTGTTTCGATATAAACTGTGTTGTTGGGTGAATGCATGGAGTTATAAAGGTTTACTTTCCCACATTCACTTCTGCTTTGTCTCTTCTGCCGAGAAGATGCAGATAAATATTCTGCACCCGCCCTGGTCATGAGCGAGTGGTTTGATGAGCCAAATGGTTAGCAGAAGACAGCCAATTTACAGACTGGTGTGCATGCTGGACGTGACCAGCAGCGTCTCGCAGTGGTGCATCAGTCACCTGCCAATCAACACGGTCTAACATCAGTCAATCAACAGCGTGCGTGCCCTGACTCATTCTGTCTGCCTCTCCCCGGCTGCCTGTCTCCACATGCAGACTTTCTTTGATGTTTTGTACGACTTTCGGTTTTCTATTTAAGAAAAGCTGTTGTTCAGCCATCAGCCTATTTAAAAAGACTCAAGACTGCAGGCTTCTCTGTGAAGATACTGTTCAGCCCAAACTATAAAAGAAGGCTCAGACAACAACAACTGGAGTGTAAATAATATAAATCGTTCTTTTCCTCATTTGCTTTGATGTAAATTATAATCATTATATGATTCCTTTGCTACCTGAAAAAAATGCAAAGCACTGTGGCGCTCGGTTAACATGTCACACAAACAGGTCCAGATTAGACATCGCAGACAGTATTCTCCATCAGCAGATTCTTCATATGAATGGAAGATGCGAGGTGAGGGAAGCGTACTAATTTCTGTTCTGCATGAAGTATCATCCAATCAGATTTTTAGCAAGCTAGCATGTTCAGAACAGACGCCTCAGACATGATTCATCGCAGAACTGTCTGCACTAAAGTGAAGCTAACAGTCCATTTGTCGACACTGTCTCTAATTTTGTGTGACCCAGAACAATCAATTCTTCCACTTTTTGTTTGCAAGAGCATCATTCAGTTGCCAAACTCAGATCATTACATTCCAGCGACTGTAGGCTACATGCGGCTGTCTTATTGGACATTCATTTGGCTGCGATTAAACGTTCTCCTGAGCTCAAGAAATATTCTCATCAGCCTCTTCTGGTGTGCATCAGAACCTTAAGCCACTTTCAAATGTGCACGCCTTAAAATGTCTGACTCCCGAATATCTTCCATAACTCGCTTGTTCACACATGAAGCTCACAGCGAGACATATTGGATATCAACCCTCGCTGTAGTTGGACACTATGTGAACAAAAGAACGGATAACAACATCATGTCAAACAGAAAACATTATCCAGCAGTTCATTATGTCCTCAGAGGTCACACTGGTCGTGTACATACAGTATATGTGTTCACTACATCAGCTCATGACTCTGTAAAGCCAGAGTGAAATAATGAACATGCAGCTTGTTATTTCTTCAGTCCATGTCCCATTAGGGACATCTTTGTTTGGATGACCTTCATGTCTTCTCCCAACAGCCCAATAAGTGTGTCCTTGTATCATTGCAAGGGAGAAGCTGATTGGTAGATAGACCAGAAAGAAATCAAACAGCAAAGTCAAAGTGAGACCATAACAGAGTCCTACCTCTTTCACACGAGCGTCCCAGGTATCCGGTCCCAGAGCAGTCGCACACGTAGCGGTTCCAGCCCTCTCTGCAGACCCCGTTGTTTTGGCACGGGTTGCTCAAACACTGCTTGGGCGGCTCCTTGGAGCAGGAGGGCTTGACCCCTGTAGCCTTCTGGATCTCAGCCAGGCGCCGGACATCCTTGCTCTGCCCGTCAATGAAGAGATCGCGGATGCAGCCCACGTAGCCGTAGTTGAGTAGTGCTGTCCACACCTCAGTGGGGAACACCAGCCCCATTTTGTTCTCAGGCAGACCCCCGAGGTAGAGGTTGTCATCCAAGTCCAGGATCTCGCTCTCTCCCGGGGCTGTGTAGGCAGTGCGCAGGGTGTTGATAGAGATGGTACCTAAGGAATAAGACACAGCGGGATGTGAGTGAGTATTTTTTTTCCCCCAACAACTACACTGTAAGGTTATCCACTGCAAGGAGAGGACACCCGTTGGTGTTGGATGCCAAAACACTCGATCTGCCCTGCAGTAACAAAACATGCAGAGAAGACCCATTTCAAGATGGTTTGATGAAGAAATTACCTTAATTAGTGTTATCCATCTGGACAGGGTCAGGATTTTCTTCATTTAGAATGACTGATGAGTGTTGATAGGAGACATTAATCACAGGACAGCTAGTCTATTAGTGGCCTAATCTGCGATCCCTGAGAGTATCCTCTCCATTTTCCATGGATTTCCCATAATAAATCTTCTTTATCTTTAAAGCAGTGGTTATAAAACAGAAAGGAGAGGAAAAGAAAAATCATCCCTCCCTATATCATTTCAACGAACAGACCAAATATAAAAAAAAGAAGAAAATCATAGCCATCTTTTAGAACTTGATTAACGGACTGCAGGCTGTTTTTTTCACCCTGTCGGCCCTTCTGTTTGCTTCTCCGACACATAAACCTGCACTGGGAGTTTGTGTGTTTCCCCGCCATGATTTATCGCTCTCATTCAGGTTTAATTCTCGATCTGGAGCACCGTAAACAACAGCGGACATGACTGGACTGTAAAGCATCAGAGAGGAAGGCCGTACTGTGGGGTTCAGACTGGGTGATTAATTTGTATATGGATCTGTTACTCTCAGTGCAGGAGCCACTGTGGATCTTTAATTAATGGTGGCTGCCTCCACTGCCCACAACCTCGTCCGGTAATCTATACACCCCGCTGCTGAGGATCGGCGCACGCCAGAGAGCCGAGGGAGAGTGGCAGAGAAAGAGTCGCCCCAAAGACGCCTCAAAAAATAAAATTGCCACACAGTCTTTATTTGCATTTTGAGTGGCAGATGCATACCATGGCAGATATAAAGGAGCTATTAGCTGATTTCCTCAGGCTTAATGGCAGAGTCCTAACTGCTCGCATGTGGAGGAAGAGCACAGCTTTTAACTTATTTTCCCAGGCAAATTGTTTATGTTGGGAAATAAGCCTGGAGCCACACATGAATTTTCAGCAGAGCTGCCTGGCATATTTTAGAGACACATTAAACATTAAATGGGGTCTTTCACGTTTCATTACAGCTCCGCTTAGCATGCATGAATATACATATCACGATTAATCATACGTGTGATAAATACCTGTAGGTCCTTTTTCCTAATTAAAGCAGAAACTCATTATGTTTTTCTTTGCTTTTCTGTCTGTTTTTTAAAAGAGAAAGATATATTCAAATCACTCCTCCAGCTAATAATAGTCTTGGGTGTGTTCTTTACAGCCAAGGTGAGTCAGCCTTCTCGCCAAAGTGCTTGAGAGAGACAGCTAAGGACCTGGTGCACAATGATTAACCTGGTCCCACTAACATGTTCCACTTCCTTTCCCGGGGTCTCGGCCCCAGGCATCTGTTCCAGCAACTTCCCCGCCGCCACCCACTGCCCCTGCTCCCTCCAGCCGCAGCTGCCGTGACTTCCAAGCTTTGCACACTTGGCAAGGGCCACACGTCACGCAGCCAGAACAGCTCCCTTCAGGTTACAGCTAACGAGCTCACTACATCAAACTCATTAGCGGGGAAAGTTTTCTTGAATATATAGCAGGTGCCCGGCTGGAGAAAGAGCATCAGCGTATAGAAGAACAGGCTGTACTGCACACATGTCAGATCTATTATAAGTGGCAGTATTATGATAAATATATGTGTGTGTGTGTGAACCTGCACATCGTGTTGAAGGAGTCCTGAAACTCTGAGAAACTTTAGTCTCTATTTTGGCTGGCGGCGTACACAAAGGGATTTATCTCATCTCTCTGCTGATCCTGTCCTTCACATGCTTGGGCCTCGTTCACCAACACCTGCCTGTGTTTCACTCTTATAGGTGTAATATGCAACTTCTGATCCTGTAGATGAAACTGCAGCCTCTTCGACCAACACATCACTCCCTCAGGCCCCTTTTTCATGCTCTACTCCTTTGTCTGAATTAGACCCTGTAGCAGCAGTGACAGGTATTAAATAACCCAAATAGTTGGGCCTCCAGCTAAAAGTCTATTGTGCCTTTGTAGGTCATATGGGGATGTATGCCGCACTACTGCCAGTTCCAGGCTCCTCACAGTACATTTAGGTTATACCACAGTTAAAAACAGCAAACAAGGACGAGGGTAAGCATGTAAGCTGTCGAAATTGAAGTTTGTGGCAGACAAGGAAGGGATGTCATCATCTTTCAAGCATCTGCTCAAAGTGCTCTACTCACTTGTCACAGTCCTGTAAGAAACGAGTAAACACAGTCAAGCTATGTTAAGTCACAAGGCACTATGCGATCCCGTGGGGACATGTGCCATCACTGGGCGAGGAGCATGAGCAGCATAACAGCACGTCGCAGGATGGCGGCCTATGTTTGGAACTGTACTCATCGCCAAAAGGGGAACAGGGACGTGTGTCTGTGAACACTGCTGAGCATAAAGGAGGAGGAGATGGATTCAGAACAAGATGGGAACACGGAGATAAAGATGTCTGGAAAGAAGATGAGGGAGGGGGTACACGATGACTGATAAGAAAGCAGATGAGAAAAATGCAGCAGCAAGGAATATGTTGAGAAGCAAGAACAGGGGAAGAGTTTTAGAAAGCTTGTCTCCGAGAGATTTCGTCGACATTTCACAAAACTGCCTCCTAATTATGTTGTAATGACGTCGTAATTGCTGCGTGCAAAATGGACACGGATGACGTTCTTTAAGGGTAAATTAAATCCTAGATTAATGTGGATAGATGGAGGAACCAAGGGGAAGGCTGGAGTGAACAGGTCAGGTGACCACAAAGCAGTTTGTTTTTGGGGAATGAATTGTGAATAAATGAAGCGAATGCACATACTTTATTCAAGGTTGGAGAGAGATTGCGGTTTTGGTTGGATTTTTGGAAGACGTCTAACGCCTTTTGTCGAGCTGACTGTATAAACCAGCCTATTAAAATGTGAATACTGCTGATTGCACAACTGGCTAGTGTATTGTATGCAGCGTCCAGACTCAGCACCCACCACTCAGCAAATGCAGGTTTAAAAAAAAAAAAAAAAGGGAAGTCGGGCGCTAATGGAGAGAGTCTGGAGTCATCAGTACAAAACATACTTCAGGTTGTATCTCGTCTGTGCATCGCTTGTGTGTGACTTGCAATAGTTCCACTGAGCCTCGTGGCTCCACCTCGACTCGGTCAACCCTCCTTATTAACGCAAACCAGCTTTGCCAAACAATCTGTTCACTTGGTTGCAGCGCTGCACCTGAGCTTGATTCCTTTGCACCATCACTCAGCTCTACTCGCGCTTCCTGGAGTAGTACCACAGCTCCTCAGGGGAATACAGTTGCTGCCGGTCTGGCTAATGGAGCTACGACAGTAAATCATTAAATTCATTCATGAATTGCATCATTTCTTATTGGTTTACTGTATTTTGTAATCTTATTCTTGCTCATAAAGAAAGCTGCTATTTAATCCGCTGACTGGAAACGTCAGTTTAATCCACTTCCTCTGAAACAAAGTGGATCAGGTATCGAAAATAGAAATGTAAACGTAAAGTACAACAATTAAGTGAAAGTATTAAGTTACCTTCATTGTTTTTAATGACATTGTAATAGGTCTTGTGGCCGGTTGGTTGCAAACATTGTTTGTCTTCACGCCTTCTCTGCCTGCCTGTTTGCTTGTCTCTCAGTCCTGTCTGCTCTTATTGGTGAAGCTGGGAGGGTCGTCAGCTGATCATCATTCTCTCTCCTGCTGCAAACACTTTGTCATTTGTTTGGCAGAAAACAAAGAACTTAGCATTCAAACTTTGCTTGTATAGAGCCAACTTTTCACCCTGATTACCTATTTTGGCAGAGCCCACGTTTTTCTGACACGTTCTCAATCACTACTTTTGCAAGCGGCCAAGTAGGTTTATGTCATTTCTTCCCTAACAATAAATGCATTACGACTCTCCTTAAACACATTTATATTCACGCACATCAGTTTTGAGTAAAAAGTTAATTTCTAATGAAGACAAACGTGATCACTTCTTCCACTCGCTCTTCTTTCTGACTGCTGGACCTGTAAGTGGTGCTCCATCATCAAACCTCTGTAGGCAGGGGTCCAAATGACAGCTCAGATCTCGCTCACACTTTCTGCATCAGCAGCCCGGCTCAACTTGGCATGATGTCCCCTAACCCCACTCTCACATCCCCAAAACATGTCAGACAGGGGATTACTACAATCCAGTTAGGGTGATACGGCCAAATCTCTCTATGTGATTGGATTCTCTGGAGAGGGGGAAGCTTGTGAGTGGGCTGTTGGGATGAAGGGGTGTGCTGCCTCTATGTTTGTGTGTGTGTGCACGATGTGTCTGTTTGTGTGTGTGTGAGTGAGTGTAGTAATGGATTGCGTGCACTGGCCGGAAGTGGGAGCTACAACAGAGAAATGTCTGTGTAATGTGTCTAGTGACCCTAGGCCCAGAAGCTCCCACTTAAAAGCGGAGTGTCTCTGAGCGTCTCTAATGCATTGAGGTTAGAAGATGCTGTCTGAGAGCCAGAGTCCATTTACAGGGTTGCTTCCTGCAGGAAGAGCCAGCCGATCTAAAAGGCCATGGGTTTATTATCTGCCATTGTCACGGCTGCAGGAAGTGTTTCGCATGGAGGACCCGACTGGAGATAATTATGTCTGGCTGTTGTGTTGCACTTGTGTTTTGAGTAATGTGCTTGATGGTGTGTATTAATAAAACATCTGACACACACAGGAAAAGGCGAGCGAACCATATGTCGTGGCTCGTATACTATCAGGGTGACTGCTGGATTTTTTTGTTTTTTTAATGTACCTTAAGTCGATCAAATACTAAATGTGTATAAGTGCCAGCTCGAGCCAGGCCAGCATTATGCTGAGGGGCCTCTACTACTTTTCTGAGCTACATGTGGGCTATAATGGATTGATCAATGTATGGATGGTTGCTTCTTTCAGGCTCTTATAAAGGTAAATGATTAGCTACACTATGGCTCAGCAGTCAGTTCTATTCAATCCTGTCTCTAAATGAACTCAGCTTTTGGTTCTATACAGTCCTAAGGTGGGGTAGCGGCTCAGCTCGGTTGGTTCAGAGCAGACGCTCAATGTACAGAGGCTGCAGTCCTTGCTGCCCTGGTTACAGGTTCGACTCCCCGTCCTGATGCTATTTGGACTCCCTCTCAACCCAAACACTCCCAACATTATCTTTATAAAGTCTAAAACTAGAAATAGCTAAACTAATAACGTTTTTTTTAAGACGAACTAACACTGAAATAGCTGCCAAATGACATTAACACTAGTTTCCCGTGGTAAGAAATATAAATCACACTAGTCCCATCTAGTACGAAAGAAATGTCAAAATTTGAATGCTCCTTTTTGAGGTGCCACGCACACATCATTACTCTGTGCAAACAATGGTGCTTTGTTCAACTCGAGAAAGTCTGGTGATGCAAGATTTTAGATTTAGGACCATTGCATACTTGCAGAATTTAATTGCCTTAAATGGGGAGCAAAGACAAAGCAAGCTCTGGTAAATTGTGCAAATGCTTTGCATCTTTAAAAAAAAAAAAAAAAACGGGGTTTGAGAGTCTGAGTCATTGAAGCTTTTTTCTTACTCTCCTCTCCGGGGAACACATCACATGGGCGAGACCTTTTTATGTCCCATTGTAAGTGTTGATGCCGTAGACTTCAGGAAAAGAAAAGTTATTCTGAAATGTCATTAGTGCAGAGCTCAGCACAGAACTGTGCAGCTACTGTCTCAGTCCAGGGAGAGACCACCTCCTGTTTCCATGGAAACTTAGGCAGGGTAGACAGGGAAAGGAGCAAGAAGAATGAGCTCGAACAACAAAAAAGATGTTTGATAGCTTGTGTGTGTGTGTGTGTGTGTGTGTGTTTGTCTGTCTGCATGTGCATGTAAGTATGTAGGGATTGATGATAGGATGTTTATAAACCATAAATTAACTTTAAACTATTTCATAAAACTGCATCCTGCATAGTTTTATCTACAAAATATTAATGCCATAGATTCAGGTTGAGCCTCTTAGAACTGTATATTACTATATATGAATGCATCCTGAAACCTTACTCACAATATTGCACCTTAACTAATTCAATTGGACAAAAGAAGACACCTGAGCGCTGCAGTTCAACATGGAATAAATTAAACAAAACATGAACGGGCTCTATAGCTATTTTCACCACATGTGCATAGTTCAATTTGCACCACACCACAGTATTGCTCTGGGGGTAATGAAACAGTTAATCTAATTTCCACCTCTTGAGATGGAGTGGAAAACATGGTCAAGAGGTATATCTAATTTGCAGCATGACATTGTGAGGCCTTGGCTCCCAGCACACACTAACAAATTGCTGCTTAGATAAGCAAATCAACAGGGACCAGAGTCGAGCAACCCCAGGCTTAGAGGACACGACGGGAGAGGGGGCAGAGTCATTTTGTGGCAAAGATAGGTCTTGTATCATTTACACTTAACTCATGACACATAGATGACAGTGAAATGAAGTTAGGCACTGAAAGCATTGTTTGCATTACATATCTGAAACTGCTAACAGGCATGGCTGCAGACATTTTACTTTTCCTTGGTGATGTCTGGATGTGTTATTTTGCAGAAAAGTAACTCTGTAACCCTGCAGTATTATATATTTTTAACAAGTCAATAACTTATCTAGATGTTGCACAGCAGAGCTTACACTGCAGGTGTCTGCAGGATCCTGCAATATATTTCAGGGTTTGTGATAGCCAAGCCCATCTATGTCATTGTTTATACAAGCATGCAAACACTTTTTGTGTCCGCTTTTTTTTACAAAACCCCCAAAAAGACCTACTAAACCCTTTTGATAAACCTAAACCCTTGGATCACTTTGAATACCACTGATTTGGTTGCAAAGTCTGTATTTGTGTGTTGGATGAGCGATTCAGTGGAGGACAGGGGCAACGACCTAACCTCCAGGCTGAGAACGACTGAGAACAGCACTATGCACCAGCAGAGGACGGGGGCAGAACGAGGGTGTGAAGGAAGCTCCAGATTTGTCCTTGCGGTTGGCAGTAACATCAATCAAAGGTCTTTGAATGGGTTTATTTCAGTATTATTTATCGAGATATCCACAGAGATTTCTCGGAGGAAAACCAGCATTTTTATCCCGACATGATGAGATAAAGAAGTGGGGATCTCGAGGACACAATTTCAACTATTATTACATGAAAAGGGAGTAAAATCAAAATGTACGGTCTTTGTGAATCTGTTTGTCATTTGCCCCATATTTCACTGTGGCATGGGTTGACAAACCAGTGGAGATATTTTGCCTTTGCTGGGGCTCGGTCTGTTTGCATGTACTTTAAAAGACGTTGCAATAGGTTAGACTCTCTGGGGCACTATGGAGGTAAAAGCGAGAGCAGAGACCTTCTGTTACTCACTCTCAGTCTAAAGATAGTAAACAGTAATGGACTTAAATGTTACCTGATCTGCCATCCCGCTGGAAGTCCACATGGTACCACTCTCCATCATTGACCTTCTTATTGACTGCCCTGGTCTTTGTGGTTCCTGAGCCCATATCAAGCAGCAGGTAAAGATGGCCATCCAGCATCTCAATGGCAAAGAAGTCCACCTTGAGCGTCTGGGGACTCTTAGAGTCCTTGGGCTGCTGCTTGGGCTTTCCATGGCTGAAGAGGAGGAGGCCATTAGGCTCTGTGGTGCGGAAGTCAAAGGAGATGGAGCCTGTCTTCTTGGCGTTCCACTTGTTGAGGACAATAAAAGACTCGGGTGTCTCGAATGTGATGGGATCCAGAGTTGCCACATTCTCACACTTGAAAGCCACGGTGCCGTGGACCTTCATCTTGGGATCGCCCAGTTTGGCCAGCCTGGACAGCTCAAGTCTCACATCATTGTTTTTGTACACAACCTGTATTGAAAGAAAAGAGAGAGAGGCATTTAAACAGGCGTTCGTGAAGGAAACTGACTTTTTGTGCTGTTAGAAAAACAACAGTCGTCTAGTCATTCTTATGTTGCAGCCTGTTTTAGTTTACGAGATATCTAAAACATTCTTTGGTGTCTCAAGATAGCCATCATGAGGTTCTGCTTTCATAAGACACCAAACTTTACACCAACGTAAACCCAGAGATACCACCGTTACCAACCTGTCAAAAAAACACAAAGTTGAGTTACAGGTTGGGGATGATGGACGTGCCAAACAACTAGCTAGTGAAAAATGTGCGTTTACATACTTGGACTAAGATAATCTATTAGCTATAATTTTCATCATGTTTTACCCAACCTTAATAATGTTCTTTATTTTTGTCTTGATCAACCAATCCAAACTTTTAATTCCATGTTTGTAAGGAAGAAAAAAAGATTATTCTTTGCGCTTCAGTGAGACAGTCAAAACACACCGTTAGTGTCCTTAATGAGACGCTACAGAATACCATTCATTGAATTATGGTTGTCATCTCTGTTATTTCAATGATCAACAGTAAGAATAAACACTGAGGCTTTTCCGTCGGGATTTTAACCAAAAGCTGCCACAGTCAAAGGAGAGAGTGATTTAGACCTTGTGCAGGAGTTAGCCTGCAGTTTTCATAATAAAAAAAACACAAAATGAAAAGCCACTGCGACAACGACCATCGCCTCTGTACATGGGATGCGGGTCATACCTGCTAGGATATCAGTACTCCCCAGGACTTGTATTTTTGTTGGGTACCAGTAAAACCCTAGACTGCTTAAGCTGCCAAAAGGCCGTGACAAACCACAAGATGAGAAAGCGTTTGAAAGTACAAATGCTTCCTAAATGAGCGAGCTGGATATGGAAACATTCATCGTCACTGTGACATTTCTTCCCCTCAGGACTGTGTATCATAACACGGTTTGCTTGGGTTCAACTATTGGTCATCACGCAGTACCTATGCGTGAGAAACTGTGTCAGCACAGCACCAAATGTCACCCACATCATTCTGCTTCTTTTTTTTTTTCTCTTTTGCTCCCCGTTTGAAGCCTTCATAACACACACAGGGTTTCCTCTGGCTGAAGTGTTCGGAAAGGTCAGCTGCTCTGACATCCATTTTGACTTGTAGCTTTGGTGTCAGCTTAAAGGAGAGGCAGCAGCAATTTGGGAAGTAACGTAGATAATGGTTGGAGAAAACGGCTATTTCAAGAAGCATCTCCTGGGATTGTTTGTGGAAAGTGGGCTGGAAAGAGACGAATCTGAGCTGCAGCTTGGATTGCAGGTGTGGAGAAAAATGCTGATTGAGCTCCCTGTTGCAGGCTGTGATTAAAATAAAAGCGAGCGCGTGATGGATAAGTCTCTTAAGGAAATTAAAAACCAGTACATGAATCTACACAATCAAGAATTGCTTTACCACTGAAAACTGGCTTCCTTCTTAAAAAAAAATCAAGACAGAGAGAAACGAATGAGTGCGAGAAAATTCAACAGAATATACAAAAATGTACTTCCACTGTTGATTACGGTTAAGACAAACTGATTGCCTTTACATTGCACAAAGAAGTAGGACACTTGCAGGAGTTGAGTGCCTGTCAAAGGCCGCAGCTAACCGGGCCCTTGGCTCCACTTTTTGTTATTCTTCCTGAAACTCTAACATCAGCTCCAGTTTATATTCTGAGACGCAGCACACCAGACAAGGTTTGGCATCCGAGCACTGTTCTTAATGAAGTACATTAGTGCTGTGACCTTTGCGATGCCAGCAGCTAGCCCATTACCATAGACTGATTCTTTATGTCATTAAAGCACCAATTAACCACGGACCAGAATTATTATCCGATGCCTCAGTGCAAGCATCATCCGTCCAATCTGCCAGGACCATTTTTTTTTGTCTCCATTTTTTTGAGTGTGCTACTCACCTTTAATATCATGCTTCAATCTTATATGCACTGATTAGCCATAACATTATGACCTCCTATAGGATATATATGTAATGTAATTCAATGCAATAGTTGTAATATCTCATAACATGATGATAATCTATCATATCTTGAATTTCCCTCGGGATCAATAAAGTATCTGTCTGTCTGTCGATCGGTCTGTCGTCTGCAGAACAGTAGAGGAGGAAGTACAGAAGGAAGAGGGTCGTTGTTGTTAGCAGGATCAGCCGGCAAGTGAACATGGTCGCCTCTTCTCCTCTTCTGCTTTTTTTGCAGAGATTTTCAAACCAACTGCTGCCACCTGCTGTATCAGACTGTGTTCATATGAGTGTCCTTGGGTAACAGAATGATGTTACTAATTTTGAACGCAGACCAGCCGGAAGAAGAGGGTCCGAGGAAGTAATCGAGCTCGAGCTTGTGCCTAATGTGAAAACGCCCCGAAAGGAGAGCAGAGTAGAGAACTTCCAAATTTAACATTATTTATATTTTAAGTATTTTAATGTCTTAGTTTTGCATCTTTCTTGTGAATCTTTTGTCAATATTATTCTTTATATCTAATGTTCTCTGTCATTTTTAAAGGTTTGTTGGAGTGATGGATGATTTATTTATTGTTTGTTTTTTTCTGTCTATCTGGATGATTTAGACGTCTGAAGTGTGTGTCAGGGCTGATTGGTCTTAATGCAGTGTGACAGGCACCGACTGCCTTTGAAAGAAACACTCTAAATATTGGTCATATTCATATCTCTCAAGACTTACAAGTAGCTACAATGAGCATTAAAGGGGGCGTTGCATGTCACACTGCGTAATTGGCAACAGCCTTGTAAAAAAAGACAACCCGCACCTCGTTATTATCCAATCTCAGTAATGACAGAGCATCTCGTGTAAGTGCAGCTGTGATAGCAAGAATTACTCTGTCTATCTCATTTCCATAAAAGATGCTAATTAACTTTTGGGTGAATGTTAAAAGTTCATCATTGAGACGTCAGTGTGGTCACGATGCGACCAAATTACTCTATCACAAAAACATGTACACAGCAGAAACACTTTACCACGAAGCTGTCAACAGCATGCCAGGCAAGAGCGATGGAGAAGCAACGACCCCCAGGGGGCACGAGCACAGTCAATGATCTCACCCTCACCACTCCTGCACTACTAATTGGTTGAGTAAAGTTATCAAGTGACAAATGGCGCCATCCAGGTTCATTCGTGTGTATTTACATAACACAAGCGTTGTAATGGTTAATCCATAATTGCTTTACTGGGATAATTCAAACGAGTTACAGCTGTGGAAAACACGTGCCGTGTTCTGTTTTTTATTGTCATGCTACGCGCTCACCTGAAAAGCAGGACACCTCTGATGGGATTTCATTTGCATGGAGAGTTATGTTTATCACTGAGTCACATCTACTGTGTCTATCTGTTCAGGTAGGTGAGGCTCAGCATGGCAGGCTGAGTTTTCTGATTAAGCTTCGTGACAGTTTGTATCCGACTGCAGTTTAAAGTTAACTTTAAAGAAAACAGGACACACAGATAACAGATTGTTTTATATCTAAAACAAACAAAATGTGGGACAGTGCGTTCTAAACGTTTGGTAGTAACAGTGTCTGCGTGCTGAACTTCAGTAACGTTGACATTAGTGGCATCAGATACAGCTTATTAACCCTTATCAGGACGCAAAAGGGCGCCTCTCGGAGGGAAAGGAGCTTCGGTCTGAGCCACATCTATACTGCACTAGTGGTGCTGCACTAATTCGTCATCAAGCTCGGGCTGTGACAACTGAGCTATTACTGCACCACCCTTTGTTTTGTCATCAGAACCAACAGGCGGGCGTGGCGACTCAGAATGGGATCTGCACATTAATGTTGCTGCGGGGTAAAAAAAACAAAAAAAAAAACACACGAGGGAGCACGCCATCAGTCAGGCGCTACAGCACATATGTTCAACCAGCGCTCACATGATATCACTGCATACATGGAAGATGACCTGTGACAGGGGCTTCTGTATAATTCAGCAGGCTGGATGAGAGGATGCAAAGAGCTCGTCAATGTGCCATAAAAGAAAGCAACGGACCCGAGCAGAGTGAATGAAACTAAATATGGATTTTACTGTTAGAGGGCTTAATTTTTTGGGAGGGGTATTGACATCTGCATTGTGTGATGAAACTAAATGTCTCGAGGGGGGAACGTTAAAGAAGAGGAATATCATATCGCTAAGAAACTATCACAGCAATACAGAAGAATTGTTGGTGTTTGAGAAATTCAATATGATCTTTAAGAGAAGCTGCTGCAGTCACAAATGGTCTTGGGCTGAAAGAATTGGATGAAAAAGCATATATAGTGCAGCAACTCTCTTCCCTTTGTTTGCCATCTGCAGCACCTCAGCAGCATGTAGTTAACTAAGAATCCCTTTTTAACTACTGGACCTGCAACAAGATGTACACAGCGTGCTGCCATGTGGTCCACGCCAGACTAGCTCATTAAACGGAAAAAAGCTTCAACTTCTCCGAGAGGTTCACTGAGGAAGACAGGGTGCGCTTTGGGTGAAAGACAAAATGTAGGACACGGGAAACACAGGAGAAAGTACAAAACTAAAAAGAGAGAGAGAGAGAGAGAGAGAGAGAGAGAGAGAGAGAGAGAGAGAGAGAGAGAGAGAGAGAGAGAGATTCTCTGAGGTAAAAAAAAAAAAGACAATATTCTCAAGACTGTGTTGTTTTTCAGTTGCTATGACAACGGAGCAGAGTTTATTAGCTGCAACTTAAAATACCTTGAGAAAAACAGAGATCTAATCTCAATGAAGATACATTAAAAACACAGAATGACTTCAATAAGGTGCAAAAATTATGACTGCTGCCTTTTCATCATCTTGAAGTTACATTTGGATATCAAACCACAAAGACTGGGGACCGTTCATTTTCATTGATATTAATGTCAATGACTTTATTTTGGGCTTTTGCTTTCATCTAGATGGAATCAATAGTTATTGATAGAGTCGGCACTTGTGAGAGAGGGAAAGCAATGACGTGTGGGAGAGGAGCCGCAGGCTACCCGCGAGGAGGACCGAAGCCTCCATATATGGGGCGTGGCCTAACTGTTGGGAGATGTACACGGCTCAGACAACAATACAGCTCGAGCTTCTTGTAGACAATCCTGACTCAGAGTCGTTTACATAAGATATATCCGATTTCCGCTGTATTTAAAATGTTGCACATTCTTCCTCAAACTGAACCGAGTTATGATCTCCATCCATACCTGCCACCACTACTTACAATTTAACACACAACCATCATAAGTTATTACCAATGTTCTATATTAGTCGAGTACCACGTATTCCCCGGTGGAATAATGGTTGAGGTGGTAACTGTGAGAGTTTTCTGACTGCTCATGAAAATTCAACTGCCTGATCTCAGGATCACAGCTCCTCTTTGAAGTGCACCTGACAGAGCCGTGTGAAGCCTGTGATAAATTCCACTCTAAGACTGAGTTCTTCATGCCTCATACTGCGCTACACACCAGACCCCTCGACGCCGGTGTGTGTGTGTGTGTGAAGCATTATGAGTACAGTGAAGTGGCGGTGGTGGAAAAGTAAAGTATTTGTGAGAGGTTTTTTTTGTGTGTGTGAGTAAAAACAGCAGCAACAAACTAAAGCAAAGTGTAAAGGATGAGACAGGGTCAGTGTGTGGGTGGAAGGGCCTGTTGTGGCGTCCTAAGGTGAAACCAGTCATATTCGGTCCACCCACCAGTCAGTGTGCACACAGAGTGGTGTTTACCTCCTTGAGGCATCCCATGAAGTTGTTGCTAACCGGAGATCCAGGCAGGTCAGCCGTGCTAGGACTTCCTCCAACATAGAAAAAGTCATCCGAGCCTAACATGGTGTAGTCTTCTTGTGTATATCCTGTAGTGGTCAGAATCCCATCCACGGATATTGTTACCTAGACAACAAAGCACAAGGAAAGAACACGCTATACTCAGACAGCCTATACAACGCAACGCTATTGCCTTTCCTTCTTGTTGTCTATGAAAAACTTCCCTATATGTATTTTCTGAAACCCATTTTCATGTCTGTTTTTATTGACTTTTTTCTTGTTTTTTTCTCGTTATTATTTTGACCAGTTTGGTTAGTTGGAAGACTGCAAGCCTTCAAAAGAATGCTAATCTGGTTAGAGAGTTAGTAATCTGCCCGTACTACAGTGTTAGTATTGCACCTACTGCAAAATAATTTAGCAGACACAAAAATGGCGTTAGTAGAACGTTAACTCGGTTAGTTTAACTGTTATACAGTCGTTCATATTAGTACGTCCAGCAGTTCTAGAAAAGAAATCAAATCGTGCTACTGGGTTAGATTGGGAGCACATGCTCTTAAAAACACAATCACCAGTTAGTAACACAGTAGACAATGACTGAGGGTATTGGACAAAAATAGCATGCATGCATTTGTTCTTTTTGTTCAAAGCACACAAAAAGAAAATGTTCCCAAAGGTTGAATTGGGTTGTTAAAATTGTCAATACTTTGTAATTCTGAAACATTGTCAGATGCATGCAAAAGGTCATGGACACTGAGAAACCACCAAAAAAAAAGAAAGCAGCAGAGAAGCACCACTGACAAACACAGCTCGACTGTCACAACCATGTTGACAAATGGGCAGTGTGACATTTGCAACACATAGTCAAATTGCATGCCATGCAAAGTGAATGGGGATACAACTGGCTGAGCCCAAGAGCATCAGGCCAGCCAGACGGGAGAGGGGTCCTCATTATTAACCACAGCTTGATGCAAAAGGCTCGAAATGATGCTCCTAAAAAGGTGGATCAAACAGAATTGGACAGGAAACAAGTGAAATAAAGAGGGTGAAATCAATGAATGACCCAGTAAATCAAAAAAGGATTTCAAAAGTAAGCAGAAGAGTACCAACCGCAAATTTCCCTTTTTTTTGTTAATGACGTCTACAGTAAAAAAGAAAGAAAAGAAACACACGGCAAACCCAAACTAAGAAACAATTAGAATGATATCTACCGAACAATGTAGTTTGTTTACCATAGCGTGTCCAATGCCTGAGTGCTTTGTGGAAAAGGGGGGAGAAAGGAAATTAAAAACTGTGAACAGAATAACGATTGTTACTCAAATAATATATGATGGTCAATACTGTTAGTACATTGTTAAACGGCAAAAACCATACTGTTAGTAGAATGGCACATTCCATGAATGATGTTAGTTTGTTTCCAAAGCATGTTAGTAACATAGAGAAAAAAGGGCAAAATAAGTTTAACAAGAAAAAAGCAGACCAAGGAAAGAACAAGAAAGCTCCACAAGAGTTGCCAGAGCTCGACCGGTGAGTCCCTAGGATTCCTCATGGTGTTTTGGCACCATGTTCTGTATGCAACCATACCGCTGAGGAGCAGAAAAGCTCCTTCACCCTCGACCTGACGTAAGGTCATGATTGACAGAAATCAGATGGTTCATAAGAAAGAATGCCTAAAGCACATCAGTTGACCCTCTTTAACAAAGTCCTAAGTTCAAGACCATTTTCAACTTATTTTATTCATACTAGTTTTTTTCTCCTTCTTTGTACTTTGTTTGAGGCTGGAGTCCAATCCAGTGTATCAGACTTTCCGGCTCCCATTCAATACTGTACCTCCATTTGGTCTTATTGATGAACTTTAGGATCACTTTACTGCAATGAGACAAAGCAAAGAAGACCCTGACACAGAATGAGGAGGATGGCAATTTGGATTCCCCCACAGAGCATGCACTCAATATGCATGGTTTTCTTCTCACAATTTGAATGCAATGAATGTCCGGGCTGGCCGAATCCTTACGTTTGCCAATAATCAATTTCCTGATTATGCAAAAGAAGCAGCGTTGGTACTGAGGTGAGGACCAACATTTCCCACAGAGTGAGCAGAGACGAATCGAGAGATGCTTTCCTAATTACGTGTTTGCAAAGATTTGAAATACTGTCCTTAGAAGTCTAATCAAGCATTGTTATGTGGGTCAAAATAATCCGTTTGATAGTTCAGGGTAAAGAGAGAAAATCATCTGGAGAGCGACATTTCATGTCAGGCCCTAAAAAAGGCCTCTGACCTTTAAAGGTAACCTGGAACGCTATCCTGGCCTTTTGGCTTTTGCATGTGATCTTCACGATTTAGGGATTTTGGATATACACACCAAATGTAGTACATGTACAGAAGTTATGCAATGGACCATGATGGCACCAATGGCAGAAATCTAATTATTAGTTTGCCTTGTTCTGTTTATGTTACTGCATTTAACAAACCTCACTTCTCTATGGTAGGTCGTGCTGTAACAGAGTAAGCCGTAACACATCAGCATACTTCAATGATGGCAGTGATAGTGATCCTTCTACATTTGTGCCAATTCCAACCAAAGACTGACTTAGTAGTTTACGCCTACAACAATGGGGAGCCAGTTATTGTTCTGAGTTCAGAACATGTGGATAGAACTCAGCAGGATTTCAGAATACTCATGATTCCAATAGACCCGTTCAGTTGTCATGTCCAAGTGCAGCCTCCTGATACCATTAAGTACATGTTTGCCAATGCAGCAAACACTGAGAGTGACCTCACTCTTGCTAGGACAGTCTGTTCTAGCAGGTGGAAGCGCTTGCACATGTTCAACGGCCAGAGGCTCTGCTTAACATCTTTCCTTCATCCCATCTGATTCCTCAGCTCTTGGTGAGAGTCAGCCAAAAATCAATTCTGTTGATTCCCTGGCTGCTCCGACGTTTATGAGTTGCACTGCCACGGGCGAAGGGCACTACCTGATGTATTCTGAAGTTAACAAATGGCACAAGCTGCTAAATGGAATTCACTAGTTTCTACGTTTGCAATCTTGGGCTGCCTCACCAGATCAGGCCATCAATACATGGTGTCCTTTCAGGTTAATGAGGATGTACGTCGTAGAGGACATGTAAGGGAGCCAATTTCAACCTGTCAGAGAGTTTCACCTGAATTAAATGAGCTTTGATTTCGAAACCTTACTGTAGATTTATTTATGCTTAGGGATGGGGATCGTTTAATTTAATCTGAAGTTAAATTAGTTTAATTTTCTTGGCCAACCTAAAATGTTAGAAGACATCATAATGATGTTTTATTTACATTTGCCTAATAGCAATTTTACTGACGCTACTTTGAACACATCATATTGTAACTTTAAGTTCTCCAACAGAATTTCATCTTTGGATTACTATGTTTGACCAACTGGACTTTAAAGCTTGGCTGTGCTTTGGTAAACCGTAGCCAAACTTTAGACATCTTAGCACGTCATTTTAAATGAGGTGACTCGACTGGAGATACAATGTTATGTTACAGGACCCACAGGACTCAAATCAGTATTAATAAACTGAAATATTATTTAGTGATGAAGCACAGAATTGGATCTGTAATAAAATCTCTAACCCTCGTTCAGACTCGCTCAGAAAAACTGACTTGTTTGAAAGTCGAGTGTGTTCAAATGTTCCCAGTGACTGAGTGCTTTAATGTTTTCCCGTTTGAGGAATATAACCCACTCCGCATAAAAAAGTACAACGAGCAATCAGAACACAATTTCACTTAAATATGGCGACTTTGATTTGGTTTTGTTGCTTCTAAACCCTTCAGTGCACATTTAACCAGAGAAAATGTCAAACCTCATCATCAGGATGACCCTTAATGCTTTGTGTGCAGTTTTGGAGCCATGTTTTTTCTTTAAACTGTAACCTAATAAAAGTCTCAATTCACATCGAGATGTCCCTGCTCACTTGTGGTTCTGTTTTATCTCCACCATACACCACCATGATTCAATTTAGTAATCCGATTACAATGTCGGGAAAAATGATATATAGTATGATGGTAATGATTTAAGTGCATTTGTTTTGATTCGTTTACTGAGTCTCTGCATCACCCTCTGTACTGTTACCTGACGTAGATTCCTTGTTACTTTGACATCATGCCAATCATTGTCATTAAATTTCCCATTGACTGGCTCCACCAGAGCTTCAAAGGCTCCAGACCCCAAATTAATGACGAGTGAGACTGCCCCATTTTTCAGCGCCAGGTTGACGTAATCTGCCGATTTGCCCGTGTGCAGCATCAGTCCATTCCTCTGCAGGGTTTTGAAAGACAGTGTGATTTCGTCACTGCTGCTTTGAATCGGGTTCAAGGACAAGTCGTAGCAGAAGAACTCGGATCCTTTGAAGGTTGCCACATACTCTTCTTTTCCTGCGGAGACAAAAACAGAGAAGTGTGTTGCATTAATATCTTGGCCTCTTGGGTGCTGGTTGGATAGCAGTCAGGAAAAAAAAAAGAGGAATAATATCTCCAAATGTATTTCTAAAAAGAACAAAAAGAAAAATGTTAAAATGAGGCATGCTGAAGGAAGCTTCACTAACAGATATGCCTACTGAAGCTTTTAATGACCAGCTGTACCAACCTTAGCCAGAGTTAACATCAGTGCATCAGTGTAAATATGCCTTGTCACAAACAATAACAAAAGCTGAAGAAGAAGAAGAAGAGACTTTTAATTCAAGAAGTGGGTTCAAAACCCCTGGTCCAATCGTTGGAAACACACTCTATGTTCCACCAAATGTACTTCCAGACCTTAAGGGAGTTTCCTGTGGTGAAAATGCAGCTGTACAAAGCACCAGGATACATTGTTGGATACATAATGTTCCTTCACTGCTGTCTCACACCTCTTAGTTCCCTTTGTTTTCTTTCATGTCCGATGGATGACACAAATTCAGCACGTCATCCGTGTTAGGTTGTGAGGACACAACTGCTGCGGTGTTGACATTCAAACATTGAACGTTGGTCATCGTAACGCCTCAGCAACAGCTTTTTCAAAAACACCAACCAGGAACAACAACAAAACCACAAATTTGACCTTAAGGGTGTTTAAAAAAACCCACCACATTACCTGACCTGGATAAGTCAGTGAGATACAAAATAAGCTTCAAATTTTAAAATCACAACATAATGACCTCTTTTAAACTGTGACTGCTGTTTATAAAATGAGATTCGGCCGACCGTTTGAATTCATTTATATGCCTTACTTCAATCAATAGTAATATCTGTTGACTGAAACAAATCAATATGTTTGTTATTAAGGTTACTGAAACATCTCAATTTGTTGATGCCGTCAGACTCCACAGTAAATCAAGCACCTGCATTCATCCAGTTTCCTGACCAACAATCTCCAAGAATATAATTGTTCAAACACGTTCTTCTGACAGCATCTTATCTCATCACACCTTAAAGGGATACTTCACCCATTTACATGAAGCTTTGTAACACTCAGTGACTTCAGTGTTTCAGTGTTATGGATCTAAGACGCTCTCAGATATGACGGGGGCTCGACAAAGCAAACAAAACAAACAACAACCTTAAGACAAACCTTAACGCTGTTATTGTGGGATGAACACAGAGCGGGCTGAGTGTCAGAGGGGGGATGCGTGTGAACACCCATTAGCAAGCGTTTAAAAACAGGTTTAGATGGATAACAAGCCATTAAGGCCACGAGCCGAAAACAAACCTCCAAAAACACAAATGGACCAAAGCGTTCAATTATCATAAATGGAGAAGTTTGTATATAAGCCTGCCAACACACACAGTCAAATACACGCACACACAGGCAGTCTCAGAGTAGCATCCAGGCATGCATACAGCAGCACAACAAATAAAAGGGGCCGCTGTCCACAACAATTTGTCACCCCATTGATTCCCTCTTTAAAGCACTATAGTGCACCTGAGGGAAAACTGCGAGGGCCAGTAATTGAAGTTGACTGGATCTCCCCTCTCTTTGGTCATTCCCTCAACGTCTGAGCCCCCTATCAGTGAAAATGAAAGACCTCTACCCTTCCCACTAAACCCACCCTTTACGCAACCACATAACAAATATAGCCAATAGCGTGGGGGTCATTCTCATCTCACTCGCTTCCAACATCACCCCCCTCCCCCATGCCTGTGCTTCACAGCTAATTCCCCTAACCAATGGAGAATGAATTGTGTGTGTGTGTGTGTGTGTGTGTGTGTGTGTAGCAGGGCCGTTGTTAGAAATTTACAACACTTGGGGATCGGCCAAGAGGCAGTTTTCAGGATGAGGGGTGTACATCTCCATGGAGAATTGCATTTCCATTCAAACAATGGCAATCTGTTGTACTGTGATGTAAACATGGGTTTAAATGACGCTGAACAATTTGGACTGGACTGTATAACATTTGAAGAGAGCAGGATGTGTTAAAGCCAACAGCAGTAAGTGCTGTGAAAGAGCTGAAGCTGACAGGATTGTTCTAATAACTTACAAACCTACAAGAACATTGCAGAACATTTTTTTTTTTTTGTATTGATATTAACACTGACTTTTCAAGCTCCACACGTTTAGCTTTTTGAGGCTTTTTACTGTCGAGCTCTCAGCCAAGTCAAGTGTCAGGCCAAGCTCACGCTCTAACTTCCATCTGGCCACTAAGACTGCTCACAAAGCGCACAGCTGCCTCCTTTTTGCTGCCTTTCCACATTTGGATAAAAAGCCAATTTTCAGTAGAACATATTTTCCAAAGAAAAGCTGGGGAGGGATACAGCATTTGTTGTAAGCTAGGCCTACAGAAGTATTTGTTGTCTTTAATAACTTTTTTTTAAACTTAATATCTGCATTATGTGCTGTTGAGTACTCGGGCAAAACGACTAATTTGAAAGCATTTCTTTCCCCCAAAAATATCTCAACCAAACTCTAATCAGCTTTAGTTATCGTTCGTTTTACCCATGCAGAGTTAAGAGAGTGCATTTATGTTGCTTTCACAGCTTTGGCTCTTAGCTATTTTGCTCAGCACAGGTTTTATATAACACGTATAAGCTTGTTGTGACAAGTGTGCTGAATGCTACATAATACAGTTTAAACCTTAATTATTGCGCTTTAATGTCATGTTTTTTTATAAACTCAAATTACATGTGCTATGACCTGCAGTGACAAAAAAAACGCCAAAAAGATAAAACAGCAGCTGACAAATGCAGACAGTATTTACACATGCATGCAGGTCACCTTTTAAAGCACGATAATATCATATTCTAAGTTACATTTTTGACAATCATTCCCTTTATCTACGCTTAAAGGGGTTAATGACTGCCACCTGAATTCACCTCATTACACTCCCGTATGCAAAGAGCGACCTGAATATTTTGTGTGCGTTCACTGCATAATTTCTGAGCCTTTAAAAAAAGAAGGCAACTCCACTGGTGGAGCAAGCAGAGCATCTTTGTGTGCATCTCTTTCAGACACAGGATCACAGCACACACCACCTGCAGTGTTCTTGTCTCGCACCTGATGTGTCACTCAGACGTGTCATTTCCTGCAGGAAAGAAAAGAAAAAAAAAACCTACTCCGTCCTGAAAAAAATGTTGTCATTGCATTCTTGTGGGCATTTCAGGTGTGCCCCCCCCCTCTGCCCGCCCAGCCTTGTCTCCCTGGGCTGTCCTAAGGTCTATAGTCAATCAATCTACTGCAAGCTGCCGGCGCCTTAATGCCCTTGAGTCATGACACTGAATGGGGACATGGATAGGAGCCAGCTACTTTAGTCTGTTCTCAGAGAACAGGGGACAGAAAAAGACACGAACAGAGTGAAAATGTAGCTCCTGGGGAGACACCGTAAATAGACAGCCAGGTAAGAACTTGTCACAATCTGTTGTTTCGTTTTATTTTGCCCCTCTTTGCACAAAAAACTGAGTTCCTGTTTCTTCACCTCACACTGAATTGAAATTGAGATGTTCACAAATTTTAGAAACTCATCATTTGCAGAGCGTTTTTTTAAACAGCAGTTTGAGCGAGAGGCAACGCCACTACGCTCTGCTCTGCTTCCAATCCATCCAACAGAGAACACTGCAGGCATGTGTCGAGCTGGACACATTCCTGCTTCCTCTTGCAGTTCTCCTGTGAGATAAAGCTAATGCTAAAGAAGCGGATCCAGTGGGGCAGGGTGTGCGCTGTCTGGCAGCTAAACCTTGCCGCTAACGGGCCGCTGCGTGTACGTGTGGGAGTTAGGGTTTAGGCTCATCCTCCCCCATATAAATGATTGTTAATCAATAGCCTGTCATTTCTGGTGTCTTTCACAAACCACATTCTGTTTGGTGACAATACATTTAGAGGCATGATGCAGAACTAACTTACCATTTTGATGGAAGTAATACAATTATTCGCCTCTCTAATTGAATTAGTGTCACAAAGAGTCAAAGTGTGACGGTGCTGCATGCAGCTCCAGCAAACAGCCAGGTGTACCCAGTGGGAGTAAAGGGAGCATAAATGTCTCAGAGTATCAATTAACCCTCAGTTAATAAAAGCTGGGCGCGTACAACGAAATCACTCATTCATCATGACGTGCCAAGGGGCCAAAAGCTCCAGCATATGTAAGTACAACAGAGCCAGCGTGAGAGCGAGCGAGCGACCAGGAGGCTCCTCATCAGTCACTCCGCTCTGACACTAATCTGGCATCTGCTACTCTATGGCTGCTTTTTAAATTAGCGCGCACCCAGGGGAGCGCTCCGCCTGTCAACATCAAATCATGACACAACAATATCGCAGCAGACTCGGCAGGACGCACGAACAAATGACTTACGAAAAGAACGTCAAGCGGTGGCTGTGACTTTGATTATCATATAAAATCCCCGATTTTGACCCTGATGGTGTTAAGTAAGATATTTGTTAACGTGTACAGTAAAATGATTGGTCCTCTAGCAGTGACATACATATTATTCCTCCTGAAACAGAAATAACCTTTAACATCTAACAAATGCTAACTTCCTTCTTCTTTTGTTTGCACCTGTTGTTTCATTTTCTTCTTATTAATTTCCTTTTTGTGACTCTCGTAATAATGAAACTTCTCCAGCTCAAATTGTTCTGGGCTGTTTTCACAGATTCATGCTGCCGCCGAGGTTGCTTTCTGACACAAACCCCTCATAGCTGGAGGCTTTCGCTGCCACAAAGAGCAGAACATACAAACGTGCGTTCAGAGCCAACCCGTCAAGCACCAATCGCAGGATACAAATGTCATCTCCCCAACTTTATCGAGGTGAATTTTCATAATAGTTCTCGCTGCTTTCGCACATCAGCTCCTGAGTAAACCAGGTGCATCATTCACACGTTTCTCATTTTTAAAATTCAGTGACATTTTCTGGAGTTTTGTGCTGATGTGAAGAGTTTTGTTTGTTTTTTCATTTGCAGCATGTAGCCGTACTCTATTTTTCAACCTTTGCATCTGTTTTTTCTTTTTTTTTAAATGTGCATAATTTCTGACTTTGCAGTCCATCTATCTCGATGATCCTCATCCATGACTCTAAAAAAAACATCTTTTCTCTGCATTGCCAAGACAGAAGTATGCTTGTCTTTTTGTGTCAGCAGGGTAGAAAACACGTTGAGGCGTATAAAGGACTCAAACTTATTTGAGGTTGCTGGGCTGTAGTCGGGTTGCTTAAACAGCCACAGTAATTACGAGGCCTGACTCCTCTGGTGCCGTCTTGTACATGACGCTGACTAACTAACTACACGACTGTCAGAGATCTCGCTAACACCCAACCTCCTCGCACCACTCGACATACCCTCCTCCAGCGCTCAGTAACAAGCTGAGGTTAGACGAGCTGGTTGTGTCACGCTCAGTGTTCAACGGTTCACAGGAAGTTCACAGTTGTAGAAACGCTTCCAAAAATAAGCACCTGTGGATCGTTTAAGTACGAGGAATGCCATAAATAAAACAGGAGTCTGAGGCGAGGCAACATGAAGACCAAAGTTGTTTAATCGTTTGCGTCGACGCTGCTTGACTGACACTGGATTTCACTCTGTTCCCATTCACTCCGTGTTTCCTCGTTTGACTGGCAGCCTATTAAAATGATACAGAAGTCAGTGTCTGGCAGTCTATTAAAATGATAGGAAGTTAACGTCATGAAGTCGGCCTAAGCCTCTTACGTTATGACAGAGAGAAGAGTTTCTGAAGAGCTGGATTCTCTATTTTATTACATGATTATCACACCATTCAAAGAACTTAATAACACGTCTCACACCGCTGCCTGCTCTAATGACAGGCATTTCCACATCACTGATGGTTGTATGTATTGAACATCAGATTTTTGTTTTGCGTCTGCAGCAGAACTGAAGTCTCTGTGAAGCTGACTCTTTCCGTCGCAGACTCCGACAGAGCTGCAGGAAGGAGGTAAATGTGTGCAGGAAGTGAGGCAGCATGTATGAGCTTACACATACTAAGTTCTGTCAGAAAACCATGCTGTGCTAGCTTAACGTACACAGTCGTTTAGAGTCACAGGATGACGGGTGTCCTGCTGGGCGCTCAGAGAGAGTCCCCTCCCGGACTGTCAGTGAGCAGAAACACTCCGTCCACACTAAAGTCACTCATAATGGGCTTTTCCACTCAGCTTGTCAAGTGTTTAAAGCATGTATTGGATATATGACTCATACTGTGACGCTTGTCATTTAAGGTGTGCGTCTTTTAGTTTGCAAACGTTTTTCTGTTTGTGTGTTTGTGTGCTGGACAAAATGACAGCTTCAAGATTCCTTCATATTAGCTGTTTTTTAAATTTTTTTATTCAATTTATTTGAATTTGCATCAACAATCATTATGTGGAAGTTTTGCATTTGTTGCATTTTGTCTTTGGCTTGTTGTCAATATTTATTATCTGAAAATATAGTTATTAAAAGTGATGTTATTTGGAGCTAAAGTTTGGAACAAAATAATGACCTGCCTCTAAATATGTGCAGACTGTTAAGAGGAGGAGGAGGAGGAGTATTTTTTTGTTGCCTCCGTAGCAGCTTAAATCCTCATTGGATTTCTGTCATGCTGCAGCCTGAACCATGTCTCACAAGAAATTGAACCGTATACTTCGAGAAGAAAAGCCTCCAGTTTTTTTTTTTTTTTTCTAGAACAAAGAAGTTCGAAAGTCACTTCACATTCAGTTTCAAACCCCCTAATCCATCGTATTCATACTGAATATAAGAGTGATGTGCTGTAAGGATATTTTTATCTTGAAAAGTGTTAACACCGTCGAAGGAAACTGCTTACACTGTGGCGTAAGTTCTGTCCTTTAAATGAGCTAAATATGCCTGGCTTTTTTTTTGCACAGTCGTGCAGAGCTGTTGCCTCACAGTTGCTGCCAACAGCATCACAGATAGCACCGTGTTTAACAGCTGGTGACACGGATTGTAGGAAGGAAGTTGTCCTTTTTGCTTCCTCCAGAAAACTCATCCAGATGCCGAAAAAAAGGATGCAGGATGCCTCATTAGTGTGTTACTGTTTCTCACCACCCAGTGCTCCATGATTTGTGCCCACCGCCAATATGTCTGAAGCTAGAGGAGGAAAACATGTCAATATGTTGCACACTAACAATCTTAACAGTGATGGTCACAATAACGATAATGATGTTTGACCGTGTTAATTAGGACTGCGAGCATGAAGCCGCTAATCACCATGAGATAAAGCTCCTTTTTAAATCACACAAATCGCATGCTGTGTGTGCCTCTTGGTGCACCATGGTAGAGCCACAGCAGCATAATCCTGCAGCGGTAGTCATGTAAAACTTTAAACATGCTTGCTAATTATTGGTGAAGAGAAAAAAAAAAGATGTGTTTGAAACATCTGCTGTAAAAGAAATAGAACAAGGGTCAGAGCTGCATTCTGTTATTTATAGCCACTAACCTTGTCTGTCTCTCATATAGCATTGAAATGTGATTTGTAAAAAAATAAAAATCAGAGGTTGCAAGGTCTTCTACTGAGACATAATATACTGTATTGTTTTGTGATATAAAATAGCAGCTTGAGGGTTGAAGGTCTTTCCGAGTGCTGAAAATCCAGCAATAGATGTCAAAAAAATACCCAAACCAAGACAAGAGCGGCCTTATTAGAGTGTGTCAGCCGGCTCAGTGTGATTGGCAGACGCTCAATCAGGTGTGTAGGCAACTCTCCGCTGGGAGCGGCTCCCCATGAGGACACGAAGCGCCCGTCATCCACGGCTGTGTGTGGCACCGACACGCCGCTGATGAATACACCTGTGCACATATTTATGCACGCATGAAAACAAAGATAGATAGATAGATAGATAGATAGATACTTTATTGATCCCGAGGGAAATTCAAGAAAGGATGCAACTGACACACACACAAACAAACACACACACACACACACATTAAAGAGCATTATCTCCTTTATCCCTCTGACATGTAAACTGGGTGACATTCCAATAACAACAGCGGCTTCTGCAACGGTTACGTCGCGTACTGCAATTTCCTCCTCAAGAAGAAGGTGTTTCAGACAGCTTTCAAAACAAAGTATTATGTTCAGACTCGCTTCCAGCATTATTCTGAATGTCAGAGAAAATACGTCTTATTATTTAAACTCACTGTGATGCTTTTAAGATATTACAATTACACAAAGCAGGCTCTTTGCACATTAGCCCCAGTATTAAAATAGCAGGTTTGTGTGTGCGGGTGTATGTAAGTGTGTGCGTGCGTGTGTGCGTGTGTGTGTGTGTGTGTGTGAAGGCTTTAGAGACTCTGTTGAAAGCGCTCTGTGAGCATCAGCAGAGAGTTTGCACGAAAAAGTGGAGAACTCTTCTGGTTTAACACTACAGAAGATTCTGAGGATCAAATGTACGCCAGAAATAAAAACGGGCCAACATTTATAGACGGCAGCTGGGCCCTTAAACTAGATCTTTGGGTGCACACCCTTAACCAACAGGAACATAGCTGTGGAGTGGGTTAGACAAATATCTACCCCTCTAAAAAGCAGCATCCTGAGGACTTAATGACCCTGGCAAGAGAGAAGGTAGTCAGTCTCTTGACGGGATACAGGAGCCTCTCTTTTTATTCCAGGCACCGTGGGAGGATCGGGGGGGGGGGGGGGGGGGGAGCAGCCGGGCCCTCTTGGTTTCTTCCGAGTGCGGAAACAAGAAGATCCAACGAGAGGAAACGAAATCTAACATTTAAATAAGAGAAAAAGTGTCGACCTGAACCGGCACAGACAGGCCAATCTGCATGTGAATGCCCTCACACACAAGCAAACAAACACTGAACGAGTAAATACACACACTGAACAGCACACGTCCAGCTGCAAGGCTCTCACTTGCTCTCAGCCCATTACAGAATCACAACAGCATTACAGTGAAGAGGGAGTGTAATGTGCTGAATACTAATCTGCAAAGCCCAATCCATTTCTACAGAGTAAATCCAGGGGATAATAATGTAAGCCTGAGGGGAGATGGGGGGGATCAATATCCTCATCAAAAGAGAAGCATTTTGATATTAATGTATGGTTACCACTTCACCTAACTACACATAAAGAGCAGAAGACTATCACATTATTCTCCCTCCTATAGGAAATGGGATGCAGCCATTAGTGCTAATGCATCGTACCTGATGATGATAAGGGAGCGATTATTTACGATCAAAGTAAATGAACTGCAAGAACAGGTGTGTAGTAACATTTGATAGCAGCCTCCTGCCAAAATGAGCTGTACTTTAAAATGTGCAGGCGCTAATAAATCTCCGCTATAAGCATCTTAACAAGCTGCTCAATTTGGGTGTACCCTTGTCAAGGTTGCCCATGTGGACCTAAAGTGCACGCTGAGCGAGAGCAGCAGAGGGTTACCGTCCACTTTTGATTACCGGAGCTGAGGACGCAGCGTCTGACTGTAAAGGGCTGGCATTTGGCAGATGTCTAATTCGGGCCATACTCATAGAGACATTCCTCAGACAAGAGTAAAGTCGAGAGGCGCTGAGGCATGTCATTGCACAGGAATAATTCATGTGCTAATTACATCGCCAGAGTGTCTCCGGATGATTTCGGTGCAGAGCTGCTCTTGTCCTCGCAGCTCCGAGCTCAGAGATCCACTCCCTGTCTGACGCAGCATGAATGCTTGATCGTGAGCAGACACAGACGGTTTCTTATCCTCCTCATCCTCGTCCTCAGCACTCATTCTTCATTGTCCAAACAAAACCTGCACCGGGGCAATTGTTTAGCTATAATGATTCAGGATGTCCTTGGTTTGACTGTTTGTCTTCACACCGCTATTATCTACTCTGTGAATAAGTTTTATTTTTGCATTTACTCATTCACATTGTGTTTCTACATTTTTCAAGGCTCCTCGGTGACAATACAGACTGAAAAATGAGTTAAAAGCTCTCTTCAGGCTGCCTGTTCAAGGCACAATATTTACACTTTGGCGACGCCTCGTCTTCACAGGGAATGTCACAAAGAGAGCCGACCTCTGTGCAGCATTTAGAAGCAGTAACACCTTACCAGGTGTTGCAAAATAAAGCTAACGAGGAAGTGCAAAAAAAAACTGCAGTTCATTAAGTGTCCACTTGAGGCTGGCAGCAGAAGCCCAAGGGGTTCAGGTTTTACATGTTAGCAGCCGGGTTCAAAAAAACAAAACAAAATAGGGGTCAATTTAAAAAAAGAAAACCTGATTTGATTGAAATAAGGCTGACTTGATAGGCGGATCTACCTGGTGAAAATATAAGTCCGAAGGCTTAAATACCCACCTAAGCTCCGGCTCTCAGCCTGTCTCTAGGTTGACTGAGAGTTAGTTTGAGACAGCATTTCGAGCACAGAGACCGTCATCGACAGGCTCCCAAAGCCCCCTGCAGGAACAGATGGGTGACGTCATTCGGGCTTCATCCTCCAATAGCCTGTAACAGTCTACGGGAGTTACAGCGGCGAGACAGAATTTGTGGAGCCAGGGTGTGTGCGTGTGTGTGTGTGTGTGTGTGTGTGTGCGTGTGTGTGTGTGTGTGCAGTTTCTCCTCTTTCCCTACACAGCCTGCTCCTGTAAAGAAATGTGAAATCACAGACTGGGACACTAAGATGACGTCTACTGCATGGGGAACCATTAAAAATGTAAAAAGACGTAATGACAGAGAGCAGCACTCTGGACAGAGCTGAAGATGTGTTCTTGTCTGTTATAAGATATGTTGAGCCTAACCTCGCGAGGGGCATGCCTCTGTTGATTTATGTCAAATAAACATTAAAAAAAAGTCAATATTATTCATTGTGAGCGATGAAATGTAAAGGGGAAGAACTGGGCCTACTCATTACAATCGATTTGTTTTCCTAAGTATGTAATTGTACACTGAGTTTTAAACAGAAAAAGATCAAACTCAAGTCAATTATGTCAGCTGGGAATGTGAAAGAGACAATGTTAAGTTCACTGTGGTATGTTAGTGGGACTCAGACCTTAATAAAAGTAAAATGACTTAATCAGCTGTGGCCAAAACACTTACTGGTGTGTTTTATGAGCTGCCAGAAATAATTAAACCGTATCATTTGGGAAGTCATCATCATCTGGGTCACTGCCATAACCTTCATTCCCCTCTGGATGAAAGCTCGACTTGAGAAGTCCAAACACAGAAGCAGCTCTGCTCCTGTGTTTAAAGACGTGTGAATGTAAGCGAAGCAGTTTGCCTTTCATGCATCCAGACCTTGTTTCAACGAAGGTGCCTTTGAATTATTCACCGAGTTAAATGAACCACAAGTAAAGAGGTGAAAATTAAGGAGAACGTGTCAAAATGTGTTTTCTAATTTATTATCAGTTTGGAGAATTTCAGAGTGCTTTTATTTTCTGTAGGGACTTGGGTTGGGAAGCAGAGGGTCGCTTTTTTGGGCAAACCAAAGCATGGAAGTTTGTCTGCTAGCTGTCGGGTCATTTCCCCAGTACTGCTGAGGTGCCCTTGAGCAAGGCACCGAACCCCCAACAGCCTTGTGTAGCAGCCTCACTCTCACATCTCTCCACTGATGTCATGTCCACAAGTCACAGGTGTGCATGTGTGTGTAATGTGAGCCTATGCATGTCTCTCAATGACAGAGAGTAAAAGTAGAATTTACTCCCATTTTCAATTTGATGCCAGCAACATGTTTCCTAAGATTTCAGTATAGTTGCAAAAAACAAAACACTCTGAAACATCCCACACGCTTTCCAATTCAACATGAGGTTTCAATGTTTTACAAACCATCACATCTTTTTTTCTAAAATCCCATTTTACACAACGTCCCAACTTGGTTTGAAAAACGGGATCGTAGAAGTAAACAGTATTTTTCTTTTGATACTTCTGTTGTAGTAACCTCAAAGTGTCATGACTCCCACTGCCGCACATTCATACTTTTCTACTTCCAGTTCCAAAGTCAGCCCCAAAAGATCCGATTGTTCATCCATGCCCTCATACTCTTGACACTAGCAAAGTGGCCTGTCTGCCAGGACCAGTCCTTTCAGGTGCATTCAGGTGGACGTGAGATAAATGTATCCTGAACCAAATCTCTCCCCTGCACATCGTCTTCCCTCTACTCTGACAAGAAAGGGGAACAAAGAGCTCTGCAGTTCGGTTTCATGCACACAGTCTTCTTTTCTTCTCATCCTTAGTCGTCCGACTCTTTGTGGTCACTCAACAGCGGCTTGTGTTGACCCCACTGATAAGAAAGAACCGCGGCGCGACATCGTTGCATGTTTAAAAATGTGCTCCGGGGAACAAATGGCTGCAGCACAGCGAAGCTTGACAGAATCCCGGCGTCACCTCGATGAGCTGTTTGAGCGAGGTCACCAACACCAGAGCTGGTTTTCATGTTCTTGGATGAAGAACGATCATTTCCATCACTATTCACTGAGATGTGCAAGAGGTGCTTTGAAGCACATTTAGCTAAATAGCTCAATTCTATCTGCTGTCCTTGTGCACATGATCGTAACAGTAAAGTACAAATCTTGTACATTATGGATGTTGTGGGTTATTACGGGTCAAATACAATATGTCTTGTTTGTTGCTGACATGTGTACGTGCTTCTCTGTTTACAGCAGGACTGTTGTCCTAACCCTGACTCAGTTGAAAATGTGCAGAACTTAAGTACAAGACTATTATTTTAACCGAAGGAGCAATGAAGTACATGCTGAAGTGTAGAGTATGTTGTGCTGTTTGTATTGTCTCACACTATATCGTATAGTATGGTTCTGTATTGCATCGTATCACGTCTTGTAGTACGCTATCGTATCGTACTGCACCCTCCACCAGCTCTCCAATTATTTTCTCATCAGATGGGCTTTGCTGGCTGTGTTAATGCTGTAATACATACTCAGAGGAATTTGCACTTGAGCTACTGTGTGAATCTAACAACAGCACCTGCTGCAAAGCCAGCAATGTACTGAGGGGTATTTGAGCAAGCAAAGACAACACATTCCTCTTTGTGTCTCGCAGAAAGCCTTGCAGCCATGAGTCGGATCACACTGAGGTATCCTCAGCAGTGGAGAACCACAGGCACAAGTGTTTGCACTGAGCCGAACACTCAACAGCAGAAGAGATAAAACTGAGGTCTGATACCAGAAGAGGAGCGTTCACTCAGCGCTGGCACTGCTCCACTTGAAAAGATAAAACACGTCTGTAAAGATGTGCCAAAAATAATGACTGCAAAGAAGCGTTCTTACCTAACAAGTGACAGAAAGCATGTCGGTGTCGCTGTAGTTGACTCCACATTATAAGAGTCAATAAAGTTATTGCATACAGCCAGATTGGAAAAGCTAAGAGCTGCACCGTGTCCATTGTACCCATTGGAAGAATTACCAGAAAAAATGTCCCCATGAGGGAAATGTCTTTTATATTATGAATGCATTTATTTAATACCAACAATGTTGCTGTTATATTGTCACAAGCTTGCAAATATAGACGTGTTAAAAATGTTACTTAAAACGATCTTCAAACTCAAGCTATTCCCAATCGCCTCATAAATATACATTCAATTAAAGTTGTTGATGTAATACCATAAACAAGCTGTTGACTCAAGGCTTCAACTTAAGACTGCAAGTCAACAAGGAAAATCTTTACCTGGACGAGACCCGAGAAGCACGGCACTGTTTACTGTTCAGCCCTGAAACCAAGCTGCACTCTGAAGGCTTTAATGAAATCAAGTCCTGAGTGAGTGCATTAATAAACATATAGACTAATTAAGCTCCCAATAAATGTGATACAAAGAGAGATCGAGTTGTGCAGTTTGCTTAATCAGATCAGTCCATCGCTCTAATTCCACCGATGCCGCCGTACTCGCTACCGTTTGCTCACACACGGTTGACAATGTGACCAGCTCTCATTTCTCCTTCCATCAACTCAGCGATTGATCGTGTCAGGACCCCCTCCCCACCTTTATCTACAGGGGGAGATTGTCCAGCAGCAAAGATGCTGACCTACGGAGGGAAAATTACTCACTTTGGGGTGTTACTGTTCCAGCAGCAGCGTGGCCCTGCTGACACCAGACCAAGGTCGTTTCATAATGGGTTGTCCAGCTGCCACTCTGCTGTCAACACGCCTGACTGATGAAGGAGAGTGTGTAGCCAGTTACGGTGACAGGAGTCAAGGCTACGGGAGCTTGATAAAGATCAGCCTCGATCAGGAGTGAAAACAGCAAAGAAAGAAGGATAGAAAAAAGATGATCCTGCATTTTGCCCTCTAAGCCTTCAAAGTGGTGACAAACAGCTCTGCGGCGCAGCTCGCGTGTACGTGAGGCGTCCTGTTTTGCATTCAGCTCGGAGCTGCAACAGTCGAGCCACAGGAATAAATGCATGTGATCGGCGGGAGCAGTCATCACAGTGCAGTTATACCCTAACAGGTATTGACTGTGTTACAGCTCTTTTCTCAGGTCGCTGTCAATCCTGTCAGTCTTATGAATTGATCAGCGGGGAGTTCACTTCCATCACAGTGACTCATCCCGCCGTGTTTCAAAATTCAATTTGTTATCCGCTGGGCTCGAGTAGATAAAAGTTTGTCGTTTCAATTGTGTTTGTTTCCTACTCTACTTTTATCTCTACCTTTAAAGACTTTATCCACACACACTTTATAGCTCATATGACTTTTGTTGACATTGTTTGCATCAGACCCTGAAATGAATCTGTATACCTTAAAGGAGCAATATAAAACTCTGAAACCTTACAGTATATGTACTGCAGTCCAAATTCAAAACATTGGAGCAAGCTGTCTCTCCTCGTCCCCCCTCCTGAGAGGCATTGTGCACACAGGTCGCCATGTGATAGACACTGTAGCTTCAGTGTTTAGCCAGCTCTGCATCTGCTGTTCTAACCTCTCTCCACTTCTCAAAAGCAGTGTCAGCGTGAGGCCGGCTCCAGGAACACATAAACACACCAGAGGCAAAAAGGCAGTTTTTAACAGGATAAATTAAAATGTTTACAGTCTGGTACAAAAAAACAAATAGATCTGATTAGTTATCGTCATCACTGGCACAAACTGTATGAGAGTACATTATTAAACAACGACTCCTCTTTGATTTTAAGAACAATATGTGTTATCCCTAATAAGTCTTAACAGGCTGCGATGACAGGTGGGTGGGATGTAAGGTTTGTCAAGAGGCTTAAAACCCGCCTTAGCTCCAGCTCTCAGCCTGTCGTTAGCTTGACTAAAAGTTAGGCTGAGACTGGATTACCAACATGGCGGCTGCTGCAGATGAGAGCTCCTGCAGGAACAGATGGCTGACGTCACTCAGTCTACGGTTTAACGACATAAAAACTGCCTCATAAACCAAACATTGTGATTGTAACAAATACAGAAATATTATTGATCAGAAACATCTCTTACACAAGAGTTTGTGATTTTGCTGCATCAACATAAAAAAAAACTGGCTTTATCTTTAAATCAAACATTTGTTTTTACCACATCAGTCAGATGAAGAGGAAAGGACTTCTTAGAAGATTACAGCTGTGATACAGAAAAGTGAGGCGTTAAGAGAAAACATTGGAGTCGTATTGTTACATCCTCTCTCTCCTGGGCTCTGAAAACGTTGAACCTATTTAGAAACCATCTTGGTATTTTACTCCGTGACGAATTGTTCGCATAACTCGAATGATGTTCATGAGACCATAACAAACAAATGTATCGTCTCGTGCAGTCGATGTGCGGGGGTTTAAGGGGGTCGGGGATTGCTTTCGCACTTCACAAATATTTGGTTGACAAAAAAAAACTGCTTGCTTTGATTCACTCGAGCTGCCTCTTTCTAGCCTCTGTTTGTGCACTTGTCTGCTTTGTTCTCAAACACTGTTTTCCTGGAAGAGACTCCAGACTTAATGGGATTTCCTTGTTGCAGCAGTTTACCGACAAAGGAATGATTCAGTGCATACATTGCATAATTCTATTCTAGTCATCACGCTGTAACAAATACATATACAAAAGCTGGCATCCGTACAGTATGCAAAACACGCATCCAGCAAAAATGCACAAAGCGGGCACATTTTGAGTTTGTGATCCCAAGCCTCTTGTGATGCCTCTCATGAGGGGAGGACTACATTCCTACTGCATGGCACTGTAAAGCAAAGACATGTCTTGAATTAATTAAAAAGAACAGGGTTGCATTTTCTGTTCTTCCTCAGCATAGAAGAGTGAATCGGCTCGAACGAGGTCCCAGCATGGGCTTTTTTATTTGTGTCTTTAAGGCTTACATGCTTTCTTTTCGATTGGTCACTGAAGGGGAAGTTGCAACATCTTTACGATCAATATCTTGATGACAACTTGATGTGGCGATACGAGGTAAGCTGAGATAATGGCATCCGTTATTTTCGACACTAAATTACAAAGTAAGAGGTCTTAGGAGTTGTGTGTCTCCAGTGGCTCACACTACGAAAATATCCGCTTTCTTGAAAAGAAATGCGTTTACATGAAGGGATCTTGTTTTGTGCTTTCTGCAGAGTCCTTCTTCAGCTCTCTCCATCAGGGCCATAGCCCTAGGTGACTGAGCCTTTTACCTTTCTGCAGCATCCAGCCACCTGCCGTGGAAATCACGGCTGTTTCCGCCATATGCCTCAATGTTCTGCCAAGCCTCTCCGGTCTGTTCCGCCTTGAGCAAATTTCATTACGGGATGGCTGGGAGCACTCGGCGCTGCTCATTAAGGCTATCAGCGTGGCACGTCACCGTTTGGAGCACGCGGATGCAGGAGGTTGAACACCCCCAGCTAAGAAGATCACTTAACAACTTTAGCAGTTTGAGAACTTTTGTTCAAAAATGAGGCCATGACAACATACGGTCTTCTCCTGCGAAACACACCAAGGTCATTCTGAGATTAAAGCAGGGTTTTACTTTAAAATAAAATAAAAAAAACCCTGAGAGTTAGGTAAGAGTGTGATGAAAGAACAAAAAGGACAAATCTTATGCAACTGGAAAAGAAATTGGCTGCTAAGTGTCAATTAAAATCTTATTACAGGACACTGCATGAGTTCAAAAGTTTAACTATAGCTCTTAAATCTCTGCACAAAGTGTCAGAGTGAGATTAAACACAATCTTCCTTTTCAAAATGAAGATGACTTCATCTGTAATAAAAAGTACCTTCATCCACAGCTGTGTAAATGACATCACTACAACTCTACTGCGTTATCATGGGTCGCATATCTTTCATCTTCATTCAAACATAATTCAAACATATCATTTGTCACATCATAAGAAACATGAATATCTCGTGTGCATTGTATATATGTTTACATTAAAGGAAAGGTTGGTCATTTTACCGAGCATACACATTTTGTTATACTCATTAAACCGGGCTCCACACACAGACAGGAGCAGAGCCTTCATCTAGCTGCTTTCATTCTGTGAGATCTCTAACCTATCACTGGACAGATGAAAAGAACCAATCAAATGCCGCACTGGCTTCCTTGTGCGTACTCGACCCTTGCTGTTCCAGCTCGCGCTTAAAGATCCCGTTTATTTCTGCGGTTTGTTTGGTACAATGACTCAACATTATTTAAGCACCATCCTAGTAATGCGCCTTACATCAAGAATACTGCTGGCTGCTGTGGCTGAATGCAGGCGTTACTCGAACAGAAGTTCTGCATGCACACAGTGTGACACATTACGCTCTCTCTTTAACCTTTATATAGCAGTCCTAATCTGTTGTGGCGCACTGGAGCATAACAGCTAATACACTCATGGCACACAATGTGTGCAGTAAGACATAGCTGATTCACAAAAAAGATAAGACGTCCTCCGCTATCATATGCGAGCCAGTGTTGCGCTGCCACGAGGCAGTGGCAGTTGTCCACAAACATGGTCAGCATATAGCCAGATGGAAGCGAGCCACAGGGATCAAACGGAGAGTTCTGCTGCAAGAGATTTCCTGCCAGCGAACACCCACCACCCTCTGACATTTCCCCGTCACACTGCTCTCTATCTCTTTACTACCCTTGAAGGAGAAATGAGTTCACTTTGCTCAGGTATTACAGTCGCAGGGAGCAGAGGTGATTCTGAGCACCAAAACAACAACAGCTTTTCCTCCTGCCTGTCCTTTGCGTTGTTTACTCACAATCATATCCTCCTTTGAATGCTCACGCGAAAAGGCCAATCTGTGGCCTGTGCATTGGAGAGGCAGAGTTTAGCTTCACTGTGCTAGAACAGGATGTTCACTGAGCCATGCCGGTGCCATGAACCCAGAGCCATCACAGTGCATTAACCCCTGGATGCTGCCCTGCAGGGTCCCGCTGGACTGCAATTCCAGACTGCTCCCGGTCCTGTGGGGGTGCGGACCTCAAGCCGGCTGAGGGAAGGGCAGCCAGGGTCAAATAATGCTCAAAGGATTTATATTTAGAAAAAAAACAAGCAAGTAAAGGAGCAAAAAAGAGACGAGGAGCGGTGATGGCACGGAGATGGATCTGTTGTTTTGTCGCTGTGACTAGGTGGATAATAGTTGTAGCGTTTGAGTGATGCATGTTGAAAGTTCATCGATCTCTCCTCAATAGAGCCTTGTCAGAGATGGATGAGCTACAATGGTAACCAATCAATGCAGCTAGTTATTTACGGGCTTCTCCTGTCAATAAGCCCGTGCATATCAGCCATGGATCATTCTCACCACATTTCTGTGGTAAATAATCAAGAGCCAAGTACACAACGAAAGATAGCACAGCTCTTGTGGGATATTTTGCATTAAACATTATTTGGCAGATTCAGCCCAGTGCAGGACCAAGGCCACTGATGGATTAGAAAATGCTTCAATGTGACACATCCTGCATGAACAGAAATCCCCTGCAGGCTCCCATTACCAATACCCGGCCTTGGCTTGGCTGTAAGTTCTATGAAATAATTTAAGAGACAAAATGTAAATAACTGCGTTTGAATGTTGTTGCAGAATGGCGAAAAATACAAATCAAGCCAGAGGACTGTCATATTGTTCTGGCATTGGGGGCAATGGAAAGCTCTAAACAGCAATAACATGACTCTGAGAACACCACTGCCTCTTCTGAGTATTCATTTAGAGCTGAGATTTAATTAACTGGTTGGAAAGTGAAGATTCACTTTCCTGCTTTGATCACCATTTGGGAAATATTGGACTCATAAATCATGCATACATGGTATTTGTTCACTATTTCTGTCCATCAGCACAGGACATGCAGTGAAACTACAGAAGCCTGAAGCAGACAAACATTTGATTTCACTCAGTTTTCCAGTATGTGTAAAAAAGGGTTGGGAATATATCTCTGTCTCTCGAACGTGACGTCTGGATGGAAAGTACCAATCGCACGTCTTCCTGGCTCCTTACTTTACCCCAGACATGCACCAGCTTGCACTCTGAGCTCTTCACCTTCACCGCCACACAAAGCTCAGCTCAAATGACCACCGCCACAGTTAATGGCTCCGACTGCTCAACAAGACGAGAAAAGAAAGACAGAAGCAGAGAAGGCAGCGATGACAAAGGGTTCAGATAAAGCAAGAGGACGAACGTTCATAAAGCTTCAGGAGTCTGAGTGTCTGGAAAGTGACGCCATGCTTGCTCTATTTTTGTCGCCTCGTTTGCTTTTTTTCCAGCGCTCGTGCATGTGTGTGTGTGCGTTTGAAGGAGCCCTAAGGGGAGGGGTGGGTTAGCCAGAGCTCTAAGGAGATGCTGCTTCTTGTATCATGCTGGATTTCCAGAATTACCAACCCTGCTTTTAAGTCATGGGAAAACCAGCATCATCCCAACAAAACAAGATGAATACGTTAGGATCTAACTGGACTAACCCAGAGTTAGTTTCAACATCACCAAGAAAACAAGGCAGAACTTGTGCAACACAAACTTCTGATGAAGAATTCTTTGTCAACTTGCGAAATCCTTTCTGCTCGATACATTTCTATAAAGTTTGTCTTCACGAGTGATTTAAATTGCAAACAAATACTTGGCTTACAAAGCAACCTGAGAAAAAGATTTTTTTACCACTACAGAGCTTGACATTTTATTTGACTCTTTCAGCCAGAACACTGAACACTTCGATAGCAAAAAGAAAGAGGAAACTTTCTGAACCTCGAAGCTAACCTCTGCCAATCTAACAGTGTGGATGAGTGCACAATCATAACCGTGGCACTGCGTTTCACAGACAATGACAAACACTCAAAGTGTTGTCTCCCTCCAGGAAGCTCCAGCAAACAGCAGCAGTAACCACGGGGGGGGGGGGGGGGGATGGTTGGCACTCAGGCAAGATGAAGGGCATGACTTCACATCCAAATGACCCACACTAGCAGCTCTGCACTGTTAGAGCGGCAATCTGCACTGACGTCTGCCCTCATTTAGGACGACGCTCACCAAGATTAAAATAGCCAAAGCAGCTTCGACAAATTTAGAGAGCCGAGGGATACAAAGCCAGAGGCCATTAGGCACCGGAGGAAACTCTGCTCTCTCCGTCGTCTCTTTGAGGGTCCTTTGAGGGGGGGGGGGGCAAAGACTGTGGTTCTCCTGTGACCCCAGGGTGGCAGTCTGTCAGGCAGGACTGACACCAAACCAATGTCTAATGGCTCCTAAGCCATAAATACGGCCCAGGAGTTGACAGCCTGGATCTACACTTCCCCCATTATCTTGATTCATTCCACCACAAAAGCAGAGACTCTGCAACGTATTGTGGCCAGCTTAAGTGGAGTTTTCACAGGGATCCACGGACATGCCCCAGTGAATTGCAAACTGGCTGAAGCCTTTTCCTCCCTAATTAACATTTACAGGTCTCCTCCAACAATCTGTTATGATGGCGCACCAGGAGAGGTGAGAGCCCTCCAATGGATACTGAGGTTAAAAAGCAGGCTTTTAGAAGAGGCACAGATAATTTAAAGTGCATTTCAGCACCTATCAAAGATTCATAAATTAGTCCCTAACTGTAAATCTAATTGTCCACGTCTTGTTGAGTATGCCGCGTGAACACATTTCTGCAGCACATTAAGTGAAATACGAGTCGGCCGGTTCAGCCGCTGGTCAACCGGAAGGAGGCTGGGCGCCTTTCAGAGGCATCAACCATGCAAAGTGGGGGACTGGGATGATAAATATTTCACCGCCCCAGATGTTTATCTTAGACACTTTTGCAATTACAACTCTCCCTTACACTACATCTGTTTGTGCCTACAGCTGTAGTTCTGGAGCTTTTCCTTGTAATGAAGATCTGAAGGTCTTACAAATTGTAAGACGAGTTTCTCCTCATAAATGATTCAAAACTTACTGGTATAAAGTTTGTCTTTACTTCTCATAGTTTCAGGAACATTTCTTGTAACTGTGCACCACCAGAGCTTTATACTTCTGTTACTCACAAATCATCTGACTCATCACCCCTCGCTTTTTCAAACATGTCGATGGCTGTAAGGCTTAAGATGAAAACAAACCAAACACCTCTAAGTTTTAACTTATGTTTGATGAAACTCAGTTCCCCCGTGACAGACAGGGCGCTTGGATTTAATGCTTAGACCCGCAGGACGACTTGTTCACAGCGACTCGTCAAACATGGCCGCTGGATCATCGTCCATATCTAAATGTAAAGATGAACGCCCTTCCAGTGTCTATTCGAATCGTGCTACTTCCTGTTTCCAACGATAAACATGTGACCCCTCGAAGAATCGTAAATGGACTTCAGCTTGTATTTTTATTTTCTGGTTGTCTCTGCTCTAAATATGCATCATACCTCTCCCTTAAGCACAACAAGCTGAAAGCACGAGGTCTCCTTCAAAATACCTGAACTCGACAACAGGAGCTCTATATCATTACATAAATATGATACTGCAGGGTAATCATTTGTACAGGAAACTACTAATTTAGCCCTGCTGAGTGTCATATGGGTCTTTGAAGAGTGCAGTTATCTGCGAGTCTCCCCCACTGCTTATGTACACAGCCATGTCATTCGATTACAGCGCTGAATGTGCGGATTTAGCGAGTCAATCTTTCTATTGTGCCTCTGCTCATAAAACACGGAGCTGCTGTGGCAGTGGTGGCCAATTACAGTGCAGATTAATGTTGTTGACAGAGAATTTATTAGTACAAGGTAGTGGGTGCCCGAGCTTTTTCCCCAGGCCCTGGGAGGAAAAAGATGCACTCTTTGATGTTGTGCCAGGGGGAGGAACTTCATTACTCACAGCAGAGCCTCCGCCGCGTTAGAGGAAACAGCAAAAGAGAAGAATGCAAAATACTTAAATTTAGATCGAGCTGTGTTATGACAGATTTGAAAGTAATTTGGTCAGTGTAATTTAAACAGGAATGTGCCGGGAGGTTAATAAAGATGCAATGGATGTCTCTATCCTCCCGTCTCCCTCCGTTGAGACGTGAATACTGCATGTGCCTCCAGCTCCAAGGTCACCTGCGTTAGCCTTGGCCTCAGCTCCCTGCATCCCCTCCCAGCTTTGCATGCAGACCAACCCGGCAGCCCTGCAGAGCACAGCTCACTGTCAGGACAGCGAGCAGCCCTGATGGTAGGGAGGGCAGACCGGCAGCTTTAAAAACAGAACGGATGAAGGCGGACAGCGGAGCACACAGCAGAGCACAAAGGAAGAGAAAGTATCAGAGTTCAGAGTGTATCCCATATCGAAAGTGTGTGCTGACATCATCAGACAGGGCTCAGGATTTCTAGATGATCGCCTCAAAAAATATGCCCCGCTGTCACACAAGGCCGAGGATCCTTCCACTGGCTTAAACAAACAGCCGCGAGGGCTGCTGACGTGGGGGAAATTGAACTGTAAAACAATGTGCCACGCCTCACGAGCAGTGGCTGTCTAATACTAATCCATCACCTATCATGACACCTCATCAGAGTGAAATACAAGCACCATGTTTGGACAGTAAAATGCACCTGGAAACTGTAAAATCCGGTGTTTTACTGGGCTGAGTAAACTTAAAACACAGAGTTAAAACAGGAATATTAATTTGCAACATCTCTAATTGAAGTGCTCGTATGTTAGTGCACAGTCTGTTCACTTTTACAGCTCCTGTCCCTTCAGCTCTGCATCTGGTCATGCTCCCTCATAGCCTGTCACAGACCTCAATTGCAGATAGTAAATGAAGCTATAAAATTGATGGAAGTCCATAAACAGGGCTTTTAAATTGGCACGCTGTTTTTTTCCCCTCGGCTGAATAATGATAGGGAGCACTTTAACACCGGTAAGACTCGGGGAGATTCCTTTTTGGTATTTATTTCTCAATTTCCTCTCATATCATCAGTCTGCATCGCATCGCTTCCTTAGCACCGCTCAATAATTTCAGAAAATGACAAGGCCGAGATGCAATCTAACACTGGGGCTTAAAAGGTGCATATTTGTGTGTGTGTGTGTGAGAGAATGTGTCGGCACATCTCAGCCTCAGCAAAGACCTTGTGAGACAAAATGGCTGCAATGAATCAAGAGTGAGAGGGATTTATGAATAAATAGAGGCAGATCGCTTGTAGACTGCACTGATGGACAGATAGATGAACCCTCGCCAGCTGAGATAGGGAGCTTATTTGCACTTTGTATCCCTTCAATCCCTCTGTCTGTGGGGGGAAAAGTGCTGTCTCAGCGTGTAGGCAGGCAGGAGGGGGGGGGGGGGGGGTGAGAGCACCCTCCTGCTCTCACATGTCCCTTACTGTCTGTCACCAGCGACATGCACAGTGGTCCTGCAGCCAGCAGCTCCACTACACATCCTGCTCTTTGCACTAGTTTCATCTCGTAGCTTGCTTAACTTTAGAAGTGTTCAAGTCGTGTGAAGACAAGAGTTCCATAAAAGCCTCGTAGATAAATCTCCAAAGCGATCTCATATCGGTCCTCGCATAATCCGGTTATCTGCATTTACTGTAAGCAGACATGTTCAGCGCAGGAGAAAACCTCAACCACGTGTCACCATATACATACATCTGAACACATGCAAAACCTTCGTCCATCATGCAACTGTGCAGAGGGACGACTCACAGGGAACTTTATCTTACCATACATTCCTGATTCTGTCAATGTCAAGCCAAGCTATGAGCTCGATCGATCGTTATAGACGTGTGCTTCCTGTCTGGCAGTGGGACACGCCTCCACCTGTAGCTCCATAACAGGGTGTCTCCCTGAGCTGCAGAGGCCTTCACACATTTGTCAGCACCTGAACTTAAAGTCCTGTGAATTTACGCTTCATTGCATATACAAGGGATCGCACACTTTCTCTTTTGACGCAGGAGCACACAGAGGAGGGAGGGGGAGCTGTGGAGACGGTCAGCCAACTGTAATTACAAATAAAACAACCAATGGGCCGCTGCCCCTGCTGTGTGGATAGGTGAGAGGCAATTACATAAAAAGATCATCCAAGAGAAATCATAACTGCCCCCGAGTGGGTCAGCCCAATGGGAAGATATCCAGTATGACAGATTACCAGTCCAGCCTTGGACGTGTTGGTTATGTTACTGCCAATCCCCCATCACCCATAAATAACAAGAAGGATGTTTCAAATCCTCGTTATAGGAAAGACACCATTTCCAGCAGCGTTAACCCGTTTTTTAATTTACAAAAAAGGGAAAAAAAGCAACTCCATTGATTTTCCTAACAAGGTGATATTAAGGAAATGCATTCAATTGTGCCATTTGACTTGAGAAAATGAAGATGCTGCTTTGAGAGGCAGCAACAAACCAGGGGGGGGGACATGGTGTGCTCGCTGTGATTAAGCTAATGGGTTGGCAAAGAAACAGAGATCTCAAGCCTCATTGGTCAGCTCCAAACACGATTAAAGTACATGTTTCATTAGTTTTGCCACTTGTTACCCAAATTAATCTTGGTTCAATTTGGATCCTCGTCCAGCGTCAAAGACATCTGTTTAACTTATCATGTCTACTGTACGTCTGAATCTCTGAGTCACCTTTGTGAGTACACTTGCCCTTTGAAATCCTGCCACAGTTTCTCCCCCCTGCAGAGTTAAGTAAAGTACAAACGACTGGCCATGTGCTAGAGAAGGGCAGTTTCATCCTTGAGTCATAAGGAAGGCTAAATAAACTAATTAAAAAATATAGCTGGGAGCGTGCTGTGTTCAAGGGGAATGGGTTGGAGCTTAACGAGCGACTTCACATCAGGAGACATAGCTGGGGGCACACACGCGCTGAAGCCCTGTGACAAAGCTGGTGTGACTGCTGCATCACCTTTGCTATTCAAAGTCCTTGCCCGCTCGTGTGTTTGTGTGTGTGTTTGTGTGTGAGCGGAGGGGAAAGAGTGCGTGTCCGTCCCGTGGAGCAGCCCTCCATCGTTGCGGTGGATGCTTGGCTGCTCTAATCACAATGCGAAGGAGTCTCCAGGTGACTGGTACATCAATCTGACATGGCTCCTCGGGCAGCTGAGAGGAGACGAGGCCCCGCCAACTAGTGGCGTGCCATGTGATTCATTATGCCAGTGGGCGAGAGAAAGAACCTCGCTGCATGGTTAAAGTGACACCTGAAGAGGACGTTAAAAGGAGAGGCAGGCGTAGGGGCGTGAAAATGTAAAATGTGAAGGTAATGAAATTAAAAAGAGTCGTGCAGTTTCTCCTCGGTGGTGGTGGCACGAGTAGCCAATGGATCAATGTTCTCCCTGTGTGACAGAGTGACTGTACTGCATGATGTCATGCTTTTATTCAGTCACAGCAGAAAGAACACACTGTCTCAGATCAGTTCAGTTAATCAAACCTACGATTGTAACCTTTGCGTTGATTAAAAAAAAAAAGAGTCAACATATTCTCACTGCGAGTGCACGTCGTGTACCTTGCTCTTTAATCCTGAGCTTTTCAAATATGATAACCAAGGTAACACTCGCATCAGTTTGTTCAGCTTTTATAATAGTTTTAAATACACAACTTCTCATTGGGCTTTATAATAAGTCAAGAAAATAATTAGAAATAAGTCCGAATTTTGAGTCAAATCTTGATTTAACTTTTTCAAACTGACTCCCACCTATAATTGTTTGGATATTTAAAAATGGTCCATTTTGTGTTTGTTTAGCAATCGCTGTGGCACAGGAAGTGAAGATTCTTTCGACCAATCAACGGACTGCAAGTGTGTCTGTCCCTAACCTGTAGGGTCAGATCGGCACGCTTGGCACTCCAACACAAGGGTACCAAAAATGTAGGAGAAAACGCCAACAATATCTGTAACTGAACCGCCCGGTGGACACGGAGCGTTTCCTTTTCCTTTGAGCAAACCTCTGTATTCTGCTTAAATGTCTTATTGTTATTTTGTGAGACAGAATAGACAGCACACTAAATGTCCTTCGAGTTTCCTTTATCTGGGTGCGAGCAGCGCACAAAACAACAACGGAGGCGTTCCAGCGTCAGGCGGATGACGTGTGCTGACTCTTCTGTCTCTTTTTCAGTCTCGTTGCGTTCATGCACCTGAAGCTGTATTTACTGTCGAGTGTGATCCCTTCTCGCTGTTTTACTTTCATTTTGTCCCAATCTATAACCCTCAACCACCAACAAACATGGACCGCTGTTGACTTCATACAGCTACAATACTGCAGCAAAACTCCAAGCTAAAAGAGGATAGATCAGCCATCCTAATGCAGCATGAAGGATTTGGTACATATTCGAAGCACCTTCTCTAACATTGTTTTATCAGTGGCTAAGCCTTAATATGCAAATGGATCAGTTTAGCTCCTCTTATTTTATTATGACGTGGCCACAAATGAAGACAACACTCGCCTCTTCTGCAGAATGCAAATCAAAAGAGTCTCAGTGTATCTGGCATGTGAGTCACTTTTCTGAATGCTAAGCTGTGTTGCTCTGCTTTTATTTAGCACGCACACAATTATGTCAAAACAAGGAGTTGTACTTTCGAATGTTTGTACTGCTTACAATAAAAATGCATCTGAAAAGACTCGCTGCTCATTCCTCTGTCTGAGACGGCTGGGACTGCGGCCAAGCGAGACATCAAAGACAGTCACTTACACTGCTTGATGGCAACATCTGTTCGTCGAGCTAGCAGTCATGGTGTGACAGAGAAATGGAATAAGTGGTAGTGACTTTTATAATTATATTCAAGAGAAAAGGTTCCACTCGTTCTTTGCTGTGTGAGGACAAGATGTGTCTCAGAAAAACATTTTCATCTTCATCAGCACCATCGCCAAGCCGCCATGAGATTCTCCAGCACAACTAAACTCACTCGTCAGGCCGCGCATCTCTCCTCTCTGTGACAGATTCAATATGCACCTCAATATCTTCTCAATAATTCAAAGCACCTACAAGTCAGTTTGATATGATTCAATTCCACCCTGTCTCAGTGCAATAAACAACAATATAATGCAACGTAATTTGTTTCAATTTGCTTCAAATGCGGTTTTGTCAGCATTTGAAGGATGTGTCGGAATAAAACAGTCAGAGCTCTGATGTTTAACTGTGTGTGTCAGATAAGTGTTTATAAGAGAGAAGTCTGTGATGCCTTAAAAAAATTAAAAAAAAACAACGTTCATCTCACTCATTCATCCACGTGCTTTAATTCGAATCATTTCGTTTGAACAGAGCAGGAAATAAATCCACACGAGAGACAAATTGAAGACATGAGCAGCAAACCCTGAAAGCTTCAGAAACATGAAATCCTGCCGCCAGACAAATTCAACAAACACCAACATTAAAGTCTGGTGTCTGAGACACGCTTTTAATAACAGCATTTTCATCAAGAAAGTTGGCTGCATCCTAAATACCAGTGCGACGAATATACCCGTGAAGCACACTGTCATTATGATGACTGCAGCCACCACTGTCACACACTGAACACAACATGACACAACGGAAAAATCCAAATATGTTAGGAAACACGGCGACGCTGGAAGCGCCACTTTTTAACCGTGAGGTCATGATGGTTCACTGCCAAACGAGGCAAAGTGAACAGTGGTGTACTGTTCAGTAAATACAGCTTGTGGAGTCCTGCTTTGATTGAAAACAGACCTGAGTTCAAGTCAAGTGGAGTCGAGTGATCAACAGAGATGGGCAGCACCTCTCGAGTGACGAAGGTCTACTTATCACAACTTTCACTGGAAGAAAGTGAGCTTCACGTCGCGTAGCGAGTCGGGAGTGTAAACTCCACACAGTGAAAACAGCCAATGTCAATGTCTGCATGACCGTTTGTTTTGATGCATCCATGTCACTACTTAATATGTCTGCTGAACAAATCTATGTTACAGCATTGTTGCATCTTTTGGGTGTTGTTTCCTTAAAATGCCTCACCAGGAATCAGCCATGTCCGAAATGTATTGCATCTGTTGAACTTTAATTAGAAGAAACAATGCTGACATTTATTGTCCCGGAAAAAATAAACTATTGCATACAAGAAATAAAAGTATAGAGCTGCACAGTTGCACAGTGACTGACTGTTGTTGACTTTGCTGGACACAGTGGAAATCTTCACACAGGGAGACTTTAAGCCTCTCTTCTCTTTGGGATCCCTCCAAACTCAGACTGTGACTTAAATCCTGTATTTTTGGGTACAGGCTGCAGAAACGCTTTTTTGAAGTCATCAATCGTCTGTCACTGGCCTCCTCCTGGTGTCTTTTATTCCAACCATTTGATGAACCATGGATCCCCCCGCCCCCCTCTTCCGTCACACTGCTTCATCAAAGGGTTTGGCCTGTGCTGTCTCATGTGCAGACTGCAGCTGCTGAAGAAGCTGCTGTCTTGTTTGCTCAGTGTGATGCTCCACTCTGTTTCCAGAGAGGAGCAAACAGACTCCAGAGTGAACAGTTCATAATCACGTCACGCTCTGGTGTACCGTCTATCAAGATGAGAGGAGGACTACATATGAAGAGGGGGGGGGGGGGGGGGTTACTCTTCATGAAAAGTCCTTGTACTCCTTCAGGCTTCATGTAATGCTTCTCGTCCAATCAGAACACGTGGTCGGAGCAAACAGTTTTATCATTAAATATACAGTATATATTAAAAGTAATAGGTGGAGCACATAGCGAACCTCACATCTGTCCCTTGCGGACTGAGAAATGTTCTCGTATGTGTTCCATAGACACCTGCTGCCTCCCTGCAGGGCGACTGTCACCTTCATCAGGTACATAATTGTGTGTTTCAGCAGCTGTCCTGTCTCACTGACACGCATCTTATGACACACACACACACACAAACGCGTTCATGCATACATGCATATTATCTCTGTTCTGATCACCCTCAGGCTGTGTCCTGTCCTGCTCTCATCGTAGGACATACCTGAAGCACAGCATTACAGAAAGATTGCAAAAGATGCAAATTTAAAGAAGCTGGACGTGTCTTTTCTTTTTTTTGATGTTCTCTTTTATTCTACGGTTAATGTGACTGGTCTGAAGGAAACATCTTGGATGTCTCGTCATCTGTGGCAATTCACTAACTCCAAAGTAAAGCCCTGCCAGCCTTGGTGATGCAGTTTATAGCTGACATTAGTCTGAATAGCTGCAGCTTCATGATTAGCTCGTAGGTGGAAGCCCAAACTCGGAGTACTTTGGTGACATTTTATTTCTGTTTGACAAAAAGCTGAATTCATTTCCACCTGTCAACTGAGCCGTCATGGAGATCTTTTGAAAGCACAGTGTGTCGTTATTAATATCTAATGTGTTGATTTCTGACTTCATTGCATAGAGAATAACATACACGTAGAGATTTAATGCTGTCTTTTTAATGTAACTCTTTTAGACTGTGACTGGGAGGGCTGCCCTCCGAGCAAGGTGAAAGCTTAAAAAACACATCCCTTCAGCAAATCTGGCATCATAATTGGACCAGCCCACAGCCCATTTTCTGGTGACCATTCAATTCACAGTGGTCTATATTGCGGTGTGAGATGTGTTATTTTCAATTGGCATGAGCCGACCAACATATCGACTAAACTGTATGTAGGATTCTGTCAATTCTCTCCCAGTGAAGAAACCCGAGCCAGGACAGTAATGGATGCATTTGCACAATCTGAGCTGCTGATTGGAGAAAGGTCAAGTCAACCCCTGCCATGGAGTGATGACCCGATTAACACACTTTCATACAATGTCTATAATCACCACTAAACTGTGTTCTTTCGTGATTTCACTCGTGCAATAAATCTTGTCATTCACTCTTTGCCTTTCCACACTTAAATGGAGAGGAGGATCGGCTGCAGATTCGAGGGTAACTCTGAGCAGTGCAGGTCATTAGATGATAGAAGAAATCACTGCGTTTTTTTTTTTTAACTAAAACATTCAAATCTGATTGTTTTCGAACGTCTTCAAGTGCCGCATTTGTTGTTTGAAATGCAACCCCAACAGATGCGTGTAATAACTGTATGAGGCATTGCCTGTTTTGCAAACCTCCACGGCCAGTTGGGAAAAGCTCATTTGCTGAAATATACAGTCGATCTTCTCATGCACGTAAAACAGAGGCCAGAGGGCACATCATGTCAGGTTCTACCTCCATGATGAGTTGTTTTTCTGCAGCCTTCACATAATGCTGTCCACACACATGAGAGCTACAGTAATACTGTGCGCTGTATGGGGTAGATATTCCAGACTCAGTTGTGTGCAAGTCTCTGAAAGCCTCTCTCTTTTCTAGCCCTCCACATATCATGTGTCAGATAGCAGGTTGTTTTCCTGTTGAGTACTTTATTTTTTCCCCTTCTCTCTGCCACCGCATGACCGTGTCTGTATTTCTCCCTCTCAGTCTCGTATCATCTGCCGCCCCATTGCTGCGCTCTCTTCCAGAGTTCAGTGATGAGTACATTTCCTCCTGCTTCAAGGTGAGTTTGTGGGCCCTAAAAAGCAACAGGGCTTTTCTCTGGCTCCACACAGTATTTCCTAATATCTACTTCCGACCTCATCCTGACAGCACTCGTGGGACGATGCTGACTGTGGAAGCACACGCAGCAGAGGGCCGTGAAATATTGCACACTGACGCTTCTGTGATTTAATGCTGAGCATCACACGGCGTGGGGCGGGAATATCCTCGCGCTAAACATTCTGCACACAGGAGAAGAGTCCTGATTGCTTCATTAAGACATTTCCTTTGTGTGTTAAAGATTCATAAAGAGCCTTAGAGCGCGTATATTTAGATCTTCCACTGGTTACTGTCTACTGTTACACTTTACAAAGTTTTAAGGAGATTTCTCTCTTATACAAAGTGGCACCTCCCGGGCCTAATCGAGATAAATAGATACTCTATTCATCCCCTTTTAGGAAATAAACTGACCTTCTGAAGAAAAAAAAAAAAAAAACACAATGTCAAACAACTTTTAATTGTCAAGCCTTTTAACACTGAGGGCCTGTTTCACTAAGAATTGGTTGCTTATTACTCCAAAGATGCATCATTTGCTCAGAGGAGCTGAGCTCAGTCTCAGAGTCGAATTGACAAAGAATACAGTGCTAATGATATTCAGACACAATGATGGAGAACTATTTGTCCACGTTTAGATGATGAGCCAAGAGGGGAGGAGAAATGTCTTCAAGTTTATTGAGCGGCCAGATGTAAAAAAAAAAAAAAAAAAAGTGACACGATTTTAATCGGTTCAAACAAAGCTTCCTCCCTGAAGCTGTCTGAGATATTTATAATAGACAAATATACTCAATAAGGTTTGAGTTTGTGCAGTGTCACATTAGGTAATTGCCTGGCTTGTTATTGATAGAAGATTATTTCATTGTTGTACTTTTTTTTTTTTCCTGCCTGCATTGGAGGATGAAAATGATCTATTAATAGAATTTGTCATAATCATGTCAAGATATCAGGTGGCAAATTCTTCCTCCATGCTCAAGGATCCGAGATGTTTCTCACATGCAAATAACTTTTTTCTAATGCGCGATACAAGCCCAGCCGTCGAAACACAACGCCTGAGCTTACATAGCATAACATAACATCACAGAATACTAAAACCAAACATTAACATAAAATAAAGAAGAGACAAGTGTAGTGCACAGTGACCATGGGCACCAATTGTTTTGCACACTGATATAAGCGTAACACCTTTCACATTATCTGTTCTTTTGTTTAAAGATTAACCATCGCTTCTTAATGTCTAATGAAATCTTTCTTCACTGGATTAGTATTGAGTATTCATGGATATGTTTATTCAGAGGAACATTACATGTGTTTTGTCATCCTTTGTGATTTTTCCATGACCTGGATCAAGGTTGGAATTTGTTTTCTTTCTCTTCGGTTTTCTTGCGCTAAATTTAAAAGTATCCCAATTTTCTCGTCCTGCCTTACATAAGAGCTGCATTTAGAGTGTAGCATCAAAAGTTTGGAGTTTAAACTTAAGTTCAGGGTTTCATTGTATTGGATCAGGCAGCAGTAAGGGCTTGGGTTGGGAAACCAGAGGATCGCAGGTTCCGGTCCAAGTTCCAGTTTGGATCCACTCTGGAAGTTGGCAGCTTCAGATTCTGAGCATGTCAGAGATACCAGCTCAGTGACGCTGTGACTCTGTGCAGCCGTCTCTCTCTGACATCATCCTTCAGTGCATGTGTGTATTTCAGCAGGTGTGTGTGTGTGTTGCATGTCTCAATAACAGTGTGAAAATTGAAAGGTTGCTTACGGGATCATTAAAGTATATTTTCTTCATCTTTGATTGACATATAATTTGACAGATACCATCGTGTGGTATAGAATAGTCTCAACAACTAGATTCCCTCTTCTTCTTTTTTTTCAAACCATTTCCAGTCGGCAAACTCCAGTGTTGATGTGTCCCACACACTGTAATTGGAAAATTAATTTGGGTCACAGGAAGCCCTGTCGCCATGGAAACAGTTTGTCACATCTGTTATGCTTCGAGTCGAGGCCGAAGATATCTTAATGAGGTGACCGATTTCACAGACTGTACACCGGAGCAGCAGCAGCGCATCCACAGGGTTTATGACACACGACACATAAACAGGTCGTTTCTTTTTTTTTTTCTCCTTCCCTCAATGCACCGAGCACACGAAAACCTATGTGTGCCGCAGGAGCCGTGCAGACAGCTCCTTATTGAATCTGTAGCGAAGCCAGCGAAAACAAGCATGTGTAAAGTAAGGGTCAATAAAAAGCACTAAGCAAAGTCCACCGTATTGGATTTCTCATACACAGGAGGGTGCTTTGAAACACAATGCCAAATGTGAACCAGGGGCGGCTGTAACGAAAGCTGAGAACACACTGTCAATCACTGCAGTCAAAGAGGTGACATTTATAAGAAGGTTTACATTATGTGGGCTTGTGGAGGTCTCTCTTCTGCCTGAGTATGAGCAGTGAGATTCCCTTCTTACCTTATTAGGTGAGCAACCCTTGGCACAGGGTATTAGCAGATATGAATTTTCCCCTGAGCGCTTATTAAAGACCTGAGCATTAATGATCCAATTCCCCCATCTCGTGATCCTCAAGGACCTCTCTATTTGAAGGACTCGGTAGAAAGCAACTGCATGGACCAGTAGCTGACTCCGACACGTGTGTTGAAGAGAAGGAGAAAAAAAAATGGTGGGTGCACGCAGGCAGGCATTCATACTCAATATAAAATCGATACAGTATTGATTTTTCATGAACATACAAACTATACTGCATTAAAACAAATGCCTGCTTAGTGCTGCTGAGCAGACAAGTGACATTTCGCCTCACAAAATTACCGTGCAATGTTATCTGCCATTTAAGCAATTACACAGCTGGGATTTGGAACAAGCTACAGAAAACTCGACGTATGAAACAGCACTTGTCGAGGGAGTAAAATACTCCGCTTTAAATCAGACTGTGATCCTTTCAATTGCTCACATCAGCTGTTTTGTCAGTGAAGAAAAAGGAGATGCTTAAAAAATTGATGAAAAATCAGCAGAACAGCACCAAATTGTGATGAGGGGGAAAAGAAAAGCATAACTAAATATTTCAGTACGTTACAATCCTCAACTCTGAATGACTGGGATTGTTCCAATACTCTTTCCTAGATTATGTGTTCTTATTAAGGTTTGGATATTTGTAAAATATATTCTTCAGGGGTAACACAAGGGGTGCGGCTAAAACCTGGATAACTTCTCGTCCCTGCATACTAAAGAATCATAAGGATTGATCACATGTTTCACTACACACAGTCTGCCAACTTCTTCTGATGAGTCTTGATTCAGCTCTGAAATCACAAGCGGTCTAGCAACTGGCCAATAAGTGACTTATACTGATCTTACACTGAACGACATTTCAAGCCGCGATATTTACGCCCCTGTGACGTTTGGCCTTCGACCTGTATGTTGGCGAGGTGTAATGGGGGACGAATTGTTCCCTTCAACTTTTTAATCTTTAATGCAAAAAAGGTGCTGAAGACTGTGGATCAGTGGAAGAGTCATAAATCTCTCAATCTGAAGGTTGGGGGTTTGATCCCGGGCTCCTGCAACCACATGATCAATGTGTCCTTGGCAAGACACTAAACCCCAAGTTGCTCCTGCTGCTTAATCGGCAGTGTATGAATGTCAACTCTTATCATCCAGGACCAAAAGCCATTTTCAGCTCCCAGATTTGTTCAAAGAGTGATTTTGATTGACCTGCATTTTAAAACAAAGGACTGTAAAAATATCCTGATGAGCTCTTATTTGGCTCTCAAATCACCAGTGGTGCAGTACCTATTAGTGACTTTGTTAATCTAATGGAGCTAATATCGGCCATGTATTGACTTTCCTATGCAGATCAATCAAGCAGAACAAGCCGTCAGTCTTTGTGTTTTCTGGCAACAGGCCGGCTTGATTGGGATTCAATGGACGAGCTGGATTGTCAGCACATGCCCAGTGCTGGTGATGCAAAGTCTGAGTCATTAACACTCAACGAGCGCGGTGCAGCCCCAGGGCACCCTGCTTTTCTGACAGTAATGCATTCTAATCTTGTCAGCCCATTGAGAGTTTCAGCTACATTACAGATAACAGGAGCCAAATCAAACGCCGCTGTCTGTCAACATCTCCGATCAATCAGGAGCTAAAAGTCTGTGGGGCGGCCGTGCATGCAGCTCAGGCCAGTCGCCATGAATCCAACACAAAGCGCAGCACTCCAGTACTGCAGGACGAGACAGCTCAGTCTCTCTTTCATAACAATCTGTGCTGTCTCATGCTGGATGAAAAAAAAAAAAAAAAAAAAAAAAAAAAAGCAATATCCCAAAGGTGATTTCAATTAAAAACCTTCTTTTTCCCATCCACTCACTTTCTGCACGGAGACAGATATTTTATTCAGAGTGTTAGAGAAGCTCCAGACAGTGGTGAGAAAAAAGCGGCAGAAAGAGGGACTGCGGAAGGTTTATTTTGAGGGTTTGGCTGTGCATTATTCAGCAATCGGCGTGGCGGTGAGTCATGACATGTCAGCTTCACCTTCTGCAGCATCATTTCACCCTCTTTAATAAATAAAATGACATTCCAGCTCTCTCCTAATTAAACAGTGGGAGCTCTAGCTGTTAGAAAGTAATGATTACTTAATTTTGGAAAAAAAAAGTCAACGATCTCTATCAGCACTGAAGGGTCTCTGCAATTGGATGTGGAGTCAGGGATTCAAGGATTTTTTATTTTATTTTTTTTTTAGTCCTGGAAGCATCTGACACATCACTGCAGTAAGTGGAGCAACTCCCCAAACTCATGGGAAATAAATGCTTTCAAAAAAAAAAAAAAAAACCCCAGATGAAACAGGTTTCGGAACTTGATGAATGTGGAAAGTGTTTCAGGTAAAGTCTATCTTGTCCTGTTTCCATCACTTTACATTTCCAGTCATCCTGTGTACATAAAGTGATACTTCAGACCATTAAGTAGATTTATTATTCATAAGGAGATTATTACTTTGCTGGTTCACTTCCCATAATTGTCCAGATATTTTTCCCTGCGATCCATGGGAACAGGAAGAGCACAAGAGGGAGGATAAACATCATAAATAATCAAAAGGATGTCATCAAGGCAGACCTGGCTCAGAATACAAATACGTCCCATGGAGGACAACAGACACTCGCCACACAGCGACAGATATCTGATATGTGCAATAATCAAACACACACACACACACGCTCACACAGAGTAAGGACCTGCCTTTGTAGCATCCAGAGGTATATACACATGGTTTATTACAGCCAACTGAAACATATCTTATTGCAAATGAACCTCTTGAAAGTGAAAACACAACTCTATTCATCTTGAACAAATTCAATTGCAACGAATCAAAGTGTCACGTCATTTATTCTCGCCGAGCAAAGCAAACCACAAACTCATGCTTCATTTATTTCTTGTCTGGCAACAACATGCATGAATAATTATTTGGAGATAAAAAAAATAAATAAAAAAAAGTTCTCAAGAAGCCTCAGCACAAAAACTGACTGACAGCTCTCATCTCACGAAGACACCAACATGACCTCTTTCCACACCTGAGTGGCAAAACACGCCACTCACTCAGCTGTCTTTGTCTCAAGTCTTCAGTTTGAGGGGGGAAAAAAAAAATATACTGGCAGCTCTGATACATGATATTTCTTGTAAACCAACTTCTTAAATCAATGATTAATGTGGTTATGAGAAAACAAGCAATCCCTCAGAAGAACTAGGTTGCACTTTCTTTCAGTCATCACTTCAACAGGGTAACTCCCAACAGATTTTCGTCATCAAGTTCTGTTTACAGGTCATGGGGAACACGACTGCATTGTGTCGGCTGACATTGTGGATGCAGACGCTTGTTGTTTAAAGTCTATCGGGGTTTCGCGTGGTTTTCTGCAAAGTGCAATATTCTGAGTTGAGTGAACTCCTTAAGTCAACATCAGGTCAGGAGTTAGTAAGATGGACTTGGACCTCTAAAGCTAGACTCACATATCTGCTGGATGCAAGACAGACCACTAGCATTCGATCAAGCTGAACACATCTGGATTTGATCTTGTAGAACGTACAAACGACCAAGACCAAGTCAGGGCTAGACTAAGACCAAGACCAGGTCAGGGCTAGACTAAGACCAAGACCAAGTCAGGGCTAGACTAAGACCAAGACCAGGTCAGGGCTAGACTAAGACCAAGACCAGGTCAGGGCTAGACTAAGACCAAGACCAAGTCATGGCTACACTAAGACCAAGACTAAGTCAGGGCTAGACTAAGACCAAGACTAAATCAGGGCTAGACTAAGACCAAGACCAAGTCAGGGCTAGACTAAGACCAAGACCAAGTCAGGGCTCGACTAAGACCAAGACCAAGTCAGGGCTAGACTAAGTCCAAGACCAGGTCAGGGCGAGACTAAGACCAAGACCAAGTCAGGACGAGACTAATACCACGGCCATAATTATCACAGAAAACTTGTCTCAGTGGAATTGCACTGTGGGTAATGTAGGCGATTGTTTCTTGCAGGGCAGAACAAAGAACAAGATAATATAAAGGTTTTTTTTCTGCATCAGCTTTGGTCTTCATTTGTTCATATTGAGTGTCAGATTGTTGGTAATGCTACATGAGTCAAATACTCTTTCAGTGACCTTTAAGAGTTTTTAGACTCTTATTTAACCTCAAAATGTTTCCTTGAAGTGATTTTTATAAAACCAGAATGATGGATGCTGAAGTTTAGTTTGAGATATGACATTTGGCAGAATGAGGCTGTTCAATAATAATGTCATCATAAATAGTTCCTCGGATAATAAAAATGTTGATTCGGCTGACCTACATTGCAGCCAACTCATAAAATATCTGTGTGTGTGCAGTGTCTATCCACACCATCAGTCTCACAGTCAGAGAAGCCTCTGCCGAGGAACATGATGTGTCTGTTGATCACCAAAATAAAAATGAATTAGTGTCTGGTCGGCAGCTTTGATAGAGACGTGTTCATTGATGTGAATTAAGATGCAGATGCTGTTGTGTAAAATCTTAGATGTGATAAACATTCAGGCTTTGTCTGCCAATTATACTTCATCACATTTGATGTCCGTGCCAAAGTTATTCCAGCTTTAATAAGATGTGTGATACAGTATGTGAGCTTTCTGAAATATAGTCAATTGTTATTTTTGTCTGACACTGAACAGGAGTTAAATATGTGAAATCAGGTTCCAATTCAAGGAAACAAAAGGCAGCAATACACAAGCAGAGCATGCTTTGTGTGGAAGGAAAGCACCTAGTGAGAAAACCCAAAGGAAACAAAAAAAGGGAATTGAAGTGTCTCTGTGGAGTAAGTGCCTCTGTCTACTCCACTGCTCTGTTTGTCCATTTAGAAATGTCATCGGCTTCGGGACTCCCCAGGACGCCGGCTAAAAGCTCCACTACAATGGCCCTACCCATTTACTGGATGAGCTTGCAGAGAGATAGCGCTCTGTTTTTCTGCGTACCTGTGGTCACCAAGAGAATCTGAGAGCAGAGGTCTTTATCCTGGACTAAACAAGAGCGAGGATATTAGCCAGCGACCACCCTGGGGAAGGTTATGGAGCAGCACAGATAAGAGCTTCTCACCGCAGAATTGAAGAAGGAAAAGTCAAAACGACGCTGGAAGAGGTAGATATTACTCAGAACAAGGGTCACTGATCCCGACTGGATGTAGTGTTATCATCCGTTTCTCCATTCTACATATTTGAATATCCGAGGCCAAGGTCTTTGGGCGAAAAGCTTGTGGATTGCTCCCTCTGGGATCTCGCTTAAGACTTAAAGTAAAGTGGATCGTGAGAGCGAGAGACAGCGTGGTATGATGTTAGCAGTAATTAGGGGGTTTTACTGAACTTAGGTGGTGAGGAGGGTGATGACCAGGACGGCAAAGCTTTTGATTCACCAATTGATTGACATCCCAGTGGTTCAGTGCTTCCAGTATGGTCATGAGTTTCATCTATTGACTGAATTAATCCTATTGTTTAGTCTCACTTTGAAGGTTTTCCAGGAGGATCCAACTGGGTGGAGACCCCAATGTAGGCCCAGGACTTACTCAAGGGGTTATGTGTTTGCATTGGATCATCACAGGATCGCCCATTAGAGTTAGAAAAAAAAGAAAATAGGGGATTAGGCATTTTAAGAAAACTATTAGAGTAAATGAACATGAGCTTGTAGAGCCCTTAAATCGTATGTCATACCTACCCACTCACAATGATGATAGATAGGCTGCTATGTAAACCAGTAAAAGTTACTAATCCCATTCATATACATGTTCATATTCATGCACTGCAGACGAAGCAGCAGGAGAAATTTGGGGGTTAAGTGTCTTGCCCAAGGACACATTGGACATATTGTTGCAGGAGCTGGGGGTTCAACCCTCGACCGATTCTACCAACAGTTGCCCCAGCTTGTGGCCAAACTGGTGAAAAGTTTATTTCAACATGGCTCCCGCCTCTTACGAGGCAAAACGTTTTAGGCTGGACTTTGTTTTTATGCAAATAAGCAGCATAAGTGACACATAATTCCAGGAGTATTTGCTTGTGACCAAAAAGTGAGAGCATGTCAGGCTTACATTCATCCGGTATACAAAACAGGACTCTGAGTAAAGAATTTTGTTGGAGAGGAAAGTATAAAAAGTCATTGCATTTTAGCAAGGTAATAGTCCAACCTCATTGTGCCGTTTTTTAAAAAGACCCAACATTTATCCATCATGCGCACAACACTTTGAAACATCTAGCAAAGTTACTTTGGAGCGCTTTGAACAAATGCCCGGGCTTTTTCAGAAGTGTCCCATAAGCCTTCTCGCCTCGTTTGAGTTCAGAGATAGATTCTTTAAAGCACATCCAAAACTCATCTACATTCACTCAGATCCTTCCCACTCAGTGTAACTGATGGGCATCGCTGTAACACCTCCGCACAACAGTGCATTGAGAAATTGTTTAAATCAAGAAGACACATAATTCATATCAGTTTGTGTTCCATATGCATGCCTCCAGGAGGATGCTCGACGATGTTGTACCACAGCTATAATTATGCCATTATATACTGCTAACTCTGCTTTCTATATTCCATGTAGCCCTCGGGCCTGTGCTGTACGTTTAAAAGGAGAAATCCCATCTCAAGGTAAAAGCACCGACTTCACAGTGGGTACAGTATGTAGCTCATTAAATGAACTTCCTCTGGGGACCAACTTTGGAAAGGATCCACACCGGTGCCTTTGTTACCGCAGGCGAGTCACGAGGGAGGGGGGAGACAGCAGGGATCACAGGAAACAAACAGAGCAGCCAATCAGGACACTCTCTGAATCGTGTTACAAAGTCCTCTCATACATGGCTGAAACATTGTTTTTCAAACATTGTCATTAGTGGGGAAATCAAAGGGGGATAAGACCGCTAAATGGAAACAAAGTAAACAACATGATGTTTTGTGAACAGCTCACAAAACACGCCACTATAGGTTTGATGCTTTAAATGATGGACACAAATCATCGGACCATAAAAAGCCTGATTGCATGTCTGAAGGTCCTTCTACACTCTGTCATCGTCTGTTTGTAAAGGGACCGTGTACAGTATTCAAATATAAATGTTGCCATTTGATGTATTGCACCAGAGTTAGCTTCGAGCTAGTTTACTTCTACTGCTCAGCTTGCAGCTCAATAAGGGAGAAGGCCATATATTCGGATATTCAAGGTCACAGACGGAAAGGAGGAGGAGAATGAAATCTTCGGCACACATGGAGGGGAGGAGCAAAAATAAGTATTATTATGTTTTGCACAGTGACTCTCGCGTACATACCCAGAACATGACCGAATATGAGAAACAATAAAGTGCTGAGGATCTCACTCCAGAGAAATTCTAATTTGACAACCGCCCACTGACAGAAACACATGCTGCGTAGACCTGTCGTACTTTATCAACACCATTGCATAACAGTGGCTTCGTTAGTTTATGTGTTAACACAGAACAGAGATCAAGTTTATTGGAGTAAATATCAAATTATTGCTGATGTGAAGAAACAGCTGCTGCTTCTTCCTCTTGTGTTTCTGACTGAGTAGACTTGTTGGACAGCTCTGCACATGTCATAACACTTCATGCATGTGTGCGCACATATCAGATCACTTTATTTAGCATCCTAATAAAATGGGAATTGGAATCAGAATGATATTAATTGGATTAAATAGATAAACATAGCTCATATTTTTTTTGTCATATTTTTCATTAACCCTTAACATTGTTCTTATAAAGCCTGTAAAACTAAAAATAATTTAAAATTGTGCAAAGTTTGAAGAGTATAGTCAATATTTATTATTGTATGTCTTTCAATATCAGCTTATTGATACACCTTGCAGAATCAATCAAGAGTGCAGGCTGCACAGCACAACCTTTGTCAGCATAATGAATTGAAGTCATTTCTGACCCTTACATTTTAATGGGCAATCGATCAAAGTGAGCAGACAGTGTATATAAATGAAAACGTAAAGCTCTGTAGAAGAGAGTATTGAGAGCATGCCCACATAGTCAGAGCTGTAAATTATGGAGACATGGGCCTTAATGGCAGACGTGGCTCCCAGGGTCAGCCTTTATTAAGGTTCAGCCCTCATAAATCTATTTCATATTGGAGTGCTCATTGTCACTGCTTGCTCGTGGACTAGCAATTCATAAGGCCTTTGAAAAAGAGGGGGGAAGGACATATGCAAAGCCTGCAAAGCTCGAAATTAACGAGGAGGCAGAGCTGTCAGGAGCCGAGCTTAGAGAGAAAAAAAATGAAGTAAAAGTAACACATCGGGAAATGTCAAAATTCCCCAGTGGGATCCAGCAACACTTCGGAAGAGATGTGGGTCACAGTGTTCGTGTCACACAGCCCTACACTCGTGGACAATGTGGGAAATCTTTTTAATGTCTCTTTAAAAATAGAATCTATTTTTGTCGATGAAGCTCTGCAAAAGACCACAAGACAGCTTGATGTAGTTCAAAACAAAAAGGGAAAAAAAAACAGCACTCAAATAACAGAACCACTTTCTAACTGCCAATGTGTTTGTCAGCTTATTTCATTTCTTGTTTTGAACACTAACAAGGGGAAACATATTATTTTCTAGTTAATAGCTTAAGCAGCAAATCATTTCAGAAATTATAATATAAAAACTGCAAAAAGCATAATCACTGAATATTTGAAAACACGTGAAAACAAGAGTCAGATCCTAAAGTGACACTCGAGAGAAGTATTCCCGGTCCACAGGCTCCTGTTTTTGAGCCCTGCTTCTTTTATTGCAGCTCCGTCTGAGGATGCTGATGCTCAGTCTTGGGATTTATTGAATCAGGATTGACCTCCTCATACTGTGCTGAGGTTTATGGGTCACCAATACGGGTCGCAGGTCATGAATTACTACCAAACAAGCCTACGTCAATGACTTGTTATCCACCAAGGGACACAAACATTAAGGATGACTCAATGCCCTTGTTGTGTGTGAAACGCAAAGGTTGTTTTCAGTGAAGGCTTGTTTGAAAGCTTTTTTTTTTTTAAAGTGTGCTGACATCGCAGAAACATAAGCTTAGCTTGTACACGACTTCAAATCAATCATGTTATTGATAGAATGAAACAGCCACAGCCAACATCTGTTTCTAGAAAATAAACGTGCTGTACCCTATTTAGCTTCAGTCCAAACAGCTCTTTATAGCTTATCAACTCTATCCACTATACTCACACACCTTTCTTAGCCAATCACGCGGCATCTTGTATAACTTTTAACAGTTATTATAAAAGCTGCAGGGACATGCGTAAAACTTAAGCAATAACTGAAAGAGTTGTTTTAAAAGAACCAACACGTGTTCCCTTCCCTACCTTGATGCCAACTTAAAATACTATTAATGCTCACATTGCCAAGACATGACTATCACAGCTTCCTACAGGAGATATCAAGGTCTAGCAAAGAGCCAAACACAAGATGTTGTGCATTGGAAGTGCTGCAAAAACGATGCTGACTTCCAGCAGCATTAATGCTAAATCTCACATATGAACATCTTGATGTACAAATTGTCCTGAACTGAGGCTTAGAATACATTTCATCAGCATCTACGGGAAAAAATCAAGCCAATCCCAGGAGCCTCAGGGATCCAGGCAATTTGTTATATTGTTGTATTTCTTATTTATTCTGATTTGAAATATGACGTAATTTGATTTATGGCTAAAGAGTTGGAACTCCAATGTGTTGCATGAAGTGTAGCAGGCATTATCAGGCCTAACAAGGCACATCTGCATCTTAGAGAAAGGGACAGTTGTTTGCATTTCACAAGTCAAACCTTCTCTTATTATCTTTACTCTATTCTCCATATAGTAGTTCTGTCAGTGTTGCATGCAGGCGGGCATGATTTATTTATTCAAGTGTCTCTCCGGAGAAGGAGCTCTTACTCTCTCCCTCCGTCGGTAAATGCAATCTCACCACAATATGGCCGTGGCAATTTGTCTTTATTTAGGTCCCCATTTGCCTCCCTGAGCCACTGCAGCGTGGGTCATTCTCTACTCGTCTGCCAAAAGTGGCCTTTAGCTTCCTTAGTATGTCATTTATCACGTTCCACGCCGAAAGGAACGTTTAAGTTTGGTAAACTATGAACATTGTCTCTCTTGTTTGACTTTATCAGGACTTACATTACCTGATATCTGCACTCAAAGCAATATTTATAGCAGTATTTTAATACCTCCATTTACTTTATATGATCTATTAGGCACTGAGGTTTCTGCCTGTTAACAGGAGGTTTCACTCTCTGCTGTCGTCAAATATATGTCCATTAGTTTGAGTCTGTAAATAGGATAAGAAAGTGTGTAATCTTGACCCACTCCAAGCATGCTGAGATCTGTTTTGTTTGAATTTGGTGCTAACCACCTAAAACGTTTGGAGCTTCAACACAGGTGTATTGCTATTCACGCTACGATGTGCAAAAGGCGACTTGTCAGTGTCATGTTGTATACATTATTCTACATAACTACAATGCTATGATAGCACAAAATTTAAGTTTATATTGGGATTTTTTCACATCGTCAATCTCATGACCTGAAGGTGTAAGAATACAGTTTTTTTTTTTTTTTAATTCTTGCTCTTAAAGCACGGGGGGGAAAAAGAAATCAATCTCTGTTTCTAAGTCCAAGGAAATGAGTTGAACAGCCATTAGGGCGGTTGTTTCCTGTGCTTCTATGCTGACAATGTGCTTTGTGCTCTAATAAGAAATCACTTGAGAAGCTGCAGTGTGTGTAGGTGTGGCTCTGTTCCTACTGTGGTCTGACCTCGCTGTGAATACTGGGCATCTGACTTCAGGCACTACATCTCAGGACTAATTACAGCGAGGGTTGCCAAGCAACTGCCGCAACCGAGGCCTTGAGGGTCCAGAGATGGCCTAGAAGTCCAACCTACCACTAGTACAGCATGTGATGGATCTCCATCTGCCCTCAGTAACCCCGTAGCCCTCAGACTTAGACAGAATGTCAAAGCTCTGCATATCCTGATGGACACGGAGAGCCAAGCACTTGGTGTTAAAAAAACAAAATATGTAACTTTAGGCTGATCTCGCTGTATCACTGATCATACTTTATTATATTATAAATTGTAAAAATGGATGGATGGAGAAACAGAGGAGATAAATGGATGGATACCAAAATGCCAGAATAAACATAACGATTACAGAATATAGAAATCTTTCGCTCCTCAGCGTCCAGAAAGATGTAAAAATAGATCTGAGAATGTAGCGTTAATATGGAGCTAAGCTTGGCCTATTACTGTTTTAACATCATTTGTGAATGTTGCTGTGAATAAACTTCAAAAGACACACTCTACTAATTATCTCTATGTACTTTTACACCACAACCAGCTGCAGAACAAAGTCAACATTTCTTTCCAATGACTTTTAAAAGGCTTCATCTGTCACTCACCTCATTATTCACTTAATTCTACACCATTGCCCCTCTCTCTGTGTTTAGCCTACATGCATGGTAATTAGGAGGCTGTTTTGTGTTCAGTGACAACATGGACACGTTCAACACATACCCCTCCTCCTGTCCCCCATGCCCTCCTGTTCCTGTCTCATCGTCGTATTCCCCGGTGAGTTATGCCTTTGGTAGAGAGGCAGACAGCAGTCCCAAGACCTTCTCTTCATAATTACCACCCTTGTTTTTACCACAGGGATGCCAACAAGCTAATTACTGAGAAATAATCACATGTTTGTCAAGACCCCTGCAATCTCAGGGATGTAAACTGTGCGTCTCTTGTCAGATCATCTGGCACGCACAGACACACGCAGCCTGTCTGCCTGCACAATCATCACTGTAAGGATTCTTCTGCTGGGAAACACATTTGTTTTCTCTTTGGTGTCAAATTTATGACCAGTATTATTACAAAACGTCCTTTCTAACCACCATTCTTTCCAGGACTGAAAAAAAAACAAAAAAACAAAATGATGGTGAGACTGCCTTACATTTTAAAATATTCAGTCTGACTTTGTCAACATGCAATGTGTAGTTTTGGAAATCAAACGTTTCTAGCTGTTGTTTTCTGTGCTCATCAGCTGAGCAGCACCTCTGGTTTATTCTCACTTCAGTGTGAGGAAAATCGAAATGATGTGCAAATATAAGACCATGTATGTGTGCATTATTCATCTCTGGACTCTGCAGACCTCAGTACTCGTAGTTTAATCATTTGTTCAAGTCTTTAATAAATATCCTCTTCACAGAAGGCCATCGCCACGAAATCATTGAAGACACTACACCGTCCTCTGAGACGCCCTACAGTACCCTTCATTTATGTCTTTGCCCCATCTCGGCAGTACGGTGGTCTTTCATACACCAACTCTCTCTAACAAACCTCAGCGCCCTAAACGGGAGGCTAAATGCATCCAGAGGTTTGAATGCCTTGAGTTTTTCTTTGGTGGGTGACGCCATACGCTAAACAGACAAGTCCGACCTCTGTAACTTTGGGCATTCAGTTGGATCGTGACCTGGGAGCGAGTAAGGGTCAGCAAATCGGACCACATTGCTAAGGGTTAGCTTGTCACTGCAAGGCAACTTGTCTTCCACGGTCAAATAATTAAGATAATTGGAGAAGGCGTCCAGATGGTCCAGAACTTTAGGATGATGGGAACTGACTGCAGGCTACTGCAAGCGAAAGTACTTCCACCTGTTGAGCTCCGCCCACAAAACAAATCACTGTTGTGTGCAAACACAAAGACAATTCATCACTATTACCTCAAGGCTGAGAATACCAAACTAAGGAATGCATTGCTTCTTGAGTAAAGGATCTAAATGTTTGACTAAAAAACATATTTTTGGTGGGGTATTCAATTGACGTAAAAAAAAAAAAAAAAAAAAGACAGCAGACAGAGATGTCAACATTAAACTTGTTCACTGTTGTCGATGCTCTGGTTGACTCGTCTCTTCTTCACAGTTTCTGCAGATGGCTGGTTCTGCTCGAGTTTTCTTGCCAAGAAGAATCGTTAAAAAAAAAAAAGGAATCTGACAAACACACCTTTTCCTTACTTTCTGTGCAGTGTTTATAACAGAACAGTCGAGACCTGCTCTCTTCTAGGGTGTCTTCAGATGACGTTTATTATTAATTGTTGCTATTCAAATAAAGACTGACTTATTTTTGTCTTGACAATTTAACTGACAAAGTTAAAGTTTTATTTGACTTGGCATCACATCCAGACTTTTAGACAAACAAAACCTAATCAGCCATCTTGTCTGAGCATGATGAATGAATTAAAGACAACAGACACAGGCCTAAATAAAAGGCTGAGAAAATGAACACGGTTTAGGATGACGTGTCTAATCCATATTCTGGATTACTCTCCTTCTGTAGCCAGACTGGCTTCGACACTTACAACCAGCTGAGCAAACTCACTCTCATTTCTATTACATGCGTGTACGCCTGATCCGCTTTAGGTCGGCACCGCTGTTCTTCACCTCCTCATGTTCTCCGCGTGGGTGTTACGGCGGCAGATCTGCTATCTGCAAACAACCAACCCCCCTTCACACACAATGTGAAGTACGTGCTTGACCTTTACATTGTACACAAGCATATCACACTCTGCCATGAACAATTAGCAAAGTGCTTTTCCTCACTTACGGTACTTAATGTGAGAGTGGCAGAATTAATTTCAATGACAGGCTCTAAAAGCTCGTGTGCAGCTGTAATTGTTGAGACACACCTAGTCATGCAGTTAATGTGTAGTAAAAACATTGAGCCACACTGGCTTTCATAATTAAACTCCATGTGCCATACTGTAGCTCAGATTAGATCCAGCTGATTATTGTTCAACTTTACAGAACAGGGCTGTGTCGGATAACTTCTCTGTATATTTGCATTGGCCCCGCGTGCAAACACCCACAGACATATCGACATCCTACTGCCACCTGTTCATCTGCATGCAAAGTGCACCAGTTTGCCTGTTTCCCTTTTCGAAATGTCTAGGATCCAAATTAAACATAATTGTATGGTGAATTAATGCGGGAAAAAAGCTTATTTGATATTACGGGAGGAATTGTTTCTCGCAGCTTTCCAAACATACTTTTTATTGTCCTTGCACCCTGAGGCCTTGTGTCCACTCTGGCTGTGTGCTTGGGTGGTTAGCATGAAGCGTTTTATGTATATTATTGCTCCACACATTTTTGTGAAATCTGTTTAGGATCTGAAGCAGGCTGCATGAGAAGTGACATCAAGGTTTTTTGTTTGTGCCTTTCTTTGCCACAGAATCAAACGTGGCAATGAAAAGATTCCTGTTGTCACAGCATCATTCAAAACAAGTTGTGATGATGCTATCACAGCTATCCCACCAGTACAACATGTTTTTATAGCAGCTAAGACACAAAAATGTCAAAACGCATTAAAGAGCCGTGTTTACCGAGCAGCTTGTTTATTTGATCATGAACTCTTTGACGCTTCTGTGAACGGCTGCCTCTTAACGAACTATGTGTGGAAATGTTTGAAATTGTGTTTCAGACTTAAACTAAGATTCACACCACAGCCCGGGTCAGTGCTGACATCTCTGTGGCTGCAGGGTGTCCTTTGTTTTTCTTCACAGTCTCACATGAGCTCCAGTTCGAGAGAGAAAACGTGTTTTTATTCCGCAGTATTGATGAAACAGTGTCACCGTGCAGACCTGTATCTCTTACAGTCGCTGTGACTCATCTTCAGAGTTACGTCAGCTAACCCAGCGGTGACACTGTGCTGCTAGCTTATATTTTGTTCTTTAATATACTGTCCTTACTTTCATGGTAAGACGAAGTGCTGTAAGCAGGCCTGTGTTATATTTAATGTTAGGACGTGCATTGTTTCAGATTTTTGGAGGGGCAGCCATTACTTACATTTGGTCTTTAGCTTTTCAGGAAGCAGAGACAGCAAGCTAAACCTCCACAGTAAAAGGTCTCTGTTGGTTGTACAAATTGGAAGTGATATGATTTAGGATTATACTTTTTTTATTATTTAAAAATTGCATTAAATCTGTGATCAAAGCCCCCCTGAAAATAGTCCTAAAGATGACTGATAACAACTAGAACGAGTTTAAAGCTACATGTGGAAAGAAGGATGAGCAACAAAAATGAACAGAGAAAAAAAAAAAGACACAAAACAATCTGAAAAAGCCAAAATATTCACTTTTTTGATGGAAAACGTCGTGTTCATGAGGACATGAACTGTCGTCTATCATACCGCGGGCTGAAGGAGCAAAGCCTTTATCAGCGCCTTTGAATGATGAGAGTGCAAAATCCTGAACTCTCTCAATCCTTCCAATGATCAATGACGGATTACAAAGCGAAGATGAAATCTAATTGGCAATTAATGTTGCAAACCTCGCGACAGTTTAGCGCTTATCAGATGATACTCTGCAAATTACATTTCCAAAGACTCTCAGGTTACGAGACTCGCAGTGAAGACTGAAGCAAGGTTGGCGACTCAAAAAGCGAGGAGCATCAACGACTGCTGTGGCGTTGTCGGAGTTAAGAGACTATAGTTGAATCTATTAATGTTCCATTTAATGAATTTTTATTTTAGTGCTGCGTTAGCACCTTGTTCCCATCAACCCTGTCCCCCTAGACCCCCCCCCCCCCCGACCTCCTTCTGAGTGACTGTGGTCCTTGCAGTCCACCCGTCTAGCCATTAATAACACTCGCTGCACTGTTTTTCCTGCCAAACAGAGCAGCGCTTCCTGTCATCCTGACACAAATTAATTCCCCTTATTTATCTTCTGGCACCAAGGCCTGCATGGGCAGAATAACTGTTTGTGGACAAAAAAGGACAAAGAATTATAGATGGTGTGTTGTTGATGACAGGGCCATTTGTTTCTCAAGTAAGACTCGAGATAAAGTTCATAACAACCATTTTGATGCCAGGGAGCCTCTGTCAGCTCTCTGCTACGCCAGGCCGAGCGAGCGGCTTTTATATAGACTGTAAGGTTTGCACGCAGGAATGTGTGCTCAGTGTCAGCGGGAGGAAGCTGTTTGTCCTGCGTGGCGTTTGAGTTCATGTTTACCGCTGAGTCTGAAAGGACAGAGCGTTACATGACTATTCAGGCGTGTCCTTAAAATGATTCTGCTGATCAGACTGAAAGGGATCATGTCCTCGGTGATGTACAAATAATGAAAATATTCAAATAGGATTCCATTCATACAAATAGTGGGATGTCTGAAAGCTCTGCAAAAAAAAAAACCAAAGAGACAGGGGACCTTGAAACAACCTTGACAGTCAAACTCCTTTATAAAAATAAAAACGATGGTCTGCTTTGCTTATTGAACCAACTGATAAAAGCAGAACCAGAAGGTTTAGAAACAATAAAAGCACGTATGTCAGCTGGTCCATCTCTATCAGATCTTCATAACTGAGGTACAGATTGCAACGGGGCAAATGCGTCTCTGGAAGGCCCAGGGCAGTGAGCGCAAACAGCAAGACAATCAGGTGAAAGAGCCCTCCTCATTGGTCAGCCCGTATGGGGCAGGTACTTTTAGTTTTAATCACCAGCTGCTCTGCTCAGAGAGCTGATGGCAAAGAGGACAGCTGTGAAAGCACTTCTTCTTAACCTGTCGTTGTTAGCGCTTCTGTCGTTAGCTACCTGAACAGTAAGAATCTCCCCTCCGCAGCTTGCGGCTATGCTACTTTACTTTTGGGTAGTCGGTGTTCGAGAGGCTTGGGAGTTGGGGAAGTAGATTGGAAGTAGATAGGTGCAAGGTGTGGTGTTTATCTGACCCTGGTTACATCCCTATCGTCCTGCATTTGGACATGGTCAGCAAGGCGATGGAGTGCAGCCTTTTAACTCGCCTATTTCATATTGTGCTTGAGTGAAAGAATCCAACACATCTTCAGACATTAGAAGATACAGAATGAACCCCAACCACAAGTCTTTGTATGAATCAATGCAGAATCACAAAACATCTTCTTGCATCTTCCAATACTGGATGTATTTTATTTTTGGAGGTTTACTAATAATTTCAAACTCAAACACCTTTTCGATCCCAAACAAACCTCAGTTCCTCAGCAATCCAGCTTTACATCAGGCCTGACACAATGCACAGTAAATCCATCGCGCCAGGTCCCACAGCATTATAAGCATCTCCTCATTCAAATGTGGGCCGCTCTGGCTCCACTGACAGTGAGAAATGGATTTAATAGCCAGAGAACAGCTTGTCAGCAGTCTAAAAACCCACAATGTGAGAGGACTTTTTGTCTTCCCTGGATCCCCAGGGTAGTGCAGCGATGAGGGCTATGGGGAAAAAAATTGGAAAACACCAATGTCAACACGGCATCCATTTTTTTTCCTCTCTAATGTATACAATTCATCGTCTATTCACTGTGAAGCTGCACAGTATCAGAGATGCTGTGTATAAAAATCCCATGAAGATAGGTTGCATGTATCATGAGAGACTCACAGAAGCTGCCTGTGATGTATAATAAATTAAAGTAAGTGTTTGATTGGATCCGTTGCCGTTGTGTTACATTGCTGCTAATTACTCTGCTTTTCCCAACGAGTAATGAAATGACTCACTGAAGTGGTGTTTGATTATATTTAAAAGCTGACGAAATGACAATGACGCAGCCTTGCCAGCATTTCCAGCCAACTGTACTGTACCTCTAAAATAAGCATGCCGTTTTCACAGAACAAAAGCAGTCAAGCCTTTCATGCAAACGATGAATAACGAGAGAAACATCCTGCCTTTTAGGGAAAACACACCTCAGTTTACTTTCTCAATTTTCTAGGACAAAATCTTCCTGGGTAATGTAATATTTTCTTCTCCGTTTCCTTGGAGTACTTGGAGTATTGTGCAATAATTGATAATCTGCCTCGAGGTACTCTCGAGCCTCACGTCTTCGCTGAACAAGAAAATGTGAACCGCAGGGAGAGGAGAAATAAGCAAAGCTGCATCACAACTTTTCTGGACGAGAGAACAAACCGCGTTCACAGAGTGCTGTACCTTTGTTATGAGGTGCATCATGTAGTGTTGTAGTGCAAAACTCTCCATCAGAGCAGCTTTCAAATGAAGCAGTGTGCAGGAGGTAGGTCTGTGGCACTCTCAGCCATAATTGTGCAGAGCCCTATCGAGCTGTCGTCTCTCCGGGGGAACAGTAGGTAGCTCAGGGGCGTGTTGTTATATTTCACACTTAATGATGTGCAAGCCATCCTCAGCTCTTATCTGCAGGCCTATTTTAGGCACTGACACAGCCACTAAATTACACAGCAAACAGCTCTGGCTCTGTTAACCAGTTTGTGCAATGGTTACCACTCTGACAAGTTTATACCAATGTTTGGACAAAAAGTGAAGTTCTTCAGTCAGCTTTCATGAAGCGCTCCGGTAAAACTTTTAAATCTTCTGTGAAAACATGGAGACGTACAGTGTAAGCTCAATGTCTTACTACTGAGAGCCAGACCATTATAAACACAGAAGACAAAATCATAGGTGACATGAAATATTTACTTTCATGAAAAAAACAAGTACATTTGAGCCTTAACTGTAAAGTGATAAAGGTCAAGTGACCTGATCATTATGTAATTCTAAAGGCTTTTTTTTTTTTTAAATGTTTAAAAAAAGAAAACGAGGCACATAGCAGCTTACATCTCTGACATAATGCATCATGGGTCAGTGCACTGTTGGTCAAAAAAAAAAAAAAAAGTTACTTGAAAATATTTTCGCAGTAAACTGTTTGACGTGATTCTCCAGCAGCAGAAATCTATAGGGCAGCGTGCAGAAGTCATACATAATACAACGCTCACAACCCCCCCTCTGAGCTCAGTTCTGACTTTTTACTGATCATTTATTGATCAAATGTTTGATCCAGTATAGTACATATAGAGTATGTCCACATGCAAGGCCAGTGTGAGTCATACTCGCCTTAGGTTCTTTTCATTATTCTCATCATGTCTTTAAATCTGCATGAATTACATGTTCATCAGTTTGGCCATTCAATTATATTAACTTATGAGGATAAATCCTTTTCAAACCTCATATTGAGACGCCAACTTCAGTGTTCCAGTCCAGCCGGTAGGAGAAATAGGAACTCTATAACCGATAAGAGAGAGACGGACCAAGGATATGAAAGAGAGAAAGGAGCAGAGCAGCACTTCCTCGCTGCTCTTCTTTAGGAGACAACTTTGTAGTGAGCTTTGATTTTTAATTTCCTGTGGGGTGATGTGACCATTCTCAGAGTCGCAATTTAATTTCAGCAAGTAAGAAAAATGTGTGCGATCTCAATTACGCTGGATAGGATGCCCCTCTGACAAACTCCCACTCTGTGATTCAGCCTGATAAGATCCTTTTTGTATGTAAAATTCAGCCAACTGTGCTGCTTTAAGGCCTGTGTCCACAGACAACGTTTTTTTCTCACTAGTGTTGCTAGGTTACGAAAGTTAACTTCTGCTTCCCTCAGTAATGAGCGTTAGGTATATTGCAGAAAGCTCCGTGTTTTTAATATTTTCTTTCATTCAAGTCACTATCACCACGACTCGACGAAAATGATAAAACTGTTGGTGTCATCAGCAGCAGCTCCAGACTTGGAAAATGAACCCTCGAAAAGACGAGTCAGATTAGTGTCTCCACCGCCATTGTTGTTGACGACGCTGATATCAGAAGTCCCGCCCCTTCTTGATTTTGAATGGTCAGTGATTACAAGTGATACTGATGAGCGCCGCGCTGTTTCAAATGTTGAACTGAGTGTTGTAGGCTACCTGCTGAAGATGCCTACAGGGTTTGTATTTAAAAAAAAAAGGGTGCTGCCATGTTTAAATAAAATGCCGATTAGCATTGCTGGAATTCTTTAATTAAAACTTGCTGAGGCTGACTTGCAAGATGCATTATGCTTTTTACAATATCAAAAAAAAAACGTTTTGTTTTCTAGAAGAGATAAGGGATAATTTTAAAGCATTAATTCTCAATCAGCTCACATTGAATTAAGTGTATCTCACTCTAAAAATAGGCCGTCAGAGATTCAGCTGTTTCCTGAAATAATGACATTTCATGCTCGTGCCCATAAGATCTCCAGAGACCATTATGCAATCAAGAAATACTCCTTACTTGTCAGAGAAAAAAACAAAAAGGCTAACTTAGTTCTATTCAGCCAAAATAACAAACTCACTGCCTCAAAGGAAAAAAAACTGGCCCAAACCCCACATGCTCCCATCTATAAACCCTGAGGATAAATAACAGCTGACGGTGAACAAAAATGAAAATTAATGATCCAGGTTGACTCCACTCAGAGAGCCACTTTAATTCTCGGGAGCCATCCTTTGGTAGTGTGTTCATGGGAACACGGACACTTTGACAGCCCCTCCGGTGACCTTCACCTGAGCTCAGGGCCGGGAAATTACGGCCCCAGCAGGGATGTCTGAAAGCGATATATTTACAGTTCATTATGTCAGTCCCCACAGGCTGCACAGGGCCATCAAGTGTGCAATGTTAGGCTTTAGTGTGGTAGAGGAATTACCGGGGATCATTTTCTTTTTTTAAACAAATAGTTTCAGATTATATAAAGAGAGAAAATGTTGTAAACACAAACATAAATCTACTTAGCTGCTGGCTAGTTCTTCAATATTATTAGAGGACAGACTGCAAAATTAGCTGCTTCAGGCTTTTGTGTGCTTGAGCAATATTAAACAGCTATTGATATATGGGTTGATTACGGCTGCCTACAGCAGTACATATTCTGAAAAATTATACTAGATGTACTGAAAATGTTTGTCATGTACAAAGATACTAGTATTTTTAATATTTAGGTAAAAACAAAAAAATTTAAATTCCTATTTTCTGAAATCCCAACTAAATCCATCATCGTGCTCGCTGCATGGCTGCAGTACAGGTTATAAACCCTGCCTTCTCCACACTAACAAATGAGACAGGAGTCCAACTATACAACCAAGATGCACGTCTAATTAGCTATTATCATGATGGTTTCAGTTCAAGCCAACTATTCTATGAGAAGTTTCACTTTAATTCGTTATTCTATCCCCAGTGGTGCCACAAGGGTCAACGCTCGGTCCCCTTCTCTTTTCAGTGCACCACCTGAATTGGTGCAATCATCCGCTCCAGTGCTTTCTCACACCACTGCTACGCTGACGATACCCAGCTCTTCTTGTTAGAGCCACCAGATCACACTAGTCTCGTAAAGGATTTCTTCACGCCTCGCTGATATCTCGTAATGGATGAAAGGACGCCACCTTCAGCTCGACCTATCAAAGACAGAGCTCCTCGTCATCTCAGCCTATACTGTGCAGCCCTATTAATCTGATTGATAGGATCTATCAATCTATCAGTCCTTCCCGTCAATCAATGTGCCTTTCAACTCTACAGTCTGAATTAAGTCTAAAATCAAATCTATTAAATTCAGACTCTTTTATTGTCTTTGTTTTAACGTGTTACAGTAGGGAACAAAGTCAGTCCGTTTTTCTTTTTTTCAAATTATTAAAAGTCAAGTATCTTGATTTCATTGAGGCTTTTACAAACCAGAGCAATTACAGTGCTACAGATAAGCAGATAAATGATAGATTAGCAAAACACTTGGGGGAATACCCACAAATGAAACAATTAGTTTCATCAATAATTCATAAGAGGTGTGAATCCCATCAGAGAGAGAGGGGATGTGGATGATATATTCCCAAGTTTATCTGCTGAAGAAATGAAGACTGATGCACATTAAACAGTTCATTATACGAAGCGGACAGAACTGAAGTTGTTAGCGTTGAATTATGTAATAATTGTTCAGTTAAACAATTTGAAATAATTAGTTGTGGATTATATAACAAAGTTTATCTTGTAAAAAATGTCTCAATAAAGTCTCGTAAAATCATCAACCAATCTTTTCCTTTCACTGTGATAACGCGGAAAAAATGCCGCTGCTCTTCTCGATCATGTTTGTGTTCGCTGACGTAAAAACAGAGGAGATGCTCCTGAAGAGAGCTGAGATGCTTGAATTGAAAAGAGAGCTTGATATTTTCCTTAAGCTGTCCACAGCCCTTTTAAAGACCTCTTCAATGCCCTCAATTCCCCTCAAGTTTTTCACACGATCATGTGCTGAAGATTTTTTATTTTTTAACCATGAAGCAGTCCTAAAGCCTTTAAAATATAGTCACGAAAATAAGATTTCTGAGGTATTTTTGGCGCTTGTGTATGTGCTTAATACCCTGCTGCAGAACGAAACCCGGGTTTGCAACTTATCACGGTGCTCTTCTGAACTTCTTCTAACAACAGTGAAATGAAAAACTGGGATCTTGCTGCTGTTCTGATTATTCTCTCAGGTTGATCTCATCCACAAGCCAAAATAAGACTGCACTGATAACTAGAAACTCATTGATACTGCAGCGATGGATCAAGTGGGGTCATGTAATCTCGCAGTGTCTTTCATCAGCTCGTTTTCTCCCTCTAAGGATGTGTGGGCAGCGTGCAGGTGATTTGAATCAGAGGAGCAGGGAGAGGGAAAGCCGAGGCAGGAAATGAGAGGGGAGGGCAGATGAATAAGACCGAGGCGGCTGAATTTACTGCATCTAAAGTGAGGAAAAAACATTTCTTCAGATGAGCAGCAGAGAAAGAGCACTATTAAAGAAGGCTGGTTATAGATATATATATACCTCATGTCTCATTGTAAGCTGCACTGCACTACACTGCAGCGAGTATTTCATGACAAAGTATTTTATGAAGACAGGAGAAAGGTCCAGTGATTGGAAAGCAGTCGATCCAGGACTCTGAAAATATATCTGAATGTGTTTAAGATTGTCCTTCCAAAACATGCGAGCAGTGCTTATCATTGCAAACAGCTTGTTTTGAGCTTTATTTTAACGTTATTTTCGGGGGGGTTGGCTGCCATTTTTGCTTTTATTGGATCGGACAGCTTAGGAGAGACAGCAGATGTTGGCAGGAGAGATTCGGTGATGACATACAGCAAGGGGCCGAGGTCAGAATTGAACCCACAGCCTTGGCAATGAGGAATACAGCCTGCATGTACGGGGTGTGTCACATAAACGCTCGGCTACCCACGGCCCCCTGTTTAAAGCTTTTTTATTTGTATTATAGGGAAGCTGCCTCTCAGGGCCATGCAGACCAAATCTGGAAATCGGTCTGGTAGCTGGTGGGCAGCCCCCTGGCTCTGACATCTCTCCATTAGTGCACGCTATTAGAGTTTCCTGTTTGTGCTTGTGTGTGTAGTTCAGCCTATGTGTGTGTAGTATGTTCAATAACAGAGTGTAAACTAATTTGATTCCCAGTTTTCCTCTGGATCAATAAAGTATATCTTCATCTTCATAATGGCAACAAAAAACAGAGATGTAAAGAAGAACAGACCACGGAGGAGTCCTGTCGACTTCGGGCTCAGTACTTAAACCAAATAACATATGAACTGTTTTTTATACCTTGTAAAAAATCTATCATCCAAACGTAACTTAAAGCTCCTGTGAGGACTTTTGGGTTTGTGTTGTTTTTGGTGACACCTGTAGGCGAAGTGGTAAATGCAATCGCTTCGCTGATCTTGTCCTGTACGCGTGAAAGCAGAAAATCTACTGAGAAAATCACATTTGTGCTTTCTTTTTCCTGCCAAGTGTATCGAATCTGCTGTTGAAAATGTAAACAAAAAGGTTGTCATGACAACGTCATCAGTCATGGTACCAATTACAATAAAAAAAAAACATCTCATCATCGGCACAACTTAAAAGTCCCTCCTCAACTGGAATGATTGAAAGCAAAATATTTTGCTCATAATAGTTTACAGTATTTTCCATCAGAGCCCAAAAATGTTCCTTCAAGCAGAATAGATGTGTGGCACTGTGCTCCTAATTTAACAAGGGACATGAGCGATTTGTTAAACAAACATAAGCCACTCACAAACAGACGTTAATGAGATGCAGCTGATGCAGTATAATAGAGGACGAATCTGGATAATGTAACGGCTATGCTGCAGTTATGCAACATTTCAATTCATATGTTAGTTCTTTGAATGGAGAGGGGGCAAATTTTCACACCCATTTATAAGACGAAGCAAAAGGAGTGAAGGGAAATATTTCATACATTTCAGAAGGGAATAAAGAATGGTGGTATCCCCGGGTACATGTTGGTCTCGGGCGTAATGACTCTCGGTGCAGACCTCCTGAGACAAATTGCCACTGACCCCCATGGATTTTCAGGGGCACACTCGATTGGAAATGGACTATTCAATTTCCCACAGGGAGCCGTGCCATTTCCACGCTATGCATCACCGAGAAGGCATCCACTTTAGGGTTGGTCGCTCACACACAAGTATTCACACAATGTTGCTGCAACAAGATCTCAAGTCCTAATTATCTGAATTATCTCTGTTTCTGACCACATGTGTTCTCCAGGGTGAATGTTAGTCTGTTTTTTGATCAACATTTCGATCTATGGAGAGAGAAGTAGGTATCAATGCGAGTGACAAATGCATTTCACGATACGTTTTCTTTTAGATCCATGTAAAGATTTGTGAGTTCTCGATGGGTTAAAAATACAGTGTGAGTCCAATCTAATGAAAAATCAAAACACAAAATGAACAAAAGCCACGAAGGCGTTCCTTTTGGATTGAAACGTTGCCCTGTCTTCTTTTTGTTTTATTTTCCTTTTTTTTGGTCATTTATTTTCTAAATCAAAATAAAAATAAAATTTACGTTAAAAAAACTGTACATACAGTACTGATGACCGACACTTCATTTTCTTAATCTTGCGCAAAAAATAATCTGAAGGATGTGGATGTGTGTAGTCTTTTAAAGAGATATTTAATCTCCACACTTATTTACAACCCAAATGCCTAAAAGGTTGGGAAATTCTATAAAATGTGATGATTTGCAAAACGACCAAACCCCATATTTTATTAAAACTGCACAAAGACGACATGTTGAAACTGAAGATATATTACTGCTTCAGCTAAAATTATATTCCCATTTTGAATGTGCTGGTGTCGAGTTTCCAAAACATTGAAACAGTGGCAACAAAAAAATTATGAAATTCCTAAAAAACAACAACTGATGCAATATCTGTTTAAAACAGTTAAAATAGTGAGAAAAGCAATGCAACACATGACCCTGTCTTAACTTTCTGAAGAAGTTGGAGTTGCCATAAAACATTGAGCGGCTTTAGCTCGGAGGTAAACTCAAAGGTTGAGGGTTTCACCCCCACATGTCCGATGTGACACTTAACTCCAAGTTGCTCCCGTTGCGTTTATGGCAGCGGATGAATGTTTCTTCTGATGGACTCTTTCCACAGCAGCCTCTACCATCAGTGTGTGAATGTGCAGGTGTGACTATAGAAGTGGTCAGGTGACTATAAAATCGCAGTAGTCCATTTTCCAGCTACCATTCAAAAGTCATTAAATAACTCTAAATGTCATAATCTGTAGTTAATGTGTAGTGTGCATCATAAAAAAAAAAGGATTCTGCTGTTCTGACTCTTCTTTTCCTCTAATTCTGAACACTAAAGAGCCTGGTGAACAGACTGGGCAGCAGTCATGGGAAGGACAAATGAATATGTATCCCAGTGTGACTGATCCCATGAATTAGTCACACTGTATCCCTTTTTCCTCCAACGCGCCTCGAAAGCATCACACGGCAGACTAACAGCATAATGGGAGGAGATGAATGAACCATTAAAGATGGTGGAAATTAACTATCTCTTAGGGAGCTAGCTTAGCCACCAGTTCATCTCATGAATCACAAAGCAGCCGTGCACGAACCGACGTCACTCTATAAACATACATTGTAGATTTTTCATTCAATTTTGAATATCCAAAAAAAAACAGACTGTAGAATGTTTAAAATAAATGGAATAAAGACTGGGTAGCATTTCATCACAGGGGGCTGTAAACGTCCTTAATCAATGATCTTAAAGCTCAACTATAAACTAAACAAACCAACAAGCTTCGGATGCATTTCACCGTCTGCAGCTGAAGTGTAGGTATCTCCCTTTTTTATCTATTTTCTGTTAAGATTCATCCACCCTGTTCTGCAGGCCGAGAAATAGAGTTTTTCATCACTGCAGTCTCTCACTGGCATCGACCAGCATTATTGATCCGGAGCAGATCTCCTTCCACTCTACCTGGGGAGCCAGATGAGCCTTGTTCATATTGATCCAACCTTTTTATTCTACATTCTCCTTTGCCACTTTCTTTGGGGTTTTTGGAGAAATATATATGCTTGTCATCTCTGATAATAAATATTCTTTCTGAACGGCATTGATGCTATTACTCTAAAGTTGGCCGTTTGGATTTTGTTATCGTTGATGGTCTGCAAGAGGAGACGGGAGTGATGTTGAAACCTGCCTGCGTCGTCAGCCTGTTATGACAGTTCAGAGATGTGAAGGTGCGCTTCTTCTTTTTATCTGATTGAGGATGCTGGCGATGAAGCTGAGACTGGCACTAAGAGAGAAAACATGTCCATCAGAAAGCCAGGCAAGCAGGTCTGATGCATGAAAGTAAATGTTTGCTCGAAACAAAATACACCCAATTTTCTTTAAAAAGAGAACAGTCTCATTTGACTCCAGGCAACAGACTGTGTGTGTGTGCGAGTGTGTGTTTCTTTTTCTCCTTCATTACTGTATTTTTCTTCTGTGTCTATTATAATCACATGCCTCTGTTTTATAATCCCACTTTATCACGCTTCTTCTTTCCCCTCTCCCTTTCTCGGCTCGATTCCTTGCGCTCATTCTTTCAGTGCCTCTCTCTGTCTACTCTAAGTCCTTCGCTCGCTCTGTGTGTCTTCCTGCCTCCCCCCTTAGGAGCAGAATCTGTGGTAATGTACTAATCTGTGGAGCTTTCGCGCAGTCTTGCCAATCTGCCATGTCAAGATACACAAATCTCACTCCAGGCAATTACAGGCCTTTTTTCTCTGCACTGCAAAGGAGTCTGTTTCCCCATCTCTGTGGCAGTGAAAATTGCCTCTGCGACCCATCAAGTACAATTACCTTGTTTGTAACAAACACTGATGGCCCTGGGGTGGTATACGGAACTGGTACGGCAGGCAGTGCAGGCATGAAAGAGGTGAATTAGTATGTAGTGAGTAAGCGTTCAGGGTGAATGAAATTGTAATGTGATAATCTTTGTTTGGACTACCTGTGCTAAAATAACAAGGAAGCCAGTCCCTGAGGCCCCTGTGTCCACAAAATCTTGTTTTATTTTGTTTGTTTTTCTGCTCTCAGCTGCTTTCCTGAAACACCAATGGGACTTCTTGAAAGCACCTCGGCGTCAGCTGGCGTCTTTTATTTAACTATCAATGTAACACTTTGGTTGCGATGAAAAGAAGGATCATTGGTAGTGAAACTGTTTTGCGGTGGCATTCGCTTGATTCCAAAGAATTGGACGTGAAGTCACTGAAAGAAGTTAAAAAATGTGCCTACTTTTCGTTTTCCTCCTTAAACGTTTAACTAGGAGTTGTTGGCTTCACTCTCTATAGACAGACAGACAATGCACAAAGATGAAGCCAAAGTAAGACTGTGATGGGCGCCAGACCGGGGCAGAATTTAATTTCAATTTTACCAGCCAGTAGGGGGAGCTCTCAATCTTTATGCTTCACTTTAGCCAATGTTTCCTGCATGTCCATTCTTCATACAGTCTAAGACTCAATCCCAAGCATGAACCTCCGGTCTTAAAACAATGAACCCAAAGCTGAAGTGTTAAATCTTGAACACACTGCGTTTTAAATCAATGATATGTGTTATCCATAGTTAGGCACATAGCTGACACGATCATGGAGGACATGACTGTTGGTCTTTATGATATTTATCAACTCTCTTCAACGAGAAAGAAAAGCCAAATGCGTTGTGCTCCGAGCCGTAAAAACACTCAGCCTTTTATGCAACTTGAAGTCAAACAAGAAGAAGAATATCTGTGAAAACTTTAAGTCAAACAAGAAGAAGAAGTAGAACACTTACAAGACCTCGAAGAAACAAAACTCTCAGTTGGCCCGAGCACATCTCAAACATATTTAATCTTCTCTGCAGTCTTTCATCTTCAGTAACTCAGACTTCCTTTTCATCTTCCTGCGTTTTTTAACTGAGAAGTTGATAACATCAAGGACAGCTCGGCCGGTAGTTTGGCCAAGATGTTAGGTCGGACTTCTTTAAACATTCCTTTTATCTGGTGACATAGTGAACACTTTAGTCCTCAAATAAACATCCAAGGTTTACACGGCAACGGCACATTGAGTTTTATCAATCAATTTATCAATCCTGTGGCTCCTCCAATCAGCTCTAATCTGCTCCAAATGACATCACAAGCGCAGAATGTCAGCACATGTAATGGAAGTAGTTTCTTCTTGCACATTGGAAGGAGACTGAGAGGCGCTGTCCATATTATATACAGTCAATCCTATACAGACGATACCGTTATGTTTCATCTTTGGTGAGTCACAAGACTGTGCACCATCTGAGCCCAAATGATTCAACATTACTAAAATAAGTTTGACAATACTTATTCATCACACATCCCCCCCCCCTCTCACCCATCATGCTGTTCACACTATTGTTATTTGGGAACATGAATAATAAAATGTGTGAAATCAGTTTGGACAGATTTTCTCCACAATCTCGACTCAATGTTGTTTCTGCATACGTTTACGTTAAATCTATCTATCTATCTATCTATCTATCCATCTATCTATCTATTTATCTATTTATCTATCTATCCATCTATCCATCCATCCATCCATCCCCCCCCCCCCCCCCCCCCTCTCTCTCTCTCTCTCTCTCTCTCTCATCCTTATATTAACTTTGACTTCACTTCACTGCCCTGAAGAGGAAATATCAAGCGAGACGGTCAAAAGAGAATTCAGCGCAGGCCTAACTTAAGGAAATCTCGGTTTTAGCAAATAGTACTAACCATATAATAAACTGGTCAGCTTTCGTTTTAAAGAAACTACAACCAGAGATGTACTCGTATGTCGGGCTAAAGCTGAGAAGTTGTAATCCTGGGGGAATCAATGGAGCTGAAAGGATTTCCCTGACAGTCTTTTAGGTTTCATGTGAAGCTACAAAGGCAACGGCTGTTGTTGATTCAACGCACATCACGTGGCATCGTGTTACCTGTCAGATAAAGAAAGCAGACAAGGCTTGACAAGTTGCACTCTGACATGCCGCTCTACATTATCAGAACATTATCAGAAGGAACTTGTTGCGTCTTCATCGCAGAGGTGTCGTGGGCATTAGATCAGGAGAATCTTCAGTTACAGCTATCACCCAAAAATATGAGATACCCCTTCGACTTATCATCTCGCTCTCGTTGTACTTGTACCTGTAACAATGACAATAATTAAACGGTTCTGACGATTTGATTTTGATTCTTGTGCACGAAAAAATAATCAAAATCTCAAAAATGTTTTTGCCAAATCTGTCTCAAGGCTTCAGCTTCATAAGAGCATTAAAAGAGAAAATGGGATCTCAAACGTATACTCATGGAGTGGTACTCAAACGTTCCAACGATGTTTTATACTCCCCCCAGGATCACACAGGATGACACATATATACAACTCTAACATTAAGATGACAGTTTGAATATCTGTTCTCCAACAGCCTGACAAATCGAGCCATTGCATGTCGTAATAGTTGTTATTCCTCGCTGACAGATACCTGTATCGAGTCATATGTGTAAAAGCATGATGTCGTACTCTGACAACCGGAAAGATTTCAGCTGTCACCTCACAAAGCTGTTAACTGGAGAAAAAAGAGAGAATCAAACCCACCCCCGACAAGAGACCGCATGACACCAACCAGCACTGCTTTGCTGCCTTTATTCCAGCTGCTGCTTTGACTGTTTGCTTCCTTACACTCAGGCACTTCACGTCATTTACACCGCATCCAAATCACACCTATAAAGAAATTCTAATGTGAGTTTTTGTACGGCCAGAAACAAATAGAGTCAGGAAAGCATGTCATGGTGTCATCGATGTGTACTGAATCCGACCTGTTTGAATTCGACCTGAGGCTCCTTTCCCGCATGTCATTCCCCACTCACACTTTCTGTCTCCCTGATTTCCAACTCTACAATAAATGCATAAAAAAAACGTAGATGAAGCAGTGAAATCCTCTAAAAACAGTTATAATAATAAAACCACTATTTTGACTGACTGCACTAAATAGTCAAAACTCGTAAAGTAGCTGGTCCGTGTTGCTCTGTGTTTTCAAGAGTGCGAGTTAAAGCTTCGAGTGTTGGCGCTCTTGAGATAATGTTCCTTTGTGACCCCTGTTGCTGTTAAACAGATGGTGAAACAGCATAATATGTATGGGACTCTGAAGTGTCTTCCTGAGCTTGTGTTGAAGTAAACGGGCAGTACTTCAAAATCCCACATACTGCATGTTAAGTGAGGCTCTTCCAATGACCTAAACGCACTCCTACAACACTTACTCACCGAGCTGCACTGAATCCCAGCTTAAGAATACGACTCCATTAGGAATGCAAACATATGCACATCTCCTTACAAGCTGCTTTTTCTTCAGGGTTAAGTCAACATGTCCTGGAGTAGATCGGAAACTAAACATTAGATATCTATGCACTCCTTTAGCTCTGTGTGATGTCTGTTTCATCATGAACATAGAGCTGTGCATGAATCTGTATTTAACTTTAACAGACTTTAGCATGTGATTTAATTAGCACTCCTCCTATGCGCAGAGCAGCAGTGATCGTGCCATCGTTTGCATCTCATGTGACTTGTGTTTTATTCATTTAGCAGAAAAAGATACGTAGACTAATCACACTAACACGCACATACACCCACGCAGATCCTCATACATGTTAACTGTGTGATTGTATATTCCTCAAAACCACAAGCCACAGTGGATTTGTATGTGTGAGGACATGACTAATAGCAACAGCCTTTTAACTCCTACAATGGCTGCAAAATTTATCACATTTCATATTCAGTATCTTCATCAAAGCATAAAAATTAAGCATGAAAATGTAAGGATGACCAAGGCAGTCAAATACTCGATAACGACACATTTGCTGTGACCATCTGAAAGCATTAAAAAAGCCTTGCAGAAGCATGAAATACCTTTCTGTCAGGTCATTGTGTCCAAAACCTCTAGCGAAGGATTCCAATTGTTCATCAAATCTAAATCCCCTTGAATGTGAATGGTGTAATAAAAAGTGACAATTTCCATCTTTGGAAAGTGCAAGCAATTACATTAGAAAGTACACTAATTTAGAAATAGCTCAGTTGTACCTGTAAGCCTGCCTGCACAGCCTGCGCTCCCTCTTAAGCTGCACATGGCAGTTTATTGTGATGACAGCAATTAAATACCCTGTGATTTGTGCGCCAGCAGTATTATGACTTATCCTACTGTATGCTCTGCTCTCTAGAGTCGGGTGCAAGCGAAAATTTCAGGAATCCAGTGTCAATGCACCAGCCTGAAAGCAGTGAAGAAAAAAAACTAGTGCATCCTCCAGGGAGCATCTCTGAAACAGAGGATAAACTATACAAGTGGTTAACATGACACAGGAGGACCTCGAGGGGGGAGGAGCAACATAATACACAATATACTTACAAAGCTTAAAGCAGACACTGACTACAGGCCCTGTCCGCTCTCCTCGATTTAATACTCTAAAGGGATATGTGTTTGTGACCACACACTACATAACCGGTGACGAGGTTTTACTCTGTAACACCGGGGACAGCTAACCATGGCCCAAATTAGAAACTGTGTGCTCAGGTTTGTGCCTCATCAGCATTCTCTCAATCTCTCCCTGTGGCTTCCTTCTGCCACTTGTACAGTAAGACAAGTGTTTGTTGTAGTGGAAGTAACAACCTGTGTGTTCAGTATGGTGGCTGAAGAGCTTACATTAAAAACAGAAGTGAGCATCACGCATGTTACGTGCCTATTGATTATAATCTGTTATTGTGTTATTAACGATGGGATAAAAAATAAATAAGTCTGTAGATGATGTATCACCAGATTTTTTAGCGTCTTTTCTCGAGAGTGTGACACGTTTGTTTCAGAGAAATAAAGGCCTTTCGTTGAAATTTGCCATACATAATGGTAAAAGCGTTATTCAATAATTCAGTCACTTAAAGACACTACTGTATGCCTCGAGTTCCTGTGATGTTTGTCAACTCTCTGTTTCACGTGGATGGACTGAGCTCGGGAAAAGAGCCTCTAGTTTTGGTGCCACCTCTGCAGGGAACTTTCTCCAGAGACTTGAAACTGGCAGATATATTTTGGTCATTTTGGGGAAAAAAATTAGAAACCAAAACTGTTTTTTACATGGGAAAAAAATAATCTCTAAATGGGCTCATTTCTTTACAGCCTGGGCAAAGCGGCATCTTCTTTCATTCTCTTCCACAGCGTCACTCAATCATCCAACCCGCCAACAACTTTTGACCAATGACATAACTGTAGACTTACAGATTGTAGAGATGCTGAAAATCTAACTTTGCATAAGTTTCCTTAAAAACAATCTTCTTCCTGGTCAGTAAAAAAGATTGTCCCTTGAGTTGAAATGACCGCCGTCACGATGCTCAATCATGTTAGCTAGCTAATGGCCATTATCAATATTTGTCAGCATCAAGCTGACAAACTAAAACCTACACCCTGGTCCATCTGTGAGAAACTGTGCCTTCCCCTCATGGAGAATAATACTCCAGCCTCCACTGTATAATGAGAAGACAACTTGTATCTATCCATGTGCAAAACCATAACAAAACAACAGTTTTAAGAAAATATCACTTACCTTTGGTGATCGAAAATTAAACATCTACATTCATAATAATGTGTTTCTAGCAGCAAGAATATGCAGCCTGTTCTCATCCTAGGTCGTCAAAAACCCACACTTTGTCTCAAAAAGGTTGGATGGGGTTGGGTTGGGTTGGGTTAGATGTGGTGTGGTGTGGTGTGGTTATGTTGGGTTGGATTGGGTTGGGGGAGGCAGGGTTCTGTCAGGTTAGGCGGGGTGAGGTGAGCTGTGGAAAGGGTACGTTAGGATAGGTTGAGCTGGGTTTGATTGGGTTGGGTTAGGTTGATGGAGGTGCTTCAAAAGTGAGGTGAGCCGAGGTGAGGTGTGGTCAGGTTGGGTTGGTTTGAGTGGTGTGTGAGGTGAGTTGTGGTGAGGTAAGGTTAAGATTGGTTGAGTTAAGTTGGGTGAGGTTTTTTTTTTTTTTTTCAAATTAACCAGTCCTCCAGATTCTGTGCGTAGAGTTGTTTCCCTCTTTATGTAAAAGTTTTTTTCTGAGGAGATACAGTTGACTTTTTCTTTGTGAAAACAGCCAATCACAATCAAATATGTATTTCATCCGTGTAATAAAGCTAAAGTAAATATTTTCAAATGTAAATTTCATCAAAATGTTTTCAGATGTGACTAGGTTTCCAGTGCCAAGTGTTGTTTGGCCTAACCATAAACCCTGACCACAACCTTGAGTGGACTTCCGAGCTGCCACGGCACCTACAGTCGAGTGACTTGTATGTGCGAGGAAAGGTTCACATTAAGTTAGATTAAAACCCAGTATCCCTCATATAGATTCTAAAGGGTGACCTGTGCGTCTGTGAGCTTTGGGACAAAGTGTCAGTGTTTGACATGGTACTGAGAACAGACTGATATGTGACATTCCTGTTCACACAGCATAATGTAAAGCCTCACAGCGTACGTCCACAGGGCAGTTTGAAGACTTACCTGTTCCGGTGATACTTCACAAGTTTATGACAAAGGGTAGCATTTAACATAACGCAAATGTTTTATAAAGAAATTAAAGGAAAATAAATGCCATAAAACTGCTTCAATGAATATGCAAAACTAGAACTAACGACATAATCATATTCAAAGCAACAACATGAGCAAGCAAAATCACGAAAGAAATTATTTTAAAATGCAAGTGGGACACTTGAAAGTCCGCGTGTTAATCCCTACTTTTTAAAATAGAATTCGTATCTTTTTTTTTTTTAATCTTCGTCTCCAATGAGTGACATGACATTCAAGTCTCCCACATTTCAGTAAGCTTACGATGGCTCCCTAAATATGGCTTAACTGCAGTTACAAACTTAAAGGAATCACATCTTTACCTTGAATGCTCAGTAGGGATCTTAGAAGCCAAGCTTCCCGTCTCTGCCCTGAGGAGGAAAGTCAAATAGCAAAGATCAGAAGTCCACTTACCCCAAAGGGAGAGGAGGTGAGGATCACAGTCCACAGGATTGGAGACCCACTACATTAATCAAACCTCACGCAAACCCCCATTTCTACAGCAGGAATGCAGTGACCCCTCAGACGAGGTGCCGCACTGGAGTTAGGACAGCAACTATTGTTATTTCCCCATGTGTCTCATTAATGATTCCCATGCAACGAGCAGAAAAGAAACGAGTGGCATGAGAGTGTCGATGCAAAGTGAAAGCAGCACCTACCTTGAAAAACATCATTTATAGTAAGAAATCCGTTTCTTACTATAATAGTAAATAATCAGTTTTGTAAATGCCAATGATCTTGTACACTTGTAGCATTGAGTATAAAATGCCACAAACACTGTTGTGATTGATTTAGGAATTCAGAGAATCGAAAGGGAAGTACCTTTACTTTTACCTATGAGATTTGATGAAATGTTCCATGAAGAAAGCAGATTCCAGACAAAGAGGGAGAACAAAAAGGAGAGGAGACACTGATAAGTGCCCAGTCAGAAAAGGACAGACGACAGGAGAAAGAGGCTTGATGGCTACCTATATGTGCAAATATTAGAGAGGGAATATGAGGGTGCAACAAAGGCAAGTAGAAGAAGAGTAATGCTTTACGTTCTTGCTGTGCGGCATGAGAAGAATGTGCAGCCGCCACATCGATGGAAAGTTTGTGACAGAATGCAACAGACGGTATGAACAGAATCATGCATTACAAGGACAGATGTAGGATTATGTTAAAAATCCAGTCCACCGACATGCATTCTATCTGAATCATTTTTTAATGCTAATGTGCCTTCACTTGAACCAAATCATCATAAAACATCAGAATGTGGATGTGAATAATTAAAAGGAAAGAAAAGATGAGGAGAAATGACACCCGGCAGAGTGAGGAGAAGAAAGCCAAATGAGCTTAAAAAGAGGTCATGTGAAAAAAAAAAGTAAAATAAAATGAGGCTTGGAGAATGAAACCAAGTAGGTCACTCAGAATAAGTGAAATGACAGCGTATATCTGAAGCTTCAAGCCTGAGCACCGAGAGGGAGTTAGAGGTTTGCACATTTGTGAGCACAATGGGAGAGAGAGGGACAATGGAGGAACGACGGGAGAAAGGAACAGAGTTCATACCTTGGTCGCCCATCATCAGGTGTGCAAGACCTTAAAGGAAAACGAGAGCACAGTCAGCAGAGAACAAGGGATCATGGGAAGCTGTGTGACACCGACATGCAGGCATCTCTGCCAGAGCAGATGCCTGTGTTACCCGAGGAGTGTTGGGATAGGGGAAGTGTGGGACGGAGAGGAAGAGGAGGCTGCACAGACAGGGTTAGAGTGATGAGCATTTATCAACCGGAGCAGGTTGCAATGCATCATCAGCCACTTACTCTTACTAGTCATCATTCAGAAATATATATTCAGGTTGACCTTCTTTTTTTTTGTCTTTCTGAGAAATACACAGACCATCATCCCACCTACCAATGAAAGATCAATCCCTGCACACAAATATAGCCCAACACTGTGTTACCTGGAACTTCAACAACTGTCAAGTATCCACGAGTCACGCTCGTGTCATAACATAAGAACAGGTTGTAAATGGTTGAATCATTGTGCATTTTATGTCGAGACGAGCAAAAATTGCTTAAATTAACATTATTCAGTGTACACTTTTATTAGCCTGCTGATTTAAAACTAACACAACAAATAACAATAATCCAAATCATCCCGTTGAACTCTTAAAATATGCAAAATAAATGATCTCGAAAAAAAATACAAAAAAAAAGAAATATATAACGTTTTGAAATGTCTGTAAAGAAGTTGTTACTGTCAGTTTTAATGGCGGACTTAATAATAAGACATTCATCCCAACAAATCGCTCACACCACCAGCTAGTGATATAATTTACCGTGAAGAAATAGTTCAGAAAGCAGTAGAGTGGCAAGCTGAAACATTTGAATAAAATACTTCATCAAGTGCTTTCGAACTCTTCATAAATCTATCAAAACGAATTTAGGTCCATTTTTGATCAATTGGTTTTTTTTTTGTTTATACCACAGTATCGTAAATCTCATTACTCACTTCAAACACCCGAGAAACATTTCATCAGTTTGTACCCAAGACTGAAGAAAAAGTTTGAAAACCTGAAGATTACCACTTACCATCCAGTAACATCAATACCATAAAACATCTGTTCACATTGTTTGAGTTGCCGTAACCATGACAACATGTAAAATGGAAACCAAAGACATAAAATACCCACCTTCAGCATTGTTGTCTTCTGGAAGCACGGACAGGCAGAGAGAAAGAGAGGAAGACATTCATTAAGAAGCATGCAGACTAGTACTGGCCGTTGCATGTGGTAACCATGCAAGGCATAAAACATCATGCAAGTGACCTATAGTAACCCCTGCAGAGGAAACGCTGGGTTCTGTACAGGCCTTCACTGACCTGACATACAGGACAGAGTCTTAACTGCACAATCTGCACTGAATATTTGACATAACCTTGAAGAATCGCATCCCTTCAAACAAGTCTTTATTGGCAGCAGATAAGAGAAAAACTTGCATCCCTGTTCAAAGATTTAAGAAGCAGTATCGATCATGAGTCATACGCTGGTAAGGGGATGAAAAAGTACGTCTAGATGCTTGGGGCCGACTCATCCTGGTGCGTTGAGCTCTGCATATCTTTTTATTTATTTAGCTTTTTCAATAAATGATGGGCTCTAACTTTTAGTATCAATAACTGATTAATTCTGCAGACTTTTTTTTTTTCTTCTAATAAAACCACAAGTGATTAAAAGCTGTGCGAGAGAATACAACCTAAATAAATAGGGCAGTGTTGTATGGTGTCAGAGCAGGCAGTGTGGTCATGTGGCTGCAACAGATTCATTCAGGTGATGTGGTCACACCGGTGAAAGCGAGGACCAGCGTGTGTGTAAAAAGAGTCTGATACACTACAAAAAAAAAACCCATCTCTAATGCATATCTAATATCAATCCCACCGACTCAGTCAACACAGACTTTGCAGAGTTTCTGATTAGGGATTCCTACTTAAATGGCTGTTCATTGCTCTTTTCCGAGTTGCTTTTTTCCCCGAGTTCCAAGTGCAATTAAACGCAGCATAAGCCGCTGTGTTCGTCAGGTCAAAAATATCTTATTACATTTTTTTATAAGCCACATTCACCTGATAAGTCCAGAAAAGTGTCTTTAAATTGAACACACAGTGAGATTGTGCAGACCACTTCAAGACACTCGACAATTAATCTTTGCTTTTAAACCATCAGCTCATTTCACTAACCACAAGATCATCCATTCAGCCTTATTTTCTGATTATATCATGAACTAAGATGTTTGTCTGTCAGGTGAATGAGGCTTAATAATAATCAGTGACATGACTAGGGCTGTAAAATAATTTAAAAAAATTTAACAGTGATAATAATAAAAAGTAATAATTTAATTTCAACAGTTAATCATATTATTAATGGCATTATTGAAATATCAGGATTCTCCTTTTTTTTTAGGCTTTAATTTTGAATGTTTGTACTAGCTTAAGATGAAAATACTCTACAAGCTGTTTAAATTCAACACTGCTTTTATTTTGAAATACATTAAGGAGCTTCTGGTAGATGGAAAGTTTGGACATGAACTTAAGAACAGGAACAGGAAGTGGCTACAGATCACAAACTAAAGTCAAACAGCTTAAACTAACGGTAACACGGGTAAATGTTTGATGGTATTCATGGGTTAATGCTGACATGTTGATGACTATGAATTAGACAAATATACTTTATAATATTGGATTTTTTTGCAGTGTATGTATTTGACCGAACATTGAGGCAACGTGAGGTGTGTTGAGGTGAGACAGGCTTAAAGAAAGAAAATCCCTTTTCCCAAAGAAGGCTGAGGGAAAAATCTAACGTGGGTGAAATTGAAAAAAGTGGGAGGAGTTACAGCAAACAGGTGAGGTAAGCGTCATGCTGGAAGTTTAAAGTATAAAGTTTTTGATTGGAAATGTGCAAAGCCAATAAAATATGAGGAAAATAAATAGAGGAAATTATGATCATCAACATTTATAGTTTGTCCAAAGGCTGACTCCATGTTTCATGTTTCAGTACATAAAAAGAAAAGGTGGGGATTGATGAGACATTATTTTAGATATCAATAAAAACGACTCACATCACAGACACAGACATGCCATGATTGATTAAAATACAACAAAAGATGTTCCTGTTATCGCTCCAGTTGCTGTAACCGTGCGGCACAAAAATCCCCCGTCTCCTCCACACAAAAACAAAATCCTACCTCGTCCAAATCTTTCCCAGATTCAAGCGATTTGATCGACCCAAAACTTACCATCACCACCGGCTGCCCTCTCCAAATCAGACACCATGCACAAAAAAAAACAAAAAACAATCCCAGTCGACGTTTTGTGAACAAGTGACAACGAGGCAATGACACGGACCAACACTTCCCTCGAATTGGAAAAACAGTTTCCTTTATATCTCTTATAGGAATGTTACGTTCTTTAAAGATTTTCACATAATATAAAGTTCTGTTATGAACTGAAGAGGAGCCTCTTCATCAAAGCCATTAAGGAATAAAAGATACCGTAAAACTTCAACGTGTAGCCCCAGTTACTATTTAGTCACTCTGCCTTTATTTGAGACATAGGCGACATTAAGAGAAAGGCCTTTAAAGAGACCTATTATCTTCACTTTCACCATTAACTTTTCAGTCTGGGACACTAGTTTATTAGCGCTGCCATATTTGAAGCTCAGAAAGCTCCTTATTAATCTGACCCCTCCCCATGTGCCCGATACGTCAGCGGAAACTTGGTTCTGGCCAAGTTTCACGTTTAGCGTCAACGTTTGAACTCTCTCTCTCTCCCTGGTTTCCGACTCCATCCACCGTCCTATTTGTACAATAAAGTACCATGACAGTCCCCAAGATCAAGGAGAAGTTTACTTGTAAGTGTCTTCAGATGAGATATAGTAACTCATTTATAGACATCTCATTTCAACATGCACATTTGGCTTATTGTTTCAGCTCCTGTCTCGTTAATGAGATGTTTATGTGGACTAAGGTGATACGATATTTCTGACCAGAAATGTTTTAAACACTAAAATTTAGTTTTTTTGTGGTAACATAAGCGGCAGAGTTGTTCCCGTCCGTGCTGTCACTCACTGAGGTTTACATTTCTTTATTCTTTTACTCGATCATGACGCTGGAGGCTTCTGTGGATGATCTCACTCACTGCTGACCTCTGACCTTCTTTCTCACACTAATTACACATGCCACCATCATTCTGTCTGTCTAACACAGATGTTGCAGCTCATCATTTATTTTTAGTTTTTTAAATGCAATCTAATTCCTCAAACGGAGATCTGTCGTTTTTTCTGAAAACATGCAGCAACTTCAGCCCAGTGAAAAAGAAGTGGGACCTTAAATTGGGCTTTTATCAGAAGTGTTATGGTATTAAAGTATACTTATTGAAACAGAAACTCTGCACACAAGGGTGGAAATGTGTTCATTTAAATTGTTTGTACATTGAATTGTTCCGTGAGTGTCTTATTCATGATTTTTTTTTTTTTTACCTTATAATTAAATAATTGCACTGTGTTCACAAAACAGTTAGCTTGATGATGAAAAGCACACTGCTGAAAAAAAAAAAAAAACATTCAAACAAAGCAGGCATGAAGCTGTTACAAAGTGAGCGCATGAGAAGAGAGAAGTGAAAGAGTCAACACTTGATGATGTTAGGAACCTTCAAAGACTGATGCTAACTCTTTAGCACATCAGCTAATGAGGCCTCACACTGCATTCCAGGTCAACTGTTGTCCAGTTCAAGAGCAATACTTTAGTTTGGTAGCATGATACTGTGCAATATTACTGTTTGTGATTCCCTTCCTCTTAACATTCAGAACCAAACAACATTTCTGATCAGATTCACAGGAACAATGATTATTTAATCAGTATAGGTACAAATAGAGAGGCATGCAGTGTATGAAATGGTCATGTTTTTTTAAATATCTCATATTACACTTAATTTCACCTTTCATGTTGTCAGTCTGTGAAACCTTTAAAGTAGTTTTACATGAGTTACAAGTCTAATTTATTTATTGGATACTGGTGCTAAAATCCCTCATTTCAGGTCTCTTTAAGGCCCCCCCTCCCCTTGTGCCCACTTTCATTTGATTGGCCGGCTATCTGGATCTGCATAACAAGTCAACTTTAAAGCTCCTGTTAGGATTATTTTGAGCTATTCAACAGACTTAATTAAATGTAGATGTCTCTGTATGAAAAACGAAAGCGATCCCGATCATCATAGAAAGATTGGAAAGCCTGCCCCCCCCCCCCCCCTCCCCCCCACATGCTGTCAAATGACAAAATTGACAACCAGGGCAAGAAACAGCCTTTTTAACACTGATGATTCATTGTGAAGTGCGTGTAAGACTTCTAAAATAAAGAATTCTGAGATTTTTTTTGTCGACACAAAAAATGACACAACCTCGACAAAGTCCTCACAGCAGCTTTAAATGTCATGCAAGTACTCTCTCTAAACAAGGAACAACAAATAAAACCCTATTATTGAGGAAAGAGGCACGAATGATACCCTAATTGTAACATATCAAAACAGACTTGTGCTTATAAATAAGATTATCTCAGAATGATACAAAGAGCTATTTTTTTTGCAAATTGTTTACAGTGGTGATTTTTTTTTTCAATGTTCAGCTGAACCGCACTACAGGCTTAATTGTGTGGTGTTCTGAAGAAAAGAAGCTTTTCTCTAACAGCAGTATCACCTGACAGAGACCATTAAAACAAGCCCCCTATCTCTTTCTCTCACACACACACACACACATACACTTCCTTTCACAAACGTACCCAGCTGGTTACATCCTAATCCAGAGACGTAAATCCATTTAATCCCCTTGACAAAGTGATCCCGGTGCTATTGTGCTGGTAACACTACACCAAAATGCACTCGACTGTCTATCAGACGATCTGCATCTCTGATGGTCTTGTGTTGCTGATCATCGACATGGTGTGTGGCTCAAGGAAAATGATTAGATTGCTATTCAGATCGAAGCCTCTAAACACATTAAACATCTGGTGTGCGACAGCTGAAAGCGATGAAAGATGGTGAATAAATCTATCGATCAATTTGTCTCCTTTTCCTTTTTTTTTTTCTCGCACTGCAGACGTTTCTGACACCTCAACACAACGTCGATGCCCTGACTTTGAGCTCAAATCCCTGACGATCAAAACTGTGACAACTGATTCACACCAAAGTGACAGTCCATAAAAAGACTAAACTTGTAACAGCCGATCCACTATTACACATTACACAAGCTGGTAGCAGCCAGCTGGATGAAATGGCGTTAAGACACATGTCTGGCCTGCAGTGTGTCTGAATGCAGCTGGCTGAGGAGACATGCATTAACAGGCGGAGGGGGCTCTGCATGCCGCTACATTTCACATGAAGGAACATGTGTCACATCTACTAGACTCAACATCCAGCAATAGATATAATTCATTTTTCTCTGCCATTTGACAATTTTAGATCCTCCTGTCAGCCTGCATCAAACCTCTGTCCTGCACTCTTAACGTCATAAGCTTTGCACTGCTGTGGCTTCTTTCTGCCTACGATATCGCCTTGCTACAATTTGGAGAATCTTCAGTATAAGTTGAGAATTTAAGAAATGTAACGTGAAGACAGTGGAAACTACCATAGATCATGAATATTAATGGACAAAGCCTACAGTACACGGCGTCATCAACTGTTTCATTAAAGAGGCTTTGGAAAACCTTCCGATGGCAATCGCCATGCTGGAAATGCCATCTCAACCAAACTTCCTCCTGACCATGCAGATACAAAATGAAACAGAATGATACACTTTCTTGTCCTCCCCGTGGAAAACGTGTCTTGCACTGATGTGCTCCTTCCACTTTGCTGCCTCCACACTACAATCAATACAATTAATGCTGGGGGCTCGGGTACAGTAGAGTGCTTAGTGAGCCGACCCCCATTTGTGGAGGCCATGACGGTCCAAGCGGGGCAGCCCAGGTTCAAATCCAACCTGTGGCTGCTTTTTTTGGATTCTATTGTCAGTCCTGTCTCTCCAATAAAGGCGTCATAAAAAGCCTGCACAAAACAAGACTAATGCTACACAACACTGGTTGTAACATGCAATGCCAGATGGACGTCACTCAAAACCTGCACGATTACACGTTCTAGATAAATGGTAATGAAATTTTATGAATGCTTGATAGAAATATGAGCTTTAAAATTTAGTTCAGTTAGAATAATCTCTCTCTTTTAGAGGGTGAGCTTTAGGTAACTGGTGAGCTTTACCTTTTTGATAACAATAATGAAGATTGTGTGTTCTGAAGGGAAACTAATTCAAGTCTATCCACAGTAAAAAAAAAAAAAAGAATAATAATTTAAATGACACTTTAAACCACATGTAAAGAAGCATAAATGAATTGAAATATGTGCCTTAATTATTTTTTAGTTTTATGAAATTTGCAGTCTGAGCTGCGTTTCAATCATCGCTTTCCATTCCAAAGAAGGATTTGTGCAGCCTGTTCTCAGAGTGCCTAATTGTGTGTGTAATGTAGCAGCTTTAGAGCAAATGGCCCCAATCTTTCCTGGAAAGTTGTGTAGTCAGACTTCCCCAAACTTTTAATAATACGTCTGACATCAAAAAGTGGTTCATGATGTGCATCCGTGACGGACGGATTCATGGAGTTGTTATTCAGGGAACGTTGCTTCGTTTTCATCCCTCACAGTATCTTGATTACTTGGATTACGAGTCGCTTAGTTGCCTTCAGCGAGGTGATCTGACACTACTACCACCCGACGTCCCTGACATCCAGCCACCACCATCAGACCGTGTCGACAGTGCCATCCACCATCCGAGTGTGGACAACGGGAACGCGAGGAAACCAAAGGAGAGATCCTTCCTGAATCTTATCCCACACGCTCTTCAGTAAACGACGCGAGATAACACTGAAGCTAAACAAATGATTGATTGATGGTTGACTTCTATGTAGCGTGGGTATGCTTGTATAACATTACAATTGCATTATCATTTTCACTTAATGAAAATATGTGATATGTTAAATGAAGGTCCACAACATCAATTATTAAGAAACAGGCACTTCTTAATGGAAGCAATTCAGTACTACATTAAATAGCCTCAAACAGAAGCAGTTTATCATGCCAGCTTTGAAAAAGTGGGTCAGCAAAAGCAATGTTTCATCACTGAAGAGCTGAAACTCTCATTGAAATAAAAAATGATGTGGATATTTGGACGTCTCTATAAATGAGCCGTACAAATATTTGCAATCGGACAGCTGTGCAAGCAGTTAAAGGAACTGTTTGAAGATGCTCGAGTGTCTCCAAATGACGTCAGGAAACAAACTTGGCCAACTTTGGTGTTAAATCAAAGATGAGGGCGGAAAACTTCAGAAGTGTATTTGTTAAAAAAAAAAAAATTTTAAAAAACCCTCATGCATACAATCTCCTTTTTTTATTTACCAACTGATTGTGGTCTAAAATCCTGAAGACGTCCAACTGAGGCCTGCGATCTTATTGTTCCCATCATGCAACTCAACACTGTCTGCAAATAAACATGCACTAAGCCTGAGTGACATCATCCGCTGGTTGTTTTGGAAGTGTAGATGAGTTCATGTCCTTCTTAACTACAGTCCTGATCTTTTGATCCTCTCTGTTATGTTTCCTCACTAATGGACACCTTTTCTAAATCGCAGTAAATTAAAGTATCAAGTGAAAGGTGCCTGTGAGACACTCTGAGCTGTGTTTCTGCTTCGTGTCCTTCCTGTGTGACACTCTCAGAACCAGGTGACTATTCCACTATGTTTCTAATCTACTGATCTACTGATGCTCCCTCCCTTTCCCTTAAGGGGGGTTAACACCTGAATCATGCAGATGGATATATTTAACCACGAAGTGTCTCCCCCTTACAGTGTGAGCTGATAAAGACTTTAACTAATACGACCAAAATATCTTGAGTACCACGATGGGAACTTCATTTTCTTCACTTCATTTTGGACACTGGAGGTAGCCACTTGGTTTTAAGAAAAGTGAGGTCATTATCTGACCTTCTCAGAACACATAAGTCTTTGAAACTCTGAAACATGTCTTATCCTAGTTAGAGCACACACTCCATGTGCAGTGGCGGTGGTACTCCAGGCGGAAAGCCTGGACTTGACGTTCCTTTCCCACATTCTGTAACTCTATCCAGTGTCTTAGCTTTGTAAAAAAAAAAGGCATAAAAAAAGCCCCAAAATAAATGACATCAGGCTTCACCATGTCATCGTCATCCATACAGTGATACAGAAGAACAGAAAGTGCTGATTCCTCATCCAGCCCGGTTGAAAAGTAGCTGCTCTGAAGTCCTGTGTCGCATTGGCGCTTTAAAGGAAAGTGTAAAAGCCTTCCAGCAAAGGTCAGAGCTACTAGAGGATCGATTTGTTGTTAAATTACAATTTGAAGCAAATCAAGAGTAATGAGTTTAAGTGAGGGCTCATCTCTTAGTACCTCGACCGAAACCTAATTCATCTATCTACAGAGGAGTGTTAGTGGTGTTACACAGCTCACCATCTTCCTCATTATCCTCCTCAAGCACCAGTGTGAGTGGAGAGAGAGAGGAAACAGGCAGAGTGACCAGACCCTCAGATCGAAGTGGATGGCTCCCAAAGCTGAGGCTATTCTATGCAATTTCTACTCTCAGCAACTGAGTCCGTCAGCGGTGCTACAGACACTTTGAGAACCGTCTCCATTCCACCATTCTGGGTCAATCTCTGCCGCTGGGTACCTCGAAAGGGGACAGTGCTTAAAAACTCATACGTTGAGTTTCATAGACTCATTATGGCTCTTCAGACTGTCCAATGGCAGAAATCGCCATCCTTTGTACAGACCAAGCTGCTTCCTCCTGATTCCGGTCTTTAAGTTCAGTTAAATGGTTCGAGTAGCCCCATTCTTTAAAATCAGACGTACGATCCCAGCGGTCATTGGGAGAGAGGGCCTGTCAATCACAGGGCTGACATACAGAGACAGACAAACTCGCACATTCACATGCACACATGGACATTTGTTTTAGCTTCATTTAGTTTTTGACAGAAAAAAAAGCAAAAAACTGGAGATGTTTTTTCAAAATTGTTGGACTCCTGCCTTATATTACTGTCATTGAATAACTGTCCAGATATTTTTTTTCGACTTTAATTATCTTTAATTATTAACTCACTGCGGAAGAATTGTTAGTTTCTCTAATCAAATATGGCCAAACAGTGCCCGTGATTTAATTAATGATCTTATTATAGAGCTTTTCTGAGGGCCGTTGGACAGATGGTGTGTGGACAATGTAGTCAATCCAGAGATTTCACAGCAGACAGCCCAAACAGAGAGGATTGTGGGAGCAGATGTGCTGAAGACCTCTCTCCATTCTTTAACATCTTGTGGGTTGGAATGATCCAACAGGATAATCATAGAAGATTATACAGTAGCTTTCATAATCTTAATCCCAGGACTGGATATATGTCGCATGGTATTACAGATGTGGAGTAAATCTGTTTTGAGAACACTTGAATAAGAAACCTGACAGGGGAAAAACTGAGAAATTAATGTTAAATACAAGTTGGGCGCCGCTTAGTTGTAGTCTTATTTTAACAGTAGTCACATCTTCATGTGGAAATAATGCGTGCAGATCTTCACCCTGCACTTAAATATACGCAGCAGGTGCTTAGGGAAACTGTCGTTTTGGATCCCTCTGTTGATGTGTGACGAATCGCTATCTGGAGAGCGGTTCTTAAAAGAGAAGTATAAGACGGACTGAGCGTTAAATACCACTCTAATAACTGTTAATGTTAAGATGCAACAATTTCAATTATGAATAACTAACCCTCTATAGTAGAAATGAAGGTGCTCAGATGAAATCTCAAAAGGCAGGAGTACGTATAGTTGAAGATATTATGTGTGTAGGACCATGAGGAGCCTTCTGTGTGCGCCCCACATACTGAGGCTATCGTCCTCCAAGCAGGTGGCCTGGGTTTGAAAATCCGACCTGTGGCTCTTTTCCCACACGTCATCAACGAGTCTGTCTCTTTCCCCGATATTTCTGACTCTATCCGTTGTCTTATTTCTAATTAAAGGCTTAAAAATTCCAAACACAACATTTTGAACATTAATAAAGCAGATATCTAATTTACCCTGTCAAAAAATGTTCGATAAAAAAGAGAAAGAATTCAAACTCCCTCTGGGTTTGTTGTTCTGAGATCTGTGTTCACACTGACAGGACAGTTCTTCCTTTCATGTGTTTATCTTTTTACGCAGAGACTTTTCATTGACATGTTTCATGTTGTTTTATTCTTCATGAGCTCCTCCCTCTCCAACTGTTAGCCCTGCCCAAGCGGAAATCTCCGGTCTTGAAAAATGAAGCCAATGTGGAAGTGTAAAGTCTGCCTGAAGCTGTACATACATGACAGCCAAAAAAATCCAGTTTTTACAGCATACAGAAACATGCTCTCGGCCTGTCGTGAAGTTCACAGAAAGTTAGAGTGAGACAGGACTTCCAGCATGGAAGCTGCTGCCGCTAAAGCCTCCAGAGCACCCTGCCCGAACAGATGGGTGATGTAACCTCAGTCATGATTATTTACAGTCCATATCTCTCCCTCTGCATGTGGTAGAGATATGGCCCCGCCCTCTCAGGTTTGTAGAGGCATCGTGGTGGAGCCTCAAAGCAAGAGTGCAACTGAGGGAGAACCGACAGGCTCTCCTACCAGGCAGGATCAAGACTGATGATAAAATAATTGAGGCAGATATTATCAAAGAGGAGACGCTGCCATGCTAGTCCTGATATAGTAGTAAATTTGCAAACACTCTAATATGAATATATCTTACCATTAGTGTACACTTATGTCTTGTACGAATTTATTAGTGTCCCTGGTGTGCAGCCAATGTGTTGTTGCCAGACAAAACAGAGTTGGCTACTGGTTTAATCGTCTTAATATTAAATTCACAAGCTACACTAAGTATTTATAAAACCCACCTCCGAATGTGGCATGTACGCTGTGAAACTTAAACTCCGCTGCAGTCGACTCAAGTTTGGTTGATTTTTTCGCAATTCAAAGGTCTTCAAAGTATCAAAAAATATTCCTTAAAAGTGTTTGTCTGCGTGTTCATTAGTGCGGCATCTTTCAAATTACGGCAGTGCGCCTTTGACTTTTTTTTTTTTTTTTGGCATTTCATGACTCTCATGAAGGATGACACCCAACCAGCAGCATCAAAGGCAACTTCTTTTCAAAGAGAAAAATATCGACTCCAGTCTGGAATTTAAAGAGGCTAGCGCTCGCTTCCCTCGATACGGCTTCATTATGTGTCTATGTAGGTGAGATCAAACTGCTCAGATTTCATAGAAAACACCCAGCAATTATGCAAAGTGAGATATTCTTCCAGATAAAACATAGGTATGAATAAATCTCTGATAGGCGAGGAGGAAAGACTTTCTTAAAGCGAGACTCTGCTGGGTGCCAAATGAGTTTTCTCTTCTTTGCAGTGCAAAGAGATACATCAATCTATCAATGTATTATACATCTCATGATATACACTTAAATCCCTATGATGGCTAAGCACGCCTGAATGGAAAACCCAGTAAAGCCCAGTTTAATACAAGCTTGTGTGTGAATGCAGCATGGGTATTCATGTGTGTTTATTTGGTGCAGGGGGACGAATCCCCTTTTAAGGGAGGAGTTCAGTGTCAAAGAATTTCACAAACACCCTTTGACAGTCAGGAACAGTTGTATTTAAACAAGGCAAAAATCCGCCTGGAAAATCCCTCTAATCTTTTGATCCCAATATCTGTCTTTGGACTCAGAGACAGCAGTGTACTATTAATCTGCTTTTGTCTGAGTGAAGCTTGCAGGAGGTTTTGCAGACAGTGACACTTTCAGAGATACAGTGAGGTTACGTGGCGTGTGCTCACACAATGACAGACAAGCCTGAAAGGTGGCGCCCAGGCAAAATGAAAGTGGATCCTCCTGAACAGTGTGTCTCTGAGCAGTTTTAATTCAAACGTGTGATCGTAAAAAAAAAAAAAAAAAGCTACTTAATACTTGAACGAGGTCATCGCAGTGCTCCACGTCAGTGTCATGGAGCCGGACAATTCTCAACTGTGAATAAAAGTGTTGCCTTTTAAATGTCAAATATAAAGCCGTTTTCAAATGCACTCGTGAAGATTTTGTAGGAAATGTCAGACAGGCGGCCCGTTAAATATTCCTGAGGTAGTGTCCCTCAGCGGGAGACTACAACAGCAGTCTGATGCTTTATGGCTTGATCAACATTACATGCACTTCCTGTACTTTATGGTGTGATTACTAGTCATTTTGCAGTGAGCCTACTTTACCTCATGTTACCTGTGCATTGGGGTGGCAGGCGGGGTCATTGTGTTCATATACTCAATCCTCTTTTAATACTGTAATACCATGATATAATACCAGGAAAAACAAGCACTTTATTGCAGTGTCACAATAGGATTTTTCTTTGCTTTGTATCATAATGTAACTGTATAAATGTAACGGTGTGGTTAATGTCTCCTTCACAAATATCAAACAGTCCAACCCTTACCGTCCTTTAGCTTTAAATCGTTTTTGGATCAGGTTCTTGTCAGTTCAGCCACCCATTATACCCCTGTCCACTGCTCCGCTTCAGTTCTGCCTTCCCTGTGTTAAGTTGAGTTGTCCTTGGGGATGCAACTTGGCACAAATGTGCAGTACTGACTTCAGGCATGAAGCCAGAGCATCAACCAAACAGAAATTTTCCCACTGATTCCCCCCCTCGTTCAGAAACAAATACAAAGTGATCGCCTGTGTCAGTCCGACACTTTCTTTTCTAGAAGTCAAACACAGCTGATTCTTAAAACACTGCCCCAAAGGTCTGGCTGACAAATAATCGACTCATTGACAAACACTTTCTCTTTGTATCCATCTGAAGGAATTTTCCTGTCAGTATTACAGCAGCCTAAATGTCATGTGAGGACTCCATTTAGTCCACAGACTTAACATACTAAAAAGGATGTCACTTCTTTGGTTTCAATGGAAGCCAAACTTCTACATAATGGCCAGCAGGATGCGACCCCACCGGTGGAATAAAAGAATCGTTGCTATCAAGGCACCTGTACACACAGGATAGAGACGAAGTCAAACAAAACAAATCAATATGGTATCAAAATGCCAAACTCGTAGCCAAAAGCAAAAGACTTCAAACCGATGGGTGATCTAATGGCGCCTACTTCTGTATCCTTAAATTGGTTTCTGGCAGAGACAGAGAATTATCTCCCAACTCTGCAGATCCCATCAGTAGTTTTAAACATGTTTACAGCAAAGTCTGAATAGTTCATTTCTTTCATGGTGTGGCTTGAGAAAGCGTTTTTTTTTTTTTTTGTCTTTTTTTAAATAAGAGCTCATGAAATAGTCACTTGTCCAATTAGTCACAGCAAAGTCAATGCAGGGTGAGTGGGTGAATAACAGGCTGTTGTTGCCTGTAGCAAAAAAAAAACTTTTCTTATCAGCATAGTTGTAACCTTGAGATGTTGTTGTACACAGATATCTGACTCTGTGAGATCAGGTTCAGACTATTAAATGTGGAAAGAGATTCAGCAAAGGCGTCTCAATTTTAATTGTTCTTTTCAGTCAACCGTGAACCGAACACAATAAAAATACAGAATCCAATTAGTTACAGAAAAAAAAAAAAAAAAACACCCACACAGAACAAGGCATGGTCAAAAATGTGAGCACTCGCCTGCACACACCCTTCGGCACTTTCCTGAGTGTCTTTTTTTATCAGGAGTGACTCAGCTGTGGCGATATCGTCACGTCAATTAAAAACAAATGATTTGCAAAAATCAAACTCGCTGACGATTATGACTCAAATGTGGGGAAAAAAAGTTGCAAAATCATTTCACTCACTGTATGCCACAGTCTCTCTTGGTACACTGTCATCATGCGTTAGCTGCTAAATCAAGTAGCTTAACTTGTCTGACTGGCTGTGCTTCAACGTGTGACGTAAGTTTTTAGGGATTTCCAACTATTTCTTTCCAAGGCCTTTATCAGCGAAGCAGAAATGGTGACGTTCAGTTTGACATGCATTCACATTTATTTACTGTATCCTTTTGAGTTTGCATAATGTGCACGACAGACAGTATAACAAGCTGTACAGTCTCTGCTGAGGGCTGCCCTACTTTTCTGTCAGGGCTGATTTAGTATGTTTAGGTAATGTGCGATGGAATAAACAACATTGCTCCATTTTATCAGGATGAAATATGGAGCTATGCAATGCATCGATGTTATTTCCCTAATGAGAAACTAGAGGACAGATTCTGGGAACTTCCTGGCCGTAGAACAGTGCATTTAAATAATTGTTTTAACCGATCAAAGGGATTTCGTGTGTGTGTGTGTGTGTGTGCGTGTGTGTGTGTGTGTGTGTGAGGTAATACATTGTGCAAGCGTGTCGGGGATGGACAGGGGAGTGTTGACAGGTCTGGTGGCTAATCCTGTAATCCTTTCATCTGATCAAAGTGATACAACAGCTTTTAAATGATTTAATGGACAGGTAAATTCTCAACTTGAGTGTACTTTTGGAAATGAACGAATGCATGGGCTTAAGGGACCTTATGAGTGCATCTGTCTTGTTTGGTGTGATTCTTTTGTCACAACGTCGACGACACAACGTTGCTTCGAACACTACGTCAAATAAACACAGGAATTCACTTTCCTCCTTCATGCAGCTGGGGATGGGGAGGAAGCACACAGCGTTACGACATTACCTCGAGACGGAGAATTCAAAAACACTTTTCTTGCTAGAATAGTAAATTAGCCGGCAGAGGTAATATTTGGTGGATGCTTTCATCCAAAGTGACTTAAGGTAGCATGAGTTCATACTGTTCCTGCATGGATGCCTCCGCGGGGAATTGAATCTCTTTGTCTTGGGATGTTAGTGCCGCGCTTGAAACGAGCCATAAAAGAGCCACCAGCCTTTCATCATTGCACACATAATACCATGTTTTATGTGGTCTGGTGTCAGGGACAGGATCACTAAAATCATGCCTGCTAAAATGCATGGAACACAGATGATTGGTCGTTCACTGCCACCCGAGTCAACGCTACTGTTTCCACGTCACACATGGTTTACACGTGTCCCTCTGTACGTGTTTATCACGTGTGTACAGACAGATAATTAAAGTATGACCAATCGTTTATGTTGTTTGTCAGGTAGATGTACATTTCAACATGTATTGTTCTCTGTGTGAATTTATCTGAGCTCTACAGACAGTATTTAGATATTCAATTACCTTTATCCAGTTATGATACCGTAGTTTGTATTGTGTGTGTAGCGGTTGTAAACACATGTTTTACAAAACTACAAACCCTGCCTTTAAATAATGTGTTTTGTTTTCTTTTGATTGGTAAACAATGATTTTCAGCTGTGTTGGGTCAAGTTTTTTGTTTATTTATTTTTGGTCTCTGGTGCGCCCGTTGCCTAGTTGTTGGTGAGTGCGCTCCACGTTAGGAAACTATTGTCCTTCAAGCGGGCGGACCCGGGTTCAAATCTGACCTGTGGCTACTTTCCCTCATGTCTCCCCCCCACACACACCTGATTTCTGACACTATTCATCTGTCCTTTCTCTAAATAAAGACCTAATAGCCCAAAAATAAAGCTTTAGAAAAAAAAGGTGGGGACTCTAAAAAACACACCTTCACATCCGAGGAAGAGGCTATAAATACTTTGTCAACATTATCAAAACAGACCCAAACAAACAGCTCAAAAAGACATGCAGCAACAACACGTTGTTTGCCTGTTTCTCTGCGTGATCTTGTCTTTCTCCTGTGATCTGATGAACACGCTCCAGAAATAGACCCTGATGGCCAGGTAGGCGCCGTCTCACTCAGCGAAAACATGACGCCGACAGGACATGGCGTGCATGGACTAAGTGGAAAGTGACAGTTATAAATGACGCAGGTATAAAAAATGTTATTGTTAATTCTTCTCCTGGCTTTTTTTATTGAAGGCACTGGCAGAGATGGTTGTAGAACACAAACATCATCATTTTGCTCGTTCTGGTTTGGTCTCCGCTCATTCTTTGATTATCTAAGCACTTTATGGCAACCTCAAGAACCCTTTGTATTTTGTATGACTGCAATCAAACTACAATTAGCTGAATGTAAAGTTGCAGCATTGGTTATTTTCATTGAATTAAGCGCTTGCTTATGAGAGATGACGCACTCGTGCTGACAAAATCCCCTCAGGATTATCATCTAACTCTGCAGGTTCCATTAGCTCCACGGGGTGTTACGGCACCTTTCAGCTCATTGTTTTGGTTTTACGCAAGCAGCAACCTCTAGTCTTTAAAAATGAAGCTAATGTGAAAACGCAAAATCCTGAAGAGTCTACTCTAGGAGCCCCAGAAGTCACATACACACCACAGCCAAAAAAAAGATGTTTTTACAGCCTAAACTAACATGTTTGAACTGAATATGGAGAAGATGTAAAAATAATGTCACATCTGTGTTTAAAGGTTGTTATTCTGACCTGAAGTGGCTTTAAAAAAAAGAATATAAAAGATTTAAAAAACAACACGTCTGACCGATCATGTGAGGCTGGGAAACAAATCTGCGTGATGACATAAAGTTCTTCTTCTATAAACTCCTCCGAAACCTTTTGCACTCGTGGTTATTCTGCTGAACAGACGCTGTTGGTCAACACTGTAACTCTGACTGGCTGGCAGCGTGTATATTTTGGGAAATTCTACTAAGCAGAGCGAGAGCATGTCTGAGACAAAGGGGTTTAGTGGCTGTCTGTGGTGACAGCAGCAGACGTCTGTGATGACATACATCACCTCCATGTTTCCTGTTGTGGCTCTCAAGCCTTCAGTTTATCTGCCATCTTTTGATGTGATGATTCAGGTATTATATATATATTTGTAATAAGCAAGCAGAGAACATCATTTCTTTAAATCTCATGTGAAACTCTCGGGCCAACAATGTACCCATAACAGTGAGTGAAGGCAGCTCGGCTGGTCCACGTGAAACATCAGCTCCTCAGTACGAGTGCATGCAGCAGTGACACGCTGCATGGAAATTGATGAGTCCATTATATGGTGACCATACATCATATTTTCATCTTCATGACTTTAATGGGTCTTTTCATATCACTCTATTCAAAACTTGAACCCCTCGTGCTCCTCCTTCATGCAGCACGAAGGCGCTATCTTCCACATCCTTCATCTTAACACAGCAATAACATAACCAATTAGGTCTTTCACGGCCATAAAACTATTAACATCAGAGGGCACCCTGCTGTTAAAATCATTATCTTTCCCTACATTTGATGAGAAATGAAACCCACTCACACATGCAGGAAATCACGTAGCTTCAAAATACGGATTCATTCAGAGCCACCCAAGAGCGAGAGTCCCAAAGAATCCCACTCAGCAGCTTATTTCAACAAGGAAGAGACTGAGGAGAAACTTGTTTTACTTCTTATTTAAAAACCTTGTTTTGATGTATAATATCTTTTCAAGGATATTGCAGGTAAATGATTTTGACTCCTAAGCACACTATTGGAGTGTGTTTTTCAGACACTTTTCTGTAGTCTTGAGTGACAGGTGAGATCAGTGATCTGTCTCTGATTTGTCTCGTCCTTAATTAATTTAAAGTCAAGCGACCTCAAAGGAATACAACCAATCTCATCTCTGGCAAATGATACGAGTTGAACTTTTCTTTAATAAGTCAATATGAAGGCCGAGTCCTATTTGATATGATAGAATCTTAACATGTGTGAAAAAAAATGCTTATGCCTAACTTCTAGGCTGCAATTTGGTGACTTGAACGCGCACAATATCATCCACCCATCCATCCATTATATATACCGCGTTTCCCATGCAAACTCCAAACAGAGAGGCTCCTGTATGGCAGGGATTCAAACCAGGAACCTTCACGCTTACAGCTGCATCACCGTGCAGCCATACACACAATGGTTGGAGCAAACAACAAGATATTATCTGGAAGGATAAATGTTGTGTTCTAGGGAGTTGTAGTATGACTGCATGAGTGTTAGAGCTTACTGAGATAAGTCTAATATCAGCAGACATGTTAGAGGTTAAAGGAAAAGATGGCTGCCATGAAGAAAAACGTATTGACATTACAGGTTCTTCAGACCGTTTGCTCTTTTAGATTCCTTCGACTCTTCGCTCGAACAAGTCCTACCTGTTCTCCTTAGTGCAAAGAAAAAATACCAAGGATAGCTCTTATACATTATAATACACTAGTGGCAAAAAATAATAGCCAAAGTGTGTTCAGCAGGTTTTATTTCTTGCTGTAATGTAATTTACAGTATTACCGTAAAGGGACTGAAGCTACTGGGTGACATAAATAACAGCAATGATGCAGTAAAAGAAGAGAGTCTGCCTCAAAGAGAGCAGAGAAAATAACACCTTTCTTTTAGGTGACACGTCCAAGTATATTTCCTCCTGCAGATAAATGCTGCTCTAAATTTATCTGGGTGTGAGAAAGCAGAGTGTGAAAATACAGCCAGTACGACCCCATTTCCTAAAGAGCTGGGTCTTTGCTGAAAATGTAAATAAAAACAGAAAGTGATGATTTGCACAACATAGAAACTTCATGTAATTAGCGAGAATGCATCGTATCAAGACTGGTTATATTCTCTCACACACTTATTCAGTTTTTTCATTCATTCACCACTCCCTCTCTACCACTCCCTCCGCCTCCCTGCTCTGCCGATCAGCTGATTTGCAGGCGTTTACTCTTCCAGTAGTAATCCAAGCTGACTCTGTCACAACCTCTCCCAACCAATCGTCCTGCCACGGTCGCATTTTAAAACCCGTTCACTCTCCTCCCTCCGCAGTGTGACCCTCCGCCGCCCAGGTCACCTCCAGTCCAGCAGGGTCTAAACTCCATCGGGGGAGTATCTTATCCTGCTCCCGGCCTCATTTCCACTCTGAGTGCATGAAGCTGTCATGAAGGATACTAATCCCCAAAGACTTTGCACCTTTATTTCCTAATTTGTTAAATACCTAAATAAAGTCTCTCCTTATTGAAATGTCTTTATTTTGCGTAAATAACATGCCCATGTAAATTTGATGCCAGCAACACGTTTCATAAAGTTGGCACAGGGTCATGTTCACACTCTGTTGCGGCACACACGCTTCAAAGCAGATTTTGTCCTTATCTCCTGCAAGCACAGATTTCTGAATGTTTGAATAATATTACGTAATTTAGACGACGACATCAGTTCTCCTCGAAGCACACCTGTAAAGAACCAGTGATCCTGTTTTAAGAACAGAGTGTAAAAAATATGAAGAAGGTGCTAATGCATTAAGTGTGGTTGTGCAGTGCAGTAAGTACAGTGTGTGTTTTAGTAACTGGCTGAGAGAAAGAGCAGGTGCATTCATTGTTCACTAGAGGGTGGCGAGGGGGGGCTTTGTGCCTTTTTCTGAGCCAGGACATGACAGTGGGTAGAGTCAGAAATTAGGGGGGAGAGAGAGAGAGAGTGGGGAATGACATGCAGTCCACTTGCAGGACCATAGTATCTACAGTACACGGGGCACGTGCACTAGCAGCTAGGTGAAGCCTCCATCCTCCACTGACATCACAACATCCAACAAAAACCAACAAAGACTTCAGAGTGACTCAGCCTCTCTTTTTATCACGTTACTATCCTTGTCCAGTTAATGTCACTAACTGTGAGATGTTCCATTAGGTGTGTGGTTTTTTAACATTTCACTGCTTTTTCCATTTATTTTTTTTGTTGGATCTGCATCTGCACCAAATTCAAACTGGACAAATCATTTTCAAAAAAAAAAAAAAAAATCAAATACAGGGCCTCTTTTTTTTTTTCAAATCACCACATTCTGTCTTTTATTCACATTTTACAAAATGTCCCAGCTTTTCAGGAAATGGTGTCGTATTTCTGGCCGACATGCAATGATCTAAATTACACACAAACACACAATGCTTCCGCACAACAAAAGCCTGTTTGTGAAACTATACGACAACAATTATTTTTCCTGTCAGTGCACGGGGTTAATAAAGACCCTCGCTATCGTGCCTGCTGTATTCAAACCATTAGAAAAATTCTGAGAACAGCAGAAAACAAAGCACAGCCTGCACTGAATGTGGAGGACTTATTAATTAGTAGTATTCTCTATTTGCCTCAATGACGACTGACAATCAGATGGGAATATCTAGTAATGCAGGAGTAAGTTATCTAACGAGCGTATTGTTAATAAAAGATTCATCTGCTTGAATAAAGACACATGAGCAATCAAAGTGGAATGTAAATAAGATATGTCCTATATTCATATATGCATATATGTTTGAATAGGCTTATGAGTCTACCAGTGTTCGAGTAAAAATAGTCTTGGAAAAACAACGCATACACTCTCACACCCCTCCCCCATCGACACTCGGCCTGACCAACAAACCTGCTCCTCCCCGGCACAGCATCAACCTGCCAATCTGTGGGAAGCTCTGCGCTGAATACCCAGAATACTGATACACTTTCATTACAAAACAACACCAGGGATGAGATGGAAGGAGTCAGAGCGACACTATTCTGGCTACCTCAAAGAACCCCATGTCCTTTCTGTGTATTGATTAGCTGGGTTGCTAGCGCTATTATTCTCAGGCTGATTTTTTTTCCTTTTGTCTCTGGGAATTATAAGATGAGATGAGATGTGGGGCATCGTTTAGTCTGTTTAAAGAGAATTACATGTTAATGATGGAGCATGATTTAATGTGATTAATGCTGAAACCTGGTTAATATTTGGGATTGTCTTTGTCGCTAAACGTTCAGATCTATTGGTTAGCATATCATCGTTTTTATATACATGTTTATTTTTGTGTTTCTGTCTTATTCTGTTCTTTTTAATCCGTCTCATTTCATACATTAACCTTTCGGGCCCCACTGTGCAGGTGGCTGCCTCCATTAGTTTCCTGTTAGGAGCTGGTGACAGCAGAGGGTTCAGTGAGTCATCAAATAACTTCCTCTCCGATAAGTCAACAGTCTTCAGTAGATATGAATGACATATGTTGAGGATTGGTGTTCTTGCTTTAAATATGATTGGGTTTTATATCCATACCTTTGAATGTTTGTCTGATTTTCCACAAAGACGATGTGTGTTTAAGTGTGTTTATTCCAAAGACTGACAATGATAGCAATGCAAATTGTGTTTGACTGTAAGGAGTGACTGCTTCTGAACATCCAGTCCAGATTTGGTGTCACTCTGATTCAGATTTCCAGCGATACATGAGATAAAATCGAATGAAGCCTTCATTTTTAATTATTTTTTTTTCCGTAAGAGTCCCAAAACAACCAAAAAAATGTCATTTTGCACTAAACTATAATATAAACATACGTTTCCTCAACTAGAAATGTTAAAGTTATGTAAAATATAGTTGATCTACCTCAGATAGGAGTATCTCAACTTTTAAAGGCCCAATTTCCTCGACTAACTTTCAATGATCTCATCCATGTTTACTCCATCTGACTCAGAGATGTTTACACCTGCTTATGCATTCGACGTAAGCCATTGGAGATGATATTTCATAGGTCAACCAATCCCCATGGACCTGCTTGATTAGAATGGAAGACACCATTGGGGATGAACAACACCTGCATGTTTCACTAATGAGGCCTTGCAGGAGATTTCACTACAAACAAATATACTGCAGATCAATTACACACATCGTAAGACTTCGACAAACATATGGCTTTGGCTGAATAGAGGAAGGGAATGCAGTAATTTAGGGCCGATGGTAATTCCAATAGAGGGCTTTAATTTGTTAAATTCAGTCCATATTGCGTGTGATTGGAAAGGCTACAAAGGGCATGTTGTACCAACAGAATCCAGACGTCTTACCTTCACTGCAGTCCCTTCCCTGGAAGCCCGTCTGCGAGCAGTCACATGTTGGTTCGTCGTTAATTAAACTGCAGACTCCTCCATTTAAGCACATGTTGGCAGTACCGCAGAGGTCTTGTAAGACCCCATCACCGTTGATCATCTCAGACTCCGTGTTGTTGACCTTTATGTCCGTTATCCAACCCGTGAAAGGCGGCTGATCCTTGACCACAGCCGACGTCATTCGCAAGGCCACAGATCGTAACTCCGGTGGTATTCCACCAACAAACAGATGGCTGAAAACAGTCATATCCCGTCTTTTCGACTTCACCTCCACCCATTTCGTCTCACCGTCCACTGTTAGGGTCGTATTCTTAAAGTTTCTCCTTATCGTGACGGCGTGCCATTGGCTGTCGTTGACCGCCGCGTCTGAGACGACGGTCGCAGGCTCGGCACAGAAGATCGAGAAACGAAGGCTGAGTTTACCGTTCAGTATGAGAAGTTCTAAAAAGTCACAGAATCCTTCATCATCGAAGTAAACTAGCAGCCCGTGGGAACTCTTTGTCTTCATATTAAAGCTCATTTCACTTTCGCAACATGCATTCCACACTGGAAATCTAGCCCACTGTCCCTCAGCACCTGTAAATTCTAGACAAGTGCTTATCTCTAGAGAGCAACAAATGAGCAGCCCAACCCATATGATATGGGCGCCATGTGGCTTCTGTAAAACCATCTTGGAATCAAGAGTGTGTGTGTAGGTGGAGAGGGATGTATAGGGCTGAATTGATTTGTGAGAGCCTTTTTTTAAAGGAGGAAATATCTACGTTTGACTGTAAGAGAGTAGACTGGCACACGACTGAATTTCTACATGGGTGTAAAAGTGGAAACGGATGCATTCTCTGAGAAAAGATCCATTGTGAGGATATATTTGCATTGCAAAAGGATTGGTGGACACTTAATTCCTGGAGCAAATACCATTACCTGACACTGTCCAGGCCACGGGCCAAACCTCTCACTGTTGGCGCCAAAATAGTTTGAACTGTTTAAAGGTCCTCTCTGCCATGGCTATTAAGAGCAAAGTGATGGGGATTCAAATATCCATTGGGCACACTCGGTCTAATTTATGTAATTATGGAGCAGTCCCTTCTGGTGTTGGTTAGAGCGTGCACGGTTTCACTTGAGTCGAAATGGCAGCTTTAATCTTCATGTTCATGCCAACATTCTTTGGCGGGTAACTGGAAGCCTTGCTCAGGGCTTTTCACCCTCTGCATCCTCTGTAGCAACGAGAGAGAAAAAAGCCATTTGGAGCCACGCTGGCTGATAAGCTCAGCAAAAGAAGAAGCCTGTCTGTCTGTCAAGGCAGTCCTCAGTCCCAAAGCCCTCTGCAAAAGAAAAGCAAATGTAATACAGCATCAGCATTTTCACTGGATCCATTTCCAAATCCACTTTGGCCAAAGCTGTAATCAAAAGTCTGAGTTAATGCTGAGATTAAGGCAGAAGCACGGACAATCAGGCACTTACATCCAGAAAGGCCTTTGTTACAATAAACACAGGCCGTATCATTACATTAATACCATCAGGGCTTTCCAGGAAGCACACTGGGCAGTTATGAGTCCTCGCATTACAACGTCTCAGACTGTCAAGAGCTGTCTTTTAACATGCAGTGCTTTAAAAACAAGCACGCATTTACGGAATTCAAGAGGAAATCAAATCAATATTAATGAGCGAATCAAGTGTAGCGTGCGTCTTTAATCAGATGTTTGCACGTCCAAACAATTCCTGCAGAATATTCCAGTCACATCAGAGTCAGAAAATGGAAAAAGCTGATCTATAACTCACGTTTTTTTTTACTTTTCTTTGACCTCTTTAACAACTTCTGCAGCCGTGACCATTATCAGCAGCATTACGATGTACACGATAGGCTATGTTGAAGACCCTCCATGAGGAAAAAGTGCGTCATTTGATTCACAATGGTTCGTTTGTGCAAGACGAAACCAGCCGGGCCTGCTGGGTCTCAGTCAGACTCCAAAATGTGCTCTTGCACAATATCTGCCTCGTCACTATTTTTTCTTTTTTTTTTAACTGGGACTAAAGAGAGAGAGTCTGCTTCTCCGCTAAAACTCAAAACGCGAAATAAAAAAAGACTGGGAGCGACCTGGTTTCAAATCTCCGCGATTAGTTTGCATTTGAAACACTGTAGGTTGATTTACTCAAGCACTGCACTTTAAACAGACCGTGGCATCCTTTCTATAAACAGCAAATGTATTTAGGACGACAATGGCATTCATGTCATTTAATGCTTTAACCGATACATGGAAGCATCCTCAGCGGAATTGAGTGTTTTATTGTACCAGAATGGGATATCCTCGCATCAATAACATGCCCCATACCTTAACATCTTTCCCGGACGTCAGCTGTAAATAGCGCACTATAATTCCAGTGTGTTTTTAAGCCCATATCTGCAGTATTTCAGATCCTCACAACTACAAAAAAAACATTGCAAAACAAGACGAATCGTATGCATTACCTTTACGCGTCAACTTTACTCGTACGGGACCTAAAATAGTTGTCAAACGAAAAGAAAAAAGATGAGATGATTCAAATCATCCATGGTCTGAGCTCCTGTAAGAACCACGACAGTCCGCTTTTTAATAGTCTGTGCCTTAAATCCAAACACGGCGAAACCTTCACATCAAGATACGCTTTCAAGCGAATCTCAGCATCAGCGAGAGAGAGAAAAATAGGGAGAGAATGGGCTCCACTTTCACTCTAACTCCACTATAAACCTTAAAGAGTGTTAGAGAAATTACCTCAAAATATCCCGTCCTCCAAGTTTACTCCTGTAACAGAACAAAACACAACTAAAGAGGGAATCAACCCGCAGGATGGAGAGGTTTCGGAGCGCGCGGAGCCCAAAATCCGGTTATCTTCGAGGAGGAGGAGAAGGTGCAATCTGGTCTCCCTGTTGAGCTTATCCAGCGACTGTCAGGAGCCACAGACAGAGCGTATCACGTGTCTCCCAGTGATGTCTACCGGGGAGGGGCTGAATGCAGTACCTTGGACAGCGCCTCTGCCTCCACGAGCATCCATCCACGGACATTTATGGCACAGGCAACTTTGGAGATAAGGCTTGTAAAACTGCTGGGGTTGATTAATAGGCTGCTCTAAAGGCACTAAACACAGGCAGGAGGTTTAGGTACAGTTTGGAGCACGCGGGGTAGCGTCTGTCTTTCTCATCCAGTGTGTGTATATTATCTTACAAATCAATGGAGCAAACGATCATCTACTCATAAAAAGATGGGAAAATGAAAACAGCCAACCAAGAGTTCTCACTTCAGAGATTATTGTGAGATACACCTGAATCATTTCATTCTTCTTCTTTTTTTTAAGTGCTGCACTTTATTTATTCTGTCATGTTTATGGCACATTGTTATGACCTTGTCCAGCATCTCTAAGGAAGTTCACACGGTGTTTAATGTTGGACAATTCATGAAGGAAATATGATCACAACGTCACCATGTATCCTGTGCTTCCTGAAGAGGACCTGTGTTATGTGTAAGCAAGCTTTTCAGATAGTTACCATATTACAAAAGATAATCTACAGTATGCAATGTCAGATTCTTCTTTTACTAATTGTGTCCATCGCTTCAAGATACTATCCTTTATGTTGAATGACAACGAATCAGTAAGATGTAAAAACTGTATTTACAGTAAATCAAACATGGCAGGGTAAGAAAAAGACATTTGTGCGCTTCAGTGGAAAAAAAAACCCCAAGATAAATGGTGATGAAAATAATAGAAATATTAATAACTAAAGGGTAAGTTTGCACACTGTCGCGTGCTGCTGAACGAGCTTTTTGTCCTGTGTAACGAGATTCTGCTGGTTAGATTCAAGACCTCCAGTTATTCAGATACAATTGTGTGAAATTATTGTGCAATGAAGCTGCTTTGACTGAGGATAGGTATTAAATATAAAGACATAAAAATACATGTAAACATCTGAGGTGGAGCATCAAAGTATGAGCACATCAGTGAAGAGGCCTGTGCATGTGTACAGGGGTGGAGGTGGAGGTGGGGAAGTGTGTTGCCTGGCTCGTGCCCTCGGAGCAGATCAAGCAGAAGTCCAAGATTGATTCTAGCTCTCTTTCTGTGAATGAACAGACTGGACTGTTCTTCACACTCTGGCGTCCAGAGAAGATGCACTGGGAGACAAAAAGTAGAGCGAATGAGCAAACTTGTAGACTAATGCTGAAAAAGTGCAGCAACTTTTGAAAGGCTGAGAGAGCCGAAGATGTTTAACGTAGATCTCACTTGAGAACTCCGGATCTCAGGAACCCCAGTGCGTCATCCAACCCTCTATGGCCCCGCCCCCAAAAAACCTGAAACGAGAAGTGAAGAAAAACTTTTCAAACAGGCAGACAGTCAAAGATAATCCTGAATCGTTACAGCAACTTTTATAAAGCTTGTTAAGAGACCAATTACTGATTTTGCTTTACCCATTTATCATATCTTCTCCCTTAACTTATCTGAAATGTAATGAATTTTCTTTTGCAAAAAAACCCTCTAATTTTCCATAAAGTAAACATCTGAATACAGTTGAAACCCCTCCACGACTTCCATTGCAAACACTATTGGAACTATTAGACGGCAAGGGTGACCATGAGGATAAATTCTGTTTACGAGAGTAATCCTCAGACATATATGCATTGAAAAGCCTGTGAATGAATAGTGAGCACTACTTCAGGACGCCAACAAAATGTCCTTGATGGTGGTACTTAAAGAATGAAGAGGCTCCAGTGGCAGGAAACACGGAGGGAAATGAAAACATCCTATTAGCTCTGTTTGGGTCAGTTGAGGTCGACCACTCTGCATGTAGAGAGAAATGAATGTGAGGAACGAACATTATCATTCCACCCGATGACACTTTTTAAGGTTTTTGCTTTGTGATAAGACATGCAATTTTTATTTTCCTAAACTTGCGGCAGCATTGCATTTCCTCATCTTAGAAGTATTTGATTCAAATTATTTTGCACAAACATGAGTGCTCCGATAGTGGTGAGGTCAGGTCACTTTATTTGTACCTGTAGGTAGATTTAGTTTACAGTGACTGAGTCGGCCTCCTTTTACATACAAATCACAGTAAAGAACAAAAGTGATTGGTCTCCTTATAGAATAAGATATTAAAGTAGAGGGTCTTCAACACCACAGGATTTTAGTGGCTCACCAAGAGGTTCACAGATTGTGTACAAAAAAATCTGATTGCCTCTTCCAACTTAACCTAATCAATACAAAATAACAGGATATACACATCAGCTGTCAATAAAAGGGTGAAAGTTTTGTCTTGTTCGACAACTCCTGCAGCAACACAATGGACATGTCGGGTCAGTTATGCTGTACGCTAGCTGAGCTCAAGTAAAGAGCCAGATTTATGATGGTGAAGGTAGGCGGCAAGAAAAATCAGAAAACATTGTATTTCCACAAGGAGTGGGGAAGCATTGTTTTCCACAGATGTGTGTGGAGCACATCCTCTCTTAAGTGCACAGTTACGCTGCACGGGACTTCCCTGCAGGCAGCATGATGTCAGATGCATGTTTTATTCACACCAGGCAGGCCGTACACATGAAATTGTGGACTCATGTCTGCTGCAACTTTGCTGCAATGAATCTTTAGATACAGCTGTAGGAAGTTAGTGTGATTTTGATGTGACCTAAAAGCATGCACAGTGAGAGGAAAAATATTTCATCCACACAAAATAAAACCTTATTTTCAGAAAATAAAAATATATTTTTCTCTTTTGGGCATGTTTCACAGCGTCAGTGTAATATGAACGTGTTCACTTTGGACACAATATGTTTGAATATTAATGGTGACTCAGTGTTAGGAAAAGATATTTGAACAGATGTGTACCAATCTTACAGCTGTCTTAAATAAAGAAGATGCAACCTTTTGATCCAGTAGAGGTCGCCTTTGAGCGCCAGTATTAAACCAAAACAAACTGCTGTTTGGCCACGCCTCCTTACTGAAGCCTCCGCTCTCCTCCAGCGACACACCTCCAACCTCTTTCCACTCAAGTTGACGTGAAGGAGTTCAACACAGGTGGCGGACAAAATGGTCCTTGGCTCAATCTGTGTCCTGCGTTGTTGTGTTAGCAGGCTAATGCTAGCGCTCTTTGGTTAGCTCGAAGCTTCACATTACATGTGAATTTAATGAAGCCTATGTGATGTTCAAACAAACAGTGGGCATGTTCTTCTTGTTTTCTCATACTGAAGGGGAGGAACCGGCGTGTCCCCTCCATGTAAACGCAGCTCCAACAACAACACAGCCAGTGGGACTCTTGTTTCACACTCACAGGAAATACTGCATATTTTTGTGTACAAAGTTGAAAATTCTTCCAGCTAAAAGAGTATTCATATTAAAGTGGGTTTAAGTTATAAAATTGGTGAATGTCACAGAAATTGTTCAGTTTGAAAACAAAAGTTGGATTCCTGCAGAAGTGCAAGATCCACTTTTACAGAGTAAAATGACCATAAATCTAAAAAAGATGTAGGATAAAACTGCACAATGAGGACGACATGTCATTCAGTCACAGCCTCCAGAGTAAACTTTCACCTCAGTTTTCCATTAAGTTTATATGAATAAACTGTAAGTCATGTCTGCTGATAAATAGGGCTTTGTCTTTGGACGTGTTAGATACTGCAGAAGTAAAAAAACATCGGAGGTTACAGCGCTGCTTGTGTCACCGTGATGACAGATTGAGGAGAACAGAGAGAGATAGCGCCTTTAAGATGAATAGAGGTCTAAGCTCTCTGAGTTCATCCAGGGATAAGATGAGGCAGCCTTTTGTTCATACATTAGTAATCCGTCATTACTTTAAAGAGTAATCCAAAGTTTAAAAACAATTAGATGTCTGAATCGACTTCATTTTATGTTTCCTGAATTACTCATTAAGATCGACTTTGTCATGGAAAGTGTTTTTTAATTACAGCATCAGCAGGACACAAACGTTCCTCCACTTTGCTGTTTGTACCTAGATCTCAGTGACCCACGTCATCCAGACAGGTGCTTACATACAGTGGTGAGTCTTGAGTCTGTTGGGGTGCCTCCAATCCCCATTGTGTCTGACAGTGTCTTTTTTCGGTCCCAGAAACATAACTCCTGTTCATTTTCCTTCCGCTGTTTAATTGTAACAAAAAAGAATTGTACATTAAATGCTAAGCAGGGCAAATTAATTGCACATTTTTCACATATTCAACAACTGCTGCTGTTTTAAGTTTGCAGCCTTGGAGGCCCCTCGCTGGCCTGGGGCCAGAGCAGTTGCCAAGCAGGGCCTCCGATCACATCTTGCACATTTATTAGTTGTCTGAAAGGCTTGTTAGACATTTCCAGAACATTCAGCGCTAAGACAGATGGTTACGGAGCCACTGAGGGCTTAAGTTAAAAAAGAATTAAAAGCTACTGTTTGCACAGAATGACATTGGGTGGGCACACTTTCAGAGGTTTTTCAAACTGTGGTTCATGTTTTTGGAGACTTTTTGCAATCTATTGAGCGATGGTGCTTATGCTACGAAAATGATTCAGTCATGGCTGCTTACATCTCGTCAGCATGTTCATCTTAAAGGATTTATGTAGCGGAGAAGTAAGGTAAATTATCCTTACAATAAACTCCTCTTGGACCAGGTGTGCAAGTGTTACCAAGTGTTACATTCTCAGTAATTATTCATTTTATTTACTCTTTGTTGAAATAGTTTTACTGATGGGCAGCTGTGGCTCAGTTGGTAGAGTCTGTCGTCTCTCAACCAGAAGGTTGAGGGTTCAATTTCAAGCTCCTGCAGCCTCATGTTCGACGTGTCCTTGAGCAAGACACTTCTAGTCCATGTGATTTTAAGGATCTGAACAAACCAATGTTGATTTTTAAAACGGATTCATAATGGTGTTTTTTTGTTTAGTTTTCTGAAACAATCTTCAGGTGAGAATTGAACTATATTGTAGACATGCTCACAGGCACAGAGAGTTGCTTTTCATAGTGTTAAACTCTTAATGAGAGTCTGCAGGGGAAATAAACTGAAAACACACACTGGCTCAGAGCAGCTTGACGTGCAACTGTCTCCTCAGATATGATGAAAACCAAGGACAAGCTCTGGATTAGCACAATATGATATAACTGCAGGAAACAACATCCTCCTGAAAGCTGACAACAACAACACAGACAACAGGTAACAACAGCATGTTCAAGATATAAACCACACAATTACCAAAACTGGCATTCAGTCCAGCACAAAGCATTAAAGCAGAGCTACACTATATTTTCCCTAAAAAGTTTCAGCACACTTTAGTTCAGCACTCAGGAACAGAGAAGAAAGAGGGTTATCATTTTTGTAGTGAAAATTGTTGCGTAACAGAACACAATGGGCTCTTGCAAGGCCAGTATGTCAGTATGTCCTCCTTCTTAGTCTAGATTCTGGTCCTGAATGGTCTGGATTTGTTTTGACAACAGAGGGAAGGCAGTTTTTGGGCACCCCAACGAGGTCGTTTTGGACGCCCTTCAGTTTGCCAGGCCAGTGTCATATACTGTAGAAGTGATTGTACCTGACCCACCAGCAGAAACCTGCTCAAACTAGGATCAATGTTGGAGATGCTTTTGAAAAATGGAGAGAGGTTAGAACGCAGAAAGCTTTACAGGTCTGTACCTGAGGAATTTGTACTTCCAGGTACAGCATGATGTTTTTATTCATAACAGTGCATGATAAGCTAACATCGAAAAAAAACTGTCCTTGAGAGAAATACATTCTAACAACTGATTGTTAGCAAATCACTTCGATGATGGCGCAAGCTAACCATTATCTTTGAAGACGTTTATCTTGTGTTTGAGGTTCTTTACAGTTACTGTGTTAGCTGGTATCCTTCGTTGGAACAGTTGTGTTTCTGCTCATCTCTTAAAGTAAAATGTTTTTTATTAGCACACTTTAAACCCTCTTTGTTGCTTCAAAAGTTCAGCTTACATAACTTTCCACTGGCAAGTGATGGAGGTTGGTTTAATGGCTCCACACACCCACGGAGGAGTTTTCAATTAGCCTGCTAGTTTGGACCTCTCGTCAGTGGGAGGTAGTTGGGGTGGACTCATGATGGATGAGGCTGTGATATAATTAATGATGACTTCATGCTAGTCACAGGTGCATCAGTATGTCTGCCTGCTTACTGTCACACCGTCTTACAGGAACAACTGACGTGAACTGAGCCTTTGTTAATGTCATAAGTTTACAAACCGGGGAGTTTTTCACGCACCATCCAAAGGCTCGATGAACACAGAGTAGAAAGAAAGCCATCAGCGGTGTGTCAGTCTTAACTGAAAGACAAGTCTATAAAAAAAAAAAAAATGTAGGTCCAAGAGTTAGTTACAAAGTGTTTGGCTCTTTAGGGAGTAATACAACAAACTCAGTATCTAATTTAGTTAATAATTGATCAGAATAACCATTCCTCACATAAACATCTCATTTGGAAGACTCCAATTTAAGGAAGACTTATTTTAAATGAGAGCGGTGATTTGCAATAAACGTAAACACTTCTGATCTATTCTAACTGCGCACTGTCTGCCTCTATCTGTGTTCAGCTGAGCGTGTCTGTAGGTCCTTCTGTGCTTTTCACCTGTTCATCGATTGCAGAACAAATATGTACGGCTGAGCTTGCAGCTTAGGAGAACAGAAAAAGAGTTTGCAGCGCAGGACGTAGGTGAATTTTGGAAAACATCGAAAGACACAATGCGAGAAAGGAGGCAAATAAAATGTCTGCTGCACAGCAACACCTGGAGGCATTCAGTGATCAGGTAGTCAGTTTGCACTGCAAGAAGTTCTTTTAAATTCACTGAGAACAACTTTCACTTTTTAATTTAAAAAAAGTTTCAATCAAATGGACAGACTCCTTTGACGTAACACCATGGATGACACCGTGTTTCATTCAAGACTTGTGTTGCCCGATATAAGTGGAGGGTCTCTGTTGGTAGAGGTTCCTGCTGTCATGACAGGTTGTTGGGTTCTTTTGTTGCCGCAGGTTCTTATTAAGTTCTTATTGAGCTGGTGTTTTGGTTTTAGATTCTTGATGTGTCTTTGTACTTTCTGGTTTTGTTTTGGCTTTTTTGTTTTCGGGATTCTGTGCATTATAGAATAGAATATAGTTTTAGTTCAGTGATTTTCATGGCGTCCCATCCATTGTCCCGTTTTATTTCAGTCCAAACTAATCACTGAACTATAACTATATTGTATCATAAAATACACGTAAATACATGTGCGTTTAAGCTTTTAGCCTTTATTTCATAGAACAGGGGATAGAGTAGGATTAGGACATTGAAGACATGTAGGAAATGAGCTACAGGTCAGACTAGATCCTCAGCCGCCTGCTTGGAGGACTATAGCCTCTGGACATTTGGCGTGACCTAACCGCTAGGCCAATTGCGCCCCATCACGGCTTTTTTCATTTGAACCATTCAAATCAGTGCCAAGGACATAAGTAGCATTAAAAACGGCTGGACTGAATGGTTCCCAACATGAAAAGGCAAGAGGTTTTTTTTTTTAAACCTCACACACAAAGCCGTAAAAATGTGGTTGCCTGGTTCGATAACAGTCAGCACATGCTGTCTTTTTAGTACATGCGAGTGTCCAGTATGACTCTAAATCCCTCCAAAGTGGCTTAATTCTTTTCATAACAGTTCCCCCACTCACCAGCTGGGACCATTTCTCTCTCCCTATTGAAAGCGTCTGCACACTCTAGATTAAAGCTTATTGAATTTAGAAATCTCTATCATTACACTTATTAGATTAGGAGGGAAGCAAAAAGGACATGGCAACTCGAAATTTCCTTCAGAGATTTAATGAAACGTAGGCGTGAGGGCCTCAAAGAGCTGGTCACTGAATGAGCTATTCTGATTGTATTGATCTTACATAATGACCCAGCTGAAGATGTATGAGAAGAGAGTTAACATGCCAAAAAATCTGATTAAAATCTCGACTTCAAAGACTGAACAAACAGTCTGGAACAAAACGCTTCACTCAATATTGACATCACATCCAGGAATTATTGAATCAATAGCTTTATGACCCTTGGTCAATTTCAGTCTTTGCAGATTCTGTTTTGTACCTTCATACCTATTTATTAAACATTACCAAGAAGGAGGCTCATGTTGTCAAGTTGTAGAACGGGCAGAACAAACCACCAACATTTCATTTGGTTTGCAGATGGTGCAGCTCCTTGCAGCAGTGTGCGGGAACACAATGAGAGACTTCGTCGACTTATACTAAAACACAGCGTTTGAAACAGACGAGGCAGACAAGACAAGGCTTAAAAATACCAAAGAAAGAAACTTACCAGCACAAACTCACTTTTGAATATTTAACATTTTGCATTGCTTTTATAACGGAATTTAAATATTTTAAGTCCCGGTATTTTGGAATTTCAAAATCAGTAAAGAAAAGGCAATATGGCCGATTGCAATACACTGGCTTTGTCCCATTTAGTGGCTCTGTCCTTCAGAGGGCACATTTGAACAGGTGTGTATGTCGAAGGTTCTCGCATGTTGCAGGCTTCTTTAAATCAACGTAAAAAATGTGTCCTCCTTTCCCCCAACCAACACAAGGCCCAACACATCGTAGAAATTATTCCTACCCACCGTGAATCCAGTGTGCAGCATTATCCTTGAACCCAATGTTTTTGAATCGTCTTCCAGATCACTGGGTCCAGCAAGTCCCCACAGGGTGAGAAAAAAATAATCAGAGGACTTGGTCTGTAGATCACAAGAGATCATCTCAGGCCGCACAATACTTTTGAAATCATGTAATGCTAAAAGATACATTTCCCCCCCCTTAGGTTTTCATCCTGTCTTATTTCTGCACTATTCATGAGAGCCCCGGTCTGTGTTGCCTCGGGGATTCTCATATCAGTGTGTAAATAAACATGCAAGCAAGTGTTTACCCACAATGCATGTCTGTGTGTGTGTAGGTCCTGCCCATGTCTGATGAATAATGGATTCCAACAAGGATCCAAAGAGGCACTAAGGGAACCCTTGACCTTGGTCGCTTCAGGAAATGGGCGTTAATCCTCAGTCAAGTATGCAGCATCACTCCTTGTATGTGGTTGCATTAGGTGCATCAATTACAGGATTAATTGCACACGTGGAGGCAGAATTTGTAGCGTTGAATACTTAACAAATGGCTTGCCTTTGTACCGGATTGCTGTTTTTTTCCTCACTTTATTTCATATTTCTGTTACCTTTTCCATAAATGTATCCAAATCCCTCCATACAAGATTAACATCTCTGTGGTTGGTGATTGAATCCAAATTTTTTTCAGACTTTAGCAGTGCTAAACAGCTACACTTAGCAAAGTTTGTGAGATGAGTGTGTGCTGGAAAGGTGCAGCCATATCACCGGACAATATCTGTAAAGCATATGATAATGTGGGATAATATTCATTGGAGTGCAAGCGGGTGTGAAATGGCCTGATAAAATGAGACTGTTGACACACCTGCTGATCACAAATAGTAATCTCAGCATTTCATGGCAGCATCTTTGCCTTATCATTTGGGATTGTCAGTCCTAGTGCCATAGAAAAGGATTTTTTACTGAATTCTGCCTCAACACTGCGAATATAGCAAAACGTTAAAGGAGATACAGACTGAAAAATAACAATGACATATTTCACAGCACATAAAGAAGGGATTTTAGAATAAAATAAATAATCTGTTTTGTGACATTTTTCCAGCAGTTTAACTTTTTCAGGATTTGAGAACAGGCCAGATTGAAAAAAGTTATTTTTTCACTTGTGCTTATAAGGCCCCCTTCAGCACCACCTCGCTGCCTGTGACTATGCTGACCTGATGTTTCAGGACTTTTCTTTTTGTCCAATTTATTTTTATTTTTCTCAAAACATGAATCGAAAGGAAAGTATTACATTTGATCAAATAATGGCAGATGTAACAATGCTCACTGTGATAGCTGCAGCTGACGCTCACTCCCTTTGTCAGCGTCAAAAAGACATTCTTTATACCTCTGCGGTAATTCACTAAATTTTTTCATGCATGTTTGAAAACGTCAATATTCCAGGGGTTTTGACCACAAAGTGCAGTCCTCTTCCACTTTTCAGATGAAAGTGAAGAGCTGCTCAGAGCTGATGTCAGATGACCTGAGAGGGCTGGAGCTTGTGTCAGGGCTCAGCATTTTGAATTCAAAAAGATGACATGAAGCAAAGCTTTCTGTACGGCCTTGTTGCTACCAAAGAAGGAAGCTCTTGTTGAAAGACGTGCCGCGATGTTGATGAAAAGCGCAAAGTGGATAATGTTCTCTTTACAGATATAAAATACTATGAAGCAAACCTGGAACACAATAAAATACTTCAAGTATGGCCGTGCATGAAGCTTACCTTGTTTGGTTGAACGTAACATCGTCTCTGTTTTACTTCAGGTTATTCATTTTAATATATTTTTGTGGCGTTCTTCTCATGCGCTGCTGTTTTAAGAACAATAACGACTCATTTTCGATACATCGACTCCCCACATAGCGAACCAATCCCAGACGTTTTGTAGACAATGTGTGAGAAACAGCCGACTGTCTCTGTGATGTAAAAGCGGTCCAGTGTGAGTCCTGTCACAGTGATAAAAGGAGGCCCGGGCACTTACACTCTGAATAAGTGATTAATGGCCGCTGAGCTTGTTGTGGTGCTTAAAGATTTCACGTCGTTCACTTCATTAAACCGTTAGATCGAGTGGTTATTCAACAGAGAGCTGCTCAAAATGCCCCGTGTTGGAGCGTCGTCCGCTTCCTCAATGTATAACACGAGATAATTATGATCATTTCAGTGTTGAATGTGAGACAGACAACTTTGTTCTAAAGCAGGTGATGTTTCATTTCAGCTCTGAGCCTCTCACAGACAACAACAAGTTTTCATGTAGAACAGTACAAAGAACTATAAGAGAGATATTTGTTGAGCAGCATGCGATTGTAAAGATATTTTCTTTGCAACCCCTTAAGTTCATATTCTCTGTGTGTTCAAAGTTAGAGCCACACTCAATACAACAGTTCCTTGTTGTGTTTGTTTTCTGTGTGCGACCTTTTGTATGGCCGGAGGAATACGTTTTGTTTACACAGAACAAACATGATTCCATGCGATGTTTTTTTTTTCTTTTAACATCATGACCTTGTGTGTCGCTCATTGGAAGGAGCTGTATGTGTTGGTGTTTTTGTACTTTAGTTGAAACATCGCAGCAGTTGACAGTATGCTGTGCATCATAACCCAGCTGATATCCTGTGTACAACAACAAGTAACAGCGGTATGGTTTCAACCTATGAGGTCAGGTTGTGTGTGATGAGGGTAGACACTACAGGGCAGCAGAGTGTTTGTCTCAGCTCGGCCGTGGACGGAGACAGGAGGCCGGTTAGCGGCCAGTGCTTACACAAGTACAACTGCGTTACACCTCACCTGAGATGTCCACTTGTCATCATTTGTTTCCACAGTCCACAGGAGGCTTTTAATGCTAACTTCTTGTTAAGAAGATTTGTTTTATTGCAATATTCTGTTTCCCTCTCTGCATTTCACTTTTCAGCTGGAGGCTTTACAACATGAGCCAGTTGTAGTTTTTTCACATTTTTAAAGAAATTCCTACAAACCCTTTTGTCGAGCGTTTCATAGTCAGACTTTGAAGCAAGCGATGCATTCATGGAGAAAAAAAAAAAAAAAAAGCTTGTACCCCTTCAGTCATATTTGAGTGCTCAGAGTTCATTTTCTGAGCTCAAGAAAAAGTGTACCAGCGTAACCATGGGACGAGGGATGCAGAGTGGATCTATCAGATGGTCAGTTGAGAGGGAAACATGGGACCTCGGGTAAACTTGATGACTTTGGACGGTGCCGAGCTCTGCCGCCCTTCATACTGGTGTACAGTTCTACATGAGTCTTGTTTAGTAGCAGAGTTCAGAGTTTTTAATACTTAGTAATCTCTATCAGGCTTAGAGTGAGCTGCAAAGTAATCTGAACCAGTTGTCATTGGTGTGACATATATGCATTTTTATGTTGAGGCTCCGGTGAGATCATTTCCCATCGTGGACATAAGAAATCTTGGTGATATTATGTATGAGCATGTACACATTAATGTTATACCAAGCAATAATCCAAAAACACATCATGCATACCATGTGGCATCAGAAAGCATGGAGATGCATTTTGGATATTGTAAACATTAGGTCAGTTTGGCTGTCAGGTCGCTTCAGTTATGAGGCAAACAAACCCGTGGGCCAGTAGGATTGCTTCTTATCAGCCCTAATTCTTTTCTCTCTTGGATTAATGTGGAAATTACTTTTACATGCCCCAGTAACCCAATGCATTAGCAGAAAGACTTAACGTTTTTTTTGTGCGCTGAAGATGGGCCAGTAAAACTCCACCTAATGATGAAGGATATAGAAACCACGGCCATCCTTTGCCTACTTATACCTCTGTAAGTAAACCTCAGAGGAGAGGACATGGGAAGGGCAATCATTCGGAAATAGACTCAACAAAATGACAGAAAAGATTTCGCTGATTCAAAGTGAGGGCTCAACTAAAGCTTGTTAATGTATTCTGTCACCGGATCCTCTTTCAACACGTCTTAGAAACAGATTTCAGGAATAAGCCAAGTAGCTAAAAACTCGCCGAGTTTATTGTCCTGAATTTGTGAAAGCATAATAATTCACTTCACGGCTTAAAGAGAAAGGTAATTTTATAAGTCAGGGCTTACTTGTTCTCCAAGCGCGTAAAGGATGTACAATTAAAAAGTGCTAAACAGCTGCAAGGTAAAGGCTGGTTGCTTCCACACATCAGGAGAAAAATAAGCCGATTCACAGCCACCCGACTCCCTCAGCCTTTATCGGGGGAGGGAGGAAAACGCATCGCCTCGTTGTGTGGTTTCGTCAAACTGCCAACCAGGGCCCGGGAACACACTTCATTAACCACTCCTATGGCAGAGGATGGTGGCTTTTCCAGACAGCAAGCACAAATCTGAAGTCTCAGGAAGACCACAATGCATTACACTGAATAGGCTTGTCACTCCTGCCCAGGTTCATTTCCTTTTAAGTGTGAGCTTGAGTCAATCAAGGGAAATGAGCTAAGAAACCCTGACTATTATTTATCAGTTTAACCGCCGAGGTTGTTTCATCACCACCCCTCCACATGTCACACACTGTAGGAAGGGGAAAATAGATTTAGCCTCCGAACCACCCCCACATCCATATTAAACAGGCATACTACAAGCAATTGAGGGTAAAATATGTTGTTCGTTAAGGAACATTGAGCCTCATGCAAGAACCAGTGGTACATCAAGAACATTTTTTCAGTGGAAAATATGAATAATTTAGGAGAATTTGATGCCACGACATCTTCCCTCTGTGCTTTACAGCTCGGGGAGGGGAATCTGTTTTAGAAGCTTTGTATGTGATAATTATTGTAAATGTCTAGTATATCAAAAATCAAATTTTATGATAACACAAAACACAGAAATACAAAATGACGTAATTCCATACAAACATTTAATATGAGCTGGATGAATAAAGTCATTGAATAGACGACCTGTAGGTCTACCAACCACAAACCCGCATTCCTTATGTGATCTCATATATGACCTGTTGTATATTGGATTGTTTAACCTATCAATCAATCTATATTTCTATAGGACATTTAAAGCAACCTTAGTTGACCAAAGTGTTGTACAAGCAAACAAGCACACTATAAAAATAATAAAAAGTGAAGCGTGAATAAAAATGTCAGCTTGTATTATTATACATGTTTCACTTTGATGGGCATGACTTTCTTTATAGAAACGTACCCATGCTGGCTCTTCATAGTCACCTTCCCAATCTTTTAAATGCCACAGAAGGCTTTATTGGTATGTTACTAACAATATGATGACCAAGACCAGTGGGCTTCAAAACCTCTCTCTAGAAACCAATGGGTGACATCACTAAGGCTGTTTCCATGTTTTATACACGCTCCGCTTTAAGCCAGCATCGAGCTAAGTGGAGCTGTAATTTGTAGTAATTCCACGTTTGATTCATTTTTCCACGGCAGATGTCTTTTTTTTTTTTTTTGTCTGAGACACGAGACAAGAACTCGAGAGAAGTTATCACAACAGCAATCATTTCATCTCCTGTCACAACGATCTGACGCACAGCATTCTTCATGCAAAGGAATCGACCAATGTGCTCGCACAAATGGGATTGACTGCTACTGCAAATGTTTATGATGTTCCAAAAGACGAGACAGGTTGAAAAATTAACATGAGGGAAAAAAATACAGGCTCAAGATAATTAAGAAAATGCTCAGAGTCCTTTCATGTGAACATGTTATTTGTTTTTTACACATTGACTGTGAAGGATTGGAGACATGTTTGAATAACGACAGATTCATGCTTACCAGCTCATGCACATCAATGGGGTGCACTGTCTCATTTGTATGGCTGTTCTTCACAGCCATTTGAACAATCCTCCACAGCATCCTCAATTAAATGATTATTCATTCATTTATTTTCAGTTATTCACCAGCACTTTGCTTTTCGCTGTTAATTATTACCGCCCTATCTCGCGCTGCTGAAGGAGGTGAGAACGAGGTGGGTGAGCATTTTTAAAGAGACTCATTGTTCGAGTCTTTGAAAACACGCAAGTGGCTATATGTAAGTGCTCATGCAACCTCAGCAATCTTTCTACATATAGGCCGTCAAACAGCATTAAAGTTTGATGATAACATTCAGCACAGTGGTTGGTAATTTTTCTCTCGGCGTGGACTTAATGGCATGAATGTTTTTTGCACTCCCTGTAATGGCAGGTAATGCTAATTTCAATGACACCGGTGAGTCAGATAAAAGCAAAAAAACACAAGTTAAACTCCTTTAAACACTTCACAGTGAGGAAGCAGTCAAGTCAACCAGTGTGCACGTCCCACGGCTCGTCTTTATTCATGCCAAGTACACACATTTATTCTCCGTGGTTTCCGCTGTGCTCTCTCCACCAAACCCTTGTGTCTGAAAAGCCTTTTTGTTTGTTTCTTATTATTCATCCTCTGACAGGCCATTCTCAAGTATTTGAGCAAAGTGCTGCTCTTAATACTGCTCCTGAGACGGACAGGTAAATCCTTTGCCATCAAGGTGTTTGTTTCAGCTGCTGTCAGAACAGACGCAGTGTAGACGTTTCAAGGTATCTATGAGCTACGCTGTAATAGGGGAAGGGATATTTCCACAATGATAGCTGGGGAATGGGACACATTTTGTATGTGACGTATTTTTTCTTCACCTTCATTTGCTTTTCAACCCCAGCGGGAATGTTTAGGATTTTCCCTTCTTTTCCATTCCCTACACGCTGCATGCACCTTAAGTAACCTCCTGCTAAATATATCAGTTTAACAAAGACATTTACATTGGAAATAATCATCACTTCTCCTCTATTTGTGGTTCTGGATTTAGACTGTGGTTGTACAAAAAGGAGGCTTTCAGTGATAGAGTTGGAAAAAGAAGCTAATTTCATCTCATTTAATTCCCTCACAATATCTATAAAATTGATTAAGACTCTATAAAGAGCGGGTATCCTTCCTCTTAAAATATTTAATTTCCCATTATGCTAATCAAGACTTACTCTGGCGGTAATGAGTGTCTGCCAGGCGGCAGGCTGGAGGAGCTCATCTATGTGACGAAATGATCTGGTAATGGCATAAAGATTTGATTTTATTTTTTTTCCACATAGAATGAAAAGAAGAACATTTGGTGCCCCACCCGGGTTTAGGATTACCCAGATGCACTGATTGAACTGAGACTGAGCAGTGATGAACTTCATGTACAAGCTTGTTTACTCAAAGCACTTTTCACACCTACACATTCACACACTGATGGTAGAGGCCTCCAGATACACTTTTTAAGACGTTGGTTGAAATCATCTTTAGGTCCTGACAGAAATGAATAACTCAAAAAGGAATGAAGAAAATGATGATTTGCTAATTCAATTCCAACTCAGAGCTGTTCAGTCTTACTGGATGACATGTTTTATTTTATTATATTAATTCCTTTAAATAATTATTGGGAAAAAAAAATCTATAATTAATTATTTTTTGAATAATAATTCATCTTCAAAAAAATCTAAATTTGATGCTTCAGACTGATGGCGACTTCTTCCTCAGATCTCATAAATCCAACATGTTTAAAAACTATAAAACCTTTAGTTTCATATTGTTCAAAGTGTTTTCTGATGAGTCCGTCGTCTCGTCAGAAGGTAGAAAAGTCACGCTGCCAGGCGTCCCCTTCATCTTTCCATCTCAGCTGGGAGATATCCTCATTTAGCTAAATTAGCTCAAGTCAAGCTTGGCTTTAATGTGCAGACACTAATGACATTCCAAGGTTAAAGTGAGGAGTCAAGCATTGATTTGTACTGTCTGTCTTCAAAGTCTGTAACGAGAAGGAAAAAGGAGGCGTCTTAACGAGGCCACATGACGAGTAAAAAGGCCACTAGCCGGGGAGAGAAATCAATCCTATAATTCAGCCTTGATTTCCTTAATGGAAAGAAACCGTGCTTTTTTTTTTTACATAGTAACATTTAGGTTGATGTGTTATTGGCATGTTTAAGACATTCTGTCCCAAGATGATGAATTAGGATCGAATTGTGTGACAGCATAATCGCTCGTTTTGTATTAATTGATGCACTCTGCGATGACATGCTGTTTGGGTGAAATCATCGAACCATGTGTGACGAAATGGAAAAACACAACAAAGTGACAAGTGGAAGTTAAGAGAGAGAGAGAGAGAGAGAGAGAGAGGAGGGTTTGGAGATTGACTTGAGGGTACTGTTTTCGACTGCGGCCCATCCTCTCTGTGAGCAGATATGGAGATTTGCTCCTGAAGTTGGATGCAGTGATGAAGTAGGCTGAGATAAGGGATGTGGAGGATTATTCAATCAATCACCTGTAGCCATATCTTTACACAGCTTGTCTGGGGAGACACAGGAAGTAGTCTGAGCTGGAGGGGATAAGAGTGGGGGGGGGCAGGGGGGGGGGGGGGGACAGGGTCGTCACGCTACTCTGAGAGCTTTGTGCAGGAGAATGCGTGTGCATGCATTTTCCTAACACACACATTACATGCACTCAAAGTGGAGGGAGAAATGAGGAAAATCTACTGTGATTCATGATTGATGACTTCTGCGTCATGAGTGCATCATGGATAACACACACAGCTCTATATATCAAACTCCATCCATACATGATGTAAGTGTAAATAAAGGAAGCTCCTATGCGACAATAATAAAGGGGCTTCGAAACCTGTAATCTCAGACGGCTGAACGCCGTACTTGAGCCGTGCTCAGGGGTAACGTCTCCGGATGGAAGCATAGATCACTAAGAGAGGAGTCCAGCTGTTCATGCCCCTCACCTTTTTGAACGTGAGCGTCGGTCCTGTAGCCTGCAGATCTCGGCAGCTGCACTGAAACTAGCTGACACAACCAACATCAGATAACTTAGAGAAAGTTTAGATTTTTATTAAGTTGGGTTGTATTCGTTGAATTCGTTGACAGTAAATTCATTCACCACAGGAGATGCAGGTCAGCTCGTTCTGAAACGGACTACAGCTCAGGCAGGGGTGATAGGCCATTTATTTAACAAGTTTCACATTACATCATTCACATATCGGGCAATACTACAGGTCTGTTGGGCGGTGGACCCATGAGAGAATAATCCTTCATAAATGCAAGTAAGGTGGTGAGCAAACACATCTGGAATGACCTACACAAAAACACGACCATGAACACCATGTTCCTCAGACATTCACACCATCTGGGACGCTCTTTACCCTCGTAACTTAACTTGACCTGTTGTGTGTTTTTTCTTGGATGTTGTCCACTCCCATCAAACCTGATGCATTTTCAATCAATAGTTCTATAGTTTAGGCCCTTTGGATTGAAGGACGGCACAGAAGGAGCTGAAAATGAAGCAAATTAAGAGGCTTCACCTGCCAACAAGAAGGCAGAATCAACTATGGAGAAGTGCGTTTCTTGTTTGCATCTGTAATATCACGTGAACACAAACTTTAAGCATCTATTTTTCATGACTATTTTTAAGCCTTTCTCTTAAAATATGAATGTAGCTGTCAAAGTTTGACAGGATTAGGTCTTTAATTGGATCTTTGAAGAGGTTTAATAGCGTCAGTTAAATTGCCGTATACTGTTATAAAAACCCAAAACAAGTGATTTGTAGCTGGAGCGGTGCTGAATAATTGAAAAGGATTAGTGCTGCCAGTCGAGTTTTATTGATGGATGAATGGACATAATGCGGGGATTCCAGACATTTCTCCACTTATTTAATTAAGCTGTTCATTATTCCACTCGTGTGTTGTATATATGAGTTATTGTTTTCTCTCTTGATTTAAATTCACACCATCTCTCACCTCTCTTCTTTTATTCAAAGTTAGAACAGCTTTGACCCGACACCATCTTTCATTGTGTAACAGAGATAATGGTTAAAAATGCAATGTCTGGCTATGACGATAAAAGAGAGTGTTAGATAATACGGCGGCTTTATTGACAATTCTTGTTTGTTTTTAAGAGAATGGGAGGAGATGAAAAGAAAGAAATGGCCATTGTTAAGCTTTAAGGAAACACCATACATACTGTATGAACCTCATTATTGCTTTCTCTGTAAACACACTTTGTGTCGTGGTGTTGTGTATATGTTTTTGTCTATATATGCTGTGAGCTCCTCAGTCGCTGCTTCTTAGCCGGAGTGTGCCCAGCCAATTTAGCACTCAGGGGCTGAGCTATACAAACCTGATTCATGCTTCCTGCACATGGCATGGCCTCCACGACATGCAGCACGAGATTTGTCCGTGGAGCGTCTGAGCACCCAGCAACGCAACTCAGAGATTTAGTGAAACCTTGGTCGGGGTCGTGCTGACCGCGTTGGAATTGTTGGTTTATTAAAGGGCCCTGAAGGACAAAAAACATGGAAAACAACATCAGTGTTCATCATTCCTTTTCTTGCATCGTTGTGTCCTGCTTGTTAGTTTTTACTTTTTATTCCAGATCAGATTGTCTTCGCTTTAGTTTGTTTTTCTGGAAGAAGTCTTGTTTTGAGCTGTACCTTTTTTTTTCCTTTAGATTGTCATGTTGTTATAGTTAGTCCCGCCTCCTTTTTCATGGCTTTTATCTAATTGGTTTAGCCCTCATCCCCGAAGCCATCTCAGGGAACGTGGCACACATTTCAGTCTCTCATCACAGAGAGAGAAAATGTCAGGGATTTGAAGTGATTAAAGAAAGATTTTTGTTAAGTTAAGGTATCAGGTGAGTACAACACGGCGTATAAAGTATGTGGAGATTTACATCCAGCATAATAGATTTTATCCATTTGTGGGGAGAATTATTGTCAGGCTGAAGCCATTTTCCCCAGCTGAACTTTACATCATCTTTTTAAAAAGGGAGCAGATGGGCTTGGCAATGGAGGAGTCCTATTGATCCTTGCTTTCATTGATTTCCTCTCTTTTTTGTCGGTGGCAAAGCAAAGGGATGGGAGGCGCGGTAGCTGTGAGAAGGTCTCTCTCTGAATAAGAATCGTGAAGCGCTGGGCACCAGGGTGAGGTGCTGCATGAACAATAACTGCTGCTGCTGCTGCAGATCGTGCTGCACCCCAGACTGTGTGCTCAGCGGCTCCCACTGCAGATGAGCTCCTGACACGTTACAGCAGGTAAATCGCAGACACTTAATGAGGCCCAGAAATGATCGGATTTCTGTCGACTTGATGTGAGACACACAAAGAGAGACGCTCAGTCTAAAAGCCTCCTCCCTTCACATCCTTACTGTAAGCAGGTGGCCATGAATGGGTGGGCGACAAGTCAGTGCCACAAAAGGTCTTACAATCAGAGAAGAAGATGAGAGTTGCAAAGTGCTGCAGTGCATATCAACAAGGCAACAGAAAAAAACAAAAAAACATTTTAAGGAATAATTCTTGAGAATAAGTGTGACTTGAATCATAATTACATGTTCTTCATATTTCTTAATTTTAAAAGAGTTGCTCTGAGTTTGTGAAATATGATGTTCTGCTGACTTAATCGTGATAGTTGATAGGCTAAATGACGCTAACTCCGCCCCTTTCAGAAGAACATACTTATAGAAACTGTCATTCATCGTGTTGATGACCAGCGTCTTGTGACCGTTTAGCAGGATCTCCTTCATCGGGGAGATCGAAGCAAAGCAAAGCAGCAAGTCTCTGATTTGTTTTGTTTTTGTTAGAACAATTATGATACCGACTGTATACTTTTAAAACAGGAAGGGCTTCCAAGCCTTAACGAGGGGCAGAACGCTGCAGGGCTGCAAGTGGAGGGAGAATAGCCTAAGAGCTTTCAGCAGCTTACGTAAGAGGCTTGAGGCCGCTTTCATATCGGGGAATCATCACATGATTTACAGAACAAACCATTTAGCGCCCCCCGTAGACTCACCGTGGAATTACTCCTACATAGATTTACCTCATCATCTAAAACTTTGCCCACTTTTTGTTTGAGCACCCATAATTATAACACTGTGAGAGATCAGCGTAATAGGTCAACTCTGACACTTACTTTGGTTGTCTACTTCTGCTGACATCAATACGTTTTTATTTTCATTGTCAGGATGTCAAAACCTTGCATTGACTCGTTTGTTGGGATAGATGAACAAATATAGAAATAGAAAGAAACTTCCTCCAACGATACAGATGTTGAGGAGAAAAGCATGTGTTTTACTTTGTGAAGAATGACTCAGACTGGATGATACAGAGTGTTTCTTTGCAGTCTCTCCTCCTCGTGGCTGATCTTGTGTGCTGGCTGGTGGAGGTCAGCGTGAAGTCTGTGCGAAGGTGCTGAGGGAGCGGTGCAGGTGAGAGGCCGCGCTGTAATTCACAACCACACATACAGTTTCCCCGTCTGACTCTGCTCTCCCGGGACCTTTTCCCTGTGCTTTATAAGTGAATAATAAAACCAGGAGTGAGTCATGTTATTGATATTTTGTTGTTGTTGTTCTTCTTCTTACCATGGTTGAAAATAACCCTGAACCTACACAACAGTCGTGTTTCTCTTCTGTCTGCTTCCTCTTTTTCTGTACACCTTTATATCTTGGTTTTATAGTTTATTTATTTCACCCTATGATTCAACATACAAAGCACATAAAGAACAAAAAATGGTCTGTGTGTGTGTGTGTGTGTGTGTGTGGTAGAAACCTGTACAAGTTTACCACTATGTAAAAACAAACAGAGAACACAAAGACAAGCTCATGAACAAGTACAAAAGTAATCTGAACAGCAGCGTTCAGAAAGTTACAAATATGAAAAGGCGCAACATTTCTCTTAAAAAAACATGACTTTCATGAGGATAAGTGGCCAGCAGCGTTCGTCTGCCCGCCCATCCTCTCCCTTTCAGCTGCTGAGACCCTCACCCACGCGTTCATCTCCTCCAGACTAGACTAGACTGTGTCTCCTCGACGGTTCACCATCAAATACACTCAAGAAACTTCAATAACATCCAGAACGCCACTGCTCGTCTCCTCTCGCACACACACACACACACACACACACACACACACACACACACACACACACACCAGAGACCACATCACCCTCCACTGTCCTGGTTATAAAGACAGATAGGACATGCAGCTGCAGAAGTGTGTGTGGCTGAATGCAGGTTTCAGAGATTAATAGTACATTTAATTGTACAATAATAAAAAAGGCATTGATAAATTGTAAAACACATATTCTGTATCTGTTTTAATATACACAGTATACAAATCAAAAGACAAAAAATAAATACCTTCTGTTTTGTTTATTTTCCAGATTTGGGTGGGCAGCTGAGCATTATGTACATTTCCTCAGTATTCATCACATCAGGAGGTTTCCTCAGTGGTTACCTTCACAGCAGGAATGCCTTTGGTTTGAATACAGCCGCGGCCGACTGGGAAATTTCTGCATAGATTAGGCATGTTCCCTCTGTTCACGGGTGTTCTCCTGCAGTTCAGTCATGCAGGCCAGGTGTATTGGATACTCCACATAGCCTCTGGGACTATGTTTATTTATGCTTGGCTCTGCAGGATGCTTGAGACCACCCGTGATCCCGCATGGGAGGGGTAATAGAAGACTGAAGTTGCTCTTGGTTTCATTTTTAAACAGGAAACAAACAGCAGTATTCCAACTTGCAGGTATCCACTACATTTCCTGTTTGTGAGATGAATGGATCGAGGATTTCTAAAAGCTTCAAAAGCACACAAAGAGATGCTTTCAGTGTAGTTTTCTCTGTCAGTGCATCTCTAGCTTTTTATTTATGCAGCCCTAAAAGGAAATGGAACATATATAACTTAACAATGTAGGGAAGAGCATTATTCCATCACAGCTTTGTGAGTGGTTTCAACATTAGACACCTTCCAGGTCAGCAAAAGTTTCTTCTGTTTCCTGCAGAAAATGATTTCTTTTCCTACTGTTCCTCAGTCAGCTACGCATCTGCACCTCATTACCTTAATTAGACACTTATTGTACATACATACCTTTTAATCACTATACCTAATTATTTACCAAATGGTTTTCCCTTCTATTCAGCCGGTGTGTTGCAGCCTTTTGTAGCCCTCTGTTTAACCTTCCATGCTTTTCATCTGCGTCTGAGTCATCTCAAAAATTGCCACAGACACGGTGCATTTCTGGAAAGCACAGCAATAACCGCCATCTGAACCTCTTCCTTTTTAGATCTCTCTTAACCGTAAATTAAAACATAATAAGATAATGCACAATAATGCAAATAAGAGGGCTGCAGTGAATGTGAGAGGAAGCAATGCAAGAACGTTTAAATACAAACAGAACGTGGAGGGGGGGGGGGGGGGGGGGGGGGGGGATTTAGATATGAGACTGGAGAGTGTTCATCACTGCAGATCCAGATCCTACAGGCTGTATTGTTGTCGATGTCTTAATGTTAGCAGCTTTAGCGGGTGCATAAAGTCATGTGACGGAAGTTACGTGCAAGTCGACGCCAGTCGATTTTATGGCATGACGTTGTCTCTCAAACAGGCTGTAGACATGAGCAGAGTCAAATTTGTGCAACATCCAGTAATATGACAGGACTTTGTTAGTCGCTGTGGGTCTTTCTTTCAATCTGAAACTGTTTGATTACTGTGAGTTGTGATGTCAAATGGGACTCTGCATCAATGATGCTTCCTTTAACCCATGCACAGATTTAAATCCTGTGTGTGTGTGTGTGTGTGTGTGTGTGTGTGTGTGTATGGGGGAGGGGGATTCAATTGTTAAGCATCAGAAGATTACCGAGGTGATGGGACGGTCTCTGGTGCAATCTAATGAGGCTTTGTTTGTTTACCTCTCTCCCCCTGCACAGCTTTTAGCGGAGTGTGCCAGCATTTGCACGACATGAATGCCAGTGTTTTGATAAAGGTCAATGAGAGTGAGACAAGGCCGCTGAAGTTTGCCTACTTTAATTAGCTGAGGCTTTGTGCTCTCTCCTCATCCCGTAGTGTCAGTACGCCCGTGTTCAGCCTTCAAGACGTGGCCAGAACAAAGATAGGGCTGAGAGCGAGCCAAATGAGACAGGAGAGGTTTCACTATCTGCGATGAATCACTGAGAGGAGACAGCTCCGAATAAATGAGACGGACGCTGATGAATTTGTGACGATATGATCGGGGAGTAAAAATGTTAAAACGGGATTATTTGTAATTGTTCGCGTGTTTGATGTCTAACAACGGTACCCACAGGAGCTGGATCAGTGAAACCATTTCATTTTTAATGAAGGAGGAAAAGTGATATATGACATCCAGGTTTGTGCATTTCAAAGATTTTAATCAGGATAAATCCAAACACTGACAATCATCAAATCCTCCAGTGGGAAGCCTTCACTGGCCCCTCATCCAGACCTCTCTCTGCAGGATGGAGGCAGCAAAGCAGGAAACAATAAGAAAAGGTCAGATATTTGTCACGGTCTTTCTCATCCTGGAACTAAAAGTCAAGCTGACCCACTTCAAGTTTCACCAGCAGGACACTTGGCCCTAAAAGTAAAGCAAAAAAAAAAGTTTCTTCAAGACCGTTAACAGAAACAGGACGTGTCTGGATGTGAGACTCAGTATTTATAAAACAAAAGGTGGTCATCATGTTTTCTCCCATGCACCTTCAGATTAGCAGAATCTTTGGATAATTTCAAGACGCAAATAAAAACTCAGCTGCACAGACTAGTGACCCAAAAACCCTTTCTTGTGCCTCCTCTGTGTGTTTTTTTCTTCTTCTTGGAAACACTTGTTGTGATTTCTTTATGTAGCTTTTTTGCCCTGTATGAATTATTTGTTTGTTTTTAATTGTAAACCACTTGTGACTGATTGTTTGAAAAGTGCTCTATAAACAAAGTCTTACTTACTTACAGCGACATTGTGTCCTGCCTAACCTGTCTCCACGGCAGTCTAACGTATAAATATGGCAGCTCTGTCATGGTGAGGGGAGGTGTCGCTGGCTGTCAGTGGATGGCGGCGTCGTGAGCGGTGCTGATGGACCTCGGTGTGGAAGCTGGCCTTTACTTTATTTGCTTGGTTAAATCTGAAGACATGCTGACAGTGTCGTGTTTGATTACATTATCAAACATGCTGTGTGCTTGACCTGAAAGAATTGTGAACTATCGTTTGCTAGCTAGCGATGGATGTGCTGTGCTTTGTGCCGCTTTGTCTCTGTCCTGATCTGCTTTCATAACTTGCTGTTGCTATGAAACACGTTAACCAAGGCCTGCAAAATGAATCCACAAAGTCAACTTTGTGGAAACACTAAATTAATTCTACTCCAAATCTTACAGTGAATCTCCCAAAAACATGTCCTCGTGCATGTTTGTTCCTGTAAGAGTTTTCAAGGTAATGCCAACAAGCGGTGTTTTTAAGCATGTCGTTCTATTTTTTATGTTAAATTACATTTTTCAAATGTCATGCCGATTGCATTACACTTTTTTTTCCTAGTTAAACCAAGTCGAAGTGTTGCCGTGATTTTCAGCAGCTCTCTAATTTCTTGACAACTTGTGAACTCCCTGCTTCCCATACTCGGAATGTGAAAATTCCTCAGTTAGTGAAGGTGCTTGTTTCAGATGACGGCTATTGAAATGCTGTCTTTCGCTAAAGGTTATTCAGAGTTAATTAGAAGTTCAATTGTAAAAACAAGATCGGAACGCAGAGCTGCAAACAAGACCCGACCTGCCAATGGAAGCAAAAACTGTTAACTTCAAGGAGTTTGCATTGTGTGAAATGTTCGTGTAAGGTGCCATCAATCCATTGTTTTAGATGTACTAACAAGGAAATACAGATTATTTATTAATCAGTTCATCAGTCAGGGACAATAGGAGTCATTATTACATCTAACTAAAGTGCAACAGATGCAATGTATGTAGGAGTTGGTTAGGCTTTTATGAAACACGTTTCATCCCTCAGTGTTCACAAACAAACATAATCATGACAATATTTGTTTTTGTATTTTTCACAGCATCAGCTGAAGAGTTGAGGTCTCTGTGATCGCTGCACACTCCGGTTGTAAAGAGTCACGGTTGAAAAGATTTGGGAAAAATAATCAGACTTAACAAATGCATGGATTGTGATTGCGTCCTCTCTTTCTGCCTCACGGCGTAATAATGTGTGATCTTTTTTTATTTTTATTCATCATTCACACATCACAGCAGGAGCGAAGCAGTCATGTGCGACATTGTTCCACGCATTCAAGATGAACTCCAGCTGGATCAGTGCCTCGCCGTAGTTTATTGATCTTGTCAGCATTACATTGTTGTTGCTTCATGACATGTGATACCTTACTTCCCAATAACATGGCCGACACAGTTCAACCACTTGCATGGAAACAACTGAAAGGCCCACTTCTTTTTTTTTTTTTTCATCACGAGATACTTACATGCCTTGCCCTAATGCACTTCCTCTGTTTATGCACCATGTAGAGCACTATGGGAATAGACAAGTCTGGGTGTAATGTCTGCAAAAAGTCAAGATGACTCACTAGTGTTGCAAGTGTAAGTATGAGAAGGGTCGGCTGGAGAGAGTTACGAGGGTCCTCAAGCTGCCTGCTCGGGACTTTCACTCTCTCCTGTATCGATTACTCTGTCCACCATGTAATTAGGCCTCGGTGAGAGTAAGGGGGAGAGAAATAGAAAAGGGGAGGGGGAGTCGAAGGAGAGGGGGGGATCTGGCAGAGAAAGAACATTTTTGTATGTTGTGTCAATACTGGAAGAAAGGAAAACCAGGGTAGATGAAATGCTGGCGTATCCTACACAAAACCTCAATAATCTTTGGCTCCTTTTCCTTCTGCTGCCATGTGGGGTGGAAGTGATTGCAGAGGGATCAGATGAAATAGCCGACTCGGGCGTCGAGGGCGGTTAGAAAGACAAAATGGCGAAGGGGAAAGCAGAGAACTGAATCCCTATTTGACTTTTAGGTATGCCTCTTTACTCACTAACAGAGTCCGGTCTGTCAAGGTAAATAGAACTCTCTCATCTGCCGTGGCGTCTCATGTTGGGGCTCCCACAGGGTTGTGTGAGTTCAGCTGCAGCGTTTCACATTTTAAACAGATGATCGTCAGTTAGATGCACAAAGTCAGTGCTCTGATATTCTTAGTGAAGTAACCCTGGCGACCCCTTGACTGCGTCAGGATATCAAAGCTGTTACATAACCATCTGATGCTCAGGAAAAAGTGCTGCACGTCCGTCCTGTCTCCATGGCAACAGCCTGCTGACAACGCCCGCTTTATGACCGACACTGCTCAGTTACTATTTACTGTATGTTTTACATGTTAGATTGTTTTTTTTTTAATCAAAGAGGAGGTGAGTACAGGACACGATCCGTAGGAGACAAAACTACGAGGAATAACTGTCATTTGGAAAGGAGCGCCGGCGACATCAACAGCGCCTGTCTGAAAACTTTTCACACTCGGAAGAAAAGGCGCTAGGCATGATACGCTTTCACTCCAGGTGGCCGCTGACTACTGAGAACACATTGAAAATAATTGTTAAAAAGACGCAAACGCCTCAGAGAGAAACGTTAGTAGACACAGGGCCTATATCGGCCTCGTTAGTTGCTGTGGTTCTCAGCTTCTTAGATTTTTCTTTTTCTAGTTTTACAAATGGAAGAGTTGCATTTTTTTGTGAAATTGATTTTCCCTCAATCAAAGAGACTTTTCTTTTTATTTCATTTGCTCTCTGTCTTTGCTTTAGGTGTACCTTCACACGGAGCCAGCATAGCACTGTCCCTGCTGCTGCTTGTTCTTGTTAATTATTGAATAAAAAAAGGCATAAAACGCACAGAGGAGGTTTAACAATAAATAACAATATGTAATTTTAAAGATGGGGCTAGTAGAAATAACACATACAGCGCCTGCACTGGAAAACAACAGTGGTATTGGGGTTTTTTGATCCCTTCAGCCTCTTTTTTTTTTTTTTTTTAGTACAATCACAGTGTTGCATTTCGATGAATTTCGTGGTTCATGTGCTACTAGTTTAAAAAAAGAAAGAAAACACAGCTTTAATCCACGTTGTGGCATCGGTGTTTGTAATTGCAATAAGCCTCAAGCAGATAACATTTACTGAGTGACAACATACCCAACATGAATATTTGGTTACTTTTTAATTTGCTGTGTTTTGTGATGTATGACCTTCATACGGCTCTGTTTCTCGTGTATGACAAGAGTTCCTCCACTCTGGGCTGCTTGTTTTCTCGGTTGTTCTCTTCTCCCATTGGAGCAGGACATTTTGTGTGTAAAAAGCTTTGTCGGTTCCCCCGACACAGTCCACTTGTAGAAATTGCTGGAAATACATCCCTGCAGTTTGGATCCCACTTAGTGAATTCCTTGAGGTTTGCGGACATATTGCTTGACAGCTGTAATAGCTTTGGGGAGGGAAGGAAATGGCAGCGTCTAAAGAGGTAAATGTTGTAGAAGTGCAGAGAGTGCAAAGTCCATAGCTTTGTTAATATTGCAGGATAGTTTAAAACTAAATTCACTCAATAAATTATTTTGTAGAAATCCATTTCCAATTCTGTTTTTATATTTACCAGAGTTGTTTTTCTTCCTGTAAAGTTTCCCTATCCTATTCACTTTCCCCTTTCATGTTGTCAGCCTGTGAAACATTCAGAGTAACTTTACATGATCTGCAGCAGTGCCTGAAATATTTCATTGCAGATGATGTCTCTTTAACGTGCCCACTTTCTTCTGATTGGTCAACTCTCTGGCAGACTTCCAGGGGGCAGAACGCTGCAGGGCTACACAGGGGAAGAAGAGCGTTGTCTATTTTAAAGGTTTCACTGGTTTACGAAGAGGCTTGAAGCCGTCTCGGGAAATTCTTGGTTTCATATAGTTTTACATTTATATTCATATGAAAACACATTTTATTCAGATTCATATAATAAATAACGGTTTAATTGATTGAAATGTGTTTTGAAGACAAATGTGGAAGCCTCTATGACATGTAATCCCTGCTTTCTTATCTAGATCAAATCAATTATTCATTTAGCATTTCCAAAGAGAAAAAAAAAGATCTGAAGTGCCAATCGTGTTTGATGAGCAAAGGGAAGTAAGTAAAGTCAAATACACTGATCTAAAGACATCCCATTATAGGGGAAATGATATGCTCTAACAGAATATGTGGGATTATGAAAAATGATGTAAAAAAAAATGTGATACTGGATACATGCATGGACTAAAGGCTTCAGAGGAGACACTGATCAAGACTAATTATCAGAAAATGTAAATACTGAGAAGGTATGCAGGCTCTTGAGGTTTTGAGACGATATCAAATAGTGGAAAATAAAAGAGAGCAGTGCAGCGGGAAGAATCCCTGGAGGCTTTGCACACTGTTGGTCTGAGGCCAGCTCTGAGGTTGGACTCTCTGACATCAGTCATTATGAAAGACCTAATTAGATATAAATATGATCTATACCCCACAGCCTGACAAACATGCTATATCTTTAAAATCAGTGACTAAATGTGTTTGGATTAAAATCAAATCTGTTTTCAAAGCTTAAAACACGATTTGTTTAAATGGAAACGTTTAGCTCTGCCAAATGCTTTAGAAGGAGATTTTGCTGTCGAATTTTGTGTCTGAATCCTGAAGAGAGAGCCGTGTGTGTCGCAACTTGTTCTTTGCATTTTTGGACGCTTGAACACTATCATTGCATGATCTTTGATTGGAAGCCTCTTCATGTCAATGCGCTTGTGAGAAATTCTAAATATGGGACATCAGACATGGCTCGTTCGTTGAATTGCACGAACATAACAGTTTGTTTGGAAATCAAACCCACATGGCAAAAAAACACAGCACCATCACAAGTTTTGCTGGCGTGATGTTCAGGTAACGGTATCACTTAAAATCCATTACCATGAGTTGGAAAGAGAAGCAACATTAGGCCAGGTGTCCCAATTATGTTGTTTTTTTATTTTAGCATAAAATTACACAAAAATCCCTGCTTGCTGAAAACACTGGCCATGCATGGCGTGTGATACTGGAGGATTCCTCTAGAGGGCCCCCACGAGAGCTCGGTCATAAACAACTGCCTGACTTGGGGGATTTAAAATACAGACATGACAACACTCGACTTTGAAGATCAATAAACTCCACCCTGTTCCTCTGTGCTTTGATGAAACAGTCCTGGATTTATTTTAGAGGGTCAACTGTCAATCATCTGATCCAGCTAGTTGACCCATGTGTCGATGTGATGGCACATCCTACACATGTCCACTTACTATCTTAGTTTGTCTCCTATACTTTAAGCAGTTTAACCCAGCTGCTCTAAACATCCCCTCTGTCTCCACACTGCCCCTGCTGTTCATGTGCATACTGCTCAAGACAGCGTCCAATAATTCGATGCTCTAATGTAAATGCATATGCATGATTAAAAGACAGCCTACCTCTGGCCTATGAACATACTGTACTTTTGTAAATTGCAGTTCAGTATAAATATGGCAAAACAGGCTTTGCTGCAATCCTTGCATTTTAAAATCACCTTGGTCTTTAATGACGAGAAAGGGAACAAAGAAAATCTTGTTCACTCACCACAGCTCTTAAATATTTCTTCAACACAAATCAGAGGTGCAGACAAACGCAGCTAAAGCCCATCACTCATCGTCTGTCAGTTGATATCGATTAGAAAAATATATGCTGGGCTCAAAGCTTTGTACTGTGTCGTGTTTGAGTTATGAAAACGCCATTTCTGATCCTCTCTGTGAAAATATTTATTTCTTATCACTGAGTGAAACCTGACACAGTTATTGATAGCCAATCAAAGCAAATGATAAAGTGGTACATTGCTCTATTGTTGTTTTAAATTTTAAGCAGATTGTAAATCAGCATTGTAAATACTCTCTTTAGTGCAGGCTGCACGAAGCAGTCCACTGATTTTGTTTCCATCCGTCTTCCATTTGCAGCATTGGGGCAGTGACAGCATGCCTCCTTTGTGGAGCTCAGTGTTCCTGTCTCTGCAGCACACGAGGGACGCGTACGCAGCTAATGATGCCACATGAGGATAAAAGGAATATGTGACCCAAGTTACACTTTTCCACAAACAGGAACATAACTACAGTTAAAACACGATCACAGACAGCACGCTCAGCTAACTCACATACTTGGGTTATTTAGGGATGTTTTTTATTCTTATTTTCATTTCTCTGTTAAATGATTTGGTAACAATCGTCTGCAGTCTGTCTAATGCAAGAGCGAGGCAATATTTGGCCTTGTGAAATCTGTTGGAGCCAGAGTGAACCATTTTATCAATGAAGGATTTGCATTGCAATGACTGCATCTGGATGAACAGGTCACTATTTTAGCTGTTTTTCAATCACAGGTTCACATGCTCGTAATTAGACCTCTAATAGATCAACATTAAGGGGGATGATATACGGCACTCTAAATTACAACATGGCAAAAATCTAATGTTCCGTAAATATACAGTAAATGTACTGTGAAGTGACGGCTAAGTGAACTCAAACCCCTTCTGGGTTTATCATTCTCAGCTCTTTGTTCACACGGACAGGAGAATGTTTCCTTCAGTGTCTGTGTTTCGCTCAGAGGCTCAAACTTGATTCATTCATTTATAGATTATATATTTTATCTGAAGTATTAAATGTACAAACCTGGGAAGTTGTCCATGTATTCATCGTTATCGACATACAAGCATTTTGCTGCTTTGCTGACTTGTTTGTTGATTATTTGGTGTGTGATGTAAAAGATCAACCGGAAAAAGGTCGAACTGAAACTACCTGAAAGAAGGCGACTCGCCACCTTCAGAATAATAATTAATCAATCTGTATTCCCCTGCTGCTCGTATATGGGAACTGTTGCTCTACTTATCTGTGCATGTAAAGGTATGGACTGAATTACAAACCGTTTACCAACTTTCAGTCCAAATATGTCTGTCCTAAAAAATATTTAAAGACAAGACTCTTGTGTGTAACAGCATTGATTCGATGAGTTGGATGGATACATGTAAAAAAATAAAATAAAATAAAAGGCTGTCGATAAGCTTTTTTTAGATTTCTATTTTAGACGAGATCAGGCCGCCTTGTGTTTTGTGACACTGCCCTGAAGCAGAGGACGCACACATCTGAATGCCTACCAGCTGCATGTATGAGTGTAAGTCTGTGCCACGTCAAGCTCTCTGACCTACATGTGAAGGCAGCAGGTTGACAGAAAAGCTGAATGCATAAAGCATTTAGGAGAATACCTTTTTAAAATATTGATTTTAGGCAGCTGCCTGTGATAAGAGCGAAAGATAATCAGAGTCTGTTAGAAGACAGAAACAAATCCACAGACTGTAAAGATGTGTTCATCTGTTTTAAGGATATCAAGATTATTTCTATTGAACACTTAAACCATGAAATGTTCAAAATTTTGAATCTGTTGCATGTTTAAAAAGTAGTTAAAAAGTCAACATTTATTGTGCATTGATTCTTTGCTGTTTGTTTTATCAAGCCTTGATCTGTCATCTGTTCATTGGGCGTAATCAAATACTAACTGCATCTGTCTCCACCCACTGATGAAAATCACTAGTTATTTAATTTTAGTCATTTCACCACAGACGTCACTAAGCAAACATCTCCCTATCACTGTCAGGATTATTTTTTCCCATTTTTCAGGGCTGTGATGAACAGATGTAGACCAGAACCACTCTCTCATTGTATCTGATCCAAACATGATAAAGTGAATAGACCATTGAAAACAAGTCAACCATCAGTAAGAATAAGACAAATAAAAACAATCCAAATAAAACCAGCTATGATTCATAAACGTACCTCAGTTCAGACGTAGTTTAGGAGGCTGCTGATTGTATCCAAAGCAACGTTCATCAGAGTGAGTACAACACAAGAAAGGATATATAGAAGAAGAAAAAAACGCTTTAAATCCGATTGGACACTCAGACGCTGACAGGAAGTGACTAAAGGCAGAGCACGCCGACAGCTGTTGTTCCCCAGAGTTCTAATCAGCGTAAAAACGTCCTAAATATTGTCAACGTCATCCTAAAACAAAACAGCCATCATCATCGTCAGCCATCACCTGCCCAGGGAGAACAGAGGGACATTAGCTAGTTAGCTACATCTACACTGTCCTGATTTAAATAAACTAAACTGAAATAATCATTAAGGTAAGTCTTCATAAAGAGCTCAAAAAATACTCTGTTTTGAAATGAACAAAAATAGAATTTCAAGCTTTTAAAGGTGCAAAAATCCCGATAAACTCTTGAATGTGTCGATACGCTTTACAGTGAGTGCTTCAAAATTAAAACCAAGACACGTTTAAAAATAGTTTCATCAAGGGGGACTGTTACCTTCCTTTCTCATCGTTCTTAAAAGGATCCCATGTGATCAAAGTCATATGTTCCCCGTCCAAAGACCCAACCTCAAATTACTCTTCCTGCAATATGCTGCGCTGCCCGAGGGGAGATGTCAACAAATGAGAAAATAATGAAAATGCAAAGGGCTGGGCTCAAACGCAGGGCTCATGTAATGAAGGCAAAAAGTGAGCTTCATGCAGAAATGAGTCAGTCATCTCGATAATGGAATTTAATAAAAGTTTCATTAATAATAAAAAGAGGATTAACTTCCTTTCACTCATGAGTCATCACATCTCAACATACAAACAAACATTATGACATTCTTCAATTGATTCCACCTGACTTGATGCCTGTTAAAGCAAAAACCAATGACTGATTAGCACTGCAAATGAAATCAAGTCATTGATTCGTTCCCTGATATCTCAATGGGACTTGAGAAGTGCTTCTTATTTCCAGGACTAACAACCAGATTGAGTTTCCATTACCATCAGTGCAGGGAAAACCTTGTTATCAAAGATACAGTGTTATCTCGACGGTGATGAAGGGCTGGACTGGTCAGCTGACACTGCTACGTGTGAATTAGTTTTATCTTTAATTAACCTTGGATCGATATGTACATATAGTAGCTCAGGTTTGAAGAGAGGAGCCAATCAGAGAACTCACTAGAAGAATTAAGATCATATTTTTGTCTGATGTCCCTTTATTGACAAAAGAAAACTCAGTCCGAAAAGTTTGATGCTTCAAGAGAATATTTTTGCCAGATTGTCCTGCTTGCTGAGAGTGATTTTAATTCCTTTCTTTATGTGCTTTTTGTGGTGGAAAACGGATTAGTGAAAGAACGCTCACACTCACAGTGAGCTAAACCGGAAGGTTGGGGGTTCGAACCCGAGCTCCTGCAGCCATAGGGTCTGACGTGTCTGTGGGCAAGGCGCTTGAGTCCGACTTGGCCCCAGAAACGGTCTGTTGAGTTAGAACAGCAGGGCATCAGATAAGCACTGTGAGGTCAATCAGTAGACTCTGAAATAGAATAAAACAGGAAACAATGCTCACGCTGATTTTGTCGTTCATGCTCATGCTGTTAGGACAGACTGTCAGATGAACTTTGTGTCCTCTCTGAGTTCAGTGTGTTTACATGGACTCGAGCACCCCGCTTATGAGCCTTACCCTGGTTTTGATCATATTCAGAATATGACCTTTATATGCACACAGAGAAACCTGGTTATTCATATTCCTGTATACATATTAGCATCCCGGTTTATGATTACTGCGTCTTACTGTATTCGTGCAGGTGCCTGTGTGGTTTATTTTTTATAACACGAGCCGCAGAAATGAGGAAATCTGACAAAAAAAATTGCCCACTGTTTCTTACTGCGAGCTTAGCACAATTAAATGTCAACATAGTGTTGCAGATATGGCGCAGAAGAAGAGGAGGAAGATATATTTAGAGAGCATATCTTACATATAGAAACAATCAATACAATGGGCTTTACAGGAACAAGCACATGAAAGACAACACAAAGAAGCAGACGGGTGTTAGCACAAGCATGTGTAAAGTCTTTATTAAACCCTGAAGTGAGAACATTGATTGTAAAGTTGCATTAAAAAAAAAAAGTATTGTAGTTTGTTCTTGCAGAATTTTAACTTATTACCGGTAATTCATTGATCTCCTCCGTCTGATACCACACTACAGAATGAGGCTGTTGTCTATTGTCTATTTTTTACTTTTTTAAAATTCTATTTTATATCTTATATATTGGTAATTATTCCTGATATTTTATTTTATTGAAGTTATTCTTGTTATTTTAGCCCCTTCTTTTTTTCTTTCGCACCAATACTACGAGACAAATTCCCCGTATATGTAAATGTACTTGGCAATAAACAATTCATTCTGATTCGGATGCATTGTGAATGTGACAATATACTGTACGTTCTCTCCCACATGTGTCATTCTCCTTGAAATGCTCTGAAAGCCGTCGCTCACCCTGCTCAGATGATTTATTTAAATGCTCGGTGGCTCATAGAGAGCCAGGCGGTATCGTCGCAGGAATGTTTTCCTTAAAAAGAAGCAAATCACAACAAATGTTATTTGATGTTTTACAGGAGGTCACTGGAGAATCTGTTAACAACCCTAATCACAGCCAGAGGGCGTGAAGTCGTGCATGAAAATAACATTGATGCATCTTCTGCTCCAAACTCTATGAACCATCGTCGCCTTAGCCGTTAGCTAACATCGATATCTGTTTTTTGATTCTGATCATTTTCACTTAAACTGATATTTCCTGGCTGATGCATCAATCTTTAACGTCTTATATACGTCGTATATATTTGCAACTGCGCCGCACTGTAAAGAAAAACTAATAACTGGTTTGAATATCTTGGCAGAAACCCCCTTAATGCTTTGAACATAATTCAGCGTTCTATGCATGAGCGTGTGCCACACAAAGAGATCTGTCCTTAAATAATGCAGACTTACGATTCGACGTAGAGTACATTGTTGGCCCGAGGGATCAAATTACATACTGCGCTCTGGTTCTAACATTTACATGTCAGTGTGAGAGGTGAAGCTCTGAGCTGCTGCATTAATCACTGCGATAATGTTTTGATTGTAAAATAGTATGTCAGAGAAAAATGAAAGTTTGGGAAAGGTGTATATTAGTCAGATGTGTTATGTCCTCACTGAAAGAAACAGTCTGAGATATTTTCATTTAGTACTTCAATCAGATTTGTCAAAGACGTTCCTCTTCTGAACAAGCTCTCTGGTGCTTCTGCTAACCAGCACCTACAGAGGACGAACACAGAGAAACATTTTCACTGTCATCTTGCTGCACGTCACCTGATCTCACCTGCATGAAAGGAGGTGAATCAAGGTAGCTTAAGGGAACGTAGATAAAGTGACAGCACTGTTTGTCATCGCTCACCTCACAGCAGCATCCGACCCCTGCTGAGTAAAGACAAATCATATTTCTCTTCTTTTTTAATCTGTTTTGTACAATCACTCATAATTGTTTTGTTCATGTTGGCTGATAAAAAAACACAGGTAGCTTATTGTGAGAGAAATGTTCTCAAAAATAAGGAGAATTCCAAGTTCTCTAAAAAAATAAGAACACAATGTAATATGATAAAGGAATCTTTAATTGATCACGGAGACAAAACATCGGACGTGGTTCTCTCTCATTTGTTACCTTGAACTGATCTTAAACAGAGAAAACCCCCAAACATGTTCACTCGCTTTGTTTCTAACTTTAGGTGTCATTGTTTGATTGTGGCCAGGGATTCAATTTTACAAGTATAGTTCATTTCCAAACAAATCAAAATATTGTTGCAGAAATTACGTTTTCTCTTCTGACCAATCAGTGAAAAGCATTTTTCTTTATGAAGTCTTTGTTAAAATGCTGCCTCTCATGCCAATTTATCCACGAACAAACTAACTCCTAATTTCCACTTATTCATGTACACGCTGCCGTCCATTCAGGACAAACAGCCAATGAGTCAAACACAGAAAGACAATGTTTTTGTTTTTATTCTCACGTAATCTCGTAGTAGAAGCTGAGCTCACTCAGAACCCAGGCAGGGGTAAAAAGTTTAAAACCTTTTCATTGATGAATCCCAACAGAATGTGCCTCCATACGCTCGTTCTAACCAGGAGACCTTTGTATAAACTGTCCAGTTAGTGCATGGTCATTATGTTTGAAAATCTAATATAGACAAACTCTGAGCAGACAAAGCATCCCGCCCCTCCTGAGAGCTCCGACCACACGCAGGGTGGGAACCACTGATGAAGACTGATGAACAATATTTAAAAGTAAATGAAGACGGAGCGACACTGCTTTGGAGCCTGCTGCTGATTTGTCTCTTATTTACTCCTTAGCCGCCTCTTTTAATCTATTTCCATTATTTATTTGACTTCTTTATAGATTTAATGAAAGAGTGATTCAGTCCCTGCTGATTTCTAAGCTCACCCCTAATAATCCGTAATACACTAATTACTATTCCAGTTATTGCACTCCATTTTGCCGCTGTGTATCCTTAAGTGAAACAAGTAATTATAACGAGGACCTGACCTCATCAGAAAAGGAGTTACAAATCCTCGACAGCATCAACAGAGGAGTGATAGTAATTACCGCTCAAGTGTCTCCATGCAGCCGATCCTCCTCCTGAAGCCCGACATGGAAAGGTTTCCCCTGGATATGCTTTTAATAATTCTAGTTTAGATTATTTTTCAAAGCACTCGTGGCCCTGTGTGACCTTATTTCTATGATAATAACATGCAAAATAATTTTACTACAGCCGGCTTGTCACTAATTGTGGACTGAAAGGATTTTAATTTGCATAGTCGATGTCAACAGTTGTGCCGAGGAGCATGAGTAACGTCAGCTCGGTACATATCCCTTGTTCCCAGTGTGACATCTAACAGAGGGACTTTCACCCTCAGACAGGGGAAAAATTAAAAAGGTCCCAGGTTGTGATGAAGCAAACGTGTCAACACAGTTATCCTTTTGACCAACAAGGGACTTTTAAGTAGGACTTCAAGAGTCTGTGTTGAATTCAAATGACGAGTATCTGCTGATTTTCTCTCTAAATAATTAAATCATCCAAAAATCTTTGAGCATATAGGGGGGAACAAAATAAGCAATATATCTTAGTGGCATGTAATAAAACACAACTACAATACCAAGTGGAAAACTCTAGTGTTGAAAAATGAAGCCCATGGAGAACTGCAAAATCCTGCAGTTCTTAAAGTGTCCACTTGAGGCTGACTCCAAGAGTCCTGAAAGTCACATACACACCCATTCAACAAGGCTAGATTATAGAGCAGAAACTGACATCTTCACAGGCTGGTAGAAAAACAATGTAGGTCTGATTAGCTATTGTCCTCACTTGCATACACTGTATGGGAGGTGATTTTATGAACAATATGTGTCATCCATAGTTCAGTGCATAGCTGACGTTGGGTGGGATGTAACGGTTTGTCAAGAGGCTTAAAAACCCGCCTCGGCTCTCAGCCTGTCGTTAGGTTGACTGAAAGTTACGCTGAGACAACATTTCCGACATGGCAGCTGCTGCCGATGAGTGTCCAGAGCCCCCTGCAGGAACAGACGGGTAATGTCACTCGGGCTTCGTCCATTAATATTTAGAGTGCATGCACCCCACTCTGTTTGTGCACTCATTATAAAATAGCTTTTTGGCTTCCTTTCCTCTGCAATGTTCCTTTCATAGTTTGTCCTCTTGATTTGTTGAAGCAGCTGTATTAGAAATATGTACCACAGTAATCCTGCTTAACAGTCGTAATAAGGTCCACTTAACCTCAGCACATGGTTTATGTTTCAGTTATACCTCTGTAGGCTAAGCGCTGGATCACAAAGACAACGACTGTAAGTGTATCTGGTATTAAACCACAGCTAGTATGATGATGAAGTCAGTGAAGGACCTCTGACCTGTAAACCACATCACATGTCGACCACAGGACATTCAGCCGCTGTGTCTGATGTGCTCTGCAGGCTTGAGTCACTTTGCACATCTGCTCAGTTCTGTAGGACGTAGAAGACAGAGACACCTTTCAAAGGTAGCACCTCAAAAGTGTTGAAAAGCTTCCTCTGAGTCACACGGCTGCAAACCTGCCGGCACCCCAAGAAAAGCCCTGAAATAAACACAACAGACACACTGTACATGTATTATACAAAATGACAGAAGTGAGTGACTCAAGGTTGAAAAGAAGTTAAGAGAAGTTGGGTTTTTTTTTTTTTTCTTCGCAGTTGACAAACACAGTTCAAGACAGGTGGAAAATAACAAGGTTAGAAAAAGGGTAGGGAAAAAGAGAAAACATTTAAAACACAGAGTGTCATACATTATGAAAACAGGGCTTTTAAACGTGTTTGTATTGGAGTCATACCTAAATAGTGTTTAGTTTAGGTTTTTTTTGTGGGTCTGTGCACGTCAGCTGGGACTTAATTTACAGCTCATAGTTATGGTCCTTTCTCTTCTGTCTTCTCTGCCTTCTCAAAAGTATCATTATCTTTTGTGTTACTCTTCAAAAGTCTCACAGTGTGCAGAGAGAACAGACAGCGTGGCCACTGGAATGAGGAGAGGGTCACCTTCAGAGCTTGTCTAATCCTTTAGCTCATCTGCCCCAAATTTAATTCACTTTAAATTAAAGATAAGGAAAAGTTTCACCCAATTAACTCCAGATCCATGTGCTGAAGAAGTCAGAGCATCATCGAAACTTTGGCTTGAGATCTTCATGTTGTGTCTGTTAGCGACCTCGCCTGCTAATAAGACAGAAACGCACATGCTTTAGCTCCACCTAACAACCTGTGATGTCTTCTTTAACCACTTTTTTATCAAGAAAATAAACCGTTATCAGCAACAGCGTTTCATATTAAATTGAGCTTCGCTTTACGAATATTGAATCAAGAACACAACATGTTCATATATAAACATACCTTCACATCATTTGAGATTTACTGAAGGCCACATCCATCTTTCAAATTCAAAAGCAGTCCCTATAGCACACTGCTTGTTTCCAGAATAACAACAATAAAAAAAATGGAGGTATAACCCAATAATATGATCTCAGAGTGCAGTTTAGGTGAGCCCATAAAGTCGGCCCACAGCTGGAGTGGCAGCGAAGGTGTTAGGGAGCGGAGGATGTGGAAATGGAAAAAAAAGAAAGAAAAAGTGGAGCAGAGAGGGGGTAATATTTCACGGTCGTGTTTTGTCTGGTGGCAGTTATCAGCAGCTGCCAGTCTGATAATTGCTGCTGGAGGCTCGGCGCTACTCCTTCAAGTCTGCACTGACAGCCCAATTCAAGCCTTCAGCCACGGGAGCTGCTGCCTGCTGCTGTGTAGCTGTCGGGGTAACACTGGCTTTTGTTTGATATCATAGCATGGGTGCTTGTGTCAAGTGCTTACTTGAAAACGTAATGCAACGTCTGCCCTATTTAAAGGACTAAGAGTTTAAACTTAGAATAATTGAGCTAGTATTTAGCCTCGTTAAGTGTTTTTGAGTTCACGATAGTTCATGCGGCTGACTCACTTACATTATTCCAGAGCTTCATCCAGGTCCGAGCTGCATTTCATTTTCATTTTGTATTGCGTTTTTTTTTTTTTTTTTTTTTTTAAATGTATAGAGGAGTGCAGCTCGCCAAAGTTCCTGCCTGGTCATTTGTAAAGTGTGAAACAAGCCGACATACAGTGCAGGGGTGTGTGGGGAAATATCAAGAAGAAATAGATTGCAGAGGAAGGCGAGAGAAAAACGACAGGAATTTTCTTTGATTTAAGAGCCGGCGTTGCTCTTGGAAGAGTTGTGGCTGTGTTGTGTACAATCAACACGCTCTGTCACTTAGCCACCAGATAACTGATGTTCCACTCCCCTCATAACCAGAAGCTATCAGTCTGGGACTTCTGCTTGTATCTTTCCCGTCGTCTCTCAAGTAAATTACAGCTCAGCAGTTCCAGATAGCTTGATGTTCTTCCTCTGCCCTCCAGCTTTCTTTCGCCTCTGCCCTTCATCTCTCTCCTTCCTTTATTATGTTATATAATCCTCAGATGGTGTGCGCAATCAGGACTATAACTCAGCAGATATTTAAGGGAGAGACGTGTCTCGCCACAGCACGTTTTGTCACTTGAATGGAAACTATTTTCATTTTGTAACATCTATTTTTACATGTAAAACTGCCTCTTGGCATTACAAAGATTAATATTTGAGTGGGACGAATGCAAGATAATTTAAGACCATGACCATTTCATTAGTGTGTTCAGTTTGTTGGTGTTTATCAAGGCAATTTATTTAAGAATGTGTTCGTCAGGGGTTTGTTTTATATTTGTAAGCCAAGATAGCTGGATTATATTATTTTTCATGTAATTTGAGTTTGCACAGAGAGTGCATACATCCGTTTTCTTCCCGGGACACGATGGCAGCAGTTGACCCAGACATCCCTCTTCCAAGCGATGTTCTCCAGCGCCTCCTCGGGGGATCGGGGGAAGTGATATACTGGATTATTTGCCCTCCAGCAAGCTCTGGGTCTCGCCTGGGGTCTTCTCCTAGTTGAACTCATACAGAAGACCACCAGAGTGTGGTTACAATGAGGCATCCTTATCATACCGTATGCCCCAACCTCAACTGGCTCCTTTTTATGTGAAAGTGCAGCTTTGGGTGTCTGAGCTCCTCGTCCCATCTCTAAGGCTGAGCCCAGCCTCCCTTTGCTGGGAACCCACTTGTATCCACGATCTAATTCTTTCATTCCACCCTGAAGGCTCATGACCAGTTTATTTTGAAACTGGCTGATCTCTCTGTTTCCTTGTTGAACTTCCTGTCCGGGTCGTTTTTTCCTCTGTTCAGCTTGGCGCGTGCTCGCAGCATGCTTTGACTCGTAGCGTCTTTGGAGCGGAGCAGAGCGGCGTGCTACTGCTGTCACTCTCCGGAGATGGAATAGGTCGGAAAATCAAAACAAAAGAAGACATTGAACATGACAACAAAGAACAACGTTCCTTTTTTTAAACCTCAACCTTCAAGAAAGGTCTTGTCTTTAGGCTACAAGAGCAGAGTTCAGATGCTCAGGAATAATTTGACATTTTGGGAAATATGCTTATTCACATCCAATTGATATCACTCTCATGAAGCTGCAGCTGAAAGCCGGTTAGCTCAGCTAATAGTTGGAAAACTGGGGAGAACAGCCATCTTGGATCTGTGCACAGGTGTGGAGTGCTTATTTGAAAAAAGTCCTGAGTTTAAGACAAAAAGTATCATTGGAGGATGGCAGCACAATCTAGCTTGATAGCTTGGAGTGGGGCTGAGAGGTCAACATGTAGATAGGAGGACTGCAAACTCTGCATGGAGAAAACAGAAAAAACTGCATAGATGTCAGACTGAACCATAAAACAAAGATCCCAAAACACTCAGATACAAAGTCTGTTAAATCAGACGGCAGGTCGTTACACAGGAGTCCAAATTATTCGTGCCATCTTCCAGGTCAAATGAGGATTAATCACATCTCACAGAATACTTTAATTCTTGTTAAATGAAACCATTTTAAACACCTGTGTGAATCGTGGCCTTGGACGAGATCGTCCAACCTCGACAGCCTTCAAGAACGGGAGGTGTTCGCCAGAGGTGATGAAACTGCACCCTTCTGCTTCATTAGAGACAGCGCGGACAGAAATAGAAAGCTCAACTGGAATTAATTACACCAAATGTGACATGGCTGACGATTAGGGAGAAGACAACTCATATAGCAGGGTGTATGAGAAAATGTTAATAATTAGTCCCACTGGAGATGATTTGTCAAAATAGGAGAGCAGGGAACATGCAGTGCTGTGAGGAATAAATTTAACTACACATATGGCTGCATGAATCTACAAAGTGCTGGACATTTGTGGAGATTTTTTTTTAATCAATACTAGTTGCAACTTTTCCTGTAGCAGCTGTCAGTGCATAAGTTTGGATTTAAATTCCTGGCAGTGAAGAAACAGCTCAGAGCTGAAAAGTTCTCCCTGTAAATGCACGCTTGAATACACTCTGTTATACACATGGACAGGTTGTCTCCTCTTTCTTCAGTGAAATTACAGCCATTTGGTTTATTGGTAAATTAACTGATTTGAAGATGTACTCGCCTAAAACATGCTACTGTGTCAACTAAACTATAGCAGAGAGAACTCCCGTGATTCCCCACCAGCCTCCACGTGATCTCTTGTCATTGTTTTGATTGAGAGCCCCCTGGTGGTTACCAACAGAAATATAAATTGCATGTTGCTTCCTCGTCATCCTCTGCATTGGTAAAGTGGAGCTAAGCTTTCCACCTCTCACATAGCTGACCAACACAATTTGTCTTTAAAGTCGATGTATGTTTGTGCACAAGTGATTTGATTGAGATGACGTGACCTCACTCCCGATGTTAAGACACATGATGAAAACATCAACAAGCTTGACCGTCCTTTCATAGAACCGTGTTTACTCCCCTTCCCAAATCATGAGTCATCTTCCTCTGTAATCTTTTGAAATGTTGGTGCTGGATCCAGTTTTTATGTCTGAATTAATCACGTACAGGTCCAGAGTGTGCTGGGTTTGTCTAATGAGTAACATGGTTGACCCTGTGTGAACTCATCATGTTGACAATTACAGATTCTGGATTATAACGTACAAAATGTCTCACTATATAAAAATGCAATATGATGGCAATCACAGTTAGTTTTAATTGAAGAGAGTGACATGAGCAAATCTAAATGTCAGTTAATTAGGATGATGAACACACTAGACAAACAGTGAAGCAGCTTGCAGCCTGACAGACATCGTTTACTGTTGTGGAGATGCAGCTCGCCTGGTTGCAATTTGCGGCTTGCCGAGGTGCACCCTGGTGTTCCAAGTGCCAATTTACGCAACAGTCCAAGACACTTCCAGAGACGGATCCTGTGTCTGAAGAACCATAGCAGTATATTACAATCACTGGTTTGTTCCTCCATTTGCAATCCAGAGCAACTTTACACCTGCTGTGAGGAGTTCATAAAATCATTTTAAATAAAGGACTCGGCGAGACCAACGAAAGCAAACGAGACCATAGCTGGGAAAGAGATTCTTAATGCCGGCTATGGGGATTGATTCCAATGAAACAATCTAGAGCATGGTACTGTCAGACAGCATTTTATCGATTCATTTGATTAACGTAAGCTCTTTCACGACACCCCCTTGACCAGCTGCCACCGTCCTGTCGTTTAAAATCTAAACATGGCAGGTGCTCTGACGATGCATTTTATCTTGCTTCAACACTTTGTGATCCCGGTTTGTTCGCGTTGTTTCAGTTTTGATTTAATGCCGCCAGAACATCATGAAAATAAAACTATCACACACACAAAAAAAACCAGTGCTGTGGCACAATTCATATCGTCCGTCTAACCTCAGAGTCTACATGAGTGTCTGGATGTTGGGGCACCATGCAGTGATTTAGCACTTGTCCTTGCTGTGAAATGATCCATCTGCAGGTATGTCTGTGTGCATCGCAGGCATTCTCTCCTCCACTCCCCAGATGAGCCAAAGCGCCTCATTTACTCAGGCTTCAAAGACACTGCCTTTTCTCCCATATGACTCGGCTTCCCGGGGGGGGGGTCTGTCTTTCCCTTTGAATCCCAACCAAACACGCTTTGATGGCATCTTTGTGTATAACGTGAGTCAACCACATTTAGCTGAGAAAATATACGCACTCTGTTGTAGCAGCTATGATTAAAAATGGGAAAGAACTCCAACTTGGCACCACTCAAAACCTCATAGAAGCAAAGGGATGTTTCTGCACAATTTTGCTGAGTTATGTGAAGTTGAGTGCATAAAAAAAAAAACTGTAAGCCATCCCTTCTTTAAAATGTTTATGTTTAAATATTAAAAAATGGGATCTTCCAAGCAAAAGAAGAGCAAACATGATTTTGATATTTGCTGTGATGCTTTCAAAGACATTTCATGGGGAAATTTGCAACTCAGATGATTTGCCATTCCCATTCATGCTCCTTTGAAGGTTTTCATTGCACAACATCAAAAACAAAGTCGACATACTTTGTCGAATAAGGAAGAGGAATCAACACTTCAGCTTGTGGACATTGCAGACCGGTGCGTCTCAGAACAGGGACAGAATAGCCCAACACATGACTGGCATTCACAAAAAAAGCTTGTGCTACAGCACAGAGTAATGATCAGGCGAAACATGGCTCAGAGGCTCCTCCCGAATTTAGTGGATATGAATAACACCCTAACATAGCATGTACACAGAATGAGTGTGATCTAAAAATGCTGAGGTGACATCCAAATAATCAGTGATCAATAATAATCACTAGTCTTTAAAACAGGTTTTAAACACAAGCGGAGGAGCCGGCCGTCCCGTCCATGTAAACACAGCTCTGACAACAACACAACCAGCAGGACTCCAGCTTCTCCCTCACTGGAGACAGTCAGGACTCACACACACATTTACACAGGACACACTGAGTTTCTGCTGAATTCGTGTGTTAAATATCTTCCTTTAAAGTTGCCGTTGTCTGAGGATGACACCTGCTGGGTCAGTAGCTGTGAAAGGGTAAAAATACATGCTATTGATTCCTGTGTCTTTTCACCTTCCCACTCCTGATGGTGTTTTAAACATTCTGACTCGGACAATCTTAGATCCTGCTTCAATATAAAGATTATTTAATTGTGTAGATGTAGATGTAGATGAAATGGGGGTTGCCGTATATTGAGAGCCGGTGCAGAAATGTGCCTCATCGATATGCAGCAGAAAGCAGCACGTTTGACTGATTGTCGATCCAACAGAGAGGAGAACAGCGGGTGAAAACTCAAACAAAGACGTTCTGTTGAAACATCAGTTTTGAACAATGAACATCAGGGAAGCATACTCCTGGGAGTTGCTGTCCTCTTTTTTTTTTTTTTTTTTTTTTTGAATATTCTTGTAATAAAAATGCTTTTAGATGACGAACAGCAGGGCATCGTTGATTCTGTGAAGAGATGTTTAAAAAATTATCAGAATAAGATTGTGGATTTATCAGATATTGAGTTAACAGAGAACACTGTCAACGGATAAATCTGTAAGAATAAGCTTTTTATTTTGTAACATTTGGAGCTTTAAGTGGTGAAAATTGATGTTTCCACGTGCACAAACAGGACCTGATGGAGATGCACTATTGGAGAGAAGTGTAACAGGCCGATACACAGGAGCAGAAGCACAACTCCGATCTGCTCCAGATTAGATTCAAGTCTGTTTCCGATGGCGCTCGCTGCAAGTATGCATCAAGTGGTTCGGAGTTAAGCTTTTTGCTCATGGGCACTTCAGCTGTCCAGGACAGTTACAGTCCCTTTTCGGTACTTGGTCCGTACCGAGCCTCTAGTTTCCAAGAAGAATCCTCTTCAAGCGGTCGATCCTGAGATACAAGCAGGTATATAATGCTTGAGCCAAATTCTCTGTGTGTTACATAAGACAAACTTATTTTTAGTAATTTCATGGCAACATGATCTTAATATAGTTCACGCTGAACAATGCTATATTGTGACTAAGCACCACTTTCTATTTTCCAAACCTTTCTGCTTTCATCACTCCAGACTTTGTCGTCAGACTTCTTTTGTTTTCCCATTTAGAAAATATCTCGAGGATAAGGCATTTTTCTTTGACCGCCCGAGAAAAACAAATCTATACTTTCCCTTCCTCCAGAAACAACAAACAATGAGTCACCATTCAGCTTTCTTTTCGTGCTAACGGCGATACATTGCTGCAGTGACCGTCTCTCCTTAGTGACTCGCTTCTGTGCACATAACAGATGAAAAGTCTGACTACTGAGGGACGAGCTGGTGTTGACCATGTCGCATCCTTCGTATAGCTAACAAACTCTCCTCTCAGAAGGAGGAGGACTCTTCTTGTGTCCACACACTGAAAAGGAAACAGCTGGGGAAAGGATCTTTTACGTCAACAAATGTCCTTGTGAAGAAAGTGAGTGAGCCAGACTGGAGACCGCTTCATCCAGCAGAGTTTACAGCCTGAACTCAGCAGCAGTTTCTCTCCGTTTATACATACATCTACCCCGAACGCTGTTTAATGTTGCTGCTGAGGGCCCTGATATTGCATGCTTTTCACATCCACCTATACACTTTTTGTGCACACACACAACCACTGTCATGTTTTGTTTGCTTTGTGCAAAGCGGTCTTTGTCTCTTCTGTCTGTAAAAAGCGCTCTATAAATAATTCATTGCATGTTAAAGCGCCTGTGAGGAACTTTCCATTTGTGTTTATTATGGCGCCCCCTGTGGGGACAAAGAGGTGCATCTTTTCTCATTGTCGATTTAGCTCTTCGTTCCCATTTACCCACGACAGTAAAACCCCAACATGCAGACTTGTGAGGAGTTACTCGGGGTTCAGCTTCTTTCTCAAGGACACTCTGACAAGTGGAGCTGACAATCCTGCAATTAATGGAAACCCCCTCAACCTCCTGAGCGCCCTCTTTCCCAGAGATGACAAGTTTAGGTTTCCTCGCTCTTCTTTTGCTGTTTAGCTCCTCCATAAAAAACAGAAGCCTGCTGCTCCTCTTACAGCACAGATCCCTTGAAACACTTTGGATCTGGGCCTTCTCCACTTACATCAACTGGCAGATAATGAATCAGGCAGACATCCAAGAATCAAGTTTGTTTTAACATCTGCTTTAACCATGTTATTTAGCCATAATGGACACAGTAAGATACAGAGATGATGTCAGACTCCACATAGGAAATGTCAAATCTCTGTTTAATGCAATTCTTTCAGGGAATACAGGAGACGGGAATATTTGTCTTCAAGCCTCACTCAGAATTCTCCTCCTGTGCCGATTATAGGTCAGACTTTCTCCAAAAGCTTAATGCAGCCATGCAAACACAGCCAAGACTCTGATTCAACACAGCTGTTTATTCAAGGTAAAGTGATCCTGCACGCAGCAGGGCTGTGACCTTTCTTATGGGGAAGACTAAAGGTTTGGAAATAAACTTTGTAGGTGCTGGAATTTTCAACAGAATCACTATAAATCTGAGGGATAACAAAACATGGGTCCAACGAGTTGACTATGACCATGATGATTAAAATGTTCAACTGAGTCAGTCTTTTTCCAAGATGGGGGGGGGCTCAGTTTTTTGGGGGACTTTGTGGCAATTCTAATGGCTTGTGTGACATTGCTTTGGAAAAGTAAATACACTTTCCCTCATCGAAAGGTATATCTTTAACGTTTCAATGTCATTCTATATAAATGACCTTCAGCTGCCTCACAGAGACTGCTCATTGATAAGTAGTTACAAACACTCATGTAAAGTGAACTGCTGAAAATATTACTGCAGTGACCAATTACAACCGAAAATGAAAACCTAGTGGATGACTTCACGGTTCGAGTCGCAGCAGCAGGTTGTTCCTTTTCAATGTGAGAACGAAGCCTTTCGTATTGCTCCTTGGCTTCACCAATTTCTCTTTTGATATTCATAAATACGTTGACCTTGAGTGTTTATTTATTATGACAGTCTTTTCCCCCCTTGCCGGTCTGTTCTTTCCTCAGAGGAGTCTTGACATCTTCAGCAATTTAAGTTAAGGGGACTCCTTTCAAACCCGTGGGCCGTGTTGTCTGTCACTGGGCACATCGGAGCTGTCACTCAAGACGAGACGCACCAGAGCATGAACTCTAAAGACATCAAAGATGTCACTGTTCCCTCACTGACAACTAAAGGTGTTCGACGATGACGTAAAATCACAGTCGTGGGCATCAGTTTTCTAAACGCATGCCGTGACTGATCCTAAACCTTTCTTCCTTGATTTTTATTTTTTTTTTTCATTTGATTCATTTTCAAATCAACAGGTGGATGAAATGAGTGTAAATGCAATTTATTGTGATAGCTCAGGGGTTCCCATGCATTTTTTGTGTAGTCTGTGACTAAGTCTCCCTTTGACTAGCTGGAAATTCAGGATTTATAAATGAAGCACAGCTTACAGGTCGTTTGTGAGTAAAAACCTCGTGTTGCTTCACACATAACAGTGCTCTCCTCTCTCGCTGTCACTGGCTTGATAATCCCTAGTATAAGTGATTCTCATACAATAATTGAAGCACCACCCTTTCCTCCAAATATTCAGTCAGACAAAAAGGATGCCCACGTGACGACTCAAAAACAACAACAGGCCGATGCGTGACGTCAGTTTGCTCTGTTTCTGTTTATAAAGTCATCGGGGAGACCATTGTCTTTTCTCTGCATGATACCGGGCATTTGTCCTCCGTGTGCTCTCTTTTTCCTCGATCGTCCCTGATGATAGTGTCTGCCTTCACTTTCTGCATCGCCTTCTCAATCTTCTCTCCATTATTGATGTTGTTCCCTTCTGCTATCATTTGCAGGGCCTCAGCCTACGCCGCAACCTTCCTTATTACCGTCACAAATAGTATCCGTTCACCGGCTGCTGTATTTTAAGTATTCAGGCTGGAACGACAAACAATTTCAAGGCACACATCAAGGTTGGAGATGAGTCCTGTGATGGTTATTCAGTGTGAAATTCCTGACGGAATCCTTCTCTACAAGGACAGCATTATCTCCATGTTGGCTTCAATGTTGAAAAATGGAGTTCAGTGAAAATGTGTGTGTGTGTGTGTGTGTGTGTGTGTGTGTGTGTGTGTTTGAGAGATAGGGTTTGTGGAGTTCAGTCCGTCAAAGGGTCTCCTTGGTGCAATTCTTTCCAAAGGCGACACTAGCATGCATGCTGGTCCAGGTCTATTGGAGCTCCGATAGAGGTTCGATAACACAATTAGTTAATTTCTCCTCCTCACGCTGAGGAGACGGTTTCCTCCCCCCCATCCCCCCTCCCCCACTCGCTCTAACTCCGCTGCCAGTTTCAATTAAGATTCATAATTACTTTTCTCCTTGCCTGGTAAAATGACTCCGTTCACGTTGATAAAAGATGACACTGCCAGTTGCCAAGAATTTCTATTAAATACACTCCAGAGCTCATTTATTGTTTGCAACTCAAGGGTAAGACCATAAAGATCAAACATAACCACGTTACAGTCGTGGAATTGAATTCATTCCTCCTAAAAATGTGGATAAACCATTGTGCATTCTATAATACCATCCTTATGAAATAATTTCCTTCTTTTAATACAAAAAGTTAACTCACTAATGTCACTTTAGTTTTTACAAAACTTGAGACACAACAAGCAGGAAACAGACTCGAGAGAAGATGGAGTAAGTGAAGCAAGGCATCACTTTTAGCTCTCGATAAAGCACAGGAAGGCAAGAGGGGTTTCCAGATCTTGTTTTCATAAGAGGCCGCTGGCTCCGAGTTACCACTGTCTGAACTCTCTCCTCTCAGTTGGAGACACACAATTGCCAGCAGCACGTAAGTGAACAGTGCAAACAGGATGCTTCCACTTTGATAAAGCCTTTTAGGAGAGGTACAGGATGAGGGAATTCTTAATGCCATATCCAGCTCCAGTTAGGATAGAGGTTCACTGGTGTCTCTGGAGATCTAAATAAATGTCAGATATCTAAAGACACAAGAGCGTCTTCTGGAGCGACAAAGAAACTGATTACTGTCTTTCTGTGATGGAAACATTAAATGAGATGAGAGGTTATGATGGGGGGGATCCGTTGAAACTTTGACTTGTTCGAGTCTGTGGTGAACAGGTTACAGGAACCCGGTTTCCCAACAAGTACGGTGGAGCAGGTCAGGTCGCCCTGGAAAGTGCTGAAGTAGGAATACCTGGCCAAACAATATATAAGAAGTCAATCTGATCTAGCAACTTTCAAATGTTCCTAAATAACGATTTATGTTGTAAAGAAATAAACATCACCATTGTGCAAATAAAATGCAGCCATTAGAAGTCTTTATCATGTGTACAGGGATACACATAACCCGGGTGTCTCCGTGTGCCATAGCCAGAATATGTTCAAAACCAGGATCAGACTCACAGCTGGGATACTGAAGTTCACGTAAACAAGCCCATGGTCCTGTTAAGAATCATGATCTGTTGTAAATCCTTAAACAGACATTGTAAATAATAGGAACTCCATCAATCCACTTATAAAAAGCCTTTTTTTAATCGTTGAATTTTTTAAATTTTTATAGATGAAGTAGGGTGACTACCTTTGACTACATTCTTGTTAAAGAGGATGTTAAAGGTAATACATTGGGATAATGAATATCACCCTTGACTTGGATGTAGAGAGCGGTGCGTCGATACACAAAGCATATTTCTATCCACAGGGACTTCATGGTATATGAGTTTGTGACGGCAGCCAAAGATTAAACTGTTCCCGTCCAGCCTCTGCGTTTACACATAGCAAGATGGCATATAGAACAAAACTATAAATGGTTACCTGAACATCGTTCCAGAAATGGTTTTGTCTTTCCCTACGGGCCCGTCTGTGACAGTTAAAAAAGAAGTTTTCAAACTTCCCAGCACAAACTAAGGTCATTAAAAAGTGTTCCTTTTGCTCCAAGCTTGAAGGCAGAGAAAACGCAGCATTATTTCGGAGAGATGATTTTGGGGCCCAAACTATTTTCTGCCATGAGAGTTTGGCTTTTTTACAAAAAAGTTTTAAATATTTACACCACATATAACATGATCCAAGTATGAGTGTATTTTTATATTCCTTCTTTTACATTTCTGGTTAATGATGGATCAATCATTGATTTATAACACAGAAATGTTTACCTGCTTGTGTAAACTGGCTAACCTTCTTAATCACATTTCAATCAGGTTGATTTAAAATATTAGTCCCAAAACTGGAACTATGAATTTCATCAACTATGAATTGTTATTTAAACTAAGCAGAGTGTTGTTGTTTTGGTTCTTCAGTTGGATTGCAGTTGGTCTGATGTTATTTCCTTGTTTGGATGTTAGCTCAAAGAGCTTTTGTCAAGATTTATAGTGCTATTCTCTGTATTGGTTGCTTAAATGTAGGCGGTGAATCAGTCTGTGACATATGGAAAAGCACTACAAGCTATGCCTAAAGATTGTTGGCTAAACTCTAAAATAAATTTGCCCTTTTTAAAAGCCCTCTTCACAGGCCGTCTCACTGCGTCTGAAGAAAGCGAAGACGGAGAAAGGTCTCTCTTGTTGATATGGATCATCCTGGTTCCTCCTTTCCTTGGGGGCAGAGTTGCCACAGGCCTGGGTGACTCATTAATCTGTTAGATTGGAACAGTCAGAACATTGGAAAGCCATGTCTCCTCTTCCTCCGCACTGTGATTCCTTTGATGAAACAGCTTTGTGGGAGCCAAAGGGGGCAAGAGAGGCTATAACTTACATTTTCAATTACAAGGATATTCCATTTTACAAGCTGCACATTGGATGCTGCATCTTTCTTTGCTATTTGCATGAACATCCATTTTCATTTGTCACAATCAGGCCCAGGTCTAAAGGGAGACTTGGATTGGCTGCGTGCACACTTCAGGTTTGTTTCCTCAGCCTTTCACTAAAAAATGGGAAGTAGCACAGTTTTTATTTTAAACATCTGTCACCCAACATTTGAGAAACGCTGCTTCTTGGGTAGGGGTTCAGTGCTCGCCACCATTTCCACCAACATTTTATGAACTTATTTTGGATGATTTTTTAAAGAACATAGTCGCCTATCTTTCAAAGGAAGTTGAAGATAAAAGAGCAATGACTCAGAAGAAGAGTTTAACACTTGTCCCAGTCATCCCAAACATCCTGCTTCATACAAGTCGAGAGTAAGTCTACCTTTAAGTTACGATGCCTGTGTGTGTGATGCTCGCTCATTTGTTGGCAGATCTGCTCGGGTCTTATTTACTTGTCTGCCACAGAAACTGTCTTGCAAAGTTTCAACCAGTGGAAATATCTTCAACCTACGCAATGCACTCAAATAAAAAACGGTTGGATTTATGATCACGGTTTAAGGCATGAATGATCAAAAATACATGACCTCTAATCCTCAGCATTTATAAAAGATATGTAGATGATTAGATACTCCATGAAAGTTCGATCTATAGCTTATCCCAGGCCTGTCTGAAAAATAGCTTATTGATTGGTCTTAGCTTTTGGCCAACATTTTGTTTGTTATAAAAATTGATGTTTTCATGCATTGTGATCTTGGGTGGAAAAAAAAAAGATCAGAATGTTTCGTAACTCATCCCAACACGGGTAAAGAATATGTAGATTGTTATTTAGATACTTGATGTAAGGGTTATCACAGGTCAAACAGTAGCCTGTCTAAAAACATAACTTATTGATTAGACTTGGCTTTTTGGCATTTTGCTCCAGTCAGCTAAAAATGTAGCAACGGCACAAACAGCAGCTACTCATACATCTCTCCCAGTGCGCCAATCTGCTGAGATGAATAACCCCAATTTGCATTTTTCCAGCGTCTAGGGTACAGATGCAGACCAAAGAGAAATAGCCTACACAAAGTTGCAAATTCACAACAAATGTCTGATATGCAAGGAGCACAGCCAGTGTAGCTTCTCTGAACAAGCTTAAATGTTGAGTTACATCAGTGCCTCTGACTTTTACTCAAACCCTGGTCTCACACGTCCAGTAGTGAGTTTACATTTCAATTGTTGCTACCTCGACCAACAAAGACGTTCAAAACTGGTTGAAAAGTAAACGTTTCTTCACAGACTATTGGACGGTTTGAAAATGGATGTGTTTACCAAGTATATCTGCAAGTTTCTTCGAGAATAATCAAATATTCTCGTGAAATTGTTTGAGTTGCATGTCTTACATTACGGCTGATGTTATGGTATGACTGAGCAGTTCATCCAAGGCAACAATAATTTGAAGTGTAGAGGTGCTTTAGATCTCACAACTGCCTGCATGTAAATATGCCACTTGCCTGCCTTTACAACATCTCTGAACCCTCTTATCAAGCTTACAAGGCAAATAAAGCGCTGTCGATGTTTGATATTTTTGTATGTGCAGGAAAGGTGGTGAGTGACACAGGCTTAGGGACAGAGGGAAGGCAGTGCATGGCAATATTTCAAAAAAGCAGAACTGAACAATAGAAAAACTTGATTAATTCATGAGGACGAAACTTGTAAACACCCAGCTTGAGTTGCACGATGATTGGACATTATAGTACAGAGAACGAAACACCCAAAACAGGACGGATAATTTAGGTGATACTAGCATTATTTATTTTAGCCATCAGGTTCTGAGACATGCAAGTAACAGTCCCTGCAAAGAGAAACACAACACAACAAACTGTATTATTATATATTATTATTATAACTATATTATTAGATATTGAATCGAGAGTTAAGTCAGTGATTACATAAGCTTCAGCGAACTGTGTCAAACACTATTTTGGCCAAAGGAAGCAGCATGAAGTGCTTTTCGTGCAGTGTCCAAAACGGTTAATTGAAAAACTCTTTGACATTTGCAGCTTGGACGTCAGCTTTGGACGGTACTTAGTTGTCTGACAGCTTGAATCTTGTAATCTCACATGTAATATATTAAATCTATTGCAGGAGGGTGTAATGAATCTTCAGATGGTCAAATAGGAATACAGAGTGGCCATGTCTCAATAGAGATGAGGCCTGTTGAAATGCACAGTATGCTGTGTGGCAGACAGAGCAGACTGGTTGTGCAGCATGTATACTAATGCCACTGGCTTAAATAAGAGCGGGTGGAAGGCAGACTGGGCGAACCCTAAACCTTGCTGCAAAAACTTTTTTTTTTTAAATTTCCAGCATGCTGAATTTTCCAATCAGCCTCCATGTTTATAATGTAGCGAAATGTGTTAGCAATTAGCATCGCCATTGGTGGAGCTAGCAGTCTGAGGTAATCCTCTTCAACACACCTGTTAACTCGACCAACCAATCCGTCGCTTGCAGAAGCTCCTGAAGCACAAAAAGGCAAGCGAACACGTGTTCATGTTTTTATGTGCAATGACAACAGATCTCATCACGAGCAGCAAAGCCAGGTACTCCTGTTGTCGGAGAGCCATGATATGAATGACTAATATGGTGACAGTTGTTTTTATGACTACAAGCCAGATGGAAATTACATAATTTGTTCTATGAATATTCTTATTTACAAAATTAGTTGGAAGTTGGTGCTCTGGGAGGTTCAGGCTTTTGTCAGGGGGAGCAAGCCTGCAAGACCCCACAATGCAATTGTCCTTCTTTAATACCCCCCACACTGCCTTGTTGTTTGTCTGCGTCCCTATAAAACACAAGGTAGAGTGCATTAAAGATTTTTCACAGCAGCGTAAGGTAGACTTCAGATAAATCATTAACTCATTTCACACGGAGCAAAAACAGATTCCTACATTTGCAAAAAGGTGGTTCATCCATTTCAATGTGCTCGAGATGAGAAACAGCCCAACGTCAGCGACTGGCACCCCCACCATCATCTGCATTCTTGTTCATTCATAAACTGCCAAAGCATCAAATGTAATGACCTTAGGTTTTCCACTATGCCATCCAGGCTTTATGTATTACCTGTATATTTTAAATACTTAGTAACCCGACAGCAGCATATGCCATTCTCATCCGCTCTGAGTATTGTTTTGATGGAGGTGTTGATGTGGAGGTAATTTGTTGTTGGAGGGTAGATTAGACTCCACCATTTGACAGGCGAATCAGTGTGGACTCAGGACAACCCCCTCTCCCTCCTGCACCATCTCCTCACACCTAACCATCTTCATTTTTAGTATTTACCATTTATCATCAGTCTGTCTATGGATTCCCGACAAGTCCATTAAGCAAGAGACACCTTAATGGCTCTCTGCTGATGATGGAGAATCCCTTGTCTGATGAGAAAGGTGAAAAAGACTAAAAGTGTAACATCACTTTGACCTTTGGGTCTATTTTCAGTCACAGAGATGGGTGAATGAGGTGAGCCAGCATGATCACTCTCCCAGTCCCTGAACTGTCAGGCATTGGCCAATGGGAGTTTGAAAAAATATGAAGTTGTCCTTGTTTGCTTTTGATTTGTTCTGTTGATGCTGTCAGAGAGAACACTTCACAGTTTCTATGCCAGAAAGCTAAAATACCGCATAAAGAAATCTCTAGCATAATGTAACCCACCTTTTTGAAGCCTCGATTCAAGTTTTGAGTAACACTATTTTGCTTGGTTGGTAACAGGAGCGGCTATGTTTGGATAGCACGTCACGTCTCTATCAGTGTTCACCGTGAGAAAAGCTCGTCAATCAAAGATAGCTGCACCCCGAAGCATGTCCTGTTTTTGTCGGTATTTTCTAATCGGGAGAAGAACCTACAAACAGACGTATCGTTATATCAAAAAAGTCTTGAAATTATTATTATTATTATGTGAGCCTGAAGATTTTTCATAAAGAACACTGAATTGGAGTCGAACCGTGGCAGCCCATAGCTTCATTTTTCTAAACAGTAGAAAACTGTGTTTTTTAAAGTCATCCAAAGTCCCTATCCTCCTCTCACCCTCACTATGAACTGGCTTACCTGAGAATATTCTGTGAGATGTAATAGAAACAGGTTAACAGAAGTACAGATGGTACAGCAAAGATTATGAAGGAGGAGAGAAAAATCGAGGTGAAAATGATTTAATAAAAGTAAAAGAGAAACACGGGTAAAGGGAAAGAGACGGCGAGCGCTGCATATGCACAAAGGAGACCTATAGTAACTTGGTTGGTTGGAGCCAAGAGCCACGGCTGAATACTCTCCACTAAAGATAACAGCATCACCCCAGCTAGATTACAGGCCCTGGTGATGGGCTGCAGGCCCAGGCAAAGATTAACACAGGCGTTCAGGTCTTTCTGGGACCTGGTCCCAGCGCTAACTCTTACAGAATGAGATCTCTACAGGAGCACACAGCAGAAGGCAGACCGCCTGTCCAATGACGACTAAATGATCAGGTAATCTGGTTTACACTGCGGCCGAATGGCAAATAGCTCAGTTGTGGTTGATAGCAGCCAAAGGTTAACCCTGCAGCGCCCTCTTATAATATGGAACTGTGGAGATAACATGAGCCAGAAAAGCCCAAATGCAAAGAGCAGAATACAAATATTATTCAACTGCAGCAGAAGGTTCTGTGTATGTGTTTATTAGATGTACCAGGACATTTTAGTTTAAATGCTTCTTTTAAAAAAATCACACATAATCACACCATAATTATCACCAACAAGTTCAATATTTTACCAATAAACACATGGTAACGTTTTTAAAATTCTTGATTCTATTTTGAGGCCCCCTGTCCATCTGGTGTTTTCCAAAAAGTGTTGGCTGTGTCCTCTGTAGTGTTTGACTGAAGCGTTTGTCAATGAGAAGAAAAAAAACGCTGCACCTCCGTCGTCCTGTTTCCATGACAACGGTCTGCTAACAACGGCACTGTTCCGTTACTTTCACTGCATGTTTTGTGTCTGAGAGTTGTTTTTTTTTATCCGATCAGACACGGAGCAAAGAGGATGTGGGTCCGAGACACGATCATTCGTAGCAAAACTACATCATACATTTGGAAAAGAGCGCCAGAGACTTCAACAGCGCCTTTCGGACAAGTTTAAAGATTTTCAAATTGAGCGCTCAGAACGGCTAAAAAGGCAGAGCGCTCGGAAAAAAAGACGTTGAACGCTCCGTTTTTTTTCTCCAGGTGGCCACTTTATTCTGCGACTGCTCCCTACTCATTGAAGAAGTATTGAGAAAAAAATACTTGAAATCCAAGTCTTCTGCAAACACTCAAATAAGACTGAATTCATGAGTAAACACCCAGCCTTGATCATCACACATTTCAAAATCAAATCTGAAATGCAAAGATGAAGAGGTTGTTACAGAGGTTCAAAAGGAGGTTGAAATAAAGAGTTTTTCAGGCAAAGAGCTAACTATAGTGTTACAAAGGAAAGATGAAACAGAGCAGACATGATTTCCCCTTCGGTATATTATGCTAAATGAGTCATCTTAAAACATATAAAGAACCACACATGAACGATCAGATTGCATTGTGTGTGTGTTGGATCTGTTTCTTGAAAATGATTGATCTCAAATGTCAGACAATTTCTCAACCTCGGGGGAAGTTAACACTGCAGAACTGTAGTGGTATCAACTACATCACAGTCACCTCTGTGAACCCTCTCCACACAGCGTAGCACCGCCCGCTGAAGAGCTGACCTGAAACACATTACCTAGGTAATGGTGCAGCCATAACTGATGGCAGTGGTTGTTGGCAGGCACTCCACATTCTGCAAACTCTGCACTCACCAGGACCCCACAACCATTAAAGTTAAATATGCACTGTCTCTCATGGTTCACGGCTGGAATAAGATCCAATTCAAGTAGGCAAGAGATAGCGTTTAAGTTTAAGTGTGCGCTTCCTACCCGGGAGATAAATCACATTATGTTAAAGTAACTGTGTTACACGCACAATGCATTCACATTTGTATCCCAAAATACATTTATTTCACAAATCCTGGTGACAGCATTGTTCATCTCAAAGAAACATTAACGTCATTAACTTACAATGCAAAATAAAGTTGTACACTTCTAATCTGCTTTGCTCTGTAGAAGAAGTGAATTTAATATCTGCACTCGCAGTATTTAATAAACATTATTTATTCAGGGAGTTCCCTTTGAGATCAGAGATCTCTTTTTCAAGAGATAGCAGCAAGTAAGGTTGCATGACTTCAGTTTTGTGTAAATAGTCGAGTCAATGACGACGTTTTGCAACAAGTCCAAATGTTTAACTGCTTAATGCTGCTGAGTGGAAACAGTTCACACATAAACAAACACACTTGTGCTCCACTTCCCACATAAGTGAGTGAGACATTCAAGTACAACACCAAAATCAAGGACAGATAAATGAGAGGACGCTACGTGATTCTTTCTGATAAAAAAAAGCTGGGACTTACTTTCATAGTGAAACCTAATAAAGCCATATGCAGCAATACTACAGCATATTGAATGTGCTCCTTGAAAGACAAGCTGTCATCAAGAAAAAAAAAACTGTCACCATTTTCTCAGACAAGGCTCTTTTTTGCTGTTCTTGAAAATGTGACGAAACATGAGTTTAGTTTTGTCTGTGTGTAGAAAAACAAAATGTTCCTAAATGAGGAAACTGAAGACAACATGGAGTGGACAATGAGCTCCGTTGAGCGAGCGCGGTGTTTTGACACCGCAGACTAAAATACCTCAGATTATTTAACCCTTTGTAAATATGGTGTGAAATGGAAAAGAACAATTTATAATCTTTTTTTAACTACGCAACCACAAAAAAAAGTAAGTGGAAACAAATGATCAGAACTTTTAGAGAACATAGAAAAACAGGTTTAGTAAGTGTGATACTGTTAAAGGGAGCGTCACTCTGTGCATCTGTTTCACACCTGCCTCTTAAAATATAACTTCAGCTCTATAACACCCACTGCTGAGTATAGACTATGACAGTTTACATTATCACATTTTCTTTGGAATTGCAATGTATTCATAATTTGTCATTTTGTAGGTTTAGATCGGTGGTTCTGGACTGGTGGGTTGGAAACTAAAGGTGAGTCACGTTGGGTCAAGAAAGAAAAAAATGTGTAAAAACCTGAAGCGCACGGGGTCGCCGGTGGCGCAGCGGCAGTGCGCGCGACCCCACGTATTGAGGCTCAGTCCTTGCGCGCGGGCGGCCCGGGGTTCGGGTCCGGCCTGTGGCCCATTTCCCGCATGTCTCTCCCCACTCTCTCCCCCCTTTCCGACTCTATCCACCTTCCTCCCTCTATCATTAAAGGCAAAAAGGCCAAAAACAAATCTTAAAAAAAAAAAAAAAAAAAAACCTGAAGCGCACTTACAATAAAAGCTAATTTGTTGTCTTTATTTCAAACGTTGAATAAAATGGCTGATCGATATTTAGAAGCCATCAAAGAACGAATATGTGACTTTTTGATCCAGTACAAGTCGCCCTTGAGCACCAGCATGAGACCACACCTCCTCCTTTGGCTTGAACTGCAATTGACTGTGTCCTGCATGTTTGTGTTAGCAGGCTAATGTTAGCACATTTTAGTTAGCTTGTAGCTTCACGTGGTATGCAAATCATCCAAAAAACTTTTTCACCAAAAACTCTTAGCTGACATTCAAATAAGCAGTGCATGTGTTTTTCTACTTCCTGGACTAAAACAGCTCTTACACACGAGGAGGAGCCGGACCATGTAAACACCGCTCCAACAACAACACAGCCAGCGGGACTCTTCTTATTTATGTGTAAAATGTTTCACTTTCCCCCTTTAAGTGTAGGAATCTACTTTGCTATTTTTGTTCTACACTTCCTTTTTTGGGGTAAATGGTGGTGAGAAAGAAGTGAGTATTGAGCTCAGGCTAGAGATCAGACATTCAATACTTCTTACACATGACATTTCCAGATACTGGATTGATACTTTAAATATTTAATGCCTTCAAATTGAAGGCATGCATGGAAATGAAATCATGAATACACTTATCTTAAGCTTGAATCAGGTTAGTCTTAGATCAACAAGCATGACCCTCCGGGAGTGAACACTAAGGAGGGAGGTTGGCTCGCATTTATTCATTTCTGTGCAAAACACACGCTTCACTTCTTGTTGTCTATCGCTTGCACTGTTGGATTTGGCGGCGATGCCTTGTGAGTATGTGCTTTGCCTCCAGAATGGGTTCACATATTTTCTGTGTTCATGTCAGCGTCTGTGTATTGGCTCAGAGGAAAAGACTCAGCAGACAGAGACTGAAACGCCTCTCCTCCGAGAATATAGTAGCTAATAGCACTCCCAGTCCTTGAGTTTTGAGGTTATCCCATTCAATCACTCGTTTCCACTTCAGCAGGCACATTACTAGACTGCAAAGAGACCCTGGCACTATGGTATGAAAAGCTATAGTATCTGATTCTGCAGAGTGGATGTCTTCCTCCTGTATGTGATCGTTAACGGCAGGACCGGATTCTCCTGTTTCGTGGGATTACTAATTGATGAGGTGGAGTGTGTTTTAAGGGTTCAAACATTCACATTTCAAATTGGCAGAATGTGAAAAGCAGGCTGTAATGTTGTGCCATCTGTGCCAAAGAAAGACTCCTCTTATTCACACGGCTATGATTTCCTCTGCACCCCGAGCCCAAGGTGACTGACACTTACACAGTGGCCGTGCAGCCTGCTCAGAGAGCCATAGCTCAGTTTCTGACAGTAGGCACACAGGTTTTGACAGGACACGACCCCGCTGAGAATAAAGTGCCCGGCTCATACCAAGGAATCTGCTCCTCTTTTTCTTTTTTGGGGGGAAAAGAATATTGGAGTCAGTCAATAAACCCCAATCGAATCAACAACAAGAAATGTTTTGCAAACAGTTTAAAAAAAACAAAAAACGTTTTCAACTCGACTTTAAATGTTATTGTCCTCAGTTTTCTGTTCTATGGACTGAAGGCCACAGAGACGTCTTCTTTCAAACAAAGTGTTGATTTATAAAGAATAACTGATTGGAGCACGACACAGCTGTTTCATAACACAAATATTGAGATTCAGTATGACAATACAAACATCAAAACATACAAACAACCAAATGACACATAATAATACAAACACCTAGTCCAATAAAAACATGACCATATAAGGATGTACCTGTTGATCTCAAACCAAATAATTCCAATTTTACTTTGGTCCAAGCGACATTATTGGAAGCACATTTTCATTGAAGCAAATCGCAAAACATTTCTACCTCTAGGAGGTATCATAAGGAAATGTCTTTATTGCACTGCTGCTCCACTGACAGTTTCATTCCCGGGCTTTCAATATGGCGGGATTGGCTGCTGGTTGTGCAGGGTTTTATGAGCTTTGTGTGACAGATCTCCTCGAGCCCTTCTCTCTGTACCTGCGTGATTCTAACATTGCTTGACACTTCTGCTGATGCATAATTCAGCAAGGAACTAATTACCCTGGCAGCTGGTACAAAGAAATTTCCTCCCTGCCATACTGTTGCAGCAGCACCTCATACTTTGTCAACAGAGATTTTCCTGCTGCCGGGCGCAGAACCTCACACTGAAAGTAAACTGCAGCCATGTTAACAATCCAACCTTTGAATGAAAGGGAAACCGAGCTGCTTCTCAGGGTTAACAGTGTGACAAGCAGACAATCTCCATGTGACACACTGATGAATATAAACTCCAAGGCTGACTGCACCTACAACGCTCGATCAAACCAACGGGTGCACTGTTGTTTGAAAAAGCAGAATAAAATGTGGATTTAGAAGCGGTAAAGTCTGAGGGTGAAACATTGAGCCGACAAAGAGGTTGGCTCTAAAAGTCAGACCATCGGCATTAGGCTCCATGTTCCTACTTTGTCCTAACAGCATGCGATCCTCAGATATCAGGTAGCATCGCTTAGCATCAGATGCTCGCTGCCCAAACTGCAACCTGGTACTTTTTTTTTAATATAAAGAGAAGTGTTGAAGTAATCGAAATCAGTCTTGGTCTCCACACTGGTCTCATGAGCACTTTTTCAAGGTCTCGCTCTGGTCTTGAAATCTTGTCTCAGTCTCTTACTGGGCAGACTCCGAATCAAGACCACCACTGATAGGCTATGTTTCTACATCTCATTAATGTGATCAGAATAAATTTGAGTTATTTGTAGTTTGATTATTTTCCTCCGGTGTTACGGTCTGAGTGAGTGACTAAAAAAAGGATTTTTATGGTCTTGGTCTTGTCTCTGTCTCACTCTGCCTTGGTCCTGGTCTTGACCCGTTCTCGATCCCTAAATGTCTTGGTCTTTTTTTGATCTCAATTAGTATGTTCTTGACTACAATACTGATATAGACGAGATCCTTTTAGATGTCATTGTAACAGAGCTATTGAATTTGAAGCGAGTGGAATTATGCGTTACTGCAAAAAACACCAAAAAACTCCAAACACCGATCCTCACAATAAATATTAATGGACATTACACCTCTTCTTCTCCCCTGAATCACTTATTGGCTCCTGCCAGTTAAATCATTGGTTCTGAGCTGTGTAAAAGATGGAAAATGGTCCAAGAATGTGCAAGTATTTGCACATCCTCCGAACATCCCGGTGCCAGAAGACCCCCGAAGCTAATGTCACCGCGGTTATGACTGTAAGAATCACTGTTTTTATAATCAGGCAGCTCATTTGGATATGCATCAGTCATGCTCCAGGCGACTGTTTAGAAACACTTCTCTTCCTCTGAGAAAATGCAAGACTGTCGTTTAACATTCAAATGAGCTGTTTTATTCAAAGCACAAAAAAACTATATATATATATATATATATATTGTTCCTCTTTTCCAACACTAATCGGCAATTTTAACAAATCATTGCAATACTATTTTTTAGATAAAACATGTTTATTCGAGCAGCATTCTTCCACTCTAACTGATTAGTACATAAAAAAAACTTTTGAATTAGTGTTTGAAGAGACAATGTGACATATGTTGATTCTTAATGCACCATATGTATGATGTGATAAATAGCATTTGGGGTTTGCTGTAGGGGACGATGCATTGCACATATTTAGCTTGACAGATAACTTATTCAGATGTAGATATAATGAGAGAGACGTCATATATTTTGAATATTTCTGCCTCCAGATTCTTCATCAGCCCCCCTAAAGAGACCGTGCAGCAGCAATGCCCTCTGCTAATTTCAACATTAACAATTCTGACAGTCGGTGAGGCGTGATACAATGAGACGTTTGTGAGTCATTAGAAGACTGAGATGTTATTTCCTACATTATTTAAACATACTTTAACCACCGTTTGGACTACAAGAACAAAAATAAAGGTCTCTTCAGAAAGCGAGTCACAAAAGTAATTTATATGTGTGAACTATTGTTTGAATAAGGCCGGCTTATTCACAGATCACAGTATGTTTTTGAATCGGAAACATTACTCCTGAATTCAGTAACCGAGGTATCGATTGGAGCAGCATAGTCACGTAATCAGAATTTCATTGGCTACGACAATAGTCACTTAGTCACGTGCAAGGCCGGGTGTAAATACATCAAAAATAGGGCCAGACCTCCTTTAACTCTTATCCGCTTTTATAGGCTGGGTACAGTAAAATGGAAATTCTTCATTGGTTAAGCAGGTGTCAATCCATTGGTCAGAGTTTTGTGGCCATTTTGAAAAAAATGTGTTTACATTTGTTAATTGAAGACAAGCTTGGTAAAAGAGCACTGAGAGAAAGCCACCAAATCAAAAATGAAGAAGAACTTCACACATCAACACTGACGTCCAGAGTAACATGACCCACATGGTTTCAAACAAGGCCACATAATCGTGCTTTTAATTACACTTACATTAATCCTGTTTAGTTCTTTTCAGTTCCTATTTGCAGGTGCAATAAGTGTTGTTTGTTGTTTTATTGGTGTGTATTTCTCTGTCTGTTCGATGCTTGTTGTTTAACTCTGCGTTTGTTTGTTGATTCTACTGTAGAGGCAGAAACGTTAGAGCAGCACCAGAGTCCAACACAAATTTCCCTAAGGGGACAATAAGTCATATGGTGTGTTATAAATAAACACAAGTATTATACAACAGGTAATGTGAGTGTCAACACCCTAGAATAAGCATGGATGTCTCGGGAAACTGCAGACATTACATATCACAGTTTTTTCATGTGCATGAAATAGAAGAATGTCATGGAAATAAGCTTCAGTTTCTCTGGCAGTGTTAACGCCGTTGTTGTCAAAGTCTGTTTGGAAACGGTTCTCCTCTCAGCCTGTGCATACTTATTATCTTTTCCTGGACTAAAACACGTAAAAAACAAACAAACAAAGAAAGCAGGTCAGAAAGTGAGAGAGGATGATGAGTGTATGATAACTGTCTGAGAACAGATGGGAGTGCACATGCTTACGGTCGACTGTGGAGGTTAATTGTTTATTTGCTCCAGTGGACGACGTCTGTTTAGATTATTGTTATCAGGAGGAATTGAAAAATTCCACAGCCAAGGCCTTTAAAGAGCCCAGCTATCTGCAGGCCATTGCGTTATCTTCAAATATAAAAGGACGGAGGCTATTATAGGCGCAGTGTGATACTCTGAGACACCAGAGGCGCTGGCAAGTGTGACATGGAAAGACTGTGATGCCTTCATTTTTTGGCTAAGAAGTTTTGACTGGGTGTCGACCCACAGGCTCGGAGCGATGATGTGATGAGAGTGACAGTTGACAGTTTGTTGAGCATGCGGGTTTTGCTTGCTTTTACAGAGCGTCCGGAGAGGTTTTCAGCCGTGTCGCCGGAGGGAAATGATCTATAACCCGATGGAAAAGCTTTCCGACATAAAGCGACGTCCTTATTATCTTTGTCAGAAAAAATCCACACAGGAGTTGTGTGGATCTTGTGATTGTGCCGTCACGATAGGTTGCGACACAAACATGTCATGTTTGCATGTTCAGAATGGGAATGCTAGCATGCTAATGTTTCAGGGAAGTCTTCACTCGTTTTCCACACCTCAGGTAAGCATGAGAATATTGTTATTTTAGGAAATCATGCACTAAATAAGAGCTGTGGAAGGCCGGGTGAATAATAGTTCAGATCTTCATTCAGAAATATAAAGATCTGTGTTTAGTCTGCAGAGGAAGCCAAGATTTAATCAAACAGGTTCATCAGTTATATCGCCTGTCACGATCGGGATCCACCCCACGATGCTCTTCATTACCCTTTTTGGTTGCGCTAATCTAATCTGGACAACCTTAATGTTCCGCATCAGTGGACCTCATTTAAAGTCCAGACCAATAACATTGGCTAATATAACTCACACCACCTGCTAATGTCCATGATATCAAAGCTTCTGACCACAGTGCTCTGTCCAAAGCTACAATAGTGCACTTCAGGAACAACTGGAATATTCAACTTCATCTTTCAAGACGTGAGAGCAATAAAACGATACGCTTTCTCTTCCTAGTATTAGCATCCACTCAATATAAAAATAAAACACAATATACAGACTCACGATCATATTTTATTATCACTTTATCAACATTACATGCCCAACATTATTCCTCTGTGATCTCGTAGTTCTCCTGTGATGTGTGAGTAGCTGCTCATCGCTACGTTACGCTACGCTCATGCTCTGGATGCGGATCCAGCAGGGCAGCGCGCACGCCATCCGACGGAGCGAAACCGCGGCTCTGACAGCGAGTATGTGTGAATCAGGGGTTACAGTATATATTATCGTTGCATAGCAAATTGTTTACAGCTTGAGAGAGAAAAAAAAATCTGTAACCTGTTGGAAAAACGTTCAGATCTTCATTCCTGGTGCTTGTCACCTTGTGAGACAAAGTTTTTTTAAATGTGAAAATACGATGTGGAGAAGAAAATCTCGTCACAAGGATTGCTCGTAAATATGTCAGCTCTATGACACAAGGTTACATCCAGCTGATAATGTTTGAGTTGGTATTTTAACACATTCCCTTTATTTATCTGAGCTCATTCAGTAAGTAGCATGTTCGCTTCAAACTGGACTCGTGGTCGTCTTGGCAGCTGAGCCAGGCTCCTCGCTCTCCATGACAGTGTCACATTTTGAGCGGATCACTAGAATCCAATTAATCTTGGTTATATCCATATAAAGCCCTCCTGCTATTTCATCTAATGAAGACAGTCCCCTTCACCCTCTCCCTGCTCTGTGTTCTCATGACAACAGGCTCCCCGTCCAATACTGCCAAACTGCTTTGTTGCCGTGACTTCCAGGCTCTCACGGTTCCCTCACCGCCTCACAACAGCAGGCAAGAGATCAAAACAATCCGCAGTATGTTATTGCTGTGGTTACGGCCTCATTACGATGGATGCTTTGAGAATATGAACGTGATTTTTGATTTTGTTACAACAAACAAAAGGCCGAGCGAAGCCTCCTGGCGATGAGCATTATTAATTGTTGATGTTCGGGGTTATCCTTGATGCCACAAGAATTCCTATCAGCTGAAATAAGTCGTTCAAGATGAAAGTGTTTAAACCTACTTTATATATTTTCCTTCCTCCAGATTGAGGGTGAGCTTAGTAAACAAAGGGACATTAAGCCCATCTTGTGCGCTCAAAGTGTCTGTTGGACCCGATTAGTGAGTCCAACAGACGCAGCAGAAGATTGGGCCCAGATGGAGAGCTTCTTGTTCTCAGAGTTTAGCAAAGAGGCAACACATCATCTGACAAGGACAAAAAAGCCTTAAAAGCACAAGGCCAGATTCAGAACGACACATTTCAACGGAAATAACCAGACTAAAGCTGCCGTCACACGTGTTTCAGGACGGCCTGCTCCTGAAATCCTCCTGAGTGAAGTTTTCCTGTCAGAGATGAGGTCGGGAGGAGTCTCAGGAGGTAATACGTGACAGAAACAGAGATGCAGAAATCCAAGATGGTAGATGATGAGAGTATTATACTTTATATAAATGCTTTACTTAATTGAAGATATTTACGGGATCAATGGATGAGTGTAAATGGACATACAGTACTGGTGAGCAGGGAAGTGTGTGAGGCAGCTTTTTTATGTTTGCACTGGTTGTTTGTAACAAAAAAATCAGTTTCAAGTCTATTTAAAAAAATCTCCCCGTTGGCGTTCACACATGCAGCTCACCTCGGAAAAATCAGGAGTTTAATGCATTTATGAAAACAACATTTAAATCAACCTTTCAATAAACTTTAAAATGTGCACTGTAAAACTGTTGATAATCAAAGTATAATACAGGCTGCTGGTTGCAGCATACTTGGTGTTTCAGGGCCTTAAAAGGAAGGTATGATTACAAAACAGTACAATACGACCTTAAGAAGAGCCTGGGAGTCGGGTAGACGTAACTTTCAGCATAAGAATAACGAAATGAAAACCCAACTGAGACTACACAGTAGTCTAGAAAATATTTGTGAGAGTGGTGAACGGGGTCAAAGTAGAATCCCACTAATGGAAAACACCCAGGCAGACCTGGATCTGTTCCACCTGTTAGTGAGAGCAATAAAAGGTGCTATTTTCAACACACAGCATCAGATAGTGTTGCCTGTTAGCTAATAGTTTTTTTTTTTTGTATTTGTGAGGTTTTTATATTAAAAAAAGTTTTCTCCAAACTGAGAGTGAGCATTTTCAGAAGCTCTGACAGTTCTGCATGAGCTGTTTATGAAGCAGCTCACTCTGCCTCTGTGGAGTGAAAGCTTTTACAGGGACATATCCACTCCATTAAGGCGTGACCATGACATCCCTGAAGGACGTCCAAGGACAGTTAAGTTGCCTCGACTGTTTTATCTTCATCTATCTCGCTCTCCGTCACAGACAGACCTTTCCTCTTTGATCGCCTCTTTTTGTTTTAGACACCATTCTGCATTGTCAGTTGCACGAACGGAAACTTCTCTTTCCGTTCTGAATCCTGAAAACAAACAAACCACTCAGCTGTTTAGCTTTTAGAGGAGATGAACAAAAACAAAACATGCGTACAGTAAGCCTTGCTTTGATGTCATATTGCATCAGTAACAGTGCAGGGGAAGCTGCAGCGTTTACCATGCATGCAACCATTTTACATACATTATTCAACATCACATCCACTATCCATCTGAATGTCCCTCAGTTGTACTATCCATTGCACTAATCCACCCTCATTCAAAGCTCATTCTCTCTCATGGCCTTCTCCCCGTAGCCACACACAAGCCTCAGCTCCGCACTGTCAGCTTAAAGCAGGATCACACACGGCTGTCAGCATCGAGATGTGATCAAAGCAGCTTGCAGATGAGCCATGCCAATAGCATACCTTCAGTGTGACTTCACAGCGAAAGACCTCTGAACAGCAGGGAAGGCCAAATCCGACTCATTCATAAAACAGTAGATGGCCTCTTAACAATTATCAGCAGGCTGCTGAACTTCCAGGCTGCGGTGAACAGGAGCACGGAGGTTAGGAAGGAAAACATAAATAATGCAATCTATGGCAAATTTTTAACAGATTGCTTTCCCTACATCCATAAGTTCCTTTGACAGGATCAACCGTTCATACGTTTTATAATTCAAGACCATGAGCAGGCACATTCAAACAATAATGGTTAAAGCAATCTGTGGAGGATGCAGGCAAACAAAAGATGGTCTCGTGGGGAAGTCCAACATGTGACGACCCTGCTGGTTTCTTGTTTTGCTGTTTCGGTTGTTCAAACGTTTCAGATGCCAGCGGGAGTCGCCGTCAGGGAGAAAGAGATGGGGAGAGGCTGCTGCCTAATGCTCCTTTTTACTTTATATTTTGTATGTGTCGATAAACTTTTTGAGAGTAACTCCTCACTGTTCTTTTAACAGTTTGCATGAAGGGTTAGTCTGTATTGCTGTTTAACCTCGCAGTCGAGTTCACAACCAGCTATGCCACAAACATAATTGACTTTGCACATGGCATGTTCCTCAAGAAAGCCTCTAGAAGGCAAACTTAATAGCTTATGCTGTCTGTAACGAGCAGATGTGCAGGATGCAAACAACAGACATGGAGACACTGGGGAAGGTAACTATGAGCTTAATTTTGAGATCCGAATTAAGATAATATTAAAGCAGTAATATATAACTAAGTGAGTGTGCACACAGGTCAGCATGTGGTGGACACTGTAGCTTCAGTGTTTAGCCAGCTCTGCATGGGTCTGTAAAGCTTTCTGCGTTCTAACCTCTCTCCATGTTTCAAAAGCATCTCCAACATTGATCCTAGTTTGAGCAGCTTTCTGCTGCTGGAGCTTATTAGAAACATGCAGAGGCTTTTTAGCTCGGGTACAATCACTTCTATCTGAAGCAGTTCCACTGCCCGCTTCCATCGCTGCAACACTTGTTGCTTTGCTGTTTACCTGGAAAACTGAGGGGCGTCCAAAACGGCGGTAGGGGTGCCTAAAAACTCCTTCTCCCAACCTTCTCTGGTCCAAACAAATCCAGAACATTCAGGAGCAGAATCTAAAGTTAGAAGGAGGACATACTGGCTGCTGCATTGTTGTCAGAGAAGCTTCAACACAGCACTTTATTATTTTGTTTAGTAGATATCCTGCAAATTGGATGTTTAAGTGATAACCATGATGTAGGGGAGGAAACATAACATATACAGTGCATAATATAAATCCACAAGTAACACAATAATAATAAAGATAATAAAGGACAATAATCTTGCACAGAGAGAAACTTCTGTTTAGACACAGGAGCTCAGCTCTGTCTTACAGCATGAGTTTCTAATTTGAGCAAGAAAACCAGAGCTCTGGCCCGTATCGAAACATATGGAGAGCAGGAAATTATCTGTGCAAATAACACGCTTTAAAAAGAAAAACTAATGAAGGGGGACTTAGTGAAGCGAGGTCCATTTTACAGTACACTACACCTTGAGACAGTGACAGAGGGAGCTCCACAGATAGGCCGGGGGAAGGCAATGGTGTTGTCGATGAAAGAACCCAACTTCCTCACTTCATCATTTATCTTGGTCCGAGCAGTGTACACAGACGTCCACCCTGCAGCCTGCAACCACACCGATGATGCATCCACATGCAGTGCTTTTGATAACGGAGAATGGTGGGAAATGAAGTAGTCAACAAAAGAGTCGAGATTTATAATGTGTACTTTAGCAGGCAGGACATTTTTTGGCTTGTTTTTCAGATTCTTAGTAAGGCCTGTATCTATACTTGTCTTGGTCTTATCTCCGAGCATATGGAGAGTGTTGTAAAGAAAGGTCCGCTCTGGTCTCCATGCCAACATTATTTTGCAAATTACCAGCCACCCTGTGCAGACCTTGAAACACAGGAACACCAAAATGTATGTGCATATGTTTACATGCAAACGCAAACCTTGACTCGGCCTCTCACTCCGAGCTCTACTGCTGTAACTAACACCGGTTGATTAATGGAGGGAACCAGTGTAGCCCGAGGAAGAGATAAGCAGCCTATCGCAGCTCTGAAGCTTTTCTATGTGACCTTGAGAGAGAGAGAGCGCTGCACTGTACATGGAAATAAACCTAAGGCTGCTATTAGCTCGGCTCTCCTTCATTTGGCCAAGCTTCAGTGTCAAACTGCTGTCTGCTTACGTTGAGAATGCACAGCCTCAAGAGTTTTAGAGTTCAAGAGTGACACGAGAAAATACATGTAACAGGGAGCTTTGGAGTCCCATCGATGGAGGTCGCCATGCTCGAAATCCTTTCTCAGCCTGACTTTCAGTCAACCTAATGACAGGCTGAGAGCTAGAGCGGAGGCGGGTTTTTTTTTTGTTTTGTTTTTTTTGGGGGGGGGGAGGGTGGGGATATGACAGCTGAAGAGCGACAGGAAATGTTGGGAGGAGAGAGAAGGGGGATGACGTGCAGCAAAGGGTCAAAGTCGGATTTGAACCCTCGGTAGTTGCAATATGGACTATTGCTTCTGTACATGGGGCGTGCTACATAAATGTTAGGCTCTCCGGCGCCCCCTGAGGTGGGTTTTAAGTCTCTACACTAACCATCAGGTCAGCGATGCGCCTTATTGTCTATAACTCATATTCGTCTTTAAGGCGAATTTGTTTGCCTGGGCCAGCCAGCCTCTAGTGGACACTGGACAAACTGCCGCTTGTGTCGTAGCCTGTGTGACTGTGAATAGAAACTGTACCTGATGTCACCATTTTGTTTTTTGCACTGCTGTTCTGAGACCTCAAGTTGTTCATCTCTCGGCGAGAGTAGTTGGGTTTTTTGAAAGCTACTTCATCAAACTTAAACAGTATGCATAAGGCTCTTTCATTAGCTGGCTAATTGGATAGTTAGAGCCATTGTTTCTATTTATGATGGCGGCCGATTGTAGCTCCTCTTAAAGAAACTAAAGCAAAGGCTCAAAGAAGAAATACAGGTACAAGCGCAGGCTGCACACAGAAAACCCAGAGCATGGACATAATATACAGGTCCTGTATATCGCTCCTGAGCTGGTGGGGTTTTTGGCCTTGCTCAAGGGTACCTCTGCAGTTCTCAGATAGTGAACAGGCAACTCTCCAGCTACCAGACCAATAACCAGTTTCAGGACTTGAAACCTGCAAACAGTCTGATCTACTGAAGCACCCAAACCATAAACTCTTATAACAGTCTGATTTTAGATGGAAACTTTTAACTGTTAAAATGTTGCACAATGAGATTTAAAAAAAATAAAAATAAAACCACAACATATTTAAAATCAGCACAGACAAAAAGGAGGTGACACTGTTGTTTAGTTCATCCTGTGTTTTATAATCCCTCACCTGCTCTCTCATGGATGTTCTAAGTAACACTAATATGAAGCCACGTTGTGTTTTTAATGGAATTGTGCGGCGGCGCTCAGCGGGAGGGCCGAGTCTGTTTCACGAGCTTATCAATGCACTTTGAAAAATTCAAATGAACTCCATTTTTAATGCACATTTAACCAGCTTAAGTAGAGCAGGCCTCATTTTACCCCGGGGGGCTGTGACTCTTTTTTCTTCTTCTTTTTTTTTATGTCCATTATTATTACGAAAATGGGCTAAAAAAAAAAACCGTGTTATCTTCATACAGCTTGGTTTTCATTTGTAATGGTAGAAAAAGCTCTTGCAGTCTGTGATTCTGATTGCGGCACAGCAGAATATTGCTGTTTCATTGTTATTCAGCTGCCTGGTCCACACAAAAGGTTTGCCATGCACCCTGGCAGCGCTCTGTTGGCTCCCAACAGCAGAGTGACTGAAAGGTCAGCCTGTCTGTTCATTTCGCAGCATGAAGGAACAGCAGCAGGGTTATACCACGTGAACAGGCCGTGCGTCACTCGGCGGACACACACGGCTAGGATATGTAAAGCCTCATCATTAGTCAGTGAACGAGTAGATAAACCTGAAATGTTCGTGAACACAAACAGCTGCTGCATTGAAGGAGAGAATCAGAGAATATTCCTCCTGTTGCTGTGACACTCATGGTGGCAAAGAAGATAGATATATATATTTTTTTATTTGATAAGCAGTGTGTGATATCTTTATTCTCCCTGACAGCTAAAAGTGGTGTGGTATTAAGAAATGCACTGCTGCCTGGTTCACACATGCATTTCTATTAAGCTGTCAGCATGTAACCTTTCAAACTCAAAACAGACACATCTGTCATTTTTACGCCGCAGACAAAGAGCCCTCTGCTCGCTGACGGATCCTCCGTTTGCCGCTTCTGCTGCCGCGTGTGGGAGAATATATTCACACATTGTCTGCTCTGGAAAACTGAGATCTTTTTTTTTTCTTCTCGTAGGAAATAAAACAACAAAACAAACAATACAATGTCTGTTATAGCTTTGCAGAACAGAACACGGGAATTATTTGTGACTGTTATTTGTCCTTTAAAAAACAGAATTCTGGAGATTAATGAAAATGGGGATAAATCAAACGTTTGTCTTTATTTAGAGGAAGTTTTTTCTTTCTTTAACTAGGTACACAAAATAATCAGATTCTGAATCTGATTCCCCCCTTCACACAAAAGGAAGCAAAGTCACGATTTTGTGCCTCTGAGGATTTTCTTGTCAGACTTTCCTCAAGTGTGAAGAGTGATCTGATCTTCGGAGTGAGTCACGCCATCAGAGGTTGAACTCCAACCTTAGGTCGTTGTTACCTTTTAAATGTAACGAGCTGAAGCTGCCAAATCAATGTGGGAAAAAAAAATGAAATCACTGTTTTAATGAGCTGGATGACTCACGAGCTGGAATGAGTCATTTTGCCATACATTGATCTGCACTTTCTTTTGGCAATGACAAAAAATGACACGCATAAAAAGGATATGGAAGCGATAAAATTTAATGATGGGTATTAAAAAACAGTCTCAGATCGTGCACAGAGAGGCTCGTAAAATTCATTTGAGTAGAAAAAATATATACTTTTCTCAGAGTTATTCAGTGAAGAGTTTATTTAACTTTATTTAGAAATGGCAATAATCGATCTACAGAGTGTGTATCCATTGGTTCTCCCTGTTGACCAAAGGATGCAAAGATAATTTGACAACTGAGGTGAACAAATAAAAAAGTTTGAAAACATGTAAAGCTCTCGCCTTCGCCATGCTCGTGCCATAACGCCACGCCTGAGAATAAATTGTCCATTTGCCCGTCCCATTCCAAGAAGCCCCAGTCAGGCGATGGCGTTGCACATCAGAGTAAACCGTTTACAGTTCAGGACAGGCTGATTCTCTCTGACAGAATCAAATTGCCATCGGAGCAGCCACTGACTGGAGTCATGCTCCTGATTCTGAGTCAAAGAGCCTCCTGTTTCTTCTTCTTTTTTTTTGCTCCACAAACAGAACTCTTTCCTGGCAGTGAATCCACTCAGCCCGAGCCTCCAGGGACAACCCTTTACTTTTAATTACAGCGGCATGATAAGAGCTGTACATGAAGATATATTGGTCATTAAAGTATAAGTAGGACAGAACTTTATGCAGGAGTAAGATGTTTGTTCAAGTTTAAGAAACTGCATCTGCACGAACTCAGCAAAAAGTCCTCATTTTGTGTGCACACCGTCGTAACTCTTTTTACTTTGGTCGATCAAAACTGTGAGATTATTAAAAAAAAAACACAAAGGACGTAATCTTTCTGTGCTGTGTGTTCATTAAAACATTCATTACACTGATGAGTCTGTATTTGCAGCGAAGCCTTTCATAGAAAACATTTTTAATCTTCTTCACCATAAAGGAGCTGTTCCTCTCAGGCCATTAATAAAGCTATTACATGACTTTCCATCAGCACCTCGGTGTGGCTGAGGGGGGGTGGACAGAGATGTCTGCGGCAGTGACGTGGGCCGTGGTAAAGAGGGAAAGAAGGAGGAATAGTGGGTCAGAGCTTCATCCTGTGTGCCTCAGGCGATGCCCTCAGCTCGACTCTGACAGCGCTGTCAGACTCAAATATCACACATTTCTGATTTTTACTGATTCCCTTTTTTAATCATTCTCAGGTTTCGGTCAGACTCATGGGCTCTGATTCACCGGCTGATGTCTGATTTTCATTTTAGCTTTTCAGGAGACTTCTGGGAACATGTCATTATTTGGTTTTCACAAGTAGTTTCTTCATTATATCACATCCTCATGGTCATTATCGTTCATATTGTTAAGGTCGTAGTGTTTCACAAAGAACTGGGTCTTTAGCTTTTTCTTAAAGGTGCAAAGAGACCTGTTGTGAAGGTCAGATCAGACGCCTTTCAGAGTAGTGGTTTGAGCGATTTTTTTAATCATTAGAGAGTGAACTGACGAAGATCTCGGCAGAGGCGATGGTCCCTTGATGTTGCTGTCATCCTCTCTGCCTGCTTGTTCATGGTGAATATTTCCTACAGCTCATCCTTCACACGGACATTTTACCAGGAGGTTTGCAGGGAAAATTACAGGTAAAGTCGAGCTGAAAAGTTGGGCTTTTTATTTCAAGCATGCACACTAGAATTAAAGTAGTATTAGTCGATTGCCAATATGTTAATCTGGGACTCACACATTTCACATTTCCAACTGAGTGTAGCCGCCACATTGTGTTTGGCTATTTTTGGCAAACTACAGGATTACACAGCTTCACTAAAGAGCGACCTCAGATACGAGAATGTGTTTGGACAACTTTAACGAGCAAATGTGACGAGCAAGTGGAAGAAAGTGCGAACAAACTCGACGTAGTTTGAGACAGCGAGCAGGCTGCAGAGGCTGCTGTGTAGAAGAGGCGTGATCATGACAGGTGCTTGATAACGTTAATTAAGGCCGGCAAATGTGAAATAATTGGGGGTGACGCGACCCCGCCTCTTCGTAGAATGACACCCTCGCACACATACGCAGATTATGATTTATTCCTTCTGATAAGTATCTCAGAAGTTGAAGTTCGCGGCGGTTGTAAACAACACCTTCCTCTGACTCCCCGTCAATCTCATATCAGCCGGTATCTGCAGAGGAATCCCCAAACCTCCCGAACATCAGAGGAGACATATTTGTTTGTGCTCCTGCGTCTGTTGGTTCTGCTACAGGGGGCTTGATTTGGAATATTAAGTAATGTTTTGGTGTCGTTTCAGACATCAATTACAGATCATCTGTGCTAATGAGCTACAGTTTCCTTCTGTTGAGAGAGTGTGGTGATGAAAGAACATCTCGAGGCTCCAGGAATTGATTGCATAATTGAACTCAGATACCTGTTTATTTTTCCTAATGCATGCAGAGGTCTGTGGTTAAACACTGGCTGGCGTGTGCATGCATCCCCCGTTCACACCTGCTCTTAAAGGATTTTCCTGAATTATCTGCGGGGGCTCATGCAGCTATTTTATCATGCAGTGCAAGACTCTCAGGGCTGGTGGAGAAAAAGTCTTAAAGTGTGTTCACTTAGAATTCAGGTTTCTGTGTAATAAAAACTCAAAGGGAGGCAAATCTCCTTTACACAAATAGGAGCGGAGATACTTTAAATAAGACGAGGTTATGATTGAATTTCTTTACTGGAGCACAACTTAAATGTTGAAGAGTGCAGGGTTCACATTATGAAACAACAACATAGTCTCATGAACTCCATCAGGGAGCTGCTGTGGCTCAGTTGGTAGAGTCATCGTGTCTCAACCGGGAGGTTGAGGGTTTGATCCCCAGCTCCTGCAGCAACATGTCCGATGTGTAATTGGGTAAGACACTTCATTTCAAATAACTCCTGCTGCTTTGGTGGTGTTGGGATCAATTATTTTTCATGTTCTCGCCGCTGCCCTCAGTGTAAGTAGATGTGACCTGCAGTGTAAAAGCGCTGTGAGAGCTTAAGTCCATTTACCGTTTACATTTCCTAAACTAGAGTTCAGATCAGCTGGATGGGGAATGTCTCTCTGTTCCAGAGGAAGAATCTGAGGTGCATTTAGTCAGCATGGTGTCGATCTGTGGAAATAACTTCCCGCTGACCTGGACAAACTGTCATTTCTTTTCAGAGCGCTCCTAAAACGTTCCTCTTCCCTTCGTTTGTTATGTTCAACGCTTTCTTCACGAGAGATTTCCATCTTTGACATTCAGGACTCTGAATCACACGGTGGGCTGTTAAGGTCATCTAATTGCTTTCCACACTAAAGGAACAGATCTGTCAAATCTGTCTCCATTTGTCATCATCTGCGGTGTCTCTCACATATACAGCAGCTGTTCAGATTGTAGTCATTTGTAAGCACGGGCCAGGATTAAGGTGCAAAGGTACGACGCCATGCATCAATCTGGTTCTTTTTTTTCATTAGTTTTCTGTCAAACATTGAACAGACACATTTTCTAATATACATCAGTTGACAGTGGGCTGGACTCTGAGGATTGGCTTTGCTTTCTCCCACATGTCATCTTCCCAAGGCTTTGATAGATGGCTCCTCTTTGTAAACAACAAAGTGTATCAAGGAGCAAAGGGAGGTGAGAGCCTGAACACAGTGGGAGGAGCTGATTACCTCTAATCTCTCTCTTTCCACTGTTTCCCAAAGCCCCCCTCACGCTCCTGTATACTCCATTCAAAATCACATTTGGCATGTTGTCAGAGGCTGCTGAATACAGTGCGAGGTGGGTGAAAAGGCGAGCGTTGCTCTCTTCGACGAGAGCCGATTACTTCCATGCCCCTGTGCCAGCGGGTCAGTAGACGTCATTGGCGTTCTTTAGCAAATGCACGATATTTTCCTGTTTTTTTTTTTTTTTCTGCCTACAGATCGTGTTTCGTACCCACATCCTCTTTTCTCTGTGTTTGATCGGAAAATAAGCGATCAAAAATAAAAAATATGCCGAGCAGTTTCCGTCATGCAGCGCTCGTTATCAACAGACTGTTGTCATGGAGACAGGACTGACGCGCAAAGCTTTTCTTCTCACTGCACAAACACCTCATGCAGCGCTTTTCTGCGCTCCCACTGACAAAGTACTTACATACAATACGTTATAAATGTAAAAATATTAAATAAATCATAAAGGACAAAATGTACATACGGTGCAGTAGATGAGCAGAGCAGTTGTGCAGGTATGTGCATGATTAACAAATACATTTCTCCTGTGCATGTAGACAGAAAATGTTGAAGTCCACTCAGTGTTAATGTAACACATAAAGCCTGATTTAGCTTCACATTACAGCACTGCTCTCAGAGTGCGGGGCCGGATGAAGGACTGTGTGGAGGGAGAGCAGGGGCATTATTAATGAGGCTGACAGCACAGGGGAAGAAAGTGTTCTTGTGGCGTGAGGTTTTGGTCCTGATGGACCGCAGCTTCTTACAGGAGGGGAGAGTCTTGATTAGTCCATGTTCAGGGTGAGAGGGGTCAGCCGCAGTTTTACCTGCACGCCTCAAGGTCCTGGAGGTGTGCAGGTCGTGGAGAGACGGTAGATTGCAGCCAATCATCCTCTCTGCAGAGTGCGGATGATACGCTGCAGCCGGCTCTTGTCCTTTGCTGCGGCTGCAGAGTGGCAGACTGTGATGGAGGAGGAGAGGACGGAGTCAATGATGGCAGTGTAGAGGTGCACTATCATGGTCTTAGGTTGAACTTCTTCAGCTGCGGGGGGAAGTACATCCTCTGCTGTGCTTTCTTTTCCTTTCAGCTATTTTCATTTTATTTTCCATCTGTAAACATTTCCTTTTTCTGTGGTTTTATAAATATTCTAACCTTGAATCTCCAAGAAGTTCCCGAGGGTTTTTCAAAATAAAAGCGGCTTTGGCACTAATGGTATGTGCAGAGACGATAGGCCTTCAAGTGGCTGGCTCTGGCTCTTTTTCCCATTGCCTCTCTCCCACTATCCTGCTCTACCCACTTTCCTATCTGAGTAAAAAAACCTCAGAATAAATCCTAAAAATTAAAAATATAAAAGCAGGTTAGCGTCCAAACAGGAAGTAAAATACCCTACACTTAAAAATGAAAACTAAAAGCTTAACAAGATGTTTTAAAATGCAAAATAATGGAATCTCAAACATGCAATTAAAAATGCAATTAATTGTTTTTAACTAGAGAAATTCAGAGGTTAATCACAATTTAAAAAATGAACTGTCAGACAATTCAAGCTGTAACCTAATGCAAAGCAGCAAAAAAAAAAAAAAAGAGATCCTCCTGCGTGGCTTAAGGCCTGGGTGAGCCGGTAATACAACCTGAGGTGCTTGATTCTCTTTAGTCATAAATCCATCATATTGGCTACAAGATCCCTTTTTTATTTTCCATTGAAGGATATTGCTGGCTTAAGAATCCATCTTTCACTTCTATTGAGTTGTGATCTTCACATGTAGGACAGTCAGACGGATCTCAAACCTCGTGAATGAAATGCAGACGAACATTCAGATGCCTCTAAGCAGTCCTTCATATCACTCAGGTTATTATACGCAGACACCCGGCAACACTGAATAATCACATTATACAGACCGACGACATGTGAAAATGTTTTCTATGGGGTATGAAAGACACACTGCTTTACATTATTCAAAATGTCATCGCAATTCTACAGAAAACGTGGATAGGATGTTGTGTGCTGCATTTATATCAGCTCCAGAGAGGATAGCAAGGATACATTTTAGTCCCATTTTTGCAAATCAAACCTTGCTTTTCAAGGAGCCCCGGCCCCCAGATACCGGCTGAGGCAGCAGTGTAAACACATGCAAGAGGAGTTACTGACGCTGCGAGTTTGAAAGTTTTGTAAAAACATGATAATGGCTTTTAACAGCAATATTTTAAAAAACACTGTCAGTACCAGCCTCCTCCTATTTCAGAGTTCTCAAAACAGAGCTCAACAGTACCCGTACTGATTCCAGTAAAGTAAATGTTCCTGTTCAAATCCTTCAAGACCTTTCACAAAATCCTGACACACTGACGCCTTCGAAACAAGACAACCAGCTGTATTTGTGACTACAGTACATTTAATTATAGGCAACAAAACAATGAAAAAGTTAAAGGCACAACACTGCCTAAATCATTACCGTCCAGACTCAAGGAACTGTCACTCTTTTCTTTTCTATTAGACATCATACCCTACCTACTCTATCCTTAAAACTTGAATGTACAATTTAACATTATAGAGATTTAACAGTAAGTCTAGTAAACAATCCAGATATGAGGGGAGACACAAAGTGGCCTGTGACTGTCGCCAGGCGCTGGGAAAGAATGGGTGGAAATCCGAGGACGTGTTATAAAGACCTTCAAAGGACTTTCACCTGGCAGGCTGGCTCCATAACCATTTTAGACTAACAGTAGATGTTGACATTTTGGATTAGAGGTTGACTCTCTTCAAGTGTTAGTTGAAGTGGAACCTTTTTGTGTTGGGGAAAAAAAAAAAAAAAAAAAAGCAAAAGTGCAAAACACTGCAGTTCCTCGAGTTTCCACTTGAGGCTGTCTACAGGAGCCTGTTGGAATCACATAGACACCCATCATAAAACGTCCATTCTGGCAGCAGATTGTTGTTTGGCAGCACTTGTTTACAGCCTGGTTCAATAATTCAGGTGTTTACTGGCACACACTGCACAACGGGTGGGTGACTTTTTTTTTTTTTTTTTTTTTATATATAACTCATGCGATTTGATACTGAAGGGATAAACAGGCTGATTTGACAGACTGGCATGTTGGAGCTGTTTCCCAGGAGGCTAAAGGCCGATTCAGATCCACAATGTGAGGTTGATTGAAAATTAGTATAATAAAGTGAAGCTTCAAAGTTCACATATATTATGAAAGCACATAGAAAGATATATAATTATAACTTTCATCTTGACTGTGGAGCCCTGCAAGTAGCGCAGGATTCCTAAATTGCCACTTCAGGCCACTGAACATTTTGCCTTATTTAACATGGTTGGAGTCACAATGTGATTTCACTGCGTATGTCGGCATTATACATGATGTTTCTAAATCTCTAAAACAACTCAAATATTCACTGACAAAGAAACAGCAGCATGATGATGTTACAACTAATCTCCAGCCAAATAATGACCCTTTTGTTATCGTTCATCGTTACCAATTCATCATCATTAGGTGGATAAACTCCTCCCTTCACTTCTCTCTGTTTGAGATGTGCATGACGGTGTCGCAGCTCTGTCCGCCACGCCGAACAGAGTTATCCATCTCTCAGCCAGCACCCTGCACCCACTCCACTATGTTCCTAATGATCACCTCCCCTGAAGCTCTACCTCACCGTGGAGCGGGGCGGACATGTGATCACTCCCTCTCCTTTCAGTTATTCTATCAGTGGCAGCGACTTACAATTTTCACCTGCTCTATTTGACTCTTTGCGCGAGAGTAAAACAGCGGATTCTACGGTGTCCTGGCGATGATGAAGAAAATATTAAGAGTTAGTTGTGGCCATGAGAAAATGTGCCGCGTAGCCATGCAGGAACAGAATCGGATCCAGCAGCCGACAATAAGTCAATACATGTTTGATGTTGAACACTTAGGATAAGATTTAAAAAACTTACAAATAATGATTGAGCAACACCCAGGCAGCACTCCATGCTATCTGCTTAGAGAGAGAGAGAGTCAGTTGAAATGGATGAGCAAGAGTGATGAGTGGCCTTTTAGTATTTGTGCAATAGATAACAAATCTAATGGATGTCAAGTTTGCTCCTCCTCCAGCGGGCCATGACTCAAACACTGCAAATCAAAATGCATCCCTACATGTTATCTCATGATCCCATCTTACCACGTCTTATTATCTCATGGCCATCGCTCCTTTAACTCGTGGCCACGTGTCATCATGTCATGGCCACAAGATGCCATCACCAGGATCAAATGATATTCTTAACGTTTTGCATTTACGCAGCAACATTTCAAAGATGATTAAATTGGTGCCTGAGAAGAGATGAATACTGTATGCCTTTAAAAGAGTGGAGATTGGTGACAGTTCTTCGTGAACCGGCTTCGTGTGATGCGGGTCCTCCATAGACCTCAACGCTCCACTGCACAACTGCACAGACGTTTGTGAAAACCCTTTAGTTCGCCGTTGTCATCCCATTGATTTGTGTGTCTCTCATTCCCGTTCATTGACTCCCCTCCTTTGCCCTTCTTTTGTGGATTTTGCCCTCCCTCCTGGTAAGTCAATGTGACATGCATGGGTCCTCCGTGATGCTCTGTCTGCATTGAGGTGAGAGGAAAAGCCCCGAGCTCGGAGCGGCGCCGGTTGTCTAAATCGGTTTAGCTTTGAAGCTCTGTTCCTGCAGGAGGGCAAGTGGGTGTAGATGTGAACTCAAAGTGCCAGCGCTGATGTCCAACTATGGAGGTGAAACTCTTGGGTTACACTTAACACCAACCATCATTCATGCACAGTAAATTGATTTAGTATATTTACTTTGAAGCTGTTTGGTTTTCGTCTCTTTTCAGGAATTGATGTCTCCATCTTTCCGAGACCGGGGACCAGAGACCGAAGCCCCCACTTTGTTCATTAACAGGTCGGTTTTTTTTAACTGTATGAGTTAAAACGTACAAAGTCAAGGAAGTAGATCCAAAATCTGTCAAAATCTGATTCTGATTCAAATCTGTTTTCTGTAGCACTTTTCTCGTTTGGGGTCGCGGGGCGCTGGAGCCGATCCCAGCTGTCATTGAGTGAGAGGCGGGGTTACACCCTCAACTGTTCGCCAGTCAATCACAAGGCATAAAGAAACAGAGGACCAGTCACACTCACATTCACACCTACGGACAATTCATCTAACCAGCATGACGTTGGACTCTGAGTCCCCACACATGCACAGAGAGAACATGCAAACTTCACACAGAGAGGCTCCTGCCAGACGAGGATTCCTATCAGGAAACAGTACGAACCACAGCACCAGATTAACATTAGATGTACAGTTTATTAATGATGTTATTTTGAAATTAAACCAAATGTAAAGATGTGTTATTCTTTCAATTACAGAGATAAAAAACGGAGTATTTTCCTGCCATGCTGCTCCTTCTGCCTACGAATCACAGATGAATGCATGTAGTTATTTATTTTCTTACTCCAGAGTGTGTGAGCACTTTCACACATAAACAGTTCACACCAGAGTTCAAGCTGTTTTTTTTTTTTTTAAATGTTCTGTCGTCATTCAGAAGCAGCGTACCTTTCATTTTTGCTCCGCTGAGTTCCTCGAAGCGTGAAGAGGCTGAACAAGCAAGACGTCTGCTATTATCACAGCGCTGCCACTTTGCCGTTGAAGGGACGTGCGTCACTGATAATTTGCTGTGATTGTCCTTTTTTTAAATGAGGATCAGTAGGACAATTAGTCCAGAGAAGCATTACACCATCTTGATGCAGAGAGGGAGGATTGTGGCAGATTGTTGCTGCTTGACATGCTGCAGAGTTGGATGTGAGTCACTCATTAAGCCATTAAGTGCTTTTAAGCTCAATATGCCTTCTGTAGAGGACCTCCAAGATTTACGCTTCCTCTCCAGGCTGGGAAAAAGACAAATCTGAGAGCACATGTTTAATTTGCTCTGACAAATGTGTCTGGTCCCTTCTTGTTTTTCAGACAGATTTTAATCGAGCCTGATTTCTGTCGGCCCAATCATAACCTTTTATTCAACACGCAGAGGTGGCACACATTTCACTCGAGTGGGTCTGATAAAGCTATAATACTTCTACTAGAGCTCGAGTACAGTTTGCAACATCTCTCATAGTTTTGCTGTCGTGAATCTGAATTTTATTCTGAGTAACTCTTGGCTTAGTGTGCAACGTTTTTCATTTTGAATTTCCTGCATAAATTGGATTCCTAAAATGGTGTTCTTCTGATTGGTCGATCGGTTCAAAGGCATTTCGGTCCACACTAGGTTGTACCAACCTTTAAAAAGTTAAGCCCTTGACACGTCAAAGAGGTTGTTGGACCTACTTGCAGTCGGCTTTTGTGGTGGGTCCAGTTCCATCGCTACCCGTGTCCCTGTCGGCTTTCTTTTTGTTGAATCTCTGTCTGTGAAAGGAATCTCTCTGATTGTCTAAACAGGTTTAATTTATCTCCAGCATGTTGTTTTAGCATCCACGCTTTCACCCATTAGTGCAGTCTCTCCTTATCCATCGCCTCTGTTTTTCTTTTTCCACTAAAAGACCGACGTCTGACAACACCAGCACCATTTGTCGTCACCAGTTCGTTGCTGTCCTGTCGCTCGGTGTGTCAGGGCCTTTAAAACAACAAAATGAACAGAGGCTTCCTGGCCCTTCAAAAGCCACTTCTTTTCTGAGCTGTGAAATAAATTAAGCTCGTGTTAAGAACGGGAATAGAGTTAGTGCAACACAACCGTGCTGTCACAATGTGTACATCTGTTTGCACTCTGCAGCAGGAGCAAAGCTATTGTAAATAGTGAGCAGCAGTAATGGTGACTTTGATTTGTTCTCAACAGATGTTCAAGCCTGCAACGGTCCCTTGATTGTTCCTCTCTCTCTCACACACACACACACACACACACACACACACACACACACCTCTGTTCTCCGGAAGCTACGACAAACGCAGCGGGGAAACCCACAAATAACTTCAGCTACACAAACATGACCAACAAAAGTCAACATGATCCTTTTGAAAGCTGTTTGCTTTCTTAATGAGATTCGAGATGCAGTGTGACATTTACTGATATGTAGCATGTTGTTACTCTTGTTTGGATATTACAAGACGGCTTTGGAAGAAAAGGATGCACAGCAAGAGATTACACTCATCGGTGTGATTTATATTTTCTGATGGAGTTCTTCATGGATGAACGATCGGGTTGGCTCGAAGTTGCTTCACGTTTAAATGTCGGCTTTTGTTTAAACGGCGATGATGTAACCTCTGCAGGATTTCAGGGCACATAACAAAATACACCTTCGATCCTTCACCGTCAGTCTTCAAAGAGGAGCTCCGGACATGAAGGAGCTCAGTTTGCATATGACCCGGGGGGGGGGGGGGAGGCAGATCCCTTGATCAAACCCTGTTTTAACCTGACAAAGAGGTTATAAAGGGTGACCACAGGGATATCCATGCTGAGCTTCTGACCGCTGCTCGTTATGTTGGATTCATCTGCTCCAAAGGCACATCATACGCACACGCTCTTCCTCGTCGATGACCTCATTTACAGGCTGCCCTCCACTGTTTTTTTTTTCAACCTGGCCATGTGTGCCTGTTTTCCTTAACCCAATTTAGCCTTACACTGTAAGACACAGAGAGGCTAACGACGAGCCTGAGCTGCAGGCAAAACAGACAATATTCATGCAGTCTTTACTTTTGAGGGCAAAATATCACCATTGTTTGCATTTGAAATGCTTTCGTCTCACGAGGGCGGACAACAGACAGAGGAGGAATGTGCAGAATTTTAAACAAGCTACCAGAGACGTTCGGATTTATCATCTTTTCCTGAAATCATGAAAAGAAATTTGGAGATTTTATTCAGAGAAATGCAAATCATTGTGAGATAATGCGGTTCAAACTTACACAGGCACTGTAAAGGTATAGTCATCATGCTGGAGGAAGATTCTGGAGGCTGGGAGGGTCGGCTGGTCACGACAAACACAGAAAACAGCTGTTTTTTTACCCTCCAGCAGGTTTCCTGGGATCTGCAGCCAGCACAGATATTTTTTATATCTAGGTGAAGAAAAAACAGATAAAATGTGTTGTTTCCAAGGAGCCATAAGGAGCTACATTAGACATCAGAATAAGAGGGTTTGGGTGTATTGCCAAGTAGGTTTACTATTTCAAATATTAATAGAAGGGATTTACTAAATAAAAAGGAATAAAGCATAATAATGTTTTTTAATAGTTCTTCACAACAGACACTAAAAGTCTGTCCCCTTTAGTTTTCAGCCATGCAGAGCTCTGCCCGATGATCTCAGACTGAATCATAAGGGGTTAAATGCTCAGAAATATACAAAGGGTCCTGACCATGTCATGACCACGACGACACCTCTCTATTTCTGCCTTACTGCTCACACTGTGTGAAGATATACAAACATTGAGAAGTTGATTCAGTCTGGCTTCTCATTGATTGCTGATCTGTTGTTACGGCTGTGTGAATGTAACGCTGCTGTGACTGTTTCCTTTTACATGGTCTTGGTTTCTCTTAATAAGACTCGAGAGGCTGGCAAACTAAAGTGCCCGTCTGGGATTAATAAAGTTGTCTGCGTCTGAATCCAGGAGGACGCCGACTTTCTAGATGAGAAAAAAAAATAGGATAGTTTTAAATGCATCTTAGACGACAGATTCTATGGTTATAATTGTTGTATTCAGGATTGTATCAACAGCAGATCAATCAGGAGAGACTAAATTAATGAACAATTATTTAATTAACAATTCAGGAAATCAATGTGCAAAGTCTTCCTGCTTGAATTTACGCTGAGCTCCATCTCGTACTTATTTCAGATTATTTTACACGAACCTTCCCTCCGAAAGTTCACGCAGACGAGGTTTACAACGAGGTCACAGTTTTTAACGGAGCATTCGGAGGATGCATTCGTTTTATACAGGTGACAAGCAGATGCACGCACAGCGCTGCCTGCTTCATGGCTGTTAGTACGAGACGGCGTCAAACTGTGAGCAGAGACTGAAGTGTGCCACCGTCATGTAAACAAAACTACCCAGAAATATTTACAAATATAGAAATAGGAGCGGCAGTAGCTCAGTCTGTGCTGGAAAGGTGATAAGTCACTCCCTGAGTACTGCCGAGGTGCCCTTGAGCAAGACACCAAGTCTCCAACAGCTCTGGCACGCTCCGTGTGTAGCTGAGAAGCATGCCTCTAATAACAGCAGTGTAAAGCAGAATTTCCCTCCTAATAAAGTGTGTAAAAAGAAATAAGAAATACAATATATAAATATCACAGCAGCACTTTGCACAAGGTGATTCTTTCCCCAAGTGAATATGGTGACTGTTGTTCTTGTTGTGTAATAGAAAGAGAAAGGTAATTCAAAGATCAATACAAAACAAGTGACTCTGGTTCTGCCTCTTTCAATCAAAAAAAAAAAGAAATAGCCTCGTCGTGTTTAAAATGATTTCTATTGATGCGGGTCATTGATACGATGAGAAGCAGTTTGATAAGTAGTAAAACATGAAGAGTCTCCTCCTTGTCCTTGCTCAGCACACAGAGGGTCTCTGGAGAAGGTGATCGTCTGGTTGCTCTCTCCGAGCTGTCAGGAGGAAAGCATCGCCGCCGCCGCCGCTGCTGCTGCTGCTGCCTCCAGACTCCAGGCAGGGCACGCTGCCACCAAGTTGATAAAGTGAGCCATTTTGCACACAGGCAAGATTACTCTCAAGGACAGAGATTAAAGTGGCTTCTGTTTGAGTCGCAACTCCCCCAACACACACTTTAACACACGCGCACACACACGCATTAACAGAGAGAGAGAGAGAGAGAAGCACAGGGGCGTGCATTGATACTGATACCCGTTTGAATTCATTGTTTGCAAAGTGATTGCCGCATCAAAGCAGCACACATTACAGCTCGAGAAACAGTTTACATGCTGCTGAAAGATTCTTTGCATTAAAGGACTCCTTCACAAAGAGCTGCTCATCCTTTGCACAAAAGCACCTTCGCTTTTTAACAAATTAACACCATCTGCATCAACACTAACTGTTCAGACGACGGGTAGCGTCTCTATTCACTTCCTATACGGAGAGCCGGAGAGGCAGATGTGTAGTGCATTTTGGGACAGGACCAGAGCTTGTATTCTATACAAATGAGTCCAGGGACCTCTTTGTGTCTTTGTCCAATCAGGTGCATTCATTTTGACTACGTCACCTATTGAGGAACCCGAGTGGAAAAACTTGGCTATCAGGAGAGTCCAGGAGAAAATCCTAACAGGCTCCCGTTTCGATCCCTCACAAGGTAAATGTTCACTGCAAGATGGCTGCCCCGATGTTTGACCTGACCTGTTACTCACAAGTCTAGCTGATTGAATAATATGAGAAATGTGGGTTGCGATTCTTAATGAAGGAGTAGTTGGTGGGTCATAAGGCACGACCTCATGGAGTTAATCAAGGAATGATTCAATCTTATTGCCTCATAAACCAAGTAATAAAATCTGACTTTATGTTCAGAAAACACCTGCATGGATTCTTTGAAAGGAGTGATTGCATACGTCAAACTAAATCTCTGAACTCTAAAACTCTTTGACATTTTTTATACTGAAATCGTGCAACATTTCAGACTCATATTGACAACCCGAGGCTTCCTGATCAGACATGAAACGCATGCATATTTTTCCAGTCTTTCGAGCGTTCTTGAGAGGACCGACTGGATGAGTGAAACTCCCCTCAGTGCAGCGTTAACGATTACACACTCTTGAAAGACTCGACACAGCACCCTCTCTTCTCGGCTGGTACTTATCAGAGCAGAAAGCCTTAATTAATTCATGGCTGGATGATGTTCTGCACAGACTGCTTGAGTTTTAAATGATGGTGCATTGTTGAATATGTAAACAGCTGGCAATCACAATGTGTTTTTATACACTGGGAATTAAACAGAAGACTTTGAAAAGTAAATATTTGTTGTGCTGCGATTGATTGGATTACATTGAGATAAGAAAAGTCGAGAGCTTTATGGTCACAAGATTATTAGAAACATCTTGTTTTTATATTTTTTTATTATTTTAGGGTCATTTGTGTTTGCTGTTTTTGAAGTCACACAAAACCTGATTTATTCATTTATTAGTTGTTACACTCGCTCAACGTGGTAAACTCATATGCATCCCTTACACCTCGCCAAATTCAACCCACAATGCATTGCATATTACAGTCCCACCAGGATTTCGATGACTTTTTGGGGGGATTGTTGCGGCCTAAAATGCGGCAGCTTTTCCAAACAAATTGCATGTAATGCATGTTGTGATGTTTTTAGCTGTTTTTTTTTTTTTTTGCAATTAAATTCCTTTGAGTTTGAGTTCCTTTGGGCATTCGCACCACCCATAACCGAACAAACTCTCTGACAAAACGTTAAAAGCCCAACCTGCATTTATGCCTCTTTAAGGATATTTTTCATGAACTTTTTTCTCATTGTAGTTTATTGATATATATGTGTAGGGTTCCCCCTGTATATGGAGTATATAGACAGAACATGGCCTATTATATTTAGAGTATGGCACTTAGATAGCCTGTATTATAAGAAGTACGAGTAAGTCTGAATTCTCTTAATTTTATTTCTATATTTTTCTGTCTGTGTTTTAGATTTGTTGGTCAGTTTTTTTGTTTGTCAGATGGGCCGTTTTTTGTGTAAAAACATTTTTGATACTTTTCCAGTTAATAAGGGATATTCCCGTTCACTGTCTGCAACGCTGCCGAAGGCCCAGTGGCCGAAACGCGTCCGTTGTTTTGTTGCTCTAAACCCAGATAAAGGAAATTTAAAGGATATTCACTGTGCTTGAGTTTCTGTTTCGTTTTTAGGTAATGTACGGATCTCACCTGCACTTGTATAATTACATTTTCTGGGAGTTTTTTCCCGTCTCTTCTGGACTGCTTCAGCTCCTGCTGCTCGACTGAAAAGCCCATTAAAGTACAGCGCTGCATACAAAAATTGGCCTTACAAAAAGTTGCTTGAATCTTGACTTGTTGGCCACTTGGTTGTATTTACATCATCTCTACTTCCGGCACTGTATTACCCTACAAAGCTGGATGCTACACAGTAATTATAGAGCTTTTGTTGAGCTATCCTGCAGCACTCTGGAGTGTCTTTTAACGTTCACCCAGTGGATTTCTGAAGCCATTCAGTGCTTTCTATTCAGATCTTGAATTGGACAAGTCTGGTAGAAATTCCCTTGACACTACCGCAGGATTTCAAAAGACGCCGGCCCACCCTTCATCTGCAAAATCTGAAAAGTAGACATTTAAATCAGTCTGTCTGAGAGTAGGTATATCAAAAAAGAAAGGATGACTCTTAGCTTTTTAATCAAAACATCCACAAGAAAGTCAAAGTTATGTGACCTTTATAGAAACTACAACATGATAGAGAGGAAGAATGAATCAGAGGCACACACACACTTACAGGGACAAGTCCTGATGCTCATCAATTGATATCAATGCTAAAGAGGTCACCTTACACCAAAATAACACTCTGCGCTCATTCCCTCTAAAATACAGAGGGAGGTTTAGGTTCATGCATAATTGAGGTTTGAACCATATGCTTCAGTGTGAGTTCAACACGGGGTCACCATGCAATGTCTGCGTGAACTCTGCGATGATCTCTTTTCAAAGTGGAGAGAGAGAAAAGTGACATGGAACAAATATGTCGAGATGTAAAAAGACAGTATGGGATAACCTTCAGTCTATGTGACCTGTGTGGTGACCTTTGAGTGTTTCCTTTCACATATTATATTCTGACCTGACGCACCCGACATTTTTGCACAAATGTTTTGTCTTCTTGGCTGGATGTACCTCTCCTTATTTACAACTCTTTCCCTCAAAGCTTATTAAAAAAAAAAAAATGTGTTTGGCCTGAAATATTACAATTAACCTGCATGGCATGATTGCAATTCAATTATTTTAATCTGAAAGTCTGTCTGCCTTGAAGGCTTCATGTTTTCTTCTTGTCTATTTGAGTATAAGAGGCAACGTCCAGTGTTGAAATTTGAAGCCGGTGTGGAAGTGTGTCCACTAGAGGCTGGCTGCAGAGGCACAGGAAGTCACATACACACCCATTCAAAAAAAAGCCTTTTAAAGTTTTACAGCAGGAAATGTACATGTTACAGTCTGGTTAAAAAAAACAAAACAATACTGGTTCAATTAGCTCATGATTTTTGTGATACAACATCCATTTTGATTTTATCGACAAGTCGCTTAGCTAACCTGATTGAAAGGTTGGTGTGATGTAACGGTTTGTCACAAGTCTTAAAACCGGCCTCAGCTCCAGTTCTCTGCCTGTCGTTGTGTTGGCTGAAAGTCAGGCTGAGACAGACTTTCCAGCATTACGACCCCCAACGATGAGCCTCTGGTGCCCCCTGCTGGAACAGTTGGGCGACACCACTCAGGCTTCGTCCATTAATATTTACAGTCCGTGGTGTTTTATTGTTTTGGTCTGTTTGTACAGCAAGATCCCACGTTTTGTCACCCGTGTGTTTCATCAGCATAGGAGAGGGATGAACTGAAAGAATGAAAGGGTTTGATCTTTACGTATAAGTTGAGATCATCCTTTGAGCCTGTAATATTAAAGCAACAATGAGTGACTTTACAATCTTAAGAAAATGCAAAATTAGGCCTAAAATCGTCGAGTGTGTCGCCAGAATGACACAAAAAGCACTTTCTCCACACCAAACTTTTCCTGGACTCGCTCTACTTTGTGAAGTTCACATTACCACAGGCCCGCTACATTATACGCACCTGTAGCGTCTTCACCTGTTTGTGGTGAAGTCTTTCGGCTTCTTTCTTTCCCTTCTGAGAAAAACTCATTTTTTCGACCTAATTTTCACGTGGAGGTAAAACGTTCATCTTGCAATGCAAAGTTTTTTGACAATCGAGACGACTGCCGTATCTAAAGTTGTGTGAAGAAACTAACGGCATTCAGAATTACATTTCATTTAAAGTGCCAAAGACAAACTCGTGAATTATAACGTCAGACAAACTCTTCTTCAAATAAATAAACTGTCTTTTTGTGTGAACTATTTACAGCTCTGTCTCCGAGGCCTCTTCGCATTTGATCCCAAACTAACCCAAACAAGGTCTTTCAAAGTATAGCGGCCCGGTGGGGGAGAAGAGGTAATCATACTTTTTGTCCCTTCAGGAAAAGTGTCTCTTGTGGAAAAACTGTTATGTTGTGGTTAAGTGATAGAAAAACATTTTGAGGCCTTTTTAGAAAAGTGGGTATCTCATAATTTGTGACTTGCTCAGGGGGGTTATTGCTTATTAAAAGGCATGAATATTTATGTGGGATATATACATGTATCTATCAACAACATTCAGGTTGTTTTTGAGCTGCTGGAAAATAATTGGATTCAGTAATGAACCCCAGCTACTCCCTCAGTTCGTCACATAAACTGCAGTATGTGTCCTTATAAGATAGCAGTGCCTGACTGATAGATCACCACGACGTTATCGAAGGGGAGAGAGAGAGAGAGAGAGATGGAGCGAGCGAGGGCACGAGAGACAGAGATGTGATTTTAAACACACTGTCACCACAGCTTTGAATTTTTAAGCGTGAGTGTCAATTCTATTTGTCACTAATTGTTACGAATTAGCAAATATGAAAGTGACCAACATGACAACCACGACTTACTTCCACTCCTCATGGGAGAGTTCAGAAATCAATATGTGAAAGGATTTTTTTTAAAGCATTCCCTTAAAAAAATAAATTCCACAAATCCATAATTTCCTTAAATCATCTTCATGCATAAAACCCTTTTTTTTTTTTTTTTACAAGAGCTGCTGGATTGTTTTTTTGCAGATGCATGCAAACACATAAACACTAATAATCAATGTTAAAACATTAGCATTCAGTTTAAAACCAGATGTCGTCTTGAAAAAAACAAACAGACAAGTCATTTAAAATACAATCATATTGTGTTTTATTTTGAAATCGACCGGACGCTCTGTGTGTTTCCTCGTCTGACTTCCTGTCCGGCTTGTCAGATTCTGTCCAGTTTCACACACACCTGCAGAAACGGAGCAGAGCGTAATGGCGCTGGTGTGGCGCTCCGGAGATGAACCGCGGCGCTCACTGTTCAGACACAATGATTGACTTCGAGTGACGCTGACGGAGAGCGACGTGCACAGACCACGTGGAAACAGGAGGTTTGAGTCCAAGTCATAGTGAGTGTACAAAATGCTGCTTAACATACGAAAAGGTTTAAAAATCCTCCATGTGTCATCTTTATGAGTTGATGTTGGTTTCACTACGATGCATCATCACACAGGAGGTCTTTTCTGCCTTTTTTTGTGTTTTGGATCACAGGTGAATAAATTAACTTTCCTGCAGGTGTAGGACAGCGCATCCACACCAAGAGAAACTTTAAATAGCAAGGTCATCTGGAGAAGATTCTGTAAGGAAAGTACCCTGCGATGCAGTGTCACAAAGATGGATGTGGTTCATTTACTATTCGGTCAGGTCCATTTAAAATGCTATATCATGGAGAAAACCTTTCCATTAGCGGTGCAGACATTAAAATTAGAGCGAGTTCAGGTGACCCGAGCTGCTAAGTGAACTGTAGAGTCTGTCAACGTTACAGTCCATTATCTGTCCTTTATAATTAATTACTAAAAGTATTTATAAAACAGAGGTATCCTATTTATTTAGGTCATTCTCAGAGCAGGCGATGCAGCTCCACGTGAGGTGATGCAAATACACATAATCTCAAATGTAGAAGGTGCTCAAGGGAGACAAAAATGTGTTTCTTTTTTTCGTTTTTTCAAAGGAGCAATTTACATATTTAGCGTTTGTTCGATTAGAATAGAATGAAATCAGCTCCGACTTTATCTGCAACGCAGGAACTAAGAGCTCCTTTTGTTTTCCTCACTGAAATAGATTTCTTTACAAACCAGTGAGCAAATGTGTAAAGAGGTTACAAATCACAACACATGTAGAACAAACATGAACTTGTTTTAATCAAATGGCAATTTAACACACAATCCCTAACTTTGATTATAGCTTTGGAGGTATTTAGGTTAACTGAGCTGCTTGTCCTTTCATTTAGTAGTTCAATTAGCCGTTAACTTCTTGTTCATTTCAGAGGGAAGTATGATTACTCCCCTTAGTGTATCAACAGAAGCAATATGTTGATGTTTTTTCCTCCTTCTTCCCTGTCCCATTTATCATCTCACACCCCCTCATATTAATCTTGGGACTCTTTGGAGGCTTGAATCCTCTGGACATGCCTAACCTATTTACACAGCGGGTAGAACCTGCTACCACACAATCCTTGTACATTCACGTTGATGCATCAGTTCAACATTTAAAGGGGACATATTATTAAAATAATCAACATTTTAAAGTGTTTTTATAAACTTTTATTTGGGTAACTTGAGTGTATCAAATCATATTGTATCAAAACTTATTGCATCATATTGGGATGTAACTATTGTAACATATTGTGATATTGTCTCGTATCATGCTTTGGTATTTCCTGTTTCATGTTATTTCATTCCATTTTTTATGAAATATTTTTAACACAGTCACATTGTGTGAACAGTTTTAGCTGCCACAGAAAATGACAAAACACCAAGATACCGGGAAAAGACAAATACATCAAAACGTATTTTCCAGCTTTCTGTGTTAGATTATAGTTTGATATGAGAAGCTTTAAAGCCGACCCTCAGGCTCACAGCAGCAGCATCGCAGCCGTTTCCTGACCGACACCTTCACTCTGGGAATCAAGTAGTGAAATTAGGTTAACAATATCACAAGCAGCGCATCTTGCATTGTGCTAAAACCTCAAACTGGGACGTATGTAACAGCGCTCTGTATCTCAACTGTGTCTTTTACCAGGAGACACTAAAACATTCATACATACAGCTCTGTATGCATGTCATGAATGAAATGGTTGAGATTTCTATCTAGCAGTGATCCCGTCTTCAAAGCTGTCACCTCTGGTTTTAATCTCTTGAATAGGCAAAGAGGGTTACATCAACATCTTCCTGCAAAAAAAGAAAAGAAAAAAAGAAAAAGACCTTGAAACTGTCCATGTTGCCTCCCATATAGTTCTGTGCAGCCTCTCAATCAAAAGACACTCGTTTTGCATTCAGGTCTCAGTGTACGAATAATCAAAGATCCCAAAGGACGCGAAGGGGTCAGTGCAAACCCAGGCACAGGCGCGGAAAATAAAAGTTATGGAAATGTGGCCAAGTTCTGAGGATGAGCCATAATGTCCACATGGGATTCAGTGCAGATGTAGGCTTGACTGCACATGGACAAAAAGGAACCTGTGCATCTTTATCCATGTGTACAGAGGGAGGAATATCTCTTATCACACGTGAGCTTTAAGCCTTAAACAATCCTTCCACTGACTCATTTAAGTTACTGGTGTTTTGCTCTGCAGGGATTTGATTTTTTTTTCTTTTACAATACACAAGAAAGATGTTTTACTCCCAGGGGTCAGTCATCAAAGCCCAATTTAGAGGATTGACATGAAATCTTTTGCCTGCAGATAGAGCACTGGCACGCTCCCACTTCGGGTCAGCACAGCATTTCTGTTAGAATATTATCACTTAATTGCATTTCCACAATATCTTGAGGAAATTCTCTCTCCCTCTTTTGTCTCGTGTTATTTTTCTTAAAGCTCATGTGCACGGCTTAATTCTAGCATTTAAAGAATAATCTTGTAGGCTCCAGAGGACAGGAGATGAAAAGGTAGGAGGGATATGCCTTGATGAGAATGAGCCAGCTCCACAGTGATTTACGTAACAACAGTGATGATTTAGGTTGTTGGTGTTTGGTGCCGGCTGAGGTTGCCTTGCCTGGTGTTAATATTGTGACATCTAGTGGCAGCTGCTGATGGACTGAGACACAAACTTTGGTCGTTTCTGGTTCAGCAGTAGACCGTGTGTTGCTTTGAGTACAACTACAGCCCTGTTATTGTGTGTGGACGAGCAAATGTGATCTGCTAATGAAGTGGGAAGTTTTTTTTTCACTGATTAAGCTGTGTGTGTGTGTGTGTGTGTGTGTGTGTGTGCTGCCAAGAGAGGGAAGGAAGTTTTTTGTAGGAGATTAGCAGTGTGAAAGATAAGTAGATCATTACTGTCTTTGAATAGCCATTAAATTAACCGTCCTCTAAACGAATTAAGAGGAAATTGCCGTCCATACACCTCCACCTGATAGAGCCAATATAATGTACACTAACTTGATCATTATGCAATTAGAGCTCCCAGCTAAAGCGTACTTTATGACCACACACAGTTCAGTTGTTGTGTACTTAACATGCCCAGCGATTGTTTGACCTCACTCACAAACAACAGCTCGTCTCCAGAATGAGGAGTGAAAAATAGACCCTCCAGGGATGGTTTTTATGGGAGCGTCGTCATTATTCACCGTTCTCTAAAGAGCTTTAAGGATGCCAGTTCCCAAAGGAAATTCTCTCCGAGATATTTTGTTTTAATCACAAAAAAAGCTTGCAGTTAAAAATTTATGAGGGAGGAAAAGCTGAATAATTAACACTTAAATGCACTGACGGGCTCGTGTTACGGCCTCATAATCTGCTCTTCTCCTGGCATTTCCCGGGATTTATGGAGGCATTTCTGTTCTTTGCAGTGATGTCAGCCCGACTGACTTCAAGTAAGGTTTAATCTGTGTGAATATCCCTTCCTCTTCAGCCTGTGCTGGCTGCTTTGAGTAAGACAGTGGCACTAACACTGTAATGCGTTAAAACTAAATAAGAATGAATTCTTTCACATTTTGCCGAACATCTGGGTTCGGAAAGCGACGGCCATTTGTGGACGCAGGCTGGTCGGACAGCTGCCATTAAGGCAACCTTAATTAGAGTATTTTAACATTATTTAGATTTTCACATATTTCATATTGTTTACAACAACAGCCTGATTAAAATGTCCACTGTCATTGGAGTAAAAGTTTGGGTTTTGTGCACTCAGGCTCTTCCTTAAGATCACAGCCAAAATTAAAGAGACCAAGTGAAAGTAGAAGATTGTTTATGTTTTAGAACGACTTTCATTTAAATCATTCAAAATGTTTCAGGGAGACGCCTCCACAGTAAAGGCGGCTCGTCAACATTTGTGTATTCCCCCACTTCATCTATACCACTCCCGTTCCTAAAATACTAAATGTATAAGCTAACTACATGCTGTGTTGTGTTGTTGTTGTGGAGATCATGTTGACCCAGGAAGAATAGCTGCTGCTATGGAAAAGCTAATGGGAACATAAAAGCAAAAGCTTTGCAAGATGGTGGCTAGTGATTGCATTACTGTAATGTGTTCACAACATCTTAAATAGATGGTTTGGTATTTTGGAAGTGGAGTTGTATAATGTTCTTGCCCGCAGTAAGTATATTAGCTAGAGGAAATGTTGGTCAGCTCCGCCTCTCTATTGAGAAAACGGCTAGAGCACAATTCAAAAACCTGGTTATTGTTAGCTGTTTCAAGTCCTTCAATGGAATATCCGCAGCAGCCAATGAGAGCGAGCAGACTTGGAGGCGTCGCCAACCAGATGTTGCAAAACAGCGCAAACGATGTCGATCACCCTGCACATTTGTTTTTTCTCCTGAAGTCACTCTTGATCATATCTCACGTCTGAGGGATTGTTACTATTAACCTCGGGCGTTTGGTCTCACGGTCAGGCCGAGTCATGTAGAGTGTTCCCTCATGTTTGTGGTCTTCCACTTCAAACAAAAGTTTGTGAAGATTTCTAAATCATCTCGTGTGACGCTAGCTTAAGGAAACATAACTCTGCAGTGCAAGGTCCAGTCTATCGACGTCTCAACACATCAGACAGCAGAAGCACGTGGTACCTTCTCTTGGACGTCTAGAGCCACGCAGGCGTCCATGCAGGGCCGCAGAGATCAGCTTTGTTACACTTGCCAATCTCAGAGCTTGTAGTTACAAACACAGAGCTACACCTGTTTAATAACTGTTTGTTTGCCAGCAGGGACAACACTGAACCAGCTTGGTTGTGATAAAGAGATCAGAGACGAGATCTGTGTTCTCAATTGTTATTGATGTGACTCTTCAACTATCTTCAAATCTGCACTTCAAAACAAGTCAAATCCTGGGAAGCCTCAGGAAAAATGTGCTTCAGAGGATCCCCGACTTATTATCCTCGCTCACGTCTATTATGTTTGTAATTAACAGACAGACAACAGACAGACGAGGGGACAAAAAGGACGGGTCAGTCTGGTTTTGTGCATACTATTCTGGACTAATGAAGCTATTGCTCCGATGCTAACCTTTCCACAAGTCAGGCCAGACTTTCTAATTAGGAGCCTGAAATATAACAAAGAAAAAGTGGAGACAATTAAAGGGATGGCATCCTCCTCACCTCTTTTGTCTGTCACCCGCTCCTCCAGTCAGGAATCCAACTAATAAAACTTACAAAATGAGAAAGTTTATCAAGCAACCAAAGGAAGCTCGACGCATCCATCAGCTTGTCACGAGGTAAAATTCGCCTTTTGACTTGTTAATTTACTTTAACTTCCTGTTTCCCATATCTTCCAATACATTTTTATTATGGGTTGTCAATTGCTGACACTGAATTTCAGTGTTTAAAGGCCGGGTTGGTCAATATCTCCAGATCCCCTTTTTAAGGTTTTGGTTGAAATTGTCTTTAGGTCCTGGCAGACATGAATAACTAAATAAAATCTGTCATCTGTAGCAGTTTGTAAGTCTGTAAAAACTTCAACCAATGTCTGCCACGAGGTACCAACCTGATGAACCAATCACAGCCTCCCCAGCCAGAAGCAGATATGAGGAATTTACTGCCAGCTAGACAAATGAGGTTTTTGAGCTGCACATCTGCACAATACTACTCAACAGTTGTCCCATACTGACATCACTATTGGTGAAATAGAGTATGATAGATCTCCTTTAATCACATCATGACTAACGCGCTAATGCTGATGGCCTCACTTTTGTTGCTTCAGCTATCACACATCCTCCTCCTCAGACTTAGGATGAAACGATTGTTCGCATTGATGACTGATTGATGATAAAATAAAAATGTTTGGATCTTATTTGTAAATGTATGACAATTTGAAATCGCATGAAAGTATCGATAATGTAATCTTATGAAGCCAGTGTCTCTCTCTCTCTCTCTCTCACTCGCAGAAACTGTAATGTTACTTTCTACAGGGTAACTAGATGATTAAGCCAATCGCACATTCATCATCTAGCTGTGCAAGGATTTAATAAGTGGCGTGCAGTGACAGGACAAAGGAAAGAGCACGGGAGAATCCTTGGACGGTCCCTCCACAGGCAGGGCATGTACTGTACTGTACGTCGTGGTACACTATGTGGCTCGGAGGGACCAACCACATGAGTTAGGCTGCAGAGTAAGAGCTTTCCTTTGCCCTGACGATCAGACCTGACACCTGCTGTCTGCAGGGAATATCTGCACGGAAGACTCACCAATGGCAGCAAGACGGCAGGGAAAGCATGGAGGGGATATATAAGGGAAAGTGTGCACACCCCAAACCTTTAAATGCATCTTTTATTTGCAGCTTTTTAATCGATTGTGAAAGTTTAGTTAAGTCTCACGAGACCAATGACTCCGCAAAATAGAAAACGGCATTCTGAGTGTCCTGATAACATGAAAACAGACTTTTTATACAGAGATTTATTCTACAGAGAAGAGCACTGGCTGCCTCCGTTTCTATAGATAAATAGTGAAAGGTGGTTTTGGATGAACATAAATCATACAATGAAGTGCACTGTTGCACCCATCACACTTATTTGTGTCCTTGTTTGTCCTGCAAACGCTGCACAATCACCTCTATCAAGGCCAATGGAAAGAAAAGGTTTTCTCTTATCTCTGAGTACTGGCGAATACAGTGGAAATGTTGAATTGGTCGCTGTTGAGTTGTCAGAGCAATCTAGTTTACAAAGCCCCTTTCTTCGGTATCGACAGATTTCTCATCACATTTAGATTCTGTCAACTCTTTGTGCTTTTAGTTTGCTGAAGAGCAGAATCTGGCGTTTGCAGAGAAATCAGGGTTGAGTGGGGAAAAGTCACTTTCCAACCTCTGCACCTCCACTTATCAGAAAAGAAAATTACAATAGGACAAAGTGAGGCCGCAGCCTAAAACTCTGCACGATAATACTTCAGAGAGTAACATCAATCACCTTCACTTTCCTTCTGCAAGCCTCTTTGTTAGCTTGACAGACTAAAAGTAAAGTGGTCACAGCAAAATAGAGGGACAGAGCCACTTGCTTACCAAACCTCTTTTGTATACTTGACAACTTTAGTGCCCTTCTTTTATCGAGGGATTCAGAACAAAACAAAATGTTTTTTGAAGAAAAGTAAAGTGAGATTGGGAACGTTTAATACAAGCAACAAAAAAAAGTGACACGAAGAAAAAAGATGCACTTTGTATGGAAGTACGAGCAGTGGTGCAAAGCTGTTAAAGATGTGAGGATGTTAAGTGAAAAGGTTCAGGAATATTAATGGATTTGTCCAAATATGTCTCTGTGAGTGTCTCGTGGTGTTTGCACGTGCAGTATGTGGTTGTGTATTCGACTCGTGCAGTGATATCTTTGGGCTGCATGATTATTCGGTGGGTTTGTAAGGTTAAAAATGACGACTTTTTGGCATAAGATGGACGCATTCATTCGTTTGGATCAAAGCGTGGAGCTGACTAACGGCGGCGTATGTGGAAAAAGGTGGTTAGCCTCAAACCTTGTGTGAAACAGCACAGAGACGGGTTAACCAGCGTCTCTTTAAAACTGAAGGATGCTGTGTGAACTGATTCTGCAAAGCTGTACGCTCTTCTCACGAGACGACCTCGGCCTGCTGCCAAAGTTACATGTTGTAGTAAACACGATCGGGATGCTGTGTGGACATCGGAGAGATAACGTTCTCCCAGTAGAAAGTTATCGTGCTCATAAATCGACCTTTGAAACTATTTGGAAAAGTCCTTCTGTCTGTTTGAGCCACTTGATAAATGAAAAAGATGTAGCTTGCTATTAGACAAATAAGCACATCAGGATTTTCTTATTACATTCTCTAAAACATTGGAGCTTTGACAAGGTTTAAATCAACCTGCATTTTAATTTCCCTGTATGGACTCATCTTTTTTGCAGTTTTCCACCCTGTATGGAAATGATTCCTTTCAGGCCTGTCTTGGTTGGATTTCTCTAAAGAGCTTGTTCTGCAGGTCAGACATATTGCCCTGGGCCGTCAGTGCAGCCAAACTACTTTCACATAAATCTATAGAGAAAGATTACAGCCTGATAGAAAATGACTTTCTTATACTTCTTACAGTTATCTTTTTCTCCTCTTCCACCTCACTCTATTATCTTTCCCCCCAAAAGAGCCGGGGCTGTGTAAATATTAAAGACTTTGCGAGAGAGATTCATCGCCTGATATCCGCAGAACCAGCCGGCAGTGCAAATAATGTGGGGATGTTCTCCAAACTATTACTCGCCTCCTTGTAACTTTGTTTGACTTTAGTGACCAAGTCCACCTCTCTCTGCAAAGACAAAATGACTAATGCTGTTCTGAACGCATCGGTGACATCGAAATGCAGTTGAGAAACTAGTTTAAGAAGCCATTCCCTCCAAAAGCTGCCCGTCTGTGTGCTGTCAAAGCAGGTCATCATTCATCATGGTTTTTAATAAATGTAAGGTGAAGGATCATAGCATCCCTGTTATTATCTGCTCACTCTCTCAGTTTTACAAGGTATTTGAAGGTTTTACTTTTCGCTTATCTTGCCTTTCTTTCAAAGCGCTCACAGGCCGACTCTTATCTGTATTTCAGATTTGTCCCTCCCTGTAGATCAGATTTTAAGTCAGGGGGGTTTTCTGGGTTGTCTTACATCTTGTATCAGGACGAGAGGTGACTTTGATTTGCAGTCAAAGTCCTCAGCTCTGGAACATCCTCGAAGGATTGCTGACTCAGTTTAAAAAATACATCTAAAAAAAACCCCATCATGTTTGCACTTACATTTGTTCATCATGTTCTAGTCAGTTTTATGAGATTGACGGTACAGTCCTGTCCAACGTGCCTGTAGAAGATTCTGTGGCGGTGAGCAGGTCTGGAAAGAGGAGAGAGCAGCTGCTCGCCAAAACCTGCATTTAAAACCAGTAGTGGCCGCACTTTCAGCAAGAAACACACCTGCTAACGTGATGTCATCTTAAACAGAACTTCATCTCCTTTTAATTACTGCAAAGTCATCCTGAACCGTCCATGCTGACAGAGCCCTGCTGCCTTTCATTACTGCTAGTTAACGTGAGCTCGAGCTTCCGCTAGCTTGCTGCGGGTGAGTTCTTGTGCTGTGGGGTTTTGGCAGACACGTGGTTGCTGCAGAATCTCCCAGAGCAGAATAAGTTGTAATGATTCAAGTTGTTGTGTTTCGTCCATTGAAGACCACAGCTCACACAAGCTGTGTGTGAGGTGACGATCAAGGATTGCTTTGTAACTCATTTCAGCGGCGAGCGACTGCACAGTGCCTGGGACAGGATGCCTTTGATTTGTTCTTCTGGTACATTCAAGATCAAGTGTTTCTAATTTCTTTCTACAACACAAAGGTAATACAGTATTAGAATGTTTTTTTTTTTTTTTTTTTCCAAGGATGCATGAAGCTGAGCAGAGGTGAGGTAAACAGATCAGCTGTGGGTAATTGTAACAGGTGTGGGCGTGCACATCTTCAGGTGAATATCAGAAAGCAATCAGTATCCTCATCCATCCTTCCAACTATTATCTATTTTACTATCCCATTTGGGGGTTGCGGGACACGAGTCATTATTGTCAGGAAAAACAAAGTCATCAAACATATTGATATCAACGCCAACAAACAGCTTTGAAAAAAAATACAAAAAATTAAGCGAAGTGGATTTTTCAACAGTTTTGTCGAGATCTTGAAAAATGAATTTGTCATTATGGGAAAACCAGTACTCTTATCCCAAGATACATGAAGTGAAGCATGCCTAAATTATTTATTTTAGAAGCACACATTTCAATATAATCTTCATATCCTGAAAAATAATTTCTGACAGGCTGCAGGAGTGTCCATACCATGTCTTTCTGAAATATAATTTGTAAGCATTAAAGGGTGAAAGATAGACACAATCTTGTTTCCGGAGAAATTGTATTATAAGAGTATCGTGCCCGTGTGCATCACATTGATTTTCTTCCGTTGATGGAGTGTGGAGAGGAGCGATTGGCTTAATGAGTGACCTCGTGTTGAAGCCGAAAAAAAATCAAAGCCGTCCATAACTTTCAACCTCTCTGCGTCCGGCCGTGACTGATGCTGATGACAATGGGTCACACGTCAATGCTGATTTGTTCAGTTAAATGTCCTAATGAACCCTTTGAATGAATTAACCCGCTTTATTAGCACTGATGAATTATCCATCAGCGATGTGGAGGGGAATAACTGCAGGGTCTAATATCGGCAGAGTTTCTGCATGCAGGTATCAAAGCACACACCAAAAGAAGATAAGGGGGGAAAACAGCTGTGTAAAAGCCTTGCACAGTCACTTTGTTGTCCTCTCGTGGCAAAACAAACAGTTATTTAAATAGCAGTCATTAATCACAGTTATGTTCCCAGAGAGAGGCCGAGCAAACTGGCCCTGCTCTCCAGTGATTCTGCTGAGCACCTTGAGGAAACTATTCTTTGCTGTTTCCAGATGCTTAGTTCTGCTCCATTTCACCTCTCTGTGAGTTTTTGATCAAGCCTTGACTTCATTACACTCTGGTGTATGATTTCTGAGCAACCATGAAAACTGAAGCTCCCAGCACTGCATTCATGCACATTATCAATTTCCCCCCCGTTTTCCCAGTTTCTTCTAAAGAAAAATCAAACACTTTCACTGAATTAATGCTGTTGGTTATGGTTTTTATAGCGTTTCTGTTAAGAGACATACAGTAAAGGACATCATGTCCTTCATGGCTTTTAGAAAGCATGCCAAATGTTCATTTCTGTTTCTAAACCCACACACTGTATTAGCCGAAATCTTGCTTTTCTCCTTTGTGTCTCTGATTGCATTTGAGATGTGGCAAGCAGCAGAAGTATGGATCGCCTGGTTGCATGAACAATTTCTCTGAAGACCGTAATTGCACTATATTGATGCAAGAGAAGGGGGGCTTCATTTCATATCTTACAATCCCCCAGCCGTCTGACGAAAATGGGGCACTCTGCTCTTTGTGAGCCATGACATTCTCATTCTGTGCAGCAGCCTGCCTCTCTTTGTGTATGTGTGGCAAAGGCTGAATTTTGTATTGTGTCGAGAAGACGCGTGATAGCATTCCTGATTAGGTGCTGCGTGTTGCCTTTTCATCTCCAGCGCTGACGCTAACAGAGCTCGCCGTATGTCCCAGAAAGCCGTCTTCTGATATAAAATGCACGATGCATCAATCAGTGCAGCGTTGTAGTGGAGTAACAACCGTTAACAACTTCTCCCCTGGCGAAAGCTGAAAGATCAGAAGAATTTTTTTTGGGGGGGAAATGACAAGCACGCTAAACTGTGCTGAACTAACCCATGTGGGCAAAAGACAGTAGAAATGTAAGAGCAGCAGGATGCATGTGATCATTACACGACTTTTCAATTATTTACAAGTTTAAAATAATAATCTCCGAGCTTCATTCAAATGAATCTCTGTTCAGTCGCTCTCTATCCACCAGATAAGAGATCACTATGGTGATTGCGCCCGTTTCTCTTTGATTCTTCACAGAACAACAAATCGGATGTTGGTGGCAAAATGCATCCTTTACGTCACCTATATGTCCTTACCACCAAGTCATACTCTGTGCACGCCATGAAGCCGTCAACGCCGTGCACCAGGCCGCTGCTCGCTGCCACTTTAGTCGGTGGTTGTGTTTCCACAGCGGGCGCCGTGGTCCGTCTCTATACGCTCTGCTCTGTTTTAAACATTCTGCAGGTACTCATCAAGCTGTACAGAATAGAAAGACCCGGACAGGAAGTCAGACGAGGAAATGAACAGATCATCTGGTGAATTTCAAATTAAAGCACAATAGAAATGTAAACAAAATCAAAGTGAATAAAGTAAGGTGAAATATGTCACTATGTGCATGTGTGAAAACATCACAAGAATAGACTAATGACTTCAGGCAACAAAATAATAAAAGACACAAATTCAACGATTAGAGAAAACAAACAAACTCTCAAAATGGACATCTAACAAAGACGAGGATTTCCCTTAATAAGTCTCTTAATGATCTCTTAAGGGAGATCATTAAGTGAATTATAAAAATGTAAAATGTCCTGTTTGTACCTCATTATTTAAAGCACATGTTGTGAGTTTTCTTTCTTGAACTGAAATGATCCAAGCAAATCTTTTTTTTTTTTTTTTCCCAACCCTTTAAACAGTCTTTTGGATAAATGCCTCTTAATTCACATTCAGCTTGTTAACCAGGAGCGGCTCTCCAGCTGTGTTAATGGATGTTGCCTCTAATGAATCATAATAACATGGTAATTACTATTGCCATGTAACCGTAAGTGTTTCATGTCAATAATGGCGATCTCACACGGACATAATGAGGCGATACACCTGCATGCAGCAGCCAGTATTGTCACCGTGACTTTCATGTCAGATTATTGTGATTTAAGAGGACTTTACCTCGTGGCGTTTTAGACTAGTGTGTCGCTGTTTGAAGCCACTGTGACAGAAAGCAGGAAATAGGGATTGGATCCATCCGACATTAAAGAAAGCTGCAGCAAAGAGAGGAAAAAGCAGTTGAAAAGTAAAAGTTTAAAATTGCCGAGGCTTTTGAATGTGAGTGTTTTGCATATTTTCTGAACGCTTAACTGTATAGCTACCATAAAGCGGTGCTTTAGTTACGATTGCCCAGAGCTGAGAGCGCCACATGCGATCAGCAGTCATGGCGAGCAGCTGCTGTAAGCCATATGGCCCTTTGAGTTGTGGAGGGAGAATCCCCGAGTCCTCATTAAACAGCTCATGGACCATTGGCCCAAAGACCTGACTGCTTCTCTGATGGTCGGCATTATCCCTGATAGATTCCTACAGAAAGGCTGCTACAGTGCCTCCACATTATAAGGAGACGGCTGACAACATTTTATATTTCCAAAACATGTTTGGAGTTTAAGGAATTCAGCTGAATGTTTGTGTGTAGACAAGTTAAACATGCAAACTGCACTACATTCAAGAAGTTTGTCTTGCTTTACTTTAACGTTTGCAGATTAACTTACTTCCTAAAATACCTGCAAACCTTTCGTCCTTCAACATAATAAGAGAGTTAATGTGATAAAAATGCTCAGGTCCCCCCCCACACATTTCGTCTCAAAGGCTCGAGAGCAGGGTCTGCAGTCACTATTTAGTCGAGGCTGAAAAATCTAAGTTTGCTCCTTTTTGTTGTTTTCCTTTTCCAGACAATCATCAAATGGGTAAAAGACAGTTTTTATTGGGGTGCCGATGGAACTGGAGGTTGGTGGCTGGGGTTTGTGGTCCAGGTAGGGATTCGGCCTGTGGCTTCTTTTTACGTGCACCATTCATCACTCTCTGTTTTCTGACTCTAACCACACAGAAAACCCCACAATTTTAACTTAAAGGCACAGTATGTAGCTCTTAATCCAAACACTAACAAAAGATGGTGTAGAAGCTGGCTGGAAAGTTGTTTAAAGATTTCTTGACAAAAAGCTCCTTAATCAGGAAAGCCACCATTATCACAAACAACCCCTCCAACAAACGTCAGGCCCTTGGTACAAAGTCCCAGCAGCCGAGAAAAACATCTACTGTACAAGACATCCTTCATTTACCTGACTATCTGACTGTCTGTCAATATCTCCATGTCTTATCAATCACAATGTCATTATTTAGTCAAAAAAATCAAATAACAATCACATAAAGGTAAAAAATCAATACCCCTCCACATCGTCGTGTATCACCTCACTGATGGTGCAGCTTTCTGCTCGAGTGTTCGCTGATGGTGATCACCCCCTAAGAGCTGCACATATCAGGGTGTCTCATGAAAACGTGCCAATCAAACGCTTTGATTTCTCCAATATACAGATGACATTGACCGAAAGCATTTTCCTTCCAGTTGGAAATGTTGGACAGCAGGGAACGTAAAGCAACACTAGAGAGACTTTTCTCTTTGTGATCCAGTGCGTCTGTACTTGAAACAAACAGTTTGACCGTCATCTTGTCATATACTTTGTTTGATCACATTAACAGACTCACACTCTTTAATATTGGTGCCTGTATGGATATTAGCCTTCAGCCAAGTAATAAAAGAGTCATTCCCCTGAAAAACAGGCCGAATTTTTCTTAATTTATCCAGAATGAATTGTTGCAAAAACATCTGCAACCCCAACTCTCAACCATCCGCAGCGTCTTTTCTATTTAGCCCCCGTTAGAGTCTCATTTCGATTCTCGTGTCCTTGGAGCAACATTGGACAATTGCCTTTCTCTTCCTCCGAGTGTTTAGCACAGACATGATTTATCAGGAGCTCATTGATATTCAGCAGCATGTTGGCCATTGAAGTGACAACGCATGACAATGAATGCAATTAAGTTTCCATGTTTTCAGTAATCAAACCGACTGCATACTGAATATGTTGCATTCTGAAGTTGAATACTGGAGACCTGTTGACCCGGCACTTTAACTGGAGCGTCAGCTTGAAGTAATTTTAGATGAATTGGATAAAAGAGACCACTCAGGCCTCCTTTGACCAATTTTATTTTAAACAAACAGGAATTTACGTGTAATTCGTCTGACCTTGTCGGCTATTGTTGGTTGGTAATGGACTGTATTTCTTCTGAATGCCAATGAGAGATAGTTAAAGTAGAGTAACTCACCATGGAGTTACATCGAGGGAAAACATATCTGCAAGTGCTGCACTTTCAGTACCTTTAAATGCCTATTTAGGCTGCCCATTCATCCAAACAAATGTGAGATTATAGCTAATGCAGACTATTAATGATCATTACTGCTATTGATTAGCCATAACTCAGAGGGGTAGAGCACAGGTCTTGATAAATTGGATGAATTATGTAACGTCCATGAAGGGTAAACTTTGGCTGTACAAGAAATTACATTGAAAAATTACTGAAATAAGCAGCATTTAGTCTGAGATTAAAATGAAATGGAAATAATTTCATCATGCATCATGATAATAATTTGTTTAAAAGTTCATTTGATAGGACGTGAAATTAAAGTTCATCTTACTTTTTTTATGTTTTATGCATCCTATTAGCTTTAAGGACTAATATGTAAGATATTAACTTGATTAAATCATAACGTTGAGAGACAACTCAATTAAAACAAATACCCCCCCCCCCCATACTTAATGGACAACTCAAGCTAAAATCAAAAGTTGGCAGTCCAGTCAGCGAAATGGTCACTTAAACTAACGATTTGGGGTCACGAACCAAAACATGCAATTTGACAGATGAGTCCTCATTCAGTTCTTAGAGTCCGAACAGCCAGTCGCCTTTAACAGAACAATGACCGCTGAATGTGTTACCTTTGAACTCTGTATTAAACTGCGATGGCATAATTAGGATGTCATTATCTAATTACTGCTAATCATCAAATCAAATGAGCAAACAAACACCCTGAGACCAAAATCGGTAATAGACTGTCGGCACTTCTTCCCCCTTCAACACTCTGTCAATGACTGGCTGTTATATAATCCTTGATGTCAGACTTGGCAAAGCATACTTATATGTCAGCCCTGTCCATTAACAACATGTCTATGGAAATATTACTGCAAAGGTCATCGCCTCGAGGAACAGCGAGACAGAGGGGAGAGGAATGTGCGTGAAATAGCTGTGACTAGTTGCATTGCTGGCAGAGCTTTCTGCCTTGCTTGCCATTTAAAAGGCAGCGAGCTCGCCTGATAATCCCCGTCAAAAGGAGTGGGTCTGATCCCTTGGCTTCGTCCGCTATTGATTCCCTGTTTTATTGTACTTTGATTTCCATTTTAGTTATTTAACAAGCGGATGATGGATTGGTGACCTTCAGCTCTGCCCTGTCTGGCTTCTCTCCCATTTCCTAAACTCGTGTTTGAACGTCCTGACTGAGAGTAATGTTTACTGACTACCATGTTTCCTCAGTAGGGATTTAAATTTAAAGCACTAATCCTGATAGTAAATATTGCTCCCTTTGTCATCAAACTCCTGCACGTGCCAGTGATGAAAAAGCTCCGAAATATGCATCCATTTTAGACAACGAAAAGCTCAGCATGAAAAGCAGAAATAAAAAGAAGGTGATAACATGTTTCATGCACCAATTTAGGGGTGCAGGTTCTAATCCGTTGGATCTTGGGTGTGTGTGATGGAGAAGATTTGAGGGAAGACTAAGTCTCCCTCATGCTTGTCAAACTGTTTTTGTTCTCCCTTAGTTTATTGTGATGTCAGAAGATTGATTTGTTTTAATATACAAAAAGATTATCTCAGCAGCCACCTGAACAAAACGCATTCCTGAGAAGAAAAACACGTTTGATATTCAACATTTACAAGAGAAATATTCCCTTTTTAAATATATGAACTGAATATATAAAACACAAATGAATTATATGGACGGTAATTAGCTGCGATCTGGACGACTTTGTTTGATTGTGATTCATGTTTACACTGAGCGTCGGCTGAGAGAATAATGTATAAGACTTCATCTGAGAGATGACTCACATTAAAGGCAGCTGAGCACAAGTTTCCCAACACATGTACGGCATATTCATTAAGAGCTCTGTGATTTATTCAAGCTGGCGTTTGGAAATAAATGCCCTCCCTTCTGCAGAAGGCTTTGATTCTCTTTAAGGAAAGGTAATCATTCGGGAGAAAGCAATCTTCAGTTTGACGTCTTTAAAGGAGAAAAATCCTACGTTTCAATAACGGGAACGGTTTGAGAGGCATTTAGTGTCATAACGTGTGTGGAGCTCAAGACATGTTGCACTTGTTGCCATCTTAAACAGCCTGCAGCAAAGCAGAAATCAGAAAAACAGGAATATCACATATGAACCACAGCAAAAATGTCTCTCCTGCAACCCCTGGGAATGTGTCATGTATCACTGGATCTGCTCTGCATCCAGCTGACACTCTGTTAGATTTCGCCTGCAGACACTTGTGTAATTTGGTCTCTGATGCTGCTGCTGCCAGATTATTGCCACCAAAATGAAAACATCTCATAATTCTGCGGGTGCCCCCCTCCCTCGCCCATCCCTGTCAAAAAATGCTCCTGCCATGCACCTCATTGCCTCCCCGTGGGAGCAGCAGCAGGGCAGCCTCTGTCACATTTGATTACTGCCTCGAAGGCAAAGAGCAACAACATAATAGTCGTATCAGTAACAGATGATTGAGATCTTCAAAGGGCCTGTTCTGCCCGGCTGCCTGTTCATCTGACTGACCAGGGATGCAGACTGATCAAAGGCCTCCAGAACATGGCGTCTGAGCTGGCCCACCCTTCGCCGTCCACTCGCCTTACAGCCAGTCAGCTACTCTGACTGTGTTCGTGCATCGCCACTGACAGGTGTCACATCATTACTTCCTGGGTGGTGCTTTGTGCCTACCAATGAGGGAGAGACACAAAAGTGAAGAGTTATTATACGTGTCCCCAGACCAGCGTTATAATATAAGTATGCGATTCAGATGCTTATTTTAGATGTCAATATTTTATCATGTTAATTTGTAACTTACCGTGAAATGGACGACATCTGCGTGAGATTAAAGTTTTGTGCAAGAAGGGAACGTTTGTCCACCGACGGATGTCACAATTAAAAAAGCAGGTCACATGTTTTGACCTTTAACCTCAAATGCCATTCCATGTTTGCAGGTATTTCACTTTAGGATTGTGTTTAAAGAGTTGAAATTAATAATCAGCAACATGATGTATTTTCTCGGGAGATACAGCAAAGTATTACTTTAATATTTTTAGAACTTTAACCTTATAAATGCATATACTTAACTTGATGTAAAGATTGTGCAGAATTGTTTGGACAGATATTGCAATCAATTATTTTTCTTGTTTAGAAACAGCCATACGTCTTTATTTATGTTCACATAAAGTGGATCTGACTGCAGTGGTTTGACTCCAGTTAGAAGTGTCAATATAACCTACAATGATTCTGGATGGATATTTGTTGTTTAGTTTGAGAAAAGTCGATGAGGGGAAGAAATGAATACGTGCTACTTCATCCTACTCTTTTGTTTTTGTGTTGACGACGACAGTCTCGGTTGACAGTTCTGTTCACTTTTCATTATATACGAGGGTGTGTTGTGGTCAAATGTCACACATTGTGTTATCATCAGCAGTGATTTGCTGCAGTGGACTGGCAAGCTGTTAACTGGAGCCTTTCCATTTCTTTCTGCCCAGTGCACTCTGGGATTGACTCCATTCCTACATGACCATTAATAAGAAGTAAAGTAATTATCAGGTAAAGACAGTGAATACATGAATAAATGAATGAGTAATGAACTGAAACTGAGTAATTAAAATTATTCACACCACTGCCTTAAACACTGTTTAAAGACAGTCGAGGTTTTTTCTGTGCTATAATTAGAGCGACAGTCATTTGCTGGAAGTTCAAACATGAATATTTTTAAATTAAGTCAAAAGTTACACAAGTCAAGATGGTGGACGCAGTGAGAGGAGAGGAGAGTGTTCTTTAGAGGGGCACAACATAATCAAAATGACTTTGGGCCCGTTTACCTTCCAACAAATGTAATTAAGTCCCAATTTGTGACGATCCCGTCGATTATCTTGCCAGATTTTCCGATGGTGTGGAGAGTGATCCGATCTGGTCACTCTGCCCTGAGGGACAAGGAATGCAAATTACCCAGGCATAGAAGTCCAAACTCCCAAGGCTGAAATACTCCCATTAGGTTAAGATGAGAAATTACATTTCCCCTCTGACACCAACTTCTCATCAGGCCGGACAGCTGTCAGCTTTAATGTGCAAGCATACTTTTAAACTCGTGGCCCCACAGTGTCTTTCAAACTAAAAGCTGGCCCTTGTACAAAGAGGATAATCGGGAAACAAACTGATTGAAAATGGAAGCACAAGAATCACAGTGAACCGCTCGCTACACGTTCATTTCATCTCCACGACTTCTTCTGCAGTTTTTTCTGTGAAATTCTTTCAACACACTATACGTGTTGAATCGTTCATTGCTGTTGTCCCCACATTTTTTATATTTCTATATTTCAGTATGAGCCATGAAGTCGAAGAAACAATCACTTCACAAACCAGATGTGGAAATCAACTACTTATCCTTTTTATTCTGGATGGTAATGTCATTATTTTTGGCTTCACATTGAAATATTCCCGTAAGTCAAAAGTTATCCTTTCACTCCTATCTGAAGTATCAGAGGAGTTTAAACCCAAATTGCTTCCTTTTAATCTCATTAAAATTATTTTTCAGTGGTACAACCCTCAGCGCTGACAATCAACCTCAGCCTCTTTCTTCTTTTAGCGGGGAGATTTAAATTTCACCCAGCAGCTTTCTTTCTCCTGGTTGCACATCAAAGTATCTTATTGTGGTTTTAAATGGGAGACTTTGAAATTGTGACTTTATTATTCAAATCAGTTTTCATGTAGTGCGTTGTACTGTAAAAATGCTGCAAGTCCAAACGCTTGCAAACTAATTTATGGAGTTTTTTTAGCTCCAGAATTTTAAGTGGGCGTCACAATGAAGTCGAAGCAGCAGCAACGCTCATTGTGGTGGAAGATGATAGCAACAGAAAGTGGAGAAAAATTCTGGAGAAGAAATCAAGATATAGATTACTTAATGAGCAGTTGTCCAAAACCGTCGTCTTAGACTTGCAGACATGTAGCTGCCCTTGATGTTCTTGGAGCCTGATAGGCAGCTTGTCTGTCCTTAATAGACAAAAAATAATCTGATAGATCTCAGTATTCAATCTCCTGGACATGACCTCGACCTTATTGACATAAGTACAACTTCTTGTTTTGATTGCTTACTTCTCTGGATCGATATAGGAAAGTCAAATTCGCCCCCAAGTCTCTGACAGTTTTCCAAAGATAACGTTTTTCTTTTTTTTTAACAGTCTGGGATTTCTTGTAGAGCAAGGGTGGATCTTTGTTATGAAGAAAAAAATCCTGTTTATCATTCTTTGATTTTTTTTTTTTGCAAAGGATTGTTGGCACAGTTTAGATGACAACAGATATCTTTGCACAGCTTCCAGATTTCTCCTTTGATTGCCTGCCTAGTGTACCCTGTAATCCCTGTAATCTGCAGAAAACTAAATCCTTTTATATTTAATCAGTAAACTAGCGTCAGTGTCAGAACCTGGGGATCATGTGTAACATTCATTTTCTCTGACATGTCTTTAATGCGCGTCGCCGCACATGTTGCCTTTGTGTTTGCTCTCCTCGGCCCACACTCCAACAACTCTCTGCTTGCAAAAAGCTGGTCTTTGCCAGTGGCTCCATCCCTCTGTGTCACTGCAATTTGAAGACATAAAGGTTAACAGTGCACAATTTGCAGCCAAAAAAGACACATCCAGAAATCTGCAGCTGCTGCTGTTGTTGTACCAACACAACTGAGCTGTGCATATTGTGTACATGCATGAATCATATGAATGGATGTCAATAGTCATTTCACTTAAATCATACTCAGTAATCACAGCATAATGGCATGACAGCAATGGAGTTCAGATTCAAGGTTCATGGTCCATTGTAAAGACAGAAACATGATTGCATCTCCATTAGGCTGCAGCATGAGCGAGGTATTCTGACGATGGCTTCTCATTAAGTTTCTACAATGTGAGCATTTGCATCAACTTGTCCACTACCAATGACAACAAGAGCAAGTCAACCACCAGAGATAGTCCTCCACAAGGTGAACGAGAGAGACTGTTGTGGGGCTTCTTTGCCTGCCAGCAAATGTTATAGAAAACATTTTATTAATCCATTTGTTTGGGGTTTTTTAACAGTCTGGTTTTGTATCTGTCACAATGTGTGGAGTTTGAACCATCATCAACCCAAAGTTTTCACCAAATTAAGCTAAGACTTCTTCTTCAGAGTTTCTGATCATAACAGACTCCTGACGTCTGATTCTCAGATGGACCTTCGAGCAGCTCTCTACCCTCCTCCCATCATGCATCCCTCTCCTTCACAGTCATCTCACACGTCAGAGCTCCACTGATCTGAAGCTGTGAGGAGCAGTTATTGCTCTTCCTCTTCCCGTGCGTCACTGGGGATTCTCAGTCTCTAATAACAAAATACAAGAACAGACTGAGGCCCTCAGAGAGTTCAGCCAACAGTGAGCATTAAGGTTATGTTAATTGTGTTAAGCCAAGCCTCCCATTCAAGCTGAATTAATCTTGATCTGTTGTTGTCTCTCCCTGTTGTTTACATTCTGCCCCATTACATCATTAGTGTTTGATCAGTTTCATTTGCACATGGAGAGAACAATGAATGTTAATGTGCTCAACATTTTTTGCATTGAATTAATTGTAAGAGTCTTAGTGTGAATGTTAGCTATATATTGTTGGAGCATCTGTTGTAGTTTTATTTTGTGTGTCAGTGGCGTGCTGCTGTCTGCGGGGGGGGTCTGAGGGGACGCGGGTCCTGCATCGTCACGTTTACTACGACTCTCCAGCCACCCTCGTCTGCTCCTGATTCCCTGATCCAACCAGATCAGCCGTGTTAAAGCGTTTCTCATGTTCACATTCAAGACCTTATCCCTCAACGTTAACACTCGAAAGAGCAAAGGATGAGATCTGGATTGAATAAAAGCAGATGTTTAAAGTGAGCTACTTACGTTTTAACCATAATGAATTATATATTTTTGGCATTTTCTTGAAAGAAAGGTGATTAAAGCCGGAGGCCTTCCCTTAAGGATAGCATCAACCTGTTATAAGATAATGTGGAAAAGTTGTGAGCTGTTTTAATACCCAGCGTCTAAAGATTTATATTATGGCTTTTTGGGCCTTTATTGGAGAGACAGGACAGTGGGCGGAGTTTTTAAATCAGAGAGAGAGGGGGGGGGGGGGGGGGGGAACGACCCTCTGGAAAGCAGCCACAGGACCAAAGCCAAACACATGCTGCACACGCACCAAGCGCTGCCCCACCAGCACCAATGGAGTGTCTCTTTTGATTATTTTTTTCTTGGCATATAGCAAATTAAAGTGTAACATTTACTCCATCAGAGGTATTTTTTGGTGTGTACCAATTCCTGAGAGAAATATCTGCCGCCTCGGAAGCTATCCGCTTCAGCAAACTCGTAACTCACCACTAACTATTTTGCAGGCCGGTGCTGAGCAGGTTGTGTACGGAGCTAATAAGAGCTGCCAGCTGAAACAACACAGGCATCGATTATTTAAAACATGGATGCTGTCTCGGTGTAAATAACAGATTGCATGATGGCTGTCTGTTGCAAACGTCATGCCACAGACCTTCATATCACTGTAAGCTTGTAAAACAGACCTAATCCATCTGGGTGTTGCATGTTGCATAAGGTGCGTGATGCAGCATTGTTTCTCATTAGTATCCAGCGTGTTAAGATGCCAGTTGACAGCAGTCCTGGGGGATAGCTTTGTGTTGCTCCCTTATTTATGTGCCCAGTGCAACTCAGGAACGTCTCCTCCTACATGCTCTCCACATCCCCCATCTTCATACATTAAACTCAACTCCAGGAGCACCTCTGGCAATGCAGAGGTTTGGTATATTTGTCTTCCCACTCAGGGAGGCTTTTTCAGACATTTCAGTTTTATGTAAATGTAATTCATGACATGCAGAAACATTCATTTGAAGTTGTCTGAAAATAACTGTAAATGCTATTTGGACGACGTAGGAAATCTGCTCATGTGGATGAGACAAATTAAAAGTACATTGAGAGGGAAGCTTCAGTGGTGAGAGATGCTCCTAAACAGCTGGGTTGATTCTGTTGCTGATTGCTGCCACTCCATACTGGTGTGTGATTGGTGCTGATCAGGTATGAAGATGGAGGCTTCACAGAAAGAGGAACAAATAATGTTGATTTACTCCTGATTGCCATCTGAGTTTCTTTATCCTTACACTAGACCCAATGAAACGTCAGTGCAGTCAGTCGACCTTGGCAACAACACTTACTTGATACTCACAGTTGTTTTTCAATGAGTGACAGAATAATAATTCATTTTCCCACCATTATTTTTTATTTTAACGTCAACAGAAAGTCTAACAGTGCAAATAAATAAAAAAATAAACCCCAATTTGTTCCTTGTCCAGTTTACGTGTGCATCTCACAGTCACCTGTTTTGGAAACTTAGAGGAGCTGATTGATGCTTTACACTGGCAGCTACCACACAGCAAAGCTCAGAGAGAATTATTATGACAACCAACTAAAAATGCTTTTCATACTGCATGGACTTTTTCCGAATGTTTTGCTCCAGTGTTTCAGATGGAAAAATGTTCCATGTCACTTCTTGATTGATCACTCACTGTGAAACAGGCCAGGTTTCTGGTTTGTCGAGACTGCTCGTTGATCATTCTGCTGCTCGGTGACTAGCTGTCCAGATGCTCTATGCTGGGATTGGGCACAGTCCATTGACACTGCTGATGCTGCAGTGAGGAGCTCTGAGGATGCTGCCAGTGCCGCTTTCTGGCCCTCTAGCCATCGCAGATGATTGTGCTCACTCTGTAATTTCCTCAATTTAGAGACTGTCAGAGGGTTGTCCAATCCCCATTTGCTCTTCGAGGACTTTAAGAGAGCCATTACTCCAAAATAAATGTTGCTACAAACAGCCAGCTACGGCCTGTTGAAGTTTACAGGACACACAGTTTGCATTATATTATCTAATATGAAGCTTCTAGAAAAATGTCATTTCATATCAAAATTGCGATGCTCATTAAGCGTCCACACAACATTTTGATTTAGATCTCCTGATCACTGAACACAACAAGACCAAATATGAGCAGCATGCCTAAATTACAGGAGGACAAACTTGACATCTTCAAATTGTCAATTCAATTGGTCGCTGACTGGTTATTACAAAAAACTTAGCAATCCATATACTTGTTTGCAGTTAGCTATACACAATCATTTTAGCTTTGATGCTCCAGTTTGTGCTCAAAGCTGTGAACGCAACGATGAATGAACATCTTTGTAGTGTGTGCTATTGTTATTTAGGTACTGAACTATGAAAGATGCTGATACCTCCTGGGGTCTCCGAGGCAGAACATTCAGGAAAAATGATGCAGCTAAAAACAAAGATGGCGTAGCTACACTAGTCCAACTCTGATGAGAGATTTTCAACTTCATATAAAGTTTATGTTACTTTTCAATGAACAAATTATTACAGAGGAAAAAAAGAATTTTTGGGATTTTGGTTACCATTGGTTTTAAAGTTATTAATGTAATGTATAAAAAATTACTATTTTCTTGATGTTAAATTATTGAAAGTACAGCCTTTTAATCAAATGAAGCATGTTCTCGTGCAAGTACAAATTGTATAATTTGCATCTAAAAAAAAATTCAACTACTGTTTTTTATCTCAACTTGCCTCTTAAAATGTGTTGATTTTATAATTATCTTGTGGAATGCCGAAATGCTTTGTGCGCCTGGTGCAACATAAATAAACTTACCTTCGAATCTCCTAAATAAGGCAAGAAAAAAAAGAGACACCCACGTGAATTTGCGAAGTGGAGTCTCTTCTTTGCAGACTCCTCCTGTGCGTAGCCGTAGGCCTTGTGTCTGGATCTGACAGGGAGGTCCTAAGTTTATGTGGCATGGCACCGAGGTAGACACACACGATTACTCTGAAGCCCCAGGTTCACGCATGAACATCACACACCGCCCTCTGCCCACCTCCCCCACTGATGGCCTCCTGGCTCGCCAAAGAGAGGGGCTGCCCTGCTTTTCTAGCCTCATTGATTCCGGAGGGTCTCCATCAATTAAATCTGAAAGACTTTCGACTCGACTGAACTCAGCACTGCAGCTATTTGGAAAATAAGAAGGGTCAGTCCAATGTGAGACACCGCACCATCAAAGGCTACCAGACATGAATGTAGAGAGACACAAGCACATGCAGGACAGGGGCCTATGTTTGATCATAAAGAAATTACAAGCTTTACTTTAAAACAAAAAAGGAGCTATTACGATAACTGCAAATAATAGGAATTGCTATTTGAACTGCCTGAAAGCTGTTTTATGAAATGAGCGATGCTGCCTGGAAGAAGAGAAGTCTGTCTTCAGCTCACAGATTCAAACGAGATCAGAGGAAAATGGAAGATCATGTTTGCTCCTTTTTTTTTTTTTCAAACCTTCTTTCCGCTGTTTTCTCAGCACGTGTTTGCAAGAATTGAGTGGCAAATAAAACTGGCAGGGTTTGAGTTAACTGACGCTACGGTATTAAAGCATTCTTTCAAGGAATTGCTCGATACACAGCCTAATTTTTTTTCGCTCATTTACAAAGAGTTCATGTCGACTACATGAGAGGTAATTAGACTTTTATCTATTCACACTCCCTTGACACACAACATTTTCTTTGAAACACTCTGAGTCAGTATTACCATGACATTCTGAGTCAGATAATAAATGTTTTTGGAGGTGTGATTGTATCCTGTGTTGATCATTTGCTAATTTTGTCTTTTGGTGTGAGAATATATCCATAACAAATGATTATAAAGATATCACTTTTTTTGTTTTTGCATGGTAACAGTGAATGGGAGCAGAGCTAATGAAAACATGAGTACAAAACAAAAATAAACAGCACAACACTTATTTTATTTATTTAACCAGGAAGAGAAACTCTTAAACATGTACAAACTTGATACCACCAGCAACAAACCAAACGCGCAATATTTTGGAGAGAAGTTAGTACTTGTTGTTTCACAAGTTTACATCATGTTTCTTCGATTCAGACTGCAGGAAGAATTTATTTCGGTTCACATGCTAAACAGATGCATGTGAGCTCAAGCTAGAGGAAGCCGGAAGTTGGACAAAGGCAAACAAAGACATTGTTTTCTTAAGGTATAAAAAAAACATGGAATAACACCCGCCTTAATCCTTTCAGGATGCATGAATTTCTCACAAAGGACTTGAGAAAAAAAGCTAATAAATATAGACAAGTAGGCATGGTGAGAAAGAGAATTATGATGGTTTATTGCAGAGCAGGATCATTGGTATTTATCATTCTTGCTTTTTCTCTTAACTGTTTTAAAATTAATACTTCAATACTTATAATGCTTTATGCTGCAACACAGGCTGCAGTTCTATCAGTTGCTGTGGGTTTGACTCTGACCTTTGCCCTTTGCAGTATGTTATCCATATCTGTCTGTCTTCAGCTGTCCTTTGCTATAAAGGCAAAATGATGCACAAAATATGTATAACACTGTGCCCCTTAGTTTTTTTTCCTACTCTTTTTGTGTTTTTTGAAAGACAAAGTTCAAACAAATGGGAAATAAATAAAAACAAATCCAACAGGGGGGAGGAGGCACCCTCACATTAATATACAAATTGTTACGTGGCGTGAGTTGTATAATCACGCACCCTTTTTTTGGAAATCAGTCCATTTCTCCCAGCGTTGAGTTTAAGTCTTTGCTTTATTCCTTAATAATGAGTCAATTTTTCCATAGAAAGAATCTCTTCTACTATATCCAACCAGTTTGTTGCTTTTCAACCAGTTCCTGGTGATTGTCTTTTTGCCAGCCAGTATCGGGATTTTAAATATGTAGACGTCCTTCTATTGAATAAGTGCCCCTTAGTTTTATGATAAAACAGATCTGAATGATTTTGGTTCATCCTAGGCCAGGGGTCGGCAACCTTTAACACCGAATTTGAGCTGGTTTCCACAGAAAAGAAAACACTGGGAGCCGCAAATATTTTTTGACATCTAAAATGAATTTATTTATGAACACATTTATTAAATAGAAAGAAAAAATATTTAAAAAAACAACAACTTCCCTTTCATGCTTCGGGGTTCACCCCAGCCGTACACTTATTAGTGCTTTGACCACCCTTTTGAAGATGAGTTATCATCTTATCTAAAATGAAGATAACACCGTATATATTACTTTTTCTTACCTTTACACTTTGTATTAACAACTAAAGTGTGTTGCTTATGAAATCCACGAAGTGCTACAGAGAAAATTCAATTTTATCTATGTAATGAACACATTTTGAACATTTTGAATTCTTGAAATAATAATACAATGTCTGAATGTCTCTTTCAAATAAATTAAAAAGATGAACTTAAATTATCCATGTAGCAAACAAAAGCAAAAAATGCCGTGAGCCGTCATCCTTATATCGCCTTTGGGCTTTCAGAGCAAGTAGCGGAGCCTTGGCCTGAATTTAAAAAATAAATTGGGGGAAAAAGCACTGTGTCACTAAACAATGAAAAATAAATATTTGCAAAATATCTGCATAAGTATTTATTTTACCTGGTTAATGGGACTTCTGCTCCTGAACCTCTGCGCACAGCGTCTGCAAATCGGGGCTGTACGAAGTCACTCTCATCTTTATGCAGGACTGTAAGCTGTCATCTGTGAGGCGTGAGCGGTGTTTGTTTTTAATGTACCGGTAGTTCATGGTGGAGAATAGCTGCTCACATACATATGTGGATCCGAAGATCGACAGGACTCCAAAGGCATATGTCTTCATGTTCATGTAGGTGTCGGGGATGGCATTCCATGTTTCAAACACGAGTTTGTCCGGTCTTGGAAGGTTCTCAATATCACTCCATTTGTGATTCTGAGCAAGAGTGGCCTTCTGACGGGCAACATCTTCAAGGTCCTCTGTCAAGCGTTTGAATTTGGACACCCACATGTCTTTGTCAGCTATGTCAGCCAGCTCCAGCTCCAGATCAGGTTGACTTACACCTGCAAATGCAGTCACATTTAGCAGGGATGGATCGATGATCAGCGGAGTGACGGGGAAGGACAATGTGGTTTTTTCCTCTCTGAACTCATGGAATCGTTTCCCAAACGATGCTTGCATTGTGGTGATTGCAGACTGCCTTGCTGGGGTTGAAAGTCGCGACAAATGGATGGCGTTTTGGCGGGTATACCGGCTTTCGCTAGTATGACGTTTATTTTGAGCGACGAAAAACAAAAACAAAAATTTATTCTAATATGTCAAGATCACAATAATCTTCCAATTTAGAACTAAAGTATTAAAGAACTAACACAAATAAAAATTAAATACTTAGTTTTTTTTAGTAATTTATTTTCCCAAGCCACTCAGAGCCGCAGTATAAGGATGAAAGAGCCGCGGGTTGCCGACCCCTGTCCTAGGCCCTTTCGCAATGTTTTGATTTCTGTCTTTACAAAAATGCTGATACATATATATTATTGTTTATTTTTGTTTATTTATTGTCTTTTTTTTTTTCAAATTTATTTTAAATCAAGTTTTATCTAGTTTTACGTATTACCACTCCTTTGCAGACATATAACTCATGAGAGCTTATTATTCAATTTATTTTAATAAAGGTCAGAAGCACTGACAGTGCGAAGGACCCTGTTATATCACAAAGGAGTGTTTTTGTTCTTCTGCTCCGCACGTTATTTCATCAAACGGCGTGGGCGTGGCGTGCCTTCAAACTTGGCTAGGGGTTTTTTTTGCCAATTTTTTAACAGTAAAATGCTCATGTCTGCCTGGCAGAATCAAAAAATGTTGTACTTGTATGCACATTAACCATGTCAAGACATACATAAAATCCTCTTGCAACCATAGTCAAAACATTTCAGGGAGCCTGCCATTGGCTCAAACTCACTTTTCACAGGTTATCGATTTCAACCAACTTGTCCGAGGGGGTTCATACGTTATTTCCTCAAAGGGCGTGGCTGTGGCCCCTGTTCACAGGTGTATGTTTTCTTTTCCAGTTTTTTAACAGTAAAATGCTCATATGGCTACCATGCAGAATTCAAAAATCACCAAATTTGTCATGCATAATACAGTGCACCATATGTTTTGCAATGTGAGAAAACTGGCATAAACTCGTTTCACAGGTTCACCCGACATGTTGTGTTCTAGACGTGATAAAGACCTGTTGTTGTTTTTTTTTTATGATCACCTTTGTCTTGTGCTACATGTTCAGAATAAATAAACAAATCACATCAAGATCTAATAGGGACCAGGAATTAATGCCGCGTAGTCGCAGAAGGGCTCTGCCAGGTCGAACAATAAACCAAACTTATGGAAGTCCTGATTTCTGTGGTGTAAGCCAGTCACAGTATTCAGTACCTCATTCATGACATAAGTCTTTGCTAAACATATAATTACACTACGAGCAAATCGAAATACTGTCTTTGCTCTCGGAAAAAAGCGACTCCATCCGGTCTGAATCTCAGCTGTGGGAATCTCCAGGGGGGTCTCAGGACCCTCCTCTTCAGTGACATGTTCCTCTGTTGCATGGCTGTCATCAGTGGGTAAAGGTGCAATGTCACCATCTGAAAAGTGCTCCATGCAAGTGTGAAAGCTGTCATCATTGTCATCATCATCACTGTCAGGGCTCTCATCTTCCTGCTTCTTATTTAAGTTCAGCTGTTCTTTGTTTATGCCCTTCGTAGATCCTTCTTTGACATTTTCAGTGGCAGCCAACGCCTCCTGCTTCAATTCCAGCTGCTTTTTAAGATCAACGATGATCTGGTTCAAATCGGTCGTCAAGATTTGAAACTCCTTCTCTGACTCCTGCAAAGATGCAATCTGGATGTTTTGCCTTTCTATTGTCTCCTTTTGATCCCGGTCAACGTGCTGAGCCTCCATCAGCTGACTTTGCATCGTTGCCTTCAGATCATTATTCTCTTCTTTGTGCGTCTCCAGTTGGCTCACCTTATTTGCCAAACTGTCATTCTGCTGACGCAACGATTTCTCCTTTTCCTGATGATGACTTATGAGGGCTTTTGCATTTTCGTACTCTTTCCTGTTTCTCCTAATCGTAGATTCCACATGGCTCAGCTTCATTGCTAGCTCATCTTTATCCCTAATGAGTTCCTGAGAATCTTTGAGTTCACACTGAAGTTGAAAAACATTTGTCTTCAGACTCTGGATCTCCCCTTGGAATTTCTCATTAGCGGAGTGTAGATGGGCCACATCTTCAGTGAGGCTCTTGTTCTTCTCTTTCAGGATTTCCTCTCTTTCCTTTAGCTCAGTTATTTCATCCAACTGATTTTGAGCTTCTGTCTGTTTGTTCAAGGACTGACATTCGAGAAGGGCCAGTTCTCTCCTGAGTCTCTTGTTGTCCTCGTGCAGAAAGTGCTCACATTCTTCCAGTTGATTAAAATCCGACAGCAGGTATTTGTAATCCATTTGAGTTTTGGTTTTCAGGTTCTCCATTTCAGCCACTTTTTCACGAAGCTCATCTTGATAGCTGAGTTCTGCCTGAAAGCGGCATTCGAGGTCATGCGCTATGGCCCTGAGATGTTCAATCTCTCTGTTGGACTTTTCGATGTCCTTGTTGCCTGATTTAAGCTGGGCAACCTCAGCAATGAGCATCTCATTCTGATTTTTCAGAATCTCCTCGTTGCTCTGAAGACGACAAACTGCTGCCTCCAGACTTTTATTTGCAGCCTCATTTGCATTTACAACAAGCTCCTGCTGTCCAAAGATGTCTGATTCCACTGATAGGTCTGACCCAAGCAGAGGATTATCTAAACTGCCAGACATACTGATCTTTGTTAGTTTGGATAACAACGTGAAAGTTGTTACCAAAATCAGTTACCAAAATCCCTCGTAGCAATAGTGGAGTTAATCCTGCGGTCGCTCTCTTCAAGCTATTGCAACATTCTTCTCACAGTCGCTGTGATTGGCTAGTTACGTTAATTGGTTGTTCCATTCTGACCTGACAGTTTAAAACATAAGAGAGATTCAGCAGATCTGAGGGTTTGTGGGAGTAGATTCCAACTTGTGTACAGTAGTATGCAGTATATTTACTCTAGCCCACTGTCGAGACTGTTAGCATGCATGAAGCATATGATTATATAAAAACATCTTTAAAACTTTAAACAATTAGTTTCTGCATTGATTTGTTTTTTATTTATTTTTTGAATTTACATAGTTTAATCATTTTTTAAAATGCATTTGGGGACATCCCCTCTTCAGGTCATTGATCTCGCTTACATTTGTTTAGTAAAAAACCAGTCAAAGTTGTTTATTTCGACTGCATATTTTGTTGCTTTTGGTTGGACAATGAATGGCTCACAGACAAGCTAGAGAAGTTTGTCTTGAGAAATGAATCCAATGCAGAAGTGCAAAATCCTGTAGCTCGTTGACTGTCCTCTTAAGGCTGGTTTCAGGAACAGGAAGTCAGCAACACGATTACAACTTGGTTCAAAAGACGAAATAGGTCTGATTAGTGATTGTCATCACTGGCACACACTGCATCCCCCATGCAGTGTGTGCCAGTGATGACCCCCCCGCTAATTATTGAAAAAATGTCTCCGTTTTCATTTTGATTTTAAAAACCATTCAGCTTACAACCCGCCTCAGCTCCAGCCCTCAGCCTGTCGTTAGGTTGACTGATGTCACTCAGGCTTTATCTATGAATATTTACAGTCTATGCTTTTAACACAACAAAAAGTCAAATCAGACATACTTCAAAAGCAGTGCATGAGCAGTATACCATTTAATAGCTGTTAATTTATGTAGCTAGAGTGCAACTTGGTCATAATTTACAAAGTCGAAAAAACTATTTAAAGTCAGAATAAATACCTGAGAGAAACACTTCTGTTCTCTGTATACAGTATGAGCTGTTTGAGTTCAACAGTTGGTGCTGCCGTCACTGAGGAGACATGAGGAGTGATGGGGTATTCATGTGTGACAAACATGGCATGTTAGCTCACGGGCAATCTTTTGGAAGAAATGTCATTCTGAATCGCAGAGACTGTAGATGACACATGCGTTCCCCTGGCAGCGGCAGACCACAACTGCATTTTCCTGCACGTCGAGGGATCCCTGTCGTTCTGAGCTTCAAGTTGGTGAAAGCACTGGGTGCCAAAAAACGAGTTAGGCAGGAGGCTGAACCAGCAGCTCACAAACAGCACTCCAAAGCCTTTTCTGACGGCTGCGATTCAGATGAAGAAGCCCCTGTTACCCCCTGGTGAGCTGAGGCAGGAGAAAAAAGAGAGCGAGCACAGGCGATCAAAGACGCATCGATCAGGTCTGCTGCTCATGGAGCCCGGCGGAACAGAGCTTGTTTCTGCTCCAACAGTGCTGAAGTTAAGGCCAAGGCTCCTTTGAGAACAACAGAACCTCAGTGGTATCCAAATGACTACACAGAGAGTCATAAACCTTCTTAAAATGATTTGTTTCACACATCCTTTCCTGTTGGAATGTGCCAGAAAGGTGTGATTTGTCAAACCATTAGTATCATGCAGCATGAGTTGGACCCTCTGGATATAGAAAGGCAGGTAAATGTGAAACAATGCTTTTTATATAGAGCATCAGCTTAAAGCAGGGGTGTCCAAAGTGCGGCCCGGGGGCCATTTGTGGCCCTTGAGTGGATTTTTTGTGGCCCTTGACTTCAAATCGAAGAATCAGAAGATTTTGGCCCCAGGCCTCATCAGATGGCATATTTCGTTCTTTTTTCTTTTACATGTTAGCGAGGGAGACCTATAAAAGCCTGACTATTCTTTCCAAAAAATTATAACACAATAGTTTCCCACTGCAATTAGGTATTGTGTATTTACATTATTTTTTGAAGAGGTCAAAATACAAAAAGTTCCTTCCAATATTAAAAAAACAAAAACAAAAAAACCCTGTGGCCCAAGAAGTCCTTGGAAATTTGCTTTTTTTGTAACATTTTGCTGCTTTGAAAGTCTCCATGAAACAGAATTTCGAAAGTATCTCAGGGTGGTTTCACACTCGTAGCGCCCGCCAAGATCCAAGAACGCTTGACCCCAAAGTCTGGTTTATTTGACCAGTGTGGACACTACTCATACCATACATGAGTACCATGTTTGTTTTTTTTTGCTTTTTGGGTGAATTGCAATCTCAACAAACTGGTTGGACATTTTTGGAAACAACATTTATAGTTTCTTGTAACTTTCAAAATTGGCAGCAAACAGATTCTGTCATGTTTTTATCAGTTTTATCTCATGCTGGATCTTCTCATGAATCAAATCCCTTCATATCTACAAGCTGGGCAATTTAAAGAAGTGACCCCGATGCACTGCGAATCATTCGATTAGACACCATGAATAATGGAGAACAGGCCCTGTGTATGGATTTTTTTTCTTTCCGGCATTCTGTTGAATATAATGTTTATCATACAATCTGAATGATATCTTTCTTGTTCAATATGACAATATCGCAGTAACACAGAGAGCCTTATCCGGTTTTTGGTGATAAGACTGTTTTGTGCTGCGCAGCCCGCTCATGATGCTGTTCGGCGATTTGTGTTTTGCATTCTTTGATGGAGATTAAATGAAAGACTGATGCAATGTGACACGAGCAAAAAGACTGATCAAACGGATAGATGTGAAATCGAAGACAGAAGCAAAGTTCATGTGAAAAATGACAAAGATTTACATTTCAATGTCTTGGGGATGATGGGAGCTTCTGTGGCTCCAAGAGACATTTTTATATTTTAGGTTCAACTTCACAGAAACAATAAAGTTTGCTTTTGCTGCACATGAAAAGTATATTTACATTTAGATATGGTGGTGGGGTTTTGGTGGGGAGCAGGAAGTAGCCTGTAGAGAACTTATTGCCCCTTCTTAATTTACATGACCTTATATTATATAACTGATGCATCTGCACACATACATAATTTATAATCCTAATTCTAAATATGCTAAATTATACTGAATTATTAGTTCTGATGCGATTTTATGATCTGGGTCTTTGAGGAAAAAACAGAATTTGTATTTAATTCAAATGAAGAGGAGGAGACAAATTAAAGGGATTTAACAGAAATAAACAATAATGAATTATTTATGACTGTTTATGTGTCAAATTTGTCAGAGAAAAAAAAAAAAAAAAATATATATATATATATATTTTTTTTTTTTTCTGTGGCCAATCACAGTGAGCAGCTCCGTGGAGCCTGTGGGGGTTTGTTGGTTCATATTCCCCATCTGTGTTTCTGAAGGCGAGTCAAACGGGTATGAGAAGTAGCTATGTGAAAGACGTAAAAGTCTTCAGAAGTAAGTTTAGTCCTTATATGAACTTGGTCAGAAAGTCAGCTTCATCATGTATTTTTTGTGTAAAGCTTGCAGTCTGACCAAACTCATAACAGCTAACGAAGAGGCCGTGAGATGGAAATCAAAAAGCTTTCAGGGGACTTTTTTTTTTTTTTTTCCTTCAAATTATTCCATTTGTCGGTGGTGTAAATGTTCCACATCTTTTAAGAACCTTCAGATATGGATGCATGGTGATAAATACATCCAGCAGTCAATTTCCAGTCAAAGGGTTCTAGCGGTGATTCGGTTAAGTCAAATTAATTTCAAACAATATCTCCATGAATAACTTTATTTTCGTGCTCTTTATTTAAATTATTTCTGTCTGTAACTTCTGGCTGTTTTATTTTAATTCCATCAGATTAGTTAGAGATGTAATAAGACAGCAAATTAAAATGTTCTAATGAAAGTATTTTAATTTAGGTTTAAGTATCCCACTGATATTACAATAAATGAGCAGCTTTTGGGGACAACTCAGTGAGATGCTGAATCACTGCAGAGTCACAAAACCTCATCTTCATTAGGAGGAGAGGGGAACAAAAAAAAAACGCATTCAACTTAACTTCAAATTAACTCATCGCCTGATTTAATACAAGAGGGCGCCAACCCTTAAGGAACTTTTAAATGAGATACATTCCTGTGTCGGAAATTTCTCACTGTGTTTAATTCTGCATCCTAATGGAGCCATTTGTCACAATGATTATTCCGCTCCGAGCCAGATGATACAGGTGTTGATTCTCTGCATTTTGGTGAGACTGAAAAAGAAGGAAGTCACGACACATCCTCCTGTTAGAGAGAGTTAAAAATGTGGACATTTTAATGATGTTGTACATGAGCTTTATTTGACAAATCTCTGTTGTCATTTGGCATCTGCAAATGAAATGGCAACAGCAGGGAGCGGTATGACAGATCTTGTTTACTGAAAAGACACTCAGGTGTGTTAAACTTTATGTGTAAAGAGCAGTGACACCTACATTGCTTTCTACATGTCACTTAATAATCTGCTTTAACAGATTATTTAAAGGCAGGGTCGGTCGCATCCTCTCCGTTCTCCATCTTCACCCACCCCTTCCCCACTGTGCTCCCTCTAAAGCCACGCCCCTCACGTACATGCACTACCGCCATTGGTCCAGAAGCAGATTTCAGAGAGTGGACCTGGAGAAAATGACCTACCCTGCCTTTAACTACTCCTCTGTAGATATATTTACAACAGATTAGTTTTTTGAGGCATCTCGCAACCCCCCTGTGGCTCCTAGAGAATATGTGCAGAATTTAAAAGTGTATGATCTCACAAGTGTTTTATGTGTCCTCAGTTAGATATCAGAGAAACGGATAAGCAAGTTGCAGGCTGCAGCTTCGATGCGTTTAAATTCACCATCAGTTACTGTCATGCTGCTGACACTTTGGCTGTGTGTGATCAAACACTCTGATTTGCACATTAGAGACGTTGAAAGCTCCACCAACCAATCCTCTGTGTATCTATCTGTACTTCTGTTATTGATTTGAGGTTTCAGCGGATCAATGGAACTGTTTTCTCATGCTGATGTTTCAGTGGAGGAACTGACCGGATCAGCGTCGAAATCAAATCCTGCAAAAGGACTTCAACTCACGGCTGTGTTCTTGGTGTTAAACTTGAGCAGGGAACGTTAATGTTGGTGTTTCCTAGACAGAAAGCCCACGCCTGAATGATCATCTGTGTGTGTGTGTGTGTGTGTGTGTGTGTGTGTGTGTGTGTGTGCAACCAGGATGCTACTGTGCTGACGTCAGTGTGCGGAAGCATGTGGTAAAACTTTTATTGCATGCTTCAGATTGGTGCAAAAGCTTTTGTACATGTGCAATGCATGTTTATTTATGTCGCTGTTTTTGAATAAATATTTCAATTAAATATTTTTGTATCACCATGTTTTGTTTTGTTTTTTGGTCATATTTTCTGAAATGTTTGTTTGCGTGCTTTTGTCTTCAGGGCTTCTCACCATAACGACAAAGCATTAATGACTGAAAGAAATCTAATTTCCCTGCAGCTTTGTTAAGCACAGGGCATTTTGCCTCAACGACATGTGAGAGGAATCATCTCTGGGCTTCAGTCATTTCTGGATAAGATTCGAAAAGCTTCCATCTGAAGAGCCGTTTCCTGTCCAATAAATCATTAAATGTGCATCTGCAGGAAGGCAGCTTGCATTTCAGTGAACAAACTGGAAAAAAGAGAGAGTTGGGTTCATCCTGGTATTTACAGCTGTAAGACACAATTAGTGTCCCTTTCACAAAGTAGAAGAGACTGGTTCATTGGCTGAGGAGGTAAGAGCGGCTCATTGCCACATGGCTGCAGTTAGCCGAGTGAAGAGTGTGAGACCTCCGTCTGAGGAAGCAGCTGCCTTCAGTCACTTAGAGAACAAAAATCGAACAGATGTTCACACTCAGTCTGAATCAAAACGTCTGAATAAGAATCCCGCTGTAATTTTTGGTGAAGCTTTCTAGATTTCACTGATGTGTTGCATTCAATGTCGAGTATTTGCTTTCAAATTTAAATTGATTCAGCAGCTAATTCCAAGACTGCAACTTCAATACAAAAGTGGAACCATCATCACTGTTACATTTGCAACACGCACTGACTTGTACCCACAAAATCATTACTTGTGTGCGAACATTAAAATCATTTCACTGTATGGGAATTTAGGTCTGATAAATCAATAAACGCAGCATTCAAACTGGATCGCTCTATCTGCCACTAATATGCTTTGTCTGCTTCGTGTTTTGCGTCACTATGATTAGATTTACTCCTCTTTGTCATTAAGTCCAGCTTCATCATTGTTTTGGATACTGAATTGAATCAAGTGCTAAACTCAGCGGTGCGCCGTCTTATAGGATGGGGAAAACACACCAGTATCCTGCACAGAAACGTCCCGAGTCAGCCAACACAAACCAGCATGTAGTTACACATTTTGTTCACTAGAGGGCATTCCATCATTTGTCTTCGTCTAACTTTCTTGGGCCTGTTTTTTATGTCTTTATTTAGAGCTAGGACAGGGGAGAGAGAGTGAGTGGCCAACGACATGCAGGAAACAACCCTGAGCTTGGAAGCGTGTACCTCAGCCCAAGTCTGTGGACGAACTCCTGCACACCTGATGGGTAAATAAGAGGCCGAGAGGGGAGAGGATGAGATTCAGGACAGTCGCAGACTCCTTTACAAAAATGAAAACACACACTCTGGAATATTAATGGGTTTCATACTTTGCAAATTATCTTCACACCTCGAATTTCGTTCAAACAGCCCTTTAACACACTCTCTTCTTTCACACTGAGGTGTTCACACATCCAAGAGAATGAAGGATGTGAGGCTGCAGTAATAATAATAAAAAAGATTATATTCCCCATTGTTTTCCATTAAGAAAAATCTGGGTATTTCTGTGCAAACTATTTACCATTAAAATGACAGAAAACTACCATTTCTTATTTTGCACATTCACCTTCAACCTGCACTATACTCACTCTATGCATAATGTACTGAAACAGTCTCCAGAACAGCCACAAACTGTTTGGCATGCAGCCACAGGTTGTCTGTGTGGGAGGTGTTTGAAACAGAGAAAGAATCAGCGGACAGTAAGAGAGCAGGAAATGATGCCAGTGAGTGATATGAGGCCGTGAGCTGAAGCACAACTCTGGGCTACGTTACATTACGGTTTACTGTTTGTGTCTAAATGTAGAATCTCTTCCTCCTCAGCAATAGATTCCTGCAGGCATACTTGCTGTTCCCCGGCGCTAAAAAATATTTTGTCCATACCTTTGTATTTACTTCCTGACTCTCTCTGACGTTAAGGATGGGAAATTGCTGCCATCTATCTATTCATGTCATAGCAAGAGGCTCCTCAGGCGTCCAAAACGATTAAACAAAGATGACGCTATATCCGTTTATTATTCAGAACCAATTCATTAAGTTGAGTGTTGTGCACATTTATTGCTTTAAGGCTTACAGTGTAACTTCCAGAGAAGATTTTTTTAGATCAAAACAATGCTCTCTTCAGACACCCGTCCTTCTTCCCTCAGCTCCCTCCTTCCCCTCCCGACTCCACAACTCCTGTAGTTTTCAGGGTGAGCTCCACGTGTGACTGCAAACAGCTGAATTATTCTCTGAGACTTCTTCTGATTTTCTCCTATCAGCCCGGGTTTTTCTTTTCACAGAAAGTCAGAGCGGGCTGCTGTGAGAACACAGCAGGATATAATCAGGAGAATTCACTTCGGTGATGTTCATTCCCTGCGATTGATGCAATATACCCAATGTGCTTAACCATTGATCCTAATTAAACTGCTATATTGTGTTTTCTGTTTTCACAGTATGTTCTTCTCAGCTCTTTTGTCGATATCCTGGTTAAACTACATTTACTCTAGTGATGATACATGGGCTAATTTAGACGGGCTAAAGTAGTCCCTGTTGCTTTGTCCACCTTGTCCTTCTTATTACATCGTGTCTTACCTCAGGGGATCTTCCTGCCTCACCTCCCGTCTGACCTGGACGGTCTCCTGGATCTCTGTGGGGGTGCATGTGAAAAAGCAGATCAGGAGGATTTCAGGGGCAGTCCTCCTGATATTCTCCAGAAGTTTTAACGAGTGCATTGGTGAAGTATAGATTATAAATACGATCGATAAATGAGTGCAATGTAACGTAATTAAAGAAAAATGAATAAGGGGTTCAAACATTCCTCTCTGTGTATTCTTTCAGGGCACGTGTGTGATGAGACCTTGGTGCATGCGTCAGTCACCATACAAAGCGTTCCTTCACTGCTTTGTACATCATACTGTATGTTTGTATAAAGATGGGTGAATCATGAGCTAAAAGAATCCGCTCAGCAGGTCATCTGTCAGGGCCGCTGACAGTACCAGCTGGCCGGTTCTGGCTGCCAGGGGTACAGGCGGGTTAGAGGGCGGGCCTCCCACTATCATGGTTCTCCTTTTTATATCAGGGGCTGAAACTGTGCCAAGCTCCAAGATATGTGTGTGTGCCGTCCTCCAGAACAACAGCCTAATTGATCCAACAAAAAAAAAACAACAGAAGGAAAGGAGGAGCAGATTGCCCACGCAGCCATTCATGTCCAGCACATTACTGCAGGTCCTCGGTTCAAAGTGGGTCGTGGATGGAAAAAAAAGCAGAATCACCGAGGCTACAAGATCAAAGGTGTGCGGCTGTGTGTATTAGTTTGTGTGCGTATAAGCCAGTAAAGGTATTTTGTGGCAAAACGATGAAAGTGAGAGCTGATGATGAATTGAAAGCCTCACGGCCATGACCGGCAGGCAGTGGAGGATTGTGTTCATGGGTGTTACCTGATCTGTTACAGGTGAATTTCGGCCTCAAACAGTCCGTGCTATCAGCATGCGTGTCACAGAAGAACTGAAGAAAAAGAGAGAAAACACTTCACTTGTATTTTCTCTGAGCCAGCAGAAATAGTTGCAAAAATATGAACAAGTTTCGCAGGTTGTCGTCATCAGGTTAGTTTACACACTTGATAACGTCTTTTTTTTAAGGTGGAAAAGCTACATATTGTTGCTTAAAGTTAAATATTTCCTCCCAAATGGTTTATTAAAGATAATTCAACAGTGTGATGAAACCCAAGGGCAAGAAAATGTACAATACAAAGTCAATATTAGCATGTGAAGATATCTCGCTGTCGTCTGAAAAAAAAAAAGATTCCTTGTATCACTTCAGAACAGTAATCTCATTGTAATGACCCAAGAAAGTTCAACACAAAAACACCATCAAGTCCAAATTACATCTTAAAAAGCGCCTTGAAGGAGAGCAGAATTTAGTTTGTCCAAAAGTACGCCATAATTACCCGCCGCGAGACACTTCCTGTAAGATTTAAGGGCTGTGACGTAACGGCGCTCTTCATTTGCTTTGGCTATATAGATGAATTTTTGGAAATACTAATCATGTTAAGCACTTATAGGTTAAAAAAACTAGAGGCATGTGAAAGTGTTGATCCGATCAGGGAGGCTGCAGCACTGAGGGTGCAGGAAGCCGAGCAGTCAGCAGCAAGAGGAGCCCAGGTAAGAACAAAAAAAATAAATGCAGATGCATCATTAATTCACTCCCCTTTACATCATGGCTGTGAGTTCAAAGCTGGCTTTTTTTTGTTTCTCAGTGTGTGTCCTCTGTGTTCCCGGCGGCCCTGACCAGCCTGGCCTTTTGCACAAAGGAGGCAGGTGGAGGAGCGGGTCAGGATGGAGGAAGAGGAGCGGCATGGATCCTGCCAGTCACACAGGACCCAAAAGACTGAGTGGCCGGGCCCTGCAGGACCAGCTGGCAGATGGCCGCCTCAGGATAATGACCAGGTGACATCTGCAGAGTGAACAAGCCATCAGGCTAACAGACTCACCTTGACCCACCGGGGAAGCCAAGCTGCCCGTTCTCAACCTCCTCCTCATCCTGCGATTCCCCCAGGCTACGCCCACAAACCGAGAAGTATAACAGAAGTTTATTGATCCACAAAGTTTCTCAAGTCCCTGGAAAAAGAGGTGTGAGAATGTCCTGAAAAAACACTAGCAGATTTTGTGTGGGTGTTCAAATTGAATTTTCTTTTATTCACTCGAGATTCATTCGCAGCATCTTTCAATGTCGGAGCGAGTTTGTCTCTGAATCATTCTTTTCATATGTGATTCCAGACAAAAACTCCATAAAACAGCAAATAATCTTTACACAAACACGCCTTTAGGAAGGAATATGTTCGAGTCGTGACACAAATAGTAGAAATAAGTGATGATGTAGGGAGTATCAGCAGCCTCGTGCCGACGAAGAAATCACTGCAGTGCTGATATCCAGAACTGTTTAATCAACCCTCCTGTATTTTTACTGATGCCGCACCGCAGGAACTATGGCGTATTTTAGTTACTAATAACCTGTTTAGCTCCTGCTTCAAACTTTGTACTCTCCCAGCAAAAGAAGGATTTTAAGGGTGCACTCAAACTTGGCAAAGTTGTCCTTTACGGGGCATTTAATGAACACGTGTCAAACCTGGTCCACGTGAAGAAGGTTCCGGTCGGGCTCAAAGCGTTGTGTTCTTTAAATGCACATATAGCTAATATATGAGTTTATATTTTAGAGCCATAGTGTTGTGAGTCTTGATCGGAGCTCACTGTTATATTATTCAAATTAAATATCTTATTTTTTATTATTTTCCTCACAATGTTGCTATCGACAAGTTCTTTCGTCTAAAGGCTCACACGTCGGCAGCGAGACGCTGTGCACAAAGGTCATGTTCTGACAGCGCTGAGATCATGAAAAGGTCAGATTCTTTTTGCCATTTAGGAAAGAGGCAGCGTGATACCAACATGCCAATATAATTCTTCATCTGAGTGCTAACACCATACATTGTTTACCAAAGATGCAAGGGAGGAAGTAAGGAAAACTTTGAATGGGGAAAAGAAAGACTTGAAAAGCTTTAAAGCTGCAGCAGAAGTGCACGCATAGAGAAAATAAGATGCACGCAATTCCTGTGTTTTAGGTTCGAGCACGTAATGTAAACATTAAATTCAGAGAGAGAGAGAACCGACTCATCTGACAGGCTTCTGGTTCTCTGCAGGGTGACCTCAAATAATATTTTTCCTTTCATGTCATAGACTGTAAATATTGATGGACAAGTCGCGTCATGCATCTGCTCCTGCAGGGGACTTTAGAGTCCCATTGATGGCGGTCTCCATGATGGAAATGCTGGGCCACGCTAGCTTTAGGTCAACCTAACAACAGGCTGAGCTAAGGCGGGTTTTAAGCCTCCTGACAAACTTACATCGTGCCAGCCTGTCAATCAGGTCAGCTACACGCCTTATTGTGAATGATGCTCATCCGCCATTGACTCAGCACAGATGAGATATCACAACATTCACCCCCCATACAGTGTGTGCCAATAGAGACGTGAGCTAGTCAGACGTATTGTGTTTCTTGAACCAGGCTGTAAACATGTACATTTCCAATAAATAAAAAATGGGACTTCTTGTGCTTCTGCAGACAGCCTCACGTGGACACTCGAGGAACTGCAGGATTTTTGCTCTTCTGCATCAGCTTCACTTTTAAACATTGGAGGTTGCCGCTTGTTTCACACGACCATATAAACACAACTATAAAAGTTAACAGGCATAATTATGAGCACTAATTGAAATCTTTCACGTTAACTTTTGTATTTATTTTGTCAGGAGATGAACCTCAATTTTCAATCAATTAGAGTCCCACGCTTAACATGCAGTAGATATCAAAAAAGACATTAAGACAAAATGTAATAGAGGGGAATGATCTGCATACTAATCAAAGGAACACATACTGCCTCTCCACTTCACTTATTGGCATGCATACAAAAATGTACGGTTCATTAAAAGTGAAAGCATCCTGGAGAGACTATAATATCTCCATCAGGTGATCATAGCAGAGTTACTGGACTGTACCTTCACTCAGCTTCACTGTGTCTGCACAGTATTTGTGTATTTATCATAGACTGTGTAAAACATCAACAAAGCCTCAGTGAAGTCACCTCTTGGTTTCTGAAGACGCACACAAAGACTCAACGTTGATCCACCTCAAACATTTAGCAAAGTAACTGTGGAGAGAAAAAAAACCCATCCTCGAGCAGAAGCAGACTCATGATGAACAGAAACTGTGCTAGGCTTTCAAAGTGGGATAGAGGGAGAAGGATAGAGAGCAACAACAACAACAATATATATGATAATTATAGTAAAGTATGTAAAGGGAGTCACCTCCCGAACAATCTAAAGGCAAAGAAATTGAGCTGATACTTGAAGCCTTCAACGTCTCCACCTGTCAGTCAACTCCGCTTCAAACACCGACAATATTCACAAATTAAGAAATGACCCATTCAGACCGAAACTGGTTTTTGAACCCGGCTGTGAACATAAAAATGTGCATGACAATATGAAATTAAAAATGCTAATTGGATGTCATAAAGAGTCAAATAATGCACCAGTATTCTGAAAATTACAAAGTATTCCTGTCAATGCATTTTACATTTTGATCACCCGTACCTTTCATACCTGTCGTCCCACATTCCCGTCTCTTTTCAGGGTGTCTTTTTGAATAAAAGTAAACTGATGAGATGTATATTATTTATACATGTGTCAATATATACAGGTGTTATTTGTTTGGCGGTAACAAAGTGAGATAAGCATGCTAGATTAGGGATTGTGTGTTTTTGTAGCAAATACAATCACGCAATAAAGATTTGTATCTGCTCTGAGTGTTCATGTTTCGTTGTAAAGACTCTTGTCAACATAAGCAGAATGTAGAACAGTCTTTTTTTACGGTTATGTGGCTTACTTCCTAATCCTGCTCAGATTCTTCTGCACTGCTGCTGATATTGATTTAATATCCAGGAGAATCTCAGTTTCCATTCTCCGTCCGGTCCTCCTTACCTTGCAATGTTTGTGCCAGTCACTCTCAAACTGTGAAGAAGAACTAAACGACTTTCCCTCTCCGAGTCTCCGTAGCTTCTCTAAGCTCACCTAGCTTATGCAGACCGCTGAGGAGGCATTTTCTAGTGTTTAACCCACTTTCTGCTTTGCTTACAGACAAAATGTAACGTCTGGGGTCTCACTGACTTTCCTATTCAAGCCTGCTGTAGCACACAAGACTCTCTGAAACAGCGATGATAAAAGTATTTACACAAACATCGACAGTATTGTCACCTTTGGTCACAGTCGGATGGCTCGAGTGTGTTGATGAAACTGTTATTGGATGTGCTGGGAGTCCTCTACCTGGAAATAAATACAGAATCACGCATTCAGATAATATATAATATGTTTGTTTTCATGTGAGGAGTCCCAGTGAGCACAATTTGGTATTTTTAACCTTGACATTTTAAAGGGTAGATGGAGGGCGGGGATCTGAAATGAGACCAAGGCATCGTATATAAATGTATAATCTCCCTGCTGACCCAACACTGCATCCACTGAAAGGACCTGCTCACCTCTCAAACAACCACGAGAGACCTTCGCTTCACCAACACCAACCATCTGCATCCCTCCAGGGTTGAAATACATAACAAATGGAGACCGGGCATATTATTCTGCTGCTCTGTGAGGGAAAGCCTTCACAGACCACCTGAGGGCGCCACGGCCTGTTGAGTTTTAAAGGGGACACATTATGAAAAAAATCCACATTTTAAAGTGTTTTTATACATGTGTTATTTAGGTAACCTGAATGTCTACCTACCCATAAAATGTGAAATAAACCCATCTCGTCCTTTGCTTGTGGTCTGCATAAGTCTTACAACAAAGAGGGCATGCCGACGAATTGCCATGTCAGCTCGAAGCTGGACTCGTATTGGCATACCTTGAGGGATGAGGGGGGGGGGTCATCGCATTTAAAGAGACAGACACTAAAACAGAGCGTTCTGAGAGAGCTGGTTTCTACAGGCTGCTGCTTGATTCATGTTATATTTTGAACAAACACAGCACAGATGTTTCATTTAGACCAAATGGGACTGTTTGAAAAGGGGATTATATGTCATCTTTATAAAAAGGACTCATAAGGTAGAATCAAACTTTTTCTAATTCAGCCATTTTAACTGTGATGTATTGGATGTGATTTGAAAAAAAGAATTTGTTAATATTTTTGAGAAAGAAGAACATTTCCAGGTAAAATCTGGTCTAAAAAGTGTCTCATAAACTTCTTTAAAAAGTCAGTGAAAACACTTAAGATCCAGCTTTTAATGTATTTAAACAATGGTCAAAGAAATATTTAAAAACACCTTTAATGGTGAAATTCTCCCTGGGCGAGTTCAACAACATGAACAGCATGAAAGACATCAGAGAAGTGTCCTTACCTTCAAATATAATCGCTAAAAAACGACTTCATGTTTAAAACGTTTCATTGAGGGCTCAATGCCTTCATGGTGCATTTAAGGACACATGGATGATCTGTCTGCACTGACCCTGCTCTAACATCCCAACATAAGAGCCATAAGCCTCAAACGAAGGCAAATAAAGCAAAGACCAGCTCTGTGAAGATCTGGAGTCTTTCCAGATCCATCCGAAAACAAAAATACTCCCTCATTACTTTCCCTGCAGGGATGTGGAGAGCAGCACTCTAGTCCTCCAGCGTGGTTAAATCCATTTCTTTCAAGTTTCTCTCACTTTATCGACTTTATTTTGCTTCTTTGCATCATTTATTCAAGTGGTAGGCCCCTCTACAAGATTTGTTCAGGATGTAACACAGTGCTACTGTACAGCTCGAATAAAACACATCAGGCTCATGAGTGACAACTGTGTACATAAAGACAAAACAGAACTGGGAGAGTTTGCTTTAAAATACACATCAGGAAGCATACCGCATGTTCTGACACTTCGGTCCTTAAGCTGGTAAACACACCTAGCAGTTTATGGAAGATTATACAAAATGGTGTGACGGAGTGAAAGCCTGTTTTCATCACTCCAACAAAATCAGCACACAAATTGAGTCTGTGTGGTTCAGTCAGCAGAGAGAAAAAAAACATGATTTGTTATGTTAATATGCTTGACAAGTGCACAATATTAATGTGAACACTGGTATGAAGCATAATTGATTAATTAGACAAGCTGTATGGATGAGTCTGATGGGAAATTCTAGAAAAACAACCCTTCTTTGAATAGAAACTTTCATAGATTACAATAAAAATGCAACATGTAGAAATCATTTCCCCTAGATCAATATTGAATCCCATTAGAAATATCTAGCACAAGTGACTTTATTGATCTGACACCTGACACACTCTGTGTGTGTTTTTTTCTGATGACACCTCGGGAGATATCTTAATCTCACTGGAGACCTTCAAATGTCAAAATTCATTTCTCCCTGCTCCCTTCGGAACGATGTTATTATGGTTGGGGAGATGACAGTTTTATCAATTATGCATAAGGTGAGAGTGAGTGGAAGGCGTCTATGCAAATCGCGCTCGCCATGTCGATGGCAGTGAAATAAATGAAAATGTTCAATGGAAAGTGGACACTTGAGTTCAGTTGAGGTTTGTTCCCATCAGACAGGTCTTAAAAAACTTCAGCAAATAACACCAGAATTTGTTTCAGCACACTTCAACTGGTTGCATCCAACCTCTACTTAGTCCTGTTAATACAATTAATTCATTGTTTTTTTGCACCTCTTCAGCTACCAGACCAAAGCCCATATTTTGGTCCGCATCAGTACTTGAACCGGCGTCCCGATGGACTGTGCTACTGCCGCCTCAAATTCCCATAAGTGCTGGTTTGAGCAGCAGTTGATATCACAGACAAAATGTTATTAGTTTGTTAACTTAACTTTGTAAAGTATGTGTCCTTCATCTCCTATTATTCTTCTATTTAAATGAGGCACAGCTACAAATTATCTGCGCTAATTTAGAATTAGTGAAAGTGCATAAATTACTTTTGAAAAGAAAAAGGTTTATTTTTCAATAAAAAACTTCAATAAAAAAAAAAATACTCATCAAAATCCACATTGGACCAACACACTGAGAACTGTACAGTATATAATATGTCCAGTGATCTATCCATCCATCCCTATATCAACATTTACATTACTTTATCATCCATCCATCCATCAGTCTATATATTTATCCATCAACCAGCCAATCACTCTAACCATCCATCCACCCCTCTATCCATTTGTCCACTGTTTCACTTTTGGCCATAATATGTAGGGCAAACTCTAAACTGACTTATCGTCATCTTTAACAGATCAACAAAACCACCTTAGCTGGCTCCCTCTCGTCCTACTGTAGCTCTTGCCAGATGCAGAGCTAAAGTGCAGCCATCTAAAGGAGAGCAAACTTATATCTGCACTTGTATTCCCCACCCAATCCTCTGGTCCCTAGTCAAAGCTCATGAATATAAGAGAGGGTTTGTGTCTAGATCTATTGGTGAATCATGAGCTTTGCCACCAGAGATCCTGAGACTGTTGATCTTCTTCTCTTTGTGCAGCAATTCACTCCCAACCTGGAAGAAGAAGAAATCCATCGTTTACCAGCAGAGAGCCACGGCCTGAGGCTTTCATTCCCACGACTGCAAACCATCCTGGTGTGTACTCAAGGTCATGGTTGGAAGAAGCCAATAGAGCCACATCATCTGCAAAAAGCAAGACTCAACACCACTCCAGCTTCATATTGTATCTGTGAGAATTGCAATGGGATATGGACAAGGGGGTACATACAAAGCTCTTACTCTGGGTAAACAAGGTACGGATATCTAATCGTAATGCTTTCATCCTGCACTACCAACAACAACATTCCCCTGAGAAAACTGTTAGCCTTTTCTAAGTCCTCGAAACACAAGCAGCATGAATGGGCAGCCTTCAATGGTCCATTCAACAAACCCAGAAAGGATGAAGAATATTAGTAATATTTTATTGGCTAAAGATGACAACAAAAGAACAAGGACAACGGCAGATGGCTCGCTATTTCTCCCTCTTTACATTATTGGCTTTCTCTAAATTAAGCTAAGCTAACAGCTGCAGGATTAAACGTTATAATCATCATGTAGGAGCAGAAAAGTACTATCTGGTATTTTCTTTTTTTTCTAAGGTTTATTTTTGGCCTTTTTGCCTCTATTAGAGACAGACAGTGGACAGAGTCGGAAATCAGAGAGAAAGAGAGAGAGGGGATCGACGTGTGGGAGTCGAACCCGGGCCGCCCGCGTTGAGGACTGTAGCCTCCTTACATGGGGAAGTGTGCGCTAACCACTGCTTGCGCTTTCTAACTACACTTCCTTGCTGTTTGTTTGTCGTATATGGAGAGCCATAACGTTACCGTGTGAAGACAGTGCAGTTCAACTCAGTGACCGATGGTGGGCACCAAACTGAGTTCCTATATAATGCCGCTTTTAAAGGCATTTTGTCTTATTTGGAAACTCTCTTTGCTTCAGAAGGCTCGAGTTTGAAAAAATCCTTTTGCACACTTGATATTACATTACAAAGAAAATAAGGACATGGAAATAAAATCTCTCAATCTATCTAATCTTTCTCAAATACAGAATGCAGCCTACTATATGCACACACACACAGCTGAGTATTAACATCCATATGTAGTGTGTGCATAGCAGACAGGTGTAAGCAGAGGAGAGTGGTTGTAGAGGGTGGATATAGTCTGGTAGGGCGTTCCTCTTTCTTGTATCCTTCTCTGTTCCTCCACATCTCTTTCTCCTCCTAATCCTCTCACTCTTTGTCTCAAAATCTCTGCTGTAATCTCTCTGCTGGCTCCCGAGCGGCTCATCCTCGTATCAACAGCTCCACCAACAGGTTGAAGAAAAAAAAAATAAAAATACTCCCAACCCTCGCCATCAGTCCAAGGAGCTCTCCATGGTGAATTGCACCAGCACATATTTTCAAGGTCTGTGTTTTAAATTTACTGAGCTGTTTCCATGTGAACTGTTCAGGTGAGGAGAGATTATTTATTGCATTTATCGCACAGCAATGCTGCATCAACAGACTCACAGGGTGAAATAGTGAGGGTGCTTCACAGCTGGCACAGAGCAGCTCTTGTTATTGCCTCCATATACGTCAAATGATGTCATGTACAGGAAATGCTCAGTAAATCAGCCCAGGCACAGGATCTACGATGAGTTCCTGTGAGAAATATTTGCAGGAGAGATCGCCTAAAGCGTCAGCTGTGTGAATTCTGAGCACACGCTGACAGAATACAACTTCCATATTCGTCCACTGGGAGGCAAAGATGAGGCAAGATGGCTCTGTGTTGTGCAAACAAGCTCAATGAACCTCTTCAGCAGGAAGCATTGAATAACAGATGTAATGCACACAAGGTGTGTGGTCAAGTTGAGAGTACAGTGTATGTGGAGTTTATTAAACATCACCACCAAACATGACCATCTTTTGAACAGCGAGAAAATGATATGATGCTTAATTCATCTTTCCATTAACATGACCTGCTTTTAATTTGGCAATGATCATCTTACCATCTTGACAAGAAATTTTAAGATGTGAAACATACTTTGGTTCACTCCCTCCAGAATGGTTTTATTTTGGGGCTTTTATTTAGAGATCCTATACAGTGGATGGAAACAAAAAAAATGGGGAGAGCAATTTGTACATCTCATTTATTTTTCAAGACTTGAGAAACATTTTTGGGTTATTAGACAGACTTTTGAAAAAAAAAAAAAAAAAAGACATCATGACTTTGTTTTTGCAGGACTAAATTTTGTAAAATGATGTTACTAGTTGTTTAATGGAAATAACTTTTCAAAAGCAAAAAAAAAAAATATGGAAACCCTTTGAAAACTCAAAAGAGTTCAGAGTTTGATGCATTTGTTGTTTTCCAGTTATCACAGTGCCTGTTTTCGACTCCGTGCCGCCAGAGGGCGCTGTTGTAATTTCAGCACCACGCACAGGCGGAACTCGACGTGGCAAACACACAGTTCACTTCCTGTATTTGCTGCTGTGTTGACATCCGTCTCATTAAGTCGCATCCATCGTCTGTCAACCCGGACTTCCGCGGAGTCTGGTCCCTCTTCACTCCGGCCGGTGACAGTGTGAGGTGCAGCGGGGCGTCGCAGCTCTGCAGCCGGGTAAGGAGAGATGACGGCGGGGCTGCTGGTGGTGCTTGTCGGGGGGCTGCTGGATGTCTGCAGCGGCGTCTCAGCAAACAGAGGAGGATACCCGTCCTTTACAGACGAGATCCCCTTCAAAATCACCTGGCCAGGCCCTGAATTCACGCTGGTATGTTTCCTAAATCACTAACTCTTTTTCAGTGGGACTGACGGAGAACATAGATGACACTGTCAAGAGATGAAGTCACTTCATATTCATCTCTAATAAAAATGTGTCTGTGAATTTCAGCCGACTGCAGGTGTGCTTTATAAGGAAGAAGATTACGTCATCATGACGACGTCAGAGAAGGAGAAGTATAAATGTCACCTGCCCTCCCTGGCACCTGGAGACGAGGTAAGCAAGCCTTCCTCTGAAGGTTATAGTCTCTCTCTCTCTCTCTTTTTAAAGTGCTCTTGTCTTTTCTGATCGAGCTCCATCCGTACGTCTCGCACTGACCTTTACATGTGTTATTTGTCTTGTGTCTTTTTTGTCGTCTCAGGGCAATGACAAGGACTACGCCGGGCCCAGTCCCGCTGAACTGCTGGAGCCGCTCTTCAAACGCAGCAGCTGCTCCTACAGGGTGAGACTTAGAGTTTCAGTTCATTTCCCCCCCCTGATTCGCTCTCAGTGCAGAAACTGAGAAACCACATTCAGTCCTTCACGCTATCTGCATCTGCAGAGCACCAGTTTCATGTATGTACGGGGAGGTGAATCAGATCACCGTGAAGAGTCACATCTTCTTCATGAACATAAACAGCATGCACATTTACACCAGAAAAAAACATTTGACATCAAGTGTGTAACATCTGTCTATCTTGGACAGATGTTGAGGTATCTTTTGAGTCTTGCTGCTTCACCCTCACATATTTAATCTACTAACTAATCAACACTAAACGCACACCGTGGCCTTCAGTTGAGAGCTGAGTTTTACAGTACACACTCATCCTAAGAGTCACACTTATGAGCAGAGGTTTTGTTTTTGAATGTTGTTGCAGATTGAGTCCTACTGGACGTACGAGGTGTGTCATGGAAAGCATATACGACAGTATCACGAGGAGAAGGACACCGGACAGGTCAGTTGTGACTTCGTAACTTTGGACGTGAGGTGAAGAGGACGCAGTGTGAAGTATGGACTGAATGTTATGACGTGTGTTAACAGAAAATTCATGTTCAGGAGTACTTCCTGGGGAATATGGCGCAGAGGAGCGCGTCCACAGAAACCGGTGTGTACTCTACTTTTCTCATATCGACTGTTCGAATTGTGTTTTTGTCTTCTTGGTGTGCGTCTAAAGCTGCTGGTTCATATTTTAGGTCAAGATGAAGACGCTGAAGATGTGAAGTCAGCAGATGAAGCAGAAGTAAGGAGTGTTAAATGTCAAAAAGCTTTTCTGATCGACCGACCTCGCTGTCTGTTCTCACACTCCGCACGCCTCCGTCTCGCTCTTTCTGCCGTCGTCCAGGTTCCCGCCAAGAACATCGAGGGTCAGCTGACTCCCTACTTCTCGTTGGAGATGGGGAACGGGACTCCGTGCGTGCTGAAACAGAACACGGCTCGCTCCACGTCGGTGCTGTACGTCTGCCACCCGGAGGCCAAACACGAGATCCTGTCGGTGGCCGAAGTCACCACGTGTGAATACGAGGTGGTGGTGCTGACGCCGCTGCTCTGTGCGCATCCAAAATACAGGTAAGTGACCATGTTCAAACACGAGGTGTTCACTCCTCACAGCGGCGGGCCGAGGGGACATTTCAGTAAACACCAGGACATGACGAGTGAATTCCTTTCAGGTTCAAGTCATCTCCAGTGAACGCCATCTTCTGCCAGTCTCTGGCCGGCTCCCCTCTGCAGCCTCAGAAGCTCGCCATGTTGGACAAGGAGCAGGAGGATCTGCTCAAACCGCCTTTCCGCGCCAGTGCAGAGACCACAGAGGTGAGACATGGCGCGCGTGTGTGTGTGTGAGAGCGCGGTTGCTGCGTGTTACGATGACGTGTGACTCCATGCCTCTTTGACGCGTCACAGGAGGAGGTGTCACCAGTGAGAGAGGAGGCCTTCACCTCCACCCACAAACCCATGATGGTCGGAGGGCAGTCTCAGGTCACCGTGGGCACCACCCACATCTCTCGGCTGACGGATGAGCAGCTGGTCAAGGACTTCCTGAGCGGCTCGTACTGCCTGCACGGGGTGAGGCGTGTTCGTCTGCAGAGCACGAGCCGTGCTCGATCGTTTCTTCACTGACGTTTCATCGCTGCTTTGTTTCAGGGGGTCGGGTGGTGGAAATACGAATTCTGCTACGGAAAGCACGTCCACCAGTACCATGAGGTAAGAGTCCCGCCTTTTTTCTGTGGCCCAGTCCCAGAACCCACATAGTCCCAGGACAGTCCTTGTCTGTCCTCTCACAGGTCTGCTAAAATGAGGTTAAATATTGGAGATGTTTTTGAGAGGTTAGAAGGCAGAAAGGTTTACAGACCGATGCAGAACTGGCTAAACACTGAAGCCCCCTCCTCTCTACAGTAGAGAGGAGGGGGGGGAGCCTGCAGTACCCGTTTTAACCACTAGATGTCAGAGTTACACACTGCTTCTTCTGGTTTAAAAAATATGAATTAAACCCAACTACAGTATTTACTACAGCGGAGTGAAGTCTGTGAGGGTCTGGATCTTTGATGAACGTGTCTCTCTTCCAGGAAAAAGAGCAGGGAAAGAACATCGTGGTGGTCGGGAGCTGGAACATCGAGGAGCACATCGATTGGGCGAAGAAGAACATCGCCCGATCCTACCAGCTGAAAGATGACGGCGTGCAGAAAGTCAAGTAGGACGCTCGTACTGGATGTTCATGAAACTGACCCCACGTTTAATTTCTCTCACTCTTCGCCTCCTCTTCTCCAATCACAGGTTGGTGTCTCATTTTTACGGCCACGGCGATCTGTGTGATCTGACGGGGAAGCCGAGGCAGGTCACCGTGAAGCTCAAGTGAGTGAATACTAGTCACGAGAGGAGCGGGAGCAAAGAACCGGTTTGGTGTCATTTTTCACCCATCTCACTTCTCCTCTCACCATCAGATGTAAGGAGTCTGAGTCTCCCCACGCCGTCACTGTCTACATGCTGGAGCCTCAGACCTGCCAGTACATCCTTGGTGTAAGTTCACAAGTAACCAGTGAGTGAAAAAAAGAAGCTGAGTCTACTCTGTGAGGGTTAACACTGATAACATGTTTAATTTTATGATCCTAGGTGGAGTCTCCGGTCATATGCAGGATTCTTGACACCGCTGATGAACACGGACTTCTCTCGATCTCGAGCTAAACTCAAAAAAGATCACGACAGAAACGATGCATGAGGGACAAGAAGAGGACAGAGAGAGAGAGAGGGGGGGGAGCTCTTGAAGGAATTGGTCACCTCTTTCTGAGAGGAAGATAGATGCTTATGAAGCTCCACCAAATGCCAAACTGAAGGTTTTACTCGATCCTGAGGCTGGACTTCAGGCAACCCGGGAGCGCGGCCTCAGCCCCCGTGCTCAACTGTGCAGAGCGAGATGCTACATCCGAGCGAAGAAAAGAGAGGAAGACATGAAAACAGTCAAATGGGGCTGAAGCCTCTCTCCATAAAGCACTCGACTTGTTGCCTGTCCTTCATATCTGTGCTTCACTTTGTGTTGATAAAGGGTTACTGATCTGCAAACTTTTGATCATCAGGGAAAGCGACATTATTCATGGTGGTTCGATTGATTTTAGTGAGTGTGTGTGTGAGAGTGAGTGAGTAAGCAGCACTTAAAGTTGTTTAAAAAAAAGATGATTTTTGCAGCAGTTAGGATGTGTTGCTGTGAGTGTAACTTATGCATTAAAGGACGGGGAGAAGAAATTAAGTTTGCTGAAGTGGTTGATTAAATAATTAAAGATGAGTTTGTGGGACATGCAGAACGTCTGTGGGCTCCTGTTCGAGGTATTCTGTGGTTTTATGACGAACACTGGGGTCTTGTTAACTGCTGTATCACAGGGAGGGAAATCAATGCGTCTGCAGCAAAGAATAAAATCAAACCTGAAACCTCAGTCGTTGTCTTCCATCATCACATCAGAGAACATATGAAGACTTGTAGAAATCAAAGCTGGACTGTTAGCACATGAAATCAAGTCAGTTATTCTGTGTTAAACATCAAGTCTGACTGAATCCTAAACATTTTAAACAAGTTTTTTATACGTACCTTTTTTTTTTGCACTTCTCAGTGTTTCTATCCTGATTTGCAAAATAACAGATCTCGAGAAAACAACCCAAATGTAGCCCGTCTCACAGGAAAAGACAGTCAAATAAATAATCCAAAGCATGTCCGCTTAGGGGGAGATGTGACCTATTTTATTTAACATTTAAAAAGTCTTTAAGCTTCATGTGTATGACACAATTAAGTAAGTAACTAAGAAGTCCTGACATAAAGGACATTGATCTTCTTAACAATGGAGCACTGTCACGTTATCAAGTATATTTAAGGCCACCAGAGGGCGCTGACACTTCAAGTACTGTTTAACTGTTTCTTATGAAAGGATGAATGGCATCACATGTATCCAGAGGAAACCAAGTCAAATTTACACAGAGGTGTTGCACGTGCTAGACTGCTAATCTCAATCTTACAAAGACCCTTAAGTCCCATAAAGTAAAAAAACATTTTATGGGCATTGATTGATTATCGTTGTGAGAGTCAGTTTAGTCAGTTTTGAGAGAGTGGGGTAGGATATGCGGGAAAGGAGCCACAGGTCAGATCAGAACCTGTGCAGTCCGTTTAGAGGACCACAGCCTTCGTACATCGGGCACCAAGTCTTTTTAAAGTAAAGGCAGACTGACTGAAATAAGAAAATCCCATCAATCTCTGTTGTTTGAATGTAAAATACAGAGAAACATTTGAAATGTAAGGATCCAAATGTGTAGGCCGAATGCTTTATAAGAATGTTGAAAAAAAGATGCAAATCCAATAAAATCCATATTGCTGCTCTCTCTTCATCCTTTTATAGGTCTAAGCAAACAAACCCTTTTTTGTTTTGGACTCCAAGTGATCTTCAGATTTGTATATTTTAAATGTGTTGTTAATTGTCTTGCATGAAAAACCCTCGTCATATTTTTTATGACAAGGATCCAGTACGATCATCCTTCAGAGATTCAATTTTCTATCACAGGACAAAAAAGAGTCAAATAATCCTCGCACCAGTTCCCGTCTGACTAACCAGGTGAGTGACTGTTTCAGCTGAAATAAGTGAAGGCACACAGCGTCTGCACTTGCCAAACATTTATTGTGTTGAAAACTTTACGAGGTTCACAGATACATTTGTCTTAAGAAGCAAAAGTCCATCAAAAGTGCAACCACATGCCATCGACAGCCATGTGTGAGCATGTGCAGACATTCATCACAGCACCAACGCCATCGCGGCTGACACCAGCGCTGAAAACTCCCAACAGAGCGGAGACAGCGGTGAGACCATCCACTGCAGACTTTGGCTGTCATGAAAGCCGACAAAGTCTTGGGTTATATTGGCACATGCGTGTGCAACACTGGGGCAGATTAATGCAAAGTGCATTCTGTAAAACAACAAGTCAATAAATTAACCAACCATGTTCACAGGTCGGCCATTTTCCTCCAATGTCACAGTCAGGGTGATGATCTTTTACTGCTGCTCTCCAAGTTTAAAGCGAGTCGGGTTCAGTTTGAAAACAAAAAGTATAAATGGATTTTCAGCCATTAGCTACAAACTGACAGGGCTAATGTTAGCGTCTGATATTTTATGCTAATATTACAGCTTGTTACGAATTTTAAGGCCACGTTACATCCACTATTGTCTACGATAGGTCATCAAATACTCTTCCCACAAAACGTGAATTTTCCTATTATCCACTTAGTCACTATAAAATGCGGTAGGTTGTTATTGACAAGTCTTAAATCCAAACTTTCTGTAAGCGGAGCTTAGCGGATGATTTTCTCATCCTGACGTTTGTAGGCCTACTGTTTGACTTTGAGTGTTTTTGATGTTGAAACTCTGTGTTGCTGCTATATTTGGCACGTATCTCTTACAACAAAAAAAAAGGGACTGATAAGGCTCAATAGATAAACAATACCACATGGCAGTGCTAACTTAGCATTTAGCCAATCTCTAGCGGACGTTAAAGAAAGATAGAAAATCGCATAATGCAATATTACATTTTTATTCAAAAGGAAAGGTAACATAATACTGGTTAGGTGCTCAATAATGTAAACACTCCCTGTTTTCCATGGGATCTTTTTAAATATTGTTTTCTAAATGACATAAATATGGCACAATGGCACTTGTACATGTAAGTAAAGGGGGTGTAGCTTTAGAGGAAGCACAGAGGGGAGTAGGTGGGCTTTTCTAGCTAACGAGTATGTTAGCTGAGAAGTTGTCAGATCAGTAAATATGATTGAATTTGTCATGAACACTACCTTTAGCCAACATGCCTCAGCGCAGCAGTATGACAAATACAGAACTTGAGCTTCCCGCCCTGACTGTGACATAAGACGAGCATGGCCACTTTGGGAATACGGTCTATTCATTAACAGCAAAATAACACTTTTGAGACACTTTCATGACAAATCTATTGCTTGGTTTCCATGGCAAGGCTTGTAATTCTGATACTGAAACTTCCCCACTCAAGAAAACACAACAAGTATTTCCACTGCCGAAGAGAACAAAAGGTTAATACAGATTCCAAATACATAAAATGGGAGGTGTGTACCTCTTTTGACTTAGGGCCATGGAGATATTTTCCAAACCTTCCTGTTGAGCAGTTCTTTAATCAGACGGAGGGAATAGGAATCTGGTGCACTGAGCTGCTCTCAAAGTCTTGCAGTGCGTCTTGATGAGTGTGGTAGTGCATCGCTACGTAAGACTTGGCGAACGCAAATGTCTGAGAGCTTACGGGCTGCAGGCTGGTGGGCGAGCTGGGCCCCGCAGAGGGACTGCTGTTGTAAATACTGTAGTAGGGCTCGATGCGCGTGTTGATAGGTGTAGAGGTGCTCGGAGGGCGAGGCTTGCGAGCACCTGCGGGCTTTGGACTCCCCGCACAATCCCTCGAGTGACTGGGTCCGCACGCCTGGTCCACCAGCCTCCTCTGTGGCTTAGGCGACAGTACATAGGCCGAGTTGGTCTCATGATGGGAGGATTTATTGCGATTGACTTCCAAGCTGCCCTTGCCCATCGCATGCAGGCGAGTCTTGTTTTTGCAGCAGAGGAAGCCCAGAGCTGCCCACTGCACGCAGCACAGCACGCGACGGCGGAGGCCTGCGCTGTTACGCGAGTACACAAAGGGATTGATTCCAGACTTAAGGAAAATCAGCACAAAGCCACACAGTTCAATCTGGTAATGTGCGAAGCTGCTTTCCGGGGACAAAACATCCTGTGCCAGTGAAACTCCCATGGGCAAGCAACACATCAGAACAGAGAAAACAATCACTACACAAGTGACGACTGCCTTGGAGTCTTTGGCTGTGGCCAGGTTGACTGTCGAGACAAGCTGACAGCAAGTGGCTCCTTGTGCAGCCCCCGGAACGAGAGGCTGGCTGCTTTTGTTGGCATACGAGTGTATCTGCACATTCTGCAGTTTGTTGTAAGTCTGATTGCGGTACAGAGGGGGGGCAGGAACAGCACACTGCATGTTCTCAAAGCCTGCTGCAAGGAGAGGTGGTGGAGGTGGAGGACAAGTGGCATCGACGCTGATTACCGGACATTTTCTCACTTGTGCGTTCTTCCTTAGTGTCTGTGCGATCATGAGATAGGACACAGACACCACAGCGACACAAAAAGCAAAGTCTGCCAGGTAGACATACAACACAACCCTGGCCTTTCCCCCTCCAAAACCAAAGTGGGGCAAGCACGGTCCATCTCTACGTGGGTACGCTCGCATGGTTAGCAGGGCAGCCAAGGTGAAGCTGGAAGTCCACAGGAGGGCAGTGAGGGCCAACGTGCAAGGGAAAGAGGCGGTGCGGTTGGGCTGCTGCCCCAAAACCATGCGTAGCCTGTGCAGAGCAATGACAGCCACCGTCTCCAGTGACATGATGATGAAGCCCGAGCTGGTCAGGTGGAAAGCGAAGCAGAAACTCTTGGACACGCCGTCCCCTCCGCCTGCATCCAGGAAGAGCACCAGTGCAAACATGGGAGCAGTCACGCAGCAAATAAACAAGTCACAGAAGGATAGATTGAGGATCATGAAGTCGAAGTTGGTGCGAAATTTGCGGAACATGGGGTCGAAAAAGGACAGGAACACCACCAGGTTGCCATAAGAGCCCAGGAGGAAGATGAAGATGAGGAGGAGAGAGCAGAAGGTCAGGGTCGCGGTGTGGATCACGGCCCAGCCTGATGGACTCTGCGCGCCCAGGTTGCTGCTGAAGTTCTGCTGTCGTGGCACATCCAGCAGGTCCGGTGGGGTAGCGGTGGTGTTCATGGTATAATCCGCGATTTATAACACTCCCAATGTCATCAAAGTCAACATTATTCTTCTACACAGGATGAGGATCACAGGATCTTCTGCCTCTGCCATGTCTTCCACCTTGGTAGAGTGCTACAAGAGATACATTTATGCATCAGCTGCAGAACATCAATACAGCTACAGTGCAATTTACATCAGGCAAAAATAGACTAAAAGGAGAATGTTGAAGCAAGTCTTGGATTATCTCTAGGCCAATTATTAAATAAACTCATGTTACCCAGAAGGCTGGTGAAATTTAAACTAAAGCAGCTACCCATAATGTGCACATTTTTGCATTGACAGTAGGGAACCTCCCTAAGGTAGCCTATGAGCGTTCACTCTCATTGCCCTGCGGGGAGCAGATGTTTTGCGAGGTAAAGTGTGGCTGGGTCATCACCTCGTGTTTAGGAACTGACCGGGTGTAAAGTGACAGCTCACCCAAGTTATGTCTCAGGTTTGTGTGGATTAATAAATCTGTCTCACGCCAAAGTCTTAGGCCGTCAGTCGACATGGGTTTTTTGGTTTCTAAAAACGTCTCTGCACGATAACAAATGCATGCTGTCTGTGATGGGGAGCCATGACAGCGCTGTGTGTTACCACAGGGGCGATCGCACACTCAGGGACCTTCGGTGGTCGCAAGAGCTGTAAATAGGAGAGAAGACGGAACCAGAAAAAAATAGGAAGAGGAGTAAAATGTGGGACAGTGGCTGACGTTATGTTGATAAATGCGGGCTGTAGGGCCCCCAATTATTTCTGCCTGGGGCCCCAACATAGGCTACTCTAGAGTCGCCACTGCAAACAGTAAGTCTATAAATGAGAGAGAAATGGATCAATTGTTGCAGCAGGCCCCAGACTCCAATATTTTAGAAATAGCAAGTTTGATGCAATACGTGTTAGACACAATCTACAGCAGCAGGTTATAGCTATGCACCACTGCATTTGGCCGATTATACCTGAGCCGCCCCCCCCCACACACACACACACACACACACACAGCAGTCTACTTCAATCTATAGGACACATTTGTAAACGTCTTTAATATATTCACTTACATTTTAAGACAATGTCTATTAATGATGACAAAACAAAAGCTTTCATTTCAAACCTACCATGTTAGATCGAGAGTGCGACCCTCCCCTTCATTTCATGCAGCCCAGCTTCATTTGAAGGCAGTATGATGGTCATTAAACGCACCGCAGCGAGCAGTCCACGGACACACACAAAACGCCTCTACGCCACTTCTTCATATGAAGAGCATGTACAGCTGATGGAGATGGTGGTGGAGCATGTTCGTTTTCTTGGAGATAAATCCATCCTTATAGAGCCGCTGGACGTGCACTGAAAAATGAAGTCACTGCCTACGTATCTGCGCATGCGCATAATCACTGCATTCAAGCAGACAGTCTGCAAAAATTCTCACAGCCTATTTTGTCGACTGATATAAATACAGGAAAAGATGGAAGAAACTAAATCAGTGGATCAGAGACCATTAAATGGTGCTCCTATATATATATATATATATATATATACACACACACACAAATTTATATATATATATTTTTTTAAGATTTTCACTATTTTTTTAACATAACATTTTACCTGAAACGATGGAAATAATGTACAAATAATTGTAATTATTTTGTATTCATTGCCGTCCTTGGGAGCGGTAGCTCAACAACTTTGTTGCTAGGCAACACATGGCGATGATTGTCTGGCAATGTGGAAAGCCGGAACAGCGACCCTGTACCAAGGCAGAGGTGCTGCTTGTCAACAGACAAGGCAGGCAACTGCTTGGGGCCCTTAGACCAGGAGGCAATGACAATAGGAAACCTCACCTAAGGGGGCCCCCCCCCCATTTAAAATCATTTCTTCTTGTCGCCTTGCAAAGCGTTGCATGCAATATTGCTGTGAAAACCAACACTTGTCAAAGGAGGAACATTTGTTTGAATTTTCTGTTTGGGAGTGATTAAGGAAAGCTGATGATGATGTTAGCTTCACTGTTTCTTCTGTAAATGAATGACTTTGTATATATTTGAAGACAAATTTATTTAAAATAAAAATTATTCAATGCAAGTTTTGTTTTGTTACAAACAGTTTATTGTCGTCTCATTCAATAGGCAAACATTACATCTAAAAAAAAAAACCAACTGAAAAATCACTGCAGTTTTGGCACTACACTAGACATAAGTGAGGTAACTAAATGCTTCAACGCTTGGACTGATTTCAAGTCATCAGGGGGAAAACATACACAACCAATAATGTCCTCTCATCTCGCTGGGTGTTTAGAAAAAAGACCAATGTAACCAAGGATGAAAGGGAAGAGGTCACGGTTATGGACAGGCGATGTGGTTATAGACACACGACAGCTGTGCTCAGGTCCTCACGGCAAACGCTTTACACGTCGTCACAGCAGCGGGGAGCTCGTCCTCTCCCTTTCTTTGCCAGAGTAGATGAGAAGAGACACCACTGCTAAAAAAATCTCAGTCCTCTACTTGATCTCACTACTTTCTACGAAGGAAAAAAAAAAAAAAAAACTAAAAACTTAGCACTTCAAAAATGTCAAATAAATAAATAAATATGTTTGTGCATATTTGCTATATATACGATGACATGCACATACGTGATGCATATAATCATAGATAGAACAAACAGCCACACAAACATTGTGTGTCGCACGTCTAACCTAAAAGCGCTCGATTCTCTGTGGCTTTCGAACAAGTACTCCACTATTGGACAATGGAGTAAGTCCTACACTAGAAAACGTGTTGGCTCAGACATGATACTTGGGAAAGAATCCTGAGAAATATGCGGGACACCGGCAGATGTCTTCAAGCATCCCAGAAACACACACACGCACGCACGCACAAACACGTGCACATGCACACAAACAAAAGCAACAAGAAAAAAAAAAAACTGTACAGTAATGTTACAGACTGCAGGTCATCCATCCCTGCTATGATTGATCCTTAAATATTAAGTATAGTAGAAATGTAAATGAGCTAAATACATAAATACACAACTTCTCAGTTCTCCGCAGGGCCACCAGCTCTGTTGCTTTTTGTGACACTTTTATTCAAAGGTGATGCCGTGTCTTTCGTCGGTGAAGACCTGGAGACTCCTCCACAGTGCAGGCTGGTGTCCGTTGTCCCAAACTGATGAACAAACAGAAAAAAAGGGACGAGGTCAAAGACATCGCTCTGACCAAACGTAAAACACACTTAAACTCATCTCTCTTTCTAATGACAGCATTCAGAAACTGAGTGCCAGCTGTTCTCAAAGAGGAGAGAGCGTTCACAGCCGCTTGGAGAAAAGGCTCAAGTGTCCAGCCTCCTTTTTCCAAAGTCTCTGATTATTTTTGTGCGGCTGCTCTGAGCGTTTCAAGTTTAAAGTGCTTATTAACTTTTCACACGTCGCCCTGGTCCTCTTTTTAAAACAATATTCCTTGTATTTTTTATCTCGTATGTATTGTGGTCCTGACTCGGCGTCTGATCGGAGCCGATTGTCCAAAAACAACGTAATAAAGATGGCAACATCATCTGGCAGTTTTGAGCAGTTTTCAGATGTAAATATCTGTCCCTTAACTGGAAGTGTTTGACGGGCTGCTGGACATCTTTCTTACCCGGTGAAATGATTCCTTTAACAGTTTTTATCTTGTATTGTTCATTAAAGATCACTTGTGAAGTTGTGTGTGTTTTCGGTGCGTGTGGGCGCAGTGTGAAGTCAAACTGCATTACCAGGTCTTAGGCATAGTAACAGGGGGAGACGAGCAGGTCCGTCAGAACCAGCAGCTGGTCGTCGGTGAACTGCTGCTTGTGTTGCTGCCAGTTGTCATGGTGAGTCCGGCGGAAGTTTGACAGAGTTTTCTTCACAGTCATCTGGAAAGTCGCAAACACGTTACGGAACTGTTACTTTTTTTTTTTCTTCATCCAGCACGTAATCTATGAGTCGTAACTTTTTATGAAACATCAGCATTGCAGATTTTTTTTTATATATAACAAGAGCGTGAGGTTGATATGAAATCCCCCTGCAGTGATAAAAGGTGATGAATGTGTGGTCACACATACTTCAATGGGTTGTGTGTCATTGAGGTGAGCACTCAGGTCCATGAGCAGCTGTGGCATCCAGGTGGGCACATCATACGGGCTGGAGAGAATGCAAGCACTCAACCCGAGAACACCAGCATGGCGCCGCACGAGGTCTACGGAAAAACAACACCAGGGGTTCCATAAAAAAAGACAGAACGGCGTATGATGCGTTTCACTGGAATGTGTCCGTCTGGATGATGGTTACCAGCAGACGGGATGGTGTCCACTATGGAGCCCAGCTCCCTCTTCCTCTTCTTAGGCAAGCAAGTCTTGCAGAGAGCCTCGAAATGTGCCTGCATGGGGGAGTCCATGGACAGGAAATTGCACTGAAGGAAGCCACTGAGTGTGGTGGCCGCCATTTCTCTGACCTGGTGAAGGCAGAAAGGGAAGATGGGAAATGAAAAACAGATTATTTGACTTATGTTATGCCAGCTAAAATGCTTCGTTGAATGTTTTCTATCTCTATTCTGAGCGAGTGAGGGAAACTCTAAAAGGGTTTTTCAAGCTGAATTGGTTTCTAGGATTATCTGCATCCATCAGTGCACATGTTGTTCTACCTGCTATAGGTAATTAGAAATATTATAAGTGTTACTTGGCAGCAAGGTCAGCCAGATAACACTTGAAATCATGTATTTCTGAATGAATAAAGATCATTGATAAGAATTGAGGGCAACACATTTAAAGCCTTATAAATTAGGCTTAGGTGACATTAAATAAATAAATAAATAAAAAGGTTAAAAAAAAAATGGCCACATCCATCCATCCCCCACTTCTCCTTTGTCTCAACTCCATTCCTCTCCCTCTCATCCTCATTCAATCTGGACATTATCTCCATAGCAACAGATTACTGCAGCCTGTGGTTTCCATAGAAACAGCTAGATGACTGGAGGGGAGAGGAAGAGAGTGTAGAGCCAGGAGGAGAGTGCTGAATCACTTCAGTGAAGCCTGCTAGCATAAACAAGCAAAGCACCGGCCAGTAGCTCGGAGAAGGTTATATAATCAGACTATCTTGTGTTTGCTCGTCGTCTGAGTGCATGTTTCAGCGTCGCGTTGAACAGGTTAGAGAAGGAGCAACTGCGTTTACCTCCAGCTGCTCGTCCTCCAGCAGCTGTATCACGAGCGCCCGCACGTCATTCACGGACTTCTGGTCGCTCATAAAAGTGAACAGGTTGTAAAACACCATTATCTGAAGGTATGTGAGCACCGTGTAGCGAGCATGCCAGGAGCTGCTGCCGGCAATCTGAAAGACAGAAAACAAAAGAACACATCCCCCCTTTAGTAACATGGAGTAGGCCTGCTGATGAAAAGAGCAAACAGGGCTTTGTTTGTGACTGAGCTCCTTAGTTTAGAGATGCTACTTCCTGGAAAAAAGATCCAATATCTTAAGATGTCTTGTTGTACCAGCTCTGTCTCTTAAATTCCACATAAAACGAAACTTCGAGGAGCGTCTCACTGCCCTGCATCGTGACGTATTTCTGACTGTTCCGGGTTTAAAAACAAATCAGCAGATAGAAGGCAGGGCATTACGTTGCTGTAACTTTGATTGGATCGTTAGCTTCGACGATGCTTTTTAATTGGTACAAAATGAATGAACGGCCCTGGCCTGACTCGTCAGACACTATGATGGAACAGCTGGTTCAACACCTGAACTGTGAGCAGGAAATAAACGTCAGGCTACCTGTGCGTGTTTCAAACCAATGCAGAGGTTGAACCTGTGTGGAGTTTAATCATTCTGTGACTCTTTTAAAAGAAATGTGCACAGAGAGCCACATTCAGAAAACTCAGATTCTCTCTCAGCCATTTCTCTTCCTGCTTATTAATGTTCAAGGTTTAAAATGCTTGGTCATGTCTGATGCAGGTGGAGATGTCTGCAGCTGTTAGATCACTCACCTCCTGCAGGACGCGGAGGACCATGGGGATCTGCTCAGTGTAGAGGAGTCCCTGAGACATCAGAGACAGGCAGGTTTTTGCATCTCTCTTCAGCTCATCGTAGCTGTCATCATTTTCCACGGGAGCGATCTGGAACAAAGGACGGAGAAAGGTCAACGAGAGGAATTAGACTTTAGTGCTTCGTGGTGTAAAACATTAAGACAAGAAATAAAATGAGTCAGCAATGTTGAGAATCAAAGCATTGAGACATGAGTGAGCTTTTTTTTTACCTTAAAGAGAAGAGGAAGCATCCGCAGCTGTTCGGGGACGGCGGTGGAGAAGGAGCGACCAGCACTTGCGATCAGCCACTTTAGAACTGCAGACGTTCGAGGAGAGGAAAGAATTAAACTGTTAACGTTTAATGGCATTTGTACAGGTCCAGGAGAGTGCAGGCAACTTTAGATGTTTTGACTTTTGCTCCGAGAGTCAACTCTACAAAGTATCAAAATAATAGACGAGTAATATGTGCTCAAAATAAAGTTCTTATCCTGAAAATATTGTCCCTCTATTGTTGCACCTGTTGATTTTCTTTACATCTTTTATTGCACACAGCTATTAAAAAAAACATTTCAGAGGAAAAGAAAAGTATTAAAGTGCATCTTGGGGAACCGCTAGTGTAAAGGTACAGACACTGTATTCCTCGGGTTCAAATCTGCCTCTGGTTTATTCCCTGCATGTCATTCGTCACAGAGTAACAATGGGATTCTTGACCGACCTGTTTTGAGAAGCTTGATGGCTTGTGTCCGCTCATCTTGCTCCCCCACCTCGTTCTCCTCGATCACGTGATTCTGGATCTCCTCGTCGCCCTCGGTCAGAGGCTTCAGCTGCACCAGAATTCGCTCGGTGAAGTCTGCGATGCGCGGGGAGGTGGTGGGCTGAGTGTACGGCAGGTTGACGTCGATCATGAAGATGTACGTCAGCACGCTGGAAGGAAGAGCAAATCAGAGAAGAAAAAGGTGAGACGTGAAAATGACAAGACGTTTAGTGCGACACAAGTCGGTTGTTTAAAGGAGCTCACCTGCCGATACGTTCCCGTACGTTCTTGTAGACCTGGGTGAGTTTTGGCTCCAGGTATTGTAGCAACCTGTGGAGTAGCTCTGGAACGCGCCACTCCTGCTGAGCCAGTCCTCCCTGCAGCACGTACAGACGACTGGGAAGGAGGGAAAAAACAAAACAAAAATGCACAATCAACAGGTTTATTAGGTGGCATTAATATGTGCATCAGGCTGCAACCTCTCTACTCACCAGGCATCAACAAAGGAGCCCCCCTCTCCGTTGACTGGAGACTCCATGAGCATCTCAAACAGCCAGTGTAGCTTGCGTGGGTCTCTGCTCTCCTGCAGGATACGAAAAAAAAAAACAGACGAGCAAAGAAAAAGTTATGCAAGTTCAAAAGATGATGAGAGGAAGGACGTGATGGTTGTAAACAAGCAGAAGCTTACGCAGGCTGTGGCGATGCACGTGCCCCAGTCTGCATATGTTTCTATGGTGATGTTGGACAGGGCAGTGCGGAGCAGAGGACACAACAACTCCCAGAGGTCCTCAACCTGCAAAACACAAAGTGCATTTGAGCATCATTTTCACTCACGCTAAATTAGATTTTCAAAACCACGGTATTAAAACCAAATATCTCTAGTCATGTTTTTCTATAGTCAGGAGTTTGCTTGCATTTTTTTGGCAATTTAAAATAAATTACCCGACACTGACTTTTCTCAGAGTAATTTCCCAGATTCTGATCATAAGAGAGCGGGACATCCATCAGCCTTGCTTGAACACTTTCACACGTGTACCTTGGCGTAGCTCCAGTGCTTGCAGCCTCTGATCAGACCAGAGATGATCTCTGCCACACAGCGCTGCTTGCTCTCGTGGGAGTCTGCCACCAGACGCTCCATGTGCGGCCGCAGTAGTGGAAGGAAGGCATCACTGAAGTTGCGGAACAATCCCTGGAGGAGCAGGAGGAAGGGAACATGTGAATGTCTTCGCTGGCTGACGCTAATAGTTTCCTGTATTTAACGATAACGCCGCGGGGTCGCACCTTGAACAAACAGAACCTGCGAGGACTGAACTTGTCTTTGCCTTTACGGTCCTCCAGAGAGAGGAACTCGATGAACTGGTTGATGAATACTGGGTCGGAGAAATGGTCAAAGATGATCTGCTCACGCTGTAAAAGAGGGAATGGCGTGAATTTAGAAAAACACAAGGCCAGCTTTAAGCAAAAACTGTCATGTATTGTGTTTTTGTTTCAGCACCAACCTCTGTCATTTCATCCCTGGGCAGGTTCTGTGTGGGCTGCTCCTCCAGTGGTGCGTACATCATCAGTTTTCTGGAGCCAAAAAAGGGGTGATGGTAATTAAAAAAAAGAAAAAAGGGAAAGTCATGAGTCATGCACAGAGACATGTAAACACTTGGGATGTATGTAGAGATCTCACTGCATTCATTGTAAAGCACATGACGCTCAACCCGGGCTACTCTTCTAGAAATCTGATGTTCCAGCCCAAAATCCCAAATCAGGTAATTTAAGATGTGTTGCAACAAGCTGTGAGTAGATATATTTGCATTTTAATTTGGTGGATTTGGGAGTATTTAAAACATTGAAATAATTACAGATATTTCAAATTTGTAATTAATCACCACCTCTGCAGTGATTCATGAAGATTAAACCTTTGATTTCCACCATAATCTGTGATCAGGCTGCAGAAAGTGCAGTAACTCATCCTCGACTTCCTTCTCCCTAGCAACATGTTCCAGCTCCTCCTGGCCCGATTCTGAGGCCAGACAGAATATTTAATCCTCTCAGCAAACTCTGGGTCTCCTCCCATCGGGGCATGCCTGGAAAACCTCCAAAGGGAGGAGTCCAGGTGACAATTCAAATGATCACCTTGGCCAGCAGTAGTATCCCCAGTGCGTCTTCTCCACAAACACACAGCCATCCCAGTCCTGCTGAGTGCGGGGCAGGTTGCTGCTGTTATACTGGAGCCACTGGTTGTCTTTACGGTCTCCTGCTACCATATCGCTCAGCTCCTTGTCTCCACCTACAAAAAATTACCAAAGATGTCAGAAAAAGAATTCTTTTGCATTTTTAAAAAACAGCTAAATCAAGACTGAAAATTGATGCTTACAGAGCTCGGAGGGGTCGACGGGGACTTTCTTGTGAGGTCTCTTTATTTGCTTCATTATTCCTGCAACAGCGGATATCGCCACCTAATGGAGAAAACGGGACACTTCAGTCTAAATTTTCACAGGACCGGACAGCAGAGGTTTCACTGTGCAATATCCTCCTGCAGTTTTTACTTCGATCAAAGTAAAAAAAAAAAAAAAAAGAAGTTATAAATCATGAAGTTTATATTTTTTAATTTCTAAAGACGTCGCCAAACAGAAGTCGTATCAAACAGGTGAAACATGCACGATATAAGAATAAAGTCTGTTACCGTAATGTTTGTACTTTCATTGATCACTTGATTTCTCTTTCAATTAAATCAAGCCGACTGAGGATTAATACATTTTAACTGAAGTCCTTCTTTTTGCACAGACGCTGTTAAAACTGCAGGTGCAACAAGTTAACATCTCCTTCTGCGTGTATGGCACACCTTGCGGACGTAGAGGGAGTCGTGGTTGAGACTTTTGACGAAGAACGTGACGGCCGGCGGTGGAAGTTGGTGGTCGTCTCTCAGGAGCAGCGACAGGAAGCCAATCGAAATGTGTTCGAACTTCCAAGGCCTGAAGCGTAAAAAACAAAGGAAGCATTACAGATTGTAGAAGGTAAACGTGAACTCCATTGAACGAAGTCAGGATTAAATTAACCTACATGTTCCTGTTGTCGACGCTCTCCAGCAGTTCACCAATGAGCTGTTTGTATTTCCTGCAGACGTAAAGACGTGTTTTTATTTTTTTGAAGGCTGAAAGACAATGAAGTCAGCTGGACAGTCAAGTTAAGCCACTCTACACTAAAAGCTGTCATCACACCGAGCTGTAAACGATTCTCCGTCTGGGTGCAGGTTTGAACTTACTGGACAGACTCGGAGTTCTTGAGCTCCTGCCTCTTGAGACCCTCTGCCGATTCCTCCTCTGCGGGGACGGGCTCCTCGGGAAGAGGATTCCCAGTGATCATAAGTTGCTTGGCCACAGCACAGCACTCAGCAGGAATCTAAAAGGATGATCAGATCAGGCACAAAGTATCAGACAGAGTTTGTGTTAACTGCAGACTGTTAAAACATGGAGGGTCAGCCATTGGTTTCTGAAAAGATGGCGTTCGCTACATTAGAAATTATAAATCAACCAAACATTAAAATCACCTAAAGACAGGTGAAAAGCAAGAGTGCAATCACACGAAGCAATTAGATTTGTTTTGCATTTTGCCTTCATGCATTAGGAGAGCGGAGGGAGAAAGAAACCGAGGAGGGAGTGGGGAGAGGAGCCACAGGACAAACAGGAAGCTGGCTCGCCCACTTGAAGGTCTACGGCCTCTGTAGGTGGCCGCTCTAAACACTAGGCCCCTCAACATCTGCGTTTTTAACAGCTGGGAGGGGAGGAGGCTATTTAGATATCGCTGTGGTTACGACAATTTAAACCACTTGTCAAGTTGTGTCACTTACGGAGAAGTCGATGCCGATGGTCTCATACTGGCGATGGATTTTATCGGCGAGGTCATCGAAGAGGCGAACGATGGAGGGCTTCTCCAGAGACATGGCCGAGCTGAGGCCGGAGCGGACGACGGCGGGCCACGTTAAAGCGATGCACTCCCAGTCGTGCAAATTTGCCAGACACACTCCGCTGTGGTTCCCCAGAAGGCAGTACAAGGCACCCTGCAGACGTACGGAGAACGTTTTATCAGCACTCTCATGAGCGTAATGTTGCCGTTTCTACGTGACGAGAGTCCACTCGGGAGGGTTTACTTTGAACTGCTGCTGTGTGACGCTTTTGTTGTCCGGGTTGAGAAACTCCAGGACGTGAGGGATCAGGTCTCTGCAGCAGAAATTATACGTTCCCAGCGCAGTGAACAACACGTTCTGAGCTCGGCTGCGGACCTAAAAAAAAAAAAAAGACGTCGGTAAAGTTCAAGAACAAACGTTTACCACGTGTAATAAGTGTGATTAGAGGAGAAGTATTCACCTGGCTGTAGGTGCTGGTGGAAAGCCTCAGCAGGTCTCTCATCAGCTCCTGGTGGATGCTTCTGTACTGACATCCTTCCACTGTCAGCTTTCGCAGCTGATAATGACACAAAAGACTCAGAGTCATAAACATTCAAATACAACCACTGATCGGGAACTGTCTTTAAGAATGACATACCTCATGCTGGAGCATGACTCTGTCGATGAGCAGAGCTCTGATGTGCTGCTTTCTGCCATGAAGCTGCGAAAACAAAACAGTTTACTGCATCAGAACACATCGTAAGCTGAAGGCAGAGAGAGAGCAACAAGAGAACAGAAGCAGATTCTCACTCTGTTTTCCATCGATTTCTTCACAAGGTTGAAGCTTTTCCAGCGGGAGTCGAACTCGTGTTTGTGGGAGCCTTTGAAATGCAACAAGTCGCTGATAATCTGCAGAGTAATCGCAGAGAAGAGATGAGATCAAGACGTTGAGACTTTGAGCAATTCAACACAGAAAACGTGTTTCATGCAAATTCAGTGATAACTTCTTCCTACACATGGCTCGTCTTCATAACAGATTTTTAAAAAAAAAATTCTGCGACTTTATTAAATATCAATTCAGATACCCGTTTATTTAACGTCAACAAAAACAGAAGTCATTGGCACCAAATATTCAGTGATTTCACTCCTGCAGTGTCTAAATTATAAGTTGGCAATGTGTTTGTGCAATTTACATCAGTTTTGTCTCACAAATATGACAAAAGAGGGCGCTGGTCGCCTCGTGGTTAATGTGTGCGCGCCATGCACAGAGGCTGCAGTCTTTAAAGTGTTTAAATCTGACCTGTGGCTCTCCTCGTCTCTAAATAAAAAGCCCCCAAAATAATCCTCAAAAAAATGTGCATGTTTGAAAATCTGAAGCTTCTGTTCATTTTGATATTCTCGGTCATTGAAAGAGTGGAGGGTCGATCGTTTGCACTGAATCCTCAATCGGTTGTTGTGAGAGAGGGAGTGTTTATTTTTGAAGGACTTTAAGGTGTTGTGTGATTTCTTGCCCACCTTGATGATGGAGAAAAGAGACTTGGTGTCATCTTCAGAGTGCTCCAGGATGTAATCTGCAACACGGGTTCAAAGGAAATCAGAGGCGCAGCAGGAAGATGTGAGCGTGCTCGTTCATCTGAATGTCAAAAAAAAGTCTACTTGGGGAGTCACGTGGCCGATCAACACTTACGCAGCAGCTGCCTCATCACACCACACACAGCGTCTCTGTAGTTCTCTCTGGATTCATCTGCAAGAAGAGACAAGAGATTACAGCCGCAGATAAGAAACACAACTCTGGGTCGCCGGTAGCGCAGTGGCAGTGCGCGCGATCCCATGTATTGAGGCTCAGTCCTCGCGCGCGGGCGGGCGGCCCGGGTTCGCGGGCGGCCCGGGTTCGCGTCCGGCCTGTGGCCCATTTCCCGCATGTCTCCCCCCACTCTCTCCCCTTTCCGACTCTATCCACTTTCCTCCCTCTATAATAAAGGCATAAAAAGCCAAAAAATAAATCTTTAAAGAAACACAACTCTTCTACTCTAAGAGTGAAGTGACTCATGTACCATAATGCATTCCTGTGTAGAGGTTGGTCTCGTCCAGGTTCACCATGCTGTGGACTCTGCAGGAGGAAAAGAAGCTTCTTTAGTAAGTTTATATCTCGGAGAAATTAATTAAGTTCTGAGAAATTAAACATCTGCTCTGAAACATCCCACCTCTCCTCAGGCAAACGATTAACAAAGTACAAAAAACACAACGCCCCAAATAAGCCTATTTTCTGCACATGTACAAACAGGAAGTTTAAAGTTGATGGGTTTTTTTTAATTAGTTTTATTTTCTTCCAACTAAAGAAACAACTCCCGAGTCGTGTTTCAGAGTGAGATACATGTCAGTGTTCTGCAGCACAGGAGTCCATACATACACGACCTGTGTTCATGATAAAAAAGCTTTTTAGAGAAGTTTCAGGGTGACAGAACTCACTATGTAACCATGGCAACTCATTCAGGGAAATAAATGAGAGATAGCAGAATATAAAGAAAGGTGTCACGTTTTCTTTTAATTGGATTAATGAGAGCTGCACCTCACCTTTGTAATCCATAAAAAAAAATTTCCTTACTTGAGCAACGATTTAAAAAAATTTAAATAAAAAAGTAAAAATGTTACTCATTCAGAAATCACCTTTCTTTCAGTTACCATCGATGTGATTTAATCAGAATACGAGCTCAGCAGCTCTACCCCTCTGACATCTCTCTCCACTTGGCCCCGCCCTCCAAACTCATCGGCTTACTATCTTTCAAAAGAAGACTTTTAGGAATATATCAAGCAGCCATGTCTCGTAAAGATTGATATCACCGCTTACAGTTCAGGAATGGGCTCTCCTTTCAACGGAGGCATCAGACTTCCAGCTCCGAGGAGGCAGTGCTGAACGATGGTCAGGCTCTGCAGGACATCATCCCTATTAAAAAACAACAACATGATTACATATTTACACCTTAGAGCTAAACAACATAAGCAGGGCAGAGAGTGAGCATGTTTACCTGCTCATGTCTTGTTCTCCCTGTGCAAATTTCTGAAGGCGCTGGAGCTCAGGCTGCAGGATCAGGTCCAGCAAATAGAAAGCAAAGGACGTCTCCTCCACGCTGGGCACGTGCCACCGGATGTCCAAGTTCCACAGGTCACCTGGCCGACCCCAGTCCTGTGTGGGAAGAAAAACAAACGGGAAGGCTACGATATCACCACAAATTAACGGGAATGATTTTGGCATCTGTGGCACTTTTTTGACCTTTGACCCAAAGTTTGAAGTACCTCGTGAATTTGAACTTTGCAATATCAGAGTTGAACTTTTTTATGACAGGTAGAATCAGCTATATCTGAACCAGTTTGGTTGTAATACCTGGACCACCTCCCTTCTCTGGTCCAAACAAATCCAGAGCATTCAGGACCAGAATCTAAAGTTAGAAGGAGGACATACTGGCTGCTGTCAGAGAAGCCATCATGTCTGATCAGAGAGGAAGCTCACTTCATCATAAGTAGATCTGTCACATATTGGACCTTTAAATATTTTGCTCCACATAAATACTTTGTTTATTGTGTACTCAGTCCACGTCTCCGTGAAGTGCTGGGATCGGAGCAACTCCATAAACCGCGATCAAAACTATGTGACAGGTGGAAACACACCCAAAAGAAACCTATAACACCATCTGCCTTTTGTTTATCTGCAGCACTGCACCGCGGACTGAATAAAGCCTGATTCACGGCAGAGACAGAACATCACACGTTCCCTCAGCCTGTGACACGGCGGGCGAACTGGTCACCATGACATTTGTTTTGTGTAGCCGGAGACATTAATCCAGTCAAGCGATCGACTGTCCACGCTTCAACCCAGGAAGACACTTAATGGGATCAGAGTACAGGCTGCTTCACTGACTAACCATCTAAAAGAGGACAGACGACTCATCAAACCGGGTCAGAGAGGGGGCCACGGGGAGTGCGTGTTTTGGTCAGCTGGTAACTGATGTTTGTTATTGAATTTTCATTGAATTGTAAAACCAACAACAAGCTCCTTAGCTGAAGTCGTTAGGTACTGAAAAACTGTTTTGTCTGCAGCGGTGAATCGAGATCGAGAGAGAGAGAGAGAGAGAGAGATACAGGAAAGGAGCCGCAGCACTACATTGTTGTTTGTTTCGTCACTGTGGCCTTTACCCGGGATTTGCTGCGTCTCTGTCACTTTATGTATTCTTGCAATGCTCTTAAAAAGTAATAAGACAACTTTGGTTTTTTTTTTGCAACTTATCAAAAACAGTACCTTGATGGGAAGATAGTCGCTGATTGGCTGCGTGAAGCCTCCTGGCACGCTGCAGTACTCGGTGGGGTAGATGAGGGCGGTGGAGCGGAGGACGTGGTGCAGCAGGTTGCACGCCAACATGTAGCCCTGCTTACACTTGAGGTGGAGAGTCAACTGCAAAATCTGGACCAGGCTGGAACGATAGGGCAGGATCTTATCGCCATCCACACGAGACACCTGAAGAACGCGGGGAATAGAACAACAGAGAGGAGGGGGAATCGTAAATAAAGGAGCTGGGAGTGTTACAGTTAGGATTTGTGAGTGAGTGGTCGACATCACCTCAGACAGCAGCTGCAGATTCCACAACAACTCCTTGTCAAGCTCCTCGTCATTCAACACTTCCTCGTCTGTGAAATGTAAACGCGTGTCAGACACAACGAGACTCAAAGGGGAAAACTGCCACATTGACTGTGAGGTCAGCACTTACTGGTGGCGATTTGGTTAATGGCGTTGCAGCAGTGTGGCACAAACACCTTGAGTGACTCTGCAGGGTGACACTGAAACAGAAGCACGTACGTGATGCCGAGTGTGAACTATAGTGATCCAAAAGGTTGGTGCACACAGAGTCTGAGAGGACTTACCTTGGCTGCTGCTCTGCACATGTCGGCCACCATCCTCCCAGAGACGCGCGTCTCAAAGATGTTGGTGGTTGCAAAGTTGAAAACCTTTTCCAGAGCAACCTGTTAAAAACAACAACGGGATGAGTCAGAGAATGTAAAGTGGAGAGAGTGAGCCGAGAGAGCGGTGGTAGATCCTTCACCTTGAAGATGTCCAAGGAGCACTGTGTGAGGATGGTGCTAAAGGTGGAGGAGAGGCCAAGCTCCACCAGACTCTCCAAATGAGTCATTTTCTCTGTTTCCGTTTCCTCTCGTGTTTGCTCCAGAGTGCTGCTGTCGATCAGGGCAAAGCATCTGAGGGAGGGAAATTCAATCAAGCAGGGAACAGGACAAAAGCTGCAGGTTATGAGGTCTGCTTTATTAGCAAAGTTTATTTAGCTTTTATTAGTTTATTTTTATATGTTCATCACTCAACATAAAGATGTCTACAATTTTTATTTTCTATGAAACGATGACGCTGGAAGCATTATTTGTTAATGAATGTCTGGTCTTTAAAGCAGACTGAGTCACCTGTCCATGAACTGAAGCACAAAGTCTTCAAACTCAGCTGATGCTGAGCACATCTCTCTTTCCACCTAAAAGCCACAGAGAAAAAAAAGTTTGAATGAAGGTTAGGAAAAAAAAAAAAAAAATTAACAATTTCAATGCAGTTCTGCAAAGAGGGAAGAAAATGATGAGTGTTTCACCTCTGTCAGGTCAGTTCGTTCATGTAAGGCAGACGAACAGTCCACCAAAGGCACAAGGGTCACAAATGTTGCAATAAACTGGAATGTGATCTGCGGGAACACGGATGAATTTCAGGGAGGATTTTAGAAATTTAACAAAAAAAACATCAACACTTTGAGATTCGGTAGAAGTATACAAGCAGAAAAAAAAGGTATAAATACCATGCACTTGCTGAAGTCATTGGGGTCCACGCCGGGCAGAGCCCTCATGAGGAGGGGCAGCATGTGAGTGGGCCCCTCAGGAAAGCGCTGCCCACCTGACACTAGACTCCGCGCCACTCCGATCATGCAGCTCAGAGTGGCAGTCAGCTGGTGCGGCTCCGTTAGAGTCTCCAGAGCTGGGTATGTTCTGAGGGAGAGACAGGACACAATCAGCTCTTTGTGTTAATTTCATAACATGGCCTCGTCTCTTATCTAAAGATTAAATATACACAAACAGCAGAAGAAGGACTTGCGCGGTGGATGTCACTCTGTGCTTACCTCTCCAGCACGGGGGGAATGACCAGCTCCGGCCTCATTAGAGCGAGGTTCTGCAGGGCCTGGGCTGCGTCCAGGCTGCCCGTCTTGCTGAACATGGCCAGCAGAACCGGCTGCATCATACTCTCCACAAAGTCTGTGATGTCGTCCTCTGTGAGCTTGTGACTGTCCGGTATCGGAGTCAGCCACGTGGGCTTTCTGTAGCGCTCTCGGTGCAGCCGCCGCACCACGCTGGCTGGGAGACGCTGGAGCAGCTTCATGAGCTTCATCTGGACACGAGGACGGAGGAGACAGAGAAGAAGGCATTCACTAATCCAGAAGAAGGCATTCACTAATCCAGCAAACAATTCAACTGATGATGTTATTTTAATCCTGGAGGCTTTTTTGTACATAGACTTTGACATATGGCACAGCTCTGTGATTGGACCTCAATCAGCCTCTCCAAACAGGCGGCACTGACCTCCACATGACCTCAAATAACCTCATCTTCACACTCTAAAATCAATCCATTTGATTTAGCCCCAAAGATCGCTGTGACATGTGTTCGATACTTTTCACCCAGGACTCTGAGAAGACGCAGGCCTCCTCAGACGTCTACGTTACGTCATGGTGCTGCTTCAATGTAACGCACTGTTTACAGATGATTAAAACAACTTCTGTGTGAATGAGCCTCTAACATGTGTCCAAGCAACGGCCTCTCCACAAACACACACAAACCCACAGCCCAAAATAAAAGCACGAGTATGAGGACACGCTGCTTCATATCTAGTTCAAGGAAAGGGGAGGGGGGGGGGGGAGACAGGTCCTCAAAAACAGAAAGGCATGTGGCTCTGTGCCCACTGACCTTTAAGAGCATCCCAACCGTCTCACTCACATATCCCCTTGTTATTTCTGAAGGCAGTGCTGATGTAAACCCCGTCAGCCGACGTGATTCAGGAAGCTTCCTAGAAAAAACGATGACGAGTGCGTACGCCCTCTGTACGCCGGCATGTGGCACGGTATGCAGCGTGAACATGACGCTGGAAATATACTTCCACCAGGCCCGAGGAGTGACTCATGATTCTAACACTTTTTACCCTTCGTTATAATCCTCTGATTCACAGTGAGACTTTGTCTTCGTGCCAACTTTTAAACATGGATCTGAAAGGCGTGTGAGTTTCTACAGATCCACGGAGAGAACAAGGCTCGGAGTCTGGTGTTTGCTGCTGTGCTTCTTACTTTATGCAAACAGGACTTTTGCCCCTGAGGGTCTCCGGAGTTTGTCTGTTCGTCCTCTACAGTAAATATTAGAGGCTCAATTGGGAATAAAACAGGATGTTGTGCATTTCCTGGTTCAACTGAAGGGTTGAGCTGCCGTTGGTTAACACACCAACAGGGCTCGGATCAACTGCAGAACCACTGATTTAGAGACTGTACACGTTTACACAGATAATGCTATCAATAAATATGACCAGGGACAAATCAGGATCGTCCTTTTGAATTTGGGGCTCCATCACTTCGGCGCTCTCTTCCTGCAGCTTCGACTGACGTTTTAAAAAGCTGCTCGAGACTCATCTTTTCCATTTGGCTTTTAAGCCCATTTAATCCAGCTGTTATAAGTTACTGAGATGTTTACACACGTTGTTGTTTCAGTATTTCTCTTTGTCTGATTTTCCTAAAAAAGAAAAAAAAGTAAGAGGAGACTCACCAACCAGCGGCCATGGTTTGACGGGTGGAAGAACGAGGTGATGCTGTTAAAAAGGCCACTGAGCTGTGCTTGAGCTTGCTTGCTGGGTCCTCCCTAAAAAATGTTCACAGGGAAACATTGTCGCCTTCATTATGGCGCCATTTACTTTCAGCAAACGCCTCGTGTGTGTGTGTGTGTGTGTGTGTGTGTGTGTGTGTGTGTGTGTGTGTGTGTGTGTGTGTGTGTGTGTGTGTGTGTGTGTGTGTGTGTGTGTGTGTGTGTGTGTGTGTGTGTGTGTGTGTGTGTGTGTGTGTGTGTGTGTGTGTGTGTGTGTGTGTGTGTGTAATCAACTCACCAGCAGGGACGAGACCCAGAGAACGACGTGGCTGATGTCGTAGGCGTTGGTGACGTATCGCGGCACCATCATCTGACTGGTCCCCACGGGGAGATTCAGACTCCTCAAAATCCTCGTGAAAATCTGAAATAAGAACAACAGAACTATTATACTCTGATGATACAAACAAGCAACACCCCCCGCCTCTTGTGCTGTAACTGAAACATCAATACACATTTCTTTCTTGTGTCTTTATCTAAAAAAAAATCTTCACGCTTGTATTATGTAAACAACCACGCTGGTAAACGCCATCACGTCCCGATAGAACAACACATTTCATCAATAGAAAAACTCCATGTAAAACTATTCTGCTGGTCGCCTTTCCTCTCACTAAAGAAAAGTCTTTAGGATATATCATTTCTGTGTTATTTCTCCAGGGCAGGAAAAAGGCGTGCAGCACAAGTTAGCATGGTTATATGCACCTCTATAAGGTCAACCCTCAGGTGAGCAAAAAGAAACCAAGGTTGAAACCTGAAGTCACCTCACTAATCCGTCATCCTGCTTCTGCACAGGCCGCTGGAGCGTCCTTGTTTATGTTTAGCATTTATACAAAGTGTTGTTGCTGAGGATCAAAACAGTGATTCAGCTGAAACGCAGACATGATGCAATCCACTTCCTGCCGTGAGGAGACTCGCAGGAAAAACATCAACAAGGAAACCTGAGTTTGTTTGTGTGACGAGCAGCAGAGTCCATGATGAAACACACGAGCACGAGCCAAAAACACAGAGGCCAGTACACATGTGAGAGCGTGTGCCACAAACACCAAAACACGCCTGAAAGGAGGGGGGGGGGAAGAGAGAGAGAGAGAGAGAGAGAGAGAGAGAGAGAGAGAGAGAGAGAGAGAGAGAGAGAGAGAGAGACAGAGAGAGAGAGAGAGAGAGAGACACACAGAGAGAGAGAGAGACAGAGAGAGAGACACAGAGAGAGAAACACAGAGAGAGAGAGAGACAGAGAGAGACACAGAGAGAGAGAGGGAGAGAGACACACAGAGACAGAGAGAGAGAGAGAAACAAACAAACCTTGGGGATGTAAGGGTCCCAGTCAATGTAGCCGATGTTGTCGTTGGCCAAGCGGGCGAAGAGGTTGACGAGATGCTGAAAAGAAGGAGGACATGTTTAAAGCAGGAACAAACAAACACCGACACTGAGACATTTTCTAGACTAAAACATCAACTCACCACTTCCCAGCTTGGAAGATTTTGCACAGACACCCACAAGCTGATCAATTCATCGAACCACAACCTGTCAGACGAAAGAAACAGACGATTTAAAGTATTTATTCAAATACTGCTCCACATGTGGACTTTATTCCATTCTGCCCTGAAGGCTTCGAGGACTGGATTTACTTTTGTTTGGTTCATAGACTTGAGAGAAATTATGAAAATGTAAAATATTTGTGAACTCATGCATTTTGGGTTTGAATCATTTTTCAAATCATTTCCAAGATGTTGCTCCCAAAGATGGCGGTGTTAATGAAAAGTAAAGTAGAAGTAGAAGTGGAGGCTTTGGTCTGTTGTCCTCCTGTTTCTGAAGGATAGACGGTGGTCAAGACTTGTTGCATCAGCTCAGTGCTCTAACATTGTTAAGGCATTAAGTCGGCGCTGACATTTGAAGAGATTCTCTGCCAGCATTAATTGGACTAAGACATCACTCACTACGGTCACACACGCGTCAACTCTGTGGTCCAGTTCGTGGGAGCGCTCCGTTCCTCGCTCAGACACAATACACTCCCTTGGCTCTGACACACTTCAGAGAGGTGTCGTTGGGCAGGGTGCACTTCATGCACGAGCAGGCGGGTACACAACGCCGACAGGCGAAATTCAGAGTTCTACGGCGCCATCTGACTAAAAGGACTCAAAATAAGTCACAAAGAAGCCATCATGTTCTTTGCGTTGACCCGACTGTGCGTCCCTTTGAAAAAATTTAAAATGTTTATGTGTCATAATAATAAATAAAGCATGTATGACGTTATGCTGCAGAGGGAATCGTGTTCAGGCGCGGTTAGTCCTGAAGCAGATATATGGAGGTGAATACAAGAAGTGTGTTTGTTTTGAACAAGGAATCAAAATACTAAAAAGTGTGTGTATTTATGGATCCTTTTGTTCAGGGAACATTGGAGCTGGGTCTTTGTTGTTTTAACAGCACTCGCTTTAGATTCTCACTTCGGGAAACGCCCCCTCACTGTTTCACAAAGACCTCTCCGTGTGGCTGACATCACAACGTCTATGTCGGGATCCTCTCCTTTTTATACACAGCTGACACATCCATTCAGCTGATTCATTCAGTTTCTCTCCTACGGACCGGATCCCAAGGCTGACGAGTTACACTGCCTCCAGACTGGAGCGAAAACCTCGCGGAGGGCGAGGAGTTTCTTACTTGAAGCCTTTGTGGTGCAGCTCCGGAGGCAGCGTGGTGGGCAGGAAGAGCTCAAAGTAGCTGATCGCTCTCTGCATGGTGACATCGAAGGGACAGAGGAGCGGCCTCCACTCGTCCAACATCTCCTGAGTGGCAGACTCTGAGAAGTATCTGTACGAACAAGGAGACGAGAATGTCATTAATATCATTCGTCAGCTTATGAACAGTTCTGAACGGCCTCCAAACGTGCAGAGCAGCTTAGAGAGTACTACAAAGATGAAAAGCCTCTTAGGTCACTTACAAAGTCACATCCTCACACACACACTCAACTTATGCAAGACTGACACCGAACCTCCCTGTCGGACTTAAAGAAAACCCAAAGTTACCGTCACACAAATCTGTGAGAAGTCCTCATGAGATCGCTGCAAATCCATTTACACAACTTTACGCAGAATCTGTTCGTCTCCTCTTCATGTTACGGCTGCTGCATCATGCTCACAGCTGGAGAATGATTTCTCAAAGATGAACACATCCTAACAAGTTAGCTTGACGCTAACACATCATGGAAGTCGCAATTAACGGGCCAGCAGAGATAACGTTGCATGAAGTATGAATGAGGAAATTATGGTTTTGCTTTAAATGACTTCTAAAGGTGAGGGATGCTGAGCTGGTTTGTCATTATCTCGACAGTTTTTTAACACACCAGCTGTGACTGAGTGCCATGACAGCTGCCACTCCTTCCATGCTAAATGTAAATGCACTTGGACTTGTCATCTACGTCTTTGCCTTCTGACTCAAAGTGCTTTAACACCAAAAATCCCTGCGACACATTCACACACGGATGGTCGAGTCTGATATGTAAAGTGACCATCAGTATCAACTCATCCCATTCACACCCCGCCCACCAAGCAGTGTGCACGCCAGGCACCCATAGTGGTTAGCCCGCGCCCCATGTACAGTGGATAGTGGTCCTCCAAGTGGGTGGCCAAGGTTCAAATCCGACCACTAGCTCCTCCCAGCACTCTCTCTCTCTTCCTAAGTTTCTGGCACTTTCCTTCTCCTGAATCAAAAAGCTTAAAAAGCCAACAAATAGACCTTAAAATAAGCTAACACTGGAGAATAATGCACCACTAGCTGAAGACTGTACGTCACACACCTGGAACATTTTAGGTGTAAGTGTAAATCCTGGATTTACACTGGATTTACAGTCCCACAGGGGAATTGTCATGCTTCATTATGAGCTTGTGTAAACAAGGTTATCCCAGGTCACCTGGCCTTCCTCAGCCTTTCTAAATCCACTGGACACCTTGAGAAAAAAAAAAAGAAAAAAAGAAAAAAAAGGGATACTTTCAACCGAGGCTCCTTCCCTCTAACTCACAGCTGATCCAGTGTGTCTCAGCGGCTGGACACCAGTCACTCTCCCTTCTCACCGTAACAGGAAGCTCTCACACAAGACAAAATTAGATGAGATAATAGGATTACCTGGCTAAGTGCAAACAGAGCAGCGAGTCCTAGCGCTCTCATAAGATATCTGCACAGGCACAACACAACAGCCAGCAGAACCAGGGACGGGCGAGTGGCAGAGTGGCGAAGTGAAGCCTCACTGACATTCATCCAAATACATAACCAACATTTAAGTGTTTGTTCTCTACCATCGGAGCGTCGCATACAATTAAAATTCTGTCATATTCCATTCTATTATTAAATCTTTAATTAATTGCTGTTAATGCAATCAATTGAATCTCAGCCTATTCAACGTCTATTAATAGCAGCAATAATGAGATTGAAATGTACTTACGGTCTGCAGCTTTTCACGAGGGTTTTCAGCACACTCTCCACCGAGCTGCAATTAAAAAAAAAATTAAAAAAAAAAGATGAATGTCACGGCCTGAAATGGACGGCAACACACACACACACACACACACACACACACACACTGACACACAAATGTTAGGGTTCAACTCCACACCGATGCAACTTGACTCTGATTGCATGCACACAGAAACTTGTTTTACACACCTAATGAAAAAAAAACCTGACCAGGAAATAGTTCCGAGAGGACATCCTCAGGCCTTTATGAACAGAGTCTTTACTGCAGATGTAGATGTGTGTTTATTCATGTCATTGCTTTGTTTTCATCGCTGCTCTACCATCAGCTGCTCCTGGATTAAGGACTAATAATAAAACGTCTCACACATCACAAACTCCTGACATGTTGATCTTCACATATAGACCACAATCTCAGGTCACATAACAGCGTTGAAAGCCCGGGACCGATATAACCTCAGCTTTTGAGCTTCCCACCCGCAATCCCAACGATCTGCTCACATGCAAGCTCAAGCCATGCCTGGTTGGAAAAGCCCTGCCGATCCCGCTCAACAACTGCTTATTGAAGCCCCCCCCCCCCCCCCCGCCGAGTCCATTTGGAGCTAACGCACTCCACATTGGACTCGAACAAGAGACGAATCTTTGGGGTCACTTCAATCCAAGCTGCATCTAGCTAAATACAAAGGGTCCAAATGGTTAGAGCTATGATCAAACACACAAAGACCCGGGTCAAAGTCATGCTCTGCGTGTCCAAGAACAACAAGAACTAGTCAAGCTGAGTGTCTTATTTCAGAGTGCGTGGGTGTTCATGGAGTAGAAGGAACCCCAGACTAAACTACATGACCTTTGGATCTCAGCTCCGACCCTGCATGTTTGCCCCAACACATACCAGAAGGGGAGAAAACGTGACAAGAGCGAGAGCTTCTCTGTTACCTGTTAAGAAATGCTGAATGGCAGAGCATGTTTGGATAAATAAACCAAGAAAATAAATGGGATATGAAACTGTAGAAACTCCCTGGAACATATAAACCCATTAACTAACAAGTGGGGACATAGTGGAGAGTGTACATAAACAAAAAATGTGGTGATTTGCAAAACACTGACATCCCACAATTGATTAGAAATAGCAGCTTATCACAGGTTGGTTGTTTGTGGAAAACGTTTGGCACATCTTGAAGTTTGAAGCCAGCAACACGTTTCAGAAAAGTTGGGAAAGCAGCACCAAGTTATCGGAAAGGTAGTAAAATAAAAAAAACACCTGATGGCTCAGTTAGTGAGATTAACGGGGAAATGTTTGGCTGTAAAGAAAGTCTCTCTGAAGCTCAAACCACATCCTGAACCTATAGCAGCAGCAGCAGCACGGCTGCATCCTTGAAGAGTCCAGGAGCACAATCTGGCCTTCCTGCAATCACGACTTGTCCCCAACTGAAAACGTTTGGAGCATTGTGACCAAGGAGGAGCTGAACTATTTACCAGCCGAAGTCCTACATTAAGCAAGAGAAGAGTGGCGAGCAGGCCGGGGGCTCGATTGATAGAGTCGGTCATCTCTTCACCTTGAAGATTGGGGGTCCGATCCCCCAGCTCCTGCAGCAACATGTCCGATGTGTCCCAGGGCAAGACAGACACTTTACCCTGAAGTGCTCACACTGCTTAGCCAGCAGCGTATGAATGTGTACGGACGGGATCAGTTACTTCTGATGTTCACTTCACAGCCTGGGACTCTGACGACTCAGCGCTTTGAGCTGTCAGAAGTTAGAAAAGAGCTCTCAGAGCTCAAATTCATTAAACGTTTAAACTTAACTTGTTTGAAACGTGTTGCTGGCATCATCTTTGAAATGGGCACGTAACTCTCCAAAAGCAATGAAATGTCTCACTTTGAACATTTCATCGATTTTTATCATGTTTTGGGGACATTTTCAGGATTTCTGGACAAGACAGCTTCATGCTGAGAGACAGGAAGCGTCCGGAGGAAGGATTATCTGACGACGTGCAGCAAAGAGCCCGCGGCCGCTGACGAGGACGACAACTTCCATAGAAGGGGGACACAACGTGACCTCTCTGCTGCATGCCGCCTCCTCTTGGTGTTAATTTAACTTAAATAGGAAGTGTACTGCAAAGCATCACATTGTGTTTTTTTCCCATTTTACACAATGTCCCGATTTCTTAGGAAGTAACTGCTGAGTAAGGCATAATAATGTATTTAACCACTGCTTAGCTCATGAGATAACATTCACGTCTCAATGCATTCCATCTGTATACGCTCCTTCATTATGTCACTGCATCCCTGCCACATAATCCACTACAGACGAAATACTGCGAAGCATAAAATGACAGATTATGAACAATAGTTGGACAAATATTGAAGGAACAACAGTCATTGCCAACGCCTAATGGTTAAAAGAAACCCTTTTAGCTGCAGTGCGACAGTCTCCGATATGGGTGAAATGTTAACATTGATCAAGTCGTGATTCGTCTAGCTGCATATGGGGGTGTGTGTTTTTTTGTTGTTGTTGTTTTCACATGCAATGTAAAAAAAAATAAAAAAAATAAAAAAGGTGCCTCAAAAGATGAATTCAAAATAAAACACAAAGAGAAGTATTGTCCTTACCACCTCTGAACCAATTTTAGCATTACGTGTTTAGCGGATGAACGAGGTCGTGGAGAACTGAATGTGAAAGGAGACAAAGGCATAAAGAACACATTCAGCACACACAAAGTGCCAATTCCTCTTAACGAGAACACTGTGCATCAACTTATACAGTTTATCACGGCTTTGGCGGGCATTAGTAAAGTTTTGAAAGAGGTGAGCTGGCATTCTGCAGCAGCTTGTTTTCATCAGCTGTGACGTGATAAACACACAATGTTCCCATGGCACCATAAAAGAGCACCTCGCACTGCTTGCTAAGAACCTCGCCGGGACTCTTTTGAAAGGGTTTGAAGGAGATAGCAGACGTCAAAGAGAAGAGTCAGGAAGAGGAAGTGATGTAACAAAAAGTTCCCCATTTTACCTCCAACAAGCGATACAAAAACCACAATTAGTTTTTATCAGAACCAGTGAAATCATGTTTGATACTTCTTGATACCACCTGTGCATTTTTTTTTATTGTAACCAACAGCATCAAAAAGTACCAACACTAAAAAGAGCTTCAGCCTTCTGTTGGACCGAAGAGAGAGCACTGTCCAAGTTGCACAAATATGTTGCTAACGTATTTGAGCAGTTCACACAGTGTGCAGGTGTTTGCTGGTTATTTTGTTCATCATAAACAAGAACTGACCAAACGCTGGGCGCCTAGGATTTATAGGTTTTTGTTTCTGTGGTATCGAAATCATCAAGTCAAACCAAAGGTTGAAAAACCTGGTGTTGTGACAACGTTACAAGAGTGATATCAGAACTAAGTCGTGGATCTACTTGATGGGAAAATACCAAAGAATCTCAGATGGAATAAATATTCTGCGTTTACATCACATCAAAGTGAAGTCGTCAAGCTACAACATTAACATTAACTAATCTTCAGATATTCAGTTGTGTGTGTGGTGGGTAATAATAAATAATAAACTGGGTTCAAATTTTAATCCAAGTTTAAATAGATTCACTGTTTTTTTTTTCTTTTTTTAAATGACCAGCAACTTTTTGGTTAATAGAGAAAGCCCACAAAGATGATCCTCCATGTTTATGCGTAGTAAACAATAAATACTTTCACAATACTCACTTCACAATCACATTGTCACAGATTTCAGTTGTACTGAGAAAAGAAACATAAATGTGAACACATCCGCACATTCTGCCACAGCTCCACGGCTACTGAAGGTGTGCTGCAGGTATCAAAGCTAAAACAAGTACATCAACAATACAGGCTGCTGACAGCCAACCATCGAGTGTGCACAGTTCAAATGCAGAGCTGTGCAAACATGAACAACATTGTAAAACACGTTAATAACAGTGATAGTAAAAGTACAGAAGCATACTTGGGGAACCAGTTGAGGCCCAGATGTTCAGTTTTGGAGAAAAGAATCCTGTCGTGTAGCTCGTACAGCGGTCTCCAGTTCAGCTCGAGGTCCTCTCTTGACAGTAGTTCCCGTTTCCTGCGAGGCGAATCAGAAACACAGACAGATGTGAACCAGATTTCTCTGAATGATTCATAAAGATGCAGAAGAGTCCGACGTACAGGTGGGTGGGAAGAAGCAGATTCTGGCTCATCGTAAAGGACAAAAAAAAAAATACATCAGGTCGCAGAACGGATGAAAAGTGAGCTTTTGCATCACGTTACTGTCGGAATAAACAAAAACACTCAAAAGGATTATTTACTGTGACAGTCAAGAGCGTGCCGGGTCTGTTCTTACTTGAGGAGGTTGATGAGAAGGCGAGCGAGGCCCTGCATCATGCTGATCTCCAGTCGAGGGATGGTCACTAGCTCGTAGAGCAACTTGATGAAGAGGACATGGTCTTCTTTGCTGAACTTCCGTCCGTACAGTCTCATGTACCTAAATAAGAAGAGCAGACTTCAGGGAAAGTGCTTCAAGTCCACCATGCACGATAAGTAAGCAGTGAGGCTGTCAATGTGTAAAACACAAACACAATGTTTATGTTCTAACAAAGTGAGACCTCCAATACAAGCGTACACGTGTACACAGGTTCTGAAAACTTACTGAAATTGACCATCAGAAAATGTTTTCATCACTATTAAAATGCCAAACTACCAGTGAACCGAATCTGGGTCAACCCCACAGTAGACTTTCCATCTCTCTGAGCCGGCAGTGACTCACTCTTGGACAGAGCGACGAGCCAGCAATGGGGACTGAAACGGATTAAAGACAGCCGAGCAACCAAGGAAAACAATATGAAACAGCACCCAGAGTAATCCTCCATTTATGTGGACAATATTTTAATTGCTGCTGGATTCATTATGAAATAACTGATTAGTAAATGCAAAAAAAAAAAAGAAGGTCAAATGCCACAATGAGTTTTATTGGCCACAGGTTTCATTTGAAGTATGCACACTCCTTATTCTCAGTTGGTACATTTCTTGTCCTGCACTTCCTAATGAAAAAGTGCAGCAGGTCTCATCTGTTTGACACCAAGCCTTCAACAGATAAACAAGTTAAACACTGCTTATGTGACCCTCTCTACAAAAGCAGCACTGAAAAAGAAAAAACAACAACAAACAAACCCTGAAGCGAGTTCACATAAAACCGAACACAAGTCCAGAAAATCTAATTCAGCTATCACCATTCCAACATAGCTTATGAGCAATCATCTGACTCGCGACGTCAAAGAGGAAACGTAAAAGAAAACCGACCCCAGAATAGTTATGACAGCGACCTACTGTTGAGCTGCGCTGCCAGGGTCAGGTTATGTATCCGACAGTTTAGTGCACCCATTATGAAACCCAGACTGTGCCTAATCATGTGGGGTGGGGGTGGGGGTAGTTAGTTTCAAGGCATAAACAGCTTAATCATCCTCAAAACACACCGGGCTCTCGCCTCCCTCACAGATAAGCCACAAGTCATTGATCACGGTCTGTGTTACGTTGCAACAGGGACAGGCTGTTAGCCCAGTAGCAAACATGACATGCTAAATGTCACCCGCCTGTCATAAGCTGGGGCCTGAGGATCTATCTGTCGTCTTTCATTGATATAACATAAAGAGCTTCAAAATCAATCATACATCCGTGTTCTCTCTGATATCACACAATTAGACCTACTGTGATTATTTCATTCCATCAATGATGTTTTATTGACATTTCTAAGAGTCAATCGATGTTTAACTCAGGGCGTCTTCCTGTTCAACTCTTAAGTTATTCAGTGACATAGCTGGGTTTTATGTTTGTTTGATTTCTTAAATTTGGTTATGTCTGTTTTACAAGTGTTTTATCTTTACGATGCTCTAGGTTTGTATTCAACCACCTTAAACGCTTCCTTGTGTGTCGAGTGACAAACGCTTGATTCAAATGGATTCGATTGGGGTTTTTGTAGATCAAACACAAACGAGTCCCTGTAATGGATGTGAGGATATTTCATTGTTGAATTGAAAACACGTTATGAAGAAATGAACCTGTGGACGGGCATTTCAAGCTGAACAACACTCAGAGGTGTGTCAGAGGTGGGTGAAAGTTGAACACTTTCCACCAGGCGTCTGATGATCACAGGTTTGGACTGTTTCACCGCTTTAGAGTCGGTCACAGCAGAGACTCCTGTCAGCTCAGGGTTTCAACCTGGAACACCTGGAACAGGGGTCTCCAACAAGGAGCTCGAGAGCATGTAAGTAGCTCGCTAAGCAAATCCAAAATATCAAAAACATATAAACGAAACCTCGCTCATGACAAACTGTGTCTACAACTCTAGATCTATCTAACCAGATTACATTAACCTGGTCGACAGCATGCAGTGTCAGAAAAATTCTCATTACTGGGAAGCACATAATGTAACAGAGAAATGTACAGTGTTATAACAGCAAAGCAGGATGTAGCTAAATCAATTAGATAAAAAACATATGCATCAAATAATAGTTAAAAAAAGCCAGTAACTTAAAGCATACAAGTCTATGAACACTATCATGCACATAAGGATGAACATATTATTGTACAATTACGACCCATATGTTATTTTTATTGCAATGCAAATCAAATCAAAGAATACAAATAAGATCAGGTGACATCTTATAACATTATTATATATATTATATATTATAATATTAACATACACTGCAAAATAAATAATAATAAAATAAATTGGGAGTAGAGGTAGCTCTTGACTTGTTTTATTTTTTGAAATATCGGAGAAGTCCTCAAAGATTCAGACTGGATGGTGAAGCCGGTGTTTAGGAAATGAAAGATTAGCATGAACTTACGTGGAAAGTTTCCTGGTCCAGAAGAGCACACCGGGCCATATCTCTCTGAGCTGCACAGCTCGGCACAAGTTTCCTTTGATTTTACTCAAAACGTCGTTTGACTCGTCGTCCAGTCGGTCCGCGTACGGCAGAAGTTTGTTGTACACGATGTCTTTCTGAGGAACAAATCCCAGCGTGTCGGACTGAACCTTTCTCATGATACAGGACCTCCAAACAGCTAGCTTCACAGATGCTAATAATAACCTATCAAACTCTGTGTGTAAAAGTCAGCTCGCACTTCAGGTGCTCGTTGCTAAGCTACCAGGCTATCTCACCTCTGTGATCGGTGTTACGGCCCACACACGGTGACTAAGAAGTTATCTCAAGTTGATGACCCGCTAGCTAGCATTAGCCATTTTGGCTCAAATTAAGTTACCGATAAAAACAACATTATATCAGCGTCATCGTATAAAAAAGCAGGAAGGCTAACGGATAACGCCGGTCTGTTCACGTAAACTCGTTGGCACGTAATCCTTTTAAAAAAAATAAACAACTGACAACCAGCTAGCGGTCTATAGCTAAAGTTAGCTCCCCCTACTACAACAGCACAGTCATAACCCGAGGACTGTCAGCGTCGACTGATTCATCCAAAACTACGCCGGAGAGAAGGCGGCCGCGTCACTTCCGGTAGTCGCAAAAAAAAACAAAAAAAAACAAACAAAAAACAACTGCATTACCCAGCATACCACACTTCTCCCTCCAATTCATTCATGCTTTTTATAAACGCCAATCCCTTTAAATCACTCGAGCTGGATGACTCGAAATCCAATTAACGTCTCCGTGTCCCCTGATTTATTTTTCTTCTATACCTCAGTAAAGGTAAAGTACGGTGTCCCTGAAGTCCCCAAAAAGTCAAAAACATAAGATAAGATATCTTTATTGTCATTGTACAGGTTCAACGAAATACTGTTAGGGCAGTCCAAAAGATGCCATGCCATCTCAAAGTTTCAAAAAAAATTATATAAAAAATTGTACAAATTTACAAACACTATTACACTGTATAATATGAATATGAGAATATGACCATGGTTCATTAATGCAGTTATAGATAGACCGTATGCAGAAAAAAAGTTAGATTGCTTAGGATAAAATAACAACTCAAAAAGTATCTATTAAATGATGTGATTTTTTAAAATAAACCTTCTTTCTAGCATACAATAGGAAAGGCAATACATAAATAAATACACATTTAAAGAGGTAAGGGTGTGAGAGATATTTAAGAAAAAATTGCAAACATTAACTGTTCTACTCATTTTTTATTTTGAAAATCTGACATTGTACATAAATAATGTCAGATTCATCATCAATAATGTCATCATCTTTACATGTCTAATCAACGCTGCCAAATACACTATTTTTTGCAGTAAATGGCAAAGTCACTATAAAAGACCTAATCGTTTTTCTACATCTTAAATGTTCAGAGACATTTTGGATTAATTAATTAATTCAATCATTTTGGAGTGGGGGATGACATCTCATTTTAAACATTTCCTATAAATTAATTTTTTGATTAATTTGTCAATCAATGTTGACTAGTAATGTGTGGAAAATGGGCGATGTATTTTCCTAAAATTGTATTTTTACTACGTTAAATGGGTGAAACAACCTGGTCCAGTAGTCTATGGTCCAGTACGAGATAAACAGTCACTGCCCCCTGGTGGAAAAAGTCAGAGGTACATTAAGAAGCAAAGCAATAAATCTTTGGATATTAATGGCAAGATCTCCCACTCTGGACGTACTTTGAAGACCCGAAATAGTAGACTTCGAAGTTCGAAGATGGATGGATACATCCAGTAGCAGTATACAAGACAAGCAGGACACAAGACATTACTTGTGAAGAAGTACTAACACTACAATTTTAAGGACAAAGTCATAGCTTCATATAGTTTGTTTAGGAACTATTTTCAGACACTACTTAAAGAAAAGGCGTATTCTCAACATTAAATCTCAAAATAGTTTGTTATGAGATATTTACACGGTAAGATCATTAAGTTGACCAGTTTAGACACCTTTTTAGAAGAGCATCCCTATGAATTATAATCAGAAAAAAAGGTTCAGAGGATGGGTTATCAGTTCCAATGTTTAGCCAGCTGTAAAGATCCCGGCGAAACTGGAGTGTGATTATTAAACTCGTAATAATTATAACCGAGAACGTCTATTTTTGAGTTCCATTAATGAAACGTCACCTCATTGTAGACGATCTTTGAAAGGGAGCCTTGGTGTGTGTTGGTTTCCCTGGCAACGTTTGAAACGCTGAAACCCAAAATAACTCAACTTAATTTTTTTTTTGGTGTATGTAAGAAAGCTAGCAGCAGTCCATCCATTTGATAATGACTCTTGAATCACAGGATTATTTGGCGCCGTACTCGTCCTGACGATGATCGTGGAGAAGCTCAATTTGACTTGTGACAGACTTCTGTCTCACCGGCAGCTCGCGTGCTGTCAAAGTTACTGCGGAGTTCCTGTTCACGGCAGAGACGTGCAGATTTACAGTCATGTCGACACAGAGAAGAAGGTATGTCTGGTACCTACGCTATATTTCTGTAAGGATGTCAACAAGCAATAGTATTCAAAAGGAACCCTGAGGATGTGAAGTCTTAAGTCGAGCTGCTGTTTGTAATGCATATATCAACTTGCTGCTTAAATAGGTCATGTTTATTTAACCTCATTGTTTGGTAGTTTTATGGCTGAAGGGCTGCAAGATACTGAAAACAAACTGAGATTTTATCTTTTCTGCGATATGCAAAACACAGAAAATCAAACCAGATTCCTTTTTAAGTGTTTTTTTAAGAAAGTTTTTTTAGAGACAGAAATCAGGGTGACAGAGTGGAAAGGGGGTGACATGCAGGATTTGAACCAGGTCAGATTTGAACCAGGGCTCAGAGGACTACATATTGCCTCTGTACATGGGGTGCATGAAGTAACCACTCGTCCACCATTTAATATATTTTAGAATAAATACATTCATAAGAACACATTAAAATAAAAAAATAGAATAAGATGTGAAAATGCTAAAATAATTATAATTGGGATATTTTAATCAAAATCCTCAGTTGCCTTGAGCTTAGTTGTCTAATAATCGCGTAGACAAACTAAATGGGTTGACTGTAATGTTTTGCTTGTTTTATTTGAGTCTTTGGGTTTGTCTTCAGCCTCTGCTGCTTACCGGCCACCATGGGGAGATATGTGCCATGGCTTTCGGCTCAGGAAGGAGACCTGTTCTCCTCTGCTCTGCGTCCGCTGATTACGTCATCGTCTGGGATATTGAAAGGTGCCAGAGGAGAACACAGGAGGGTGAGCTCAAGTTGTGTGTGTGTGTGTGTGTGTTGAACTCTAAAGTGAAGATGCTCTGCTGGTCATTTTTGTGATCTTGAATTCACCAAACTCAACTGTAGGTGACACCTTTACATAGATTTTACTTGTTGAATTGTGGGTATGTTCATTTTCCTCAGTGAAAATCTTTACCAGCCTGCCATCTAGTGGTCAGATGGCTCACTCGTTTCTCCTCTTGTCATTGATTTCTCATGTTCAAATAGAAACTTTTTTCTTTGTTCAGGTGAAGTTGCAGCTGGAACAGTCATCGGGTCTTCACTGGGGAAAGTTGTCAACCTGTCATTCTGTCTGTCTGATGAACGAGTGGCTGCATGTTCAGGAGCAACAGTATATATTCTCAGCACAAAGGTAGGAACTGATGCACAATGGCTGCATGCTTTCTGCTCCTGGGTTAGCTTTATATGTCATGTTTCTATTGTTCATTTAATTCAGTCTTCACTGAGGTTTTTTTGGAGGGATATGTTACATCGCATTACTCATCAAATGCCTGTCAGGAAATCTATTCATGTTATCAAAGTTTTATTATCTTTATTTTCCTCATCAGAAACACAACATGATCTCTACTTTGAAACGCCACCTCGCACCCGTAACTTCAGCAGAGTTCTGTCCCTGGAATAAAGAGGTTCTGGTCACCACGTCAGAGGATCGCACTTTTATGGTACCGACATTTAATTCATAAACGGAAGAGTAAAAATGGTTTCTCCCACCGACACGCTCAGAGACTCCCCCTCACTTTTATCTGCTTTAGTTTTGTTGTTTGTCTTCTTCTTATTATTGTTTTCACCCTTTTTGTTTGACCGTTGATCACACAAAGTTTTATACACAAACGATTACAAATAGTACACACACACACACACACACACACACACACACACACACACACATACACACACATTCATTAAAACACTATTTGTTTATTGTCATCACTTCTCAGGTGTGGGATTTAAAAACTGAAGCTGTTTGCTACCAGTCTTCGGTTCTTTCAGGTACAGGGTCACTTTGGAGTGATTTAGTTTTGTAAAGCTAAATAAAATTCTTAATGCCATTTGTTCTACATTTTAAATGGCCTGTTTTGTAAAGTTCCTGTCTCTTCTTTTCTCCAGCCTCTCCACTGCTCAGCATGTTCTTCTTGGAGGAGAGCAGGCACTTTATCACGGGCTCAACTGATGGACAGGTTAGTGTCGTAGGCCCTGAACTCTTCATAGACTCACACTCTACATGCTGTGTCGTGTAACAGCCCTCTATCTGGTTCAGTTGTGGTGCTTCTCTCTCCCTGATGACCACAAGTGTCACCTGGTGACCAAAATGGACATTCAAAAGATGGATAAAAGATATCAAATCCACCACAGGACTGTGAGCCACGAAGGAGGTGATGTTTCTGATCCATCAAATAAAAAAGAAAAGTTTAAAATGCCTGATGCAATGAACTCCCTTTTTGATACTTTCCTGCAGGAACAGAACAATCGTCTGTGGAGAATATGGAGACTTCAAAACCTGTCCTCAAAATAGCTTTATATAGCTCATTTACTGAAACCAGCAATGAGCGTGCAACGTGAGTGGATCTTCATCATATTATTCATTATCAGTGTAAAGCCTTTTGTCCGGGATGGGGAAAATGACTTCAGCATCACTGGGACATTATTAAAGGAACACTGTGCTCCAAAAATCAACATGGCATTAAACCGTCATAATACATCCATGCAGATGTTACAGAATCCACACAGCTGTGACGACAGTTTTGAAAGACGGTTGACCTATGGGGCAGTTCTTAATAAAGCCAGAGTCAGAGCTGTGGCATTCAGTACAATTCAAAGTGCTGTACATTTCTGTGGCGGACACTATGGACGTCATAATGTCACTAAAGCATGGACACAGCACTTCGTCTTTCTGGGCTGATTGAAGCGCGTGTCCTGGCAGTCACAGGAAACTTCACACATCACAGGAAACTTAGCAGGCATAAACGATTTCAGGCTGTTCAAACATTGGATGTTATGACAGGAAGCAGCCACTTAAAAACCACAGGCGTACCTCTCGGTGTTTTTTTTTGGACCACTGGAATGAAATGGACGTTGATTCCTTATCTACCTGAGCGAAGCTTATGATCTCAGAGCAGTATATCAACATCTTTACTCTCAAATATTTTAGCAAAACTGCTTTTATTGACCTCCATTTGGTGGTCTCTCACAAGTAAAACAATACTGCTTAGATGTGAAAAGGGATTGCACGCAGCTGGAAGGGTTACTGTCCTCACGACGCGCTGAAACTGCCGTTTGTTACTCCGCTCATTATGGCAGAACATACTGTAGGTCTGATACTTCAAATTAGTAATCAAGATAAGTAGAGATGAACTCCAAAAGACAGACAGATATATCTCCAGACCTTCACAACATCTTAATAGGAACATGATGATGCACTCAGATTTACAGCTTGCCAGACTGCATCCAAAGCTGTGCCTGGAGTTGAGTGCTTTAAAAGCATCCTGAAGGGGCTCACATTTCTCTTCTGTCTTCATGGAGACCATCGTGCTGCTTTTATTTAGTTTAGACTGCATGAAGTCAAAGCAAACTTGAAAAAATAAAACTTAGAGTCCTGTGGGGAGCATTCCTTGACACTCCATCACAACTGTGTGTTTTTCCTATTATGTGGTTAAAATATCGTTCCACAAATGATATGGCAAAAAAAAGAAAAAAAAAAAAACTGCCTTTGAGGGAAATCCTGTAACTCTGTTTTTTCCATCCATTATTTTTGGGGCCCCTGCAGAGACAGCAGTCGGATATGTATTGGAAGCACTGATGGCCTCTATGTGGTGGATCTCGCTTCCTCAGAACTCCTAACAGTAATATATTTCAAAGGTAGGCCAAACTTGATGTGTCTTCTGTGACGGCTACTGTAGGCTGAAGCATGTTCCCACAGGAATAAACTCATCATCACTTTCATTTTGAGTACAGAAGGGAATATGCTACTTCTCTGTCACTCATACATGTGATTCTTCATAAAGATCTGCTCATGTTAGTTTTCCTATAAAACCAGTGCTTGTTCATTCTTTTAGATTTTACCAACCTGAGCATCACAACGGCTGGCTCCTGGACCATCTCTCAAGGATTGGATAACTCTGTGAGTAGTTTCATCAATTGTAGATATAACACAATAACCAACAGCTTTGAATGGTTTTGGGAATATTAACCCAGTGGCCCAGGCTTGGTAAACAATAAACTCAGTGACATTTAGTGTGTGTATAGATGTATTCTTTTATTTTATTTATTTCTCAAAACATTCATGTGTTAATCCCTTTTTCTGTCTTTACAGATGTTTTTGTTAGTGAGCTCTTTGTTTACTCCCATTGTGGTCCTGCTGGAGTTCAGTCTGTGTGACCACCAGGGGAGCCCGGCATGTAGGAGCGTCTTTTCAGTGTTTTCAAGGTAAACGTGGAGTTGGTGGCAAATATCTGTGGACGCTCTTCTGCAGCACGTTAACCTCCGAGAGGATGAGCGCTCCCCTCAACGTGACAAACGCCTCCTCCCTTAATCTTCAGCTAGTGTAAAATAACAGCGACACAGAGTGATGAAATCTTCGATTCTAAGAAATTGTCTCTGCTCAAGGTAAATAAAAACATGAACAGAGAATAAAGTCCTGAGCGATGTAACCAAGCGTGGGAGACGCACTGCCGACATCAAACAGGCCGTTAAACTCTCTGCTACTCCTCATCCCTCCTTAAGTTTTTCCACATTTTAAAACCATACACCAGGCTTATGTTGGGAGTATCTGAGTTGGTGCAACACCTTAAATGTTGGTCGAGCATAAATTGCATCCTTAATTTGAAATTACGTTCAGGCTCACGCAGAGCGGACTCTTCAAATTAAAGGAATCCCTTTAAATACAGCATTATTTATTCAGGCAGCTTGCACACTAAATAATATTACACTGTTATAAATAAAGTCCTTATCATGAAATGGTGTACACCATGGACCTTTTTTACAAGTTGAGCTTTTCAATCCACAGGAGTTCTCGTCAGGACTCGATTAAGAGCCGAGTCCAGAAATTCTGTTTTCTACCTTCAAAATAACTTTGCTCTGAAAATGCCAAAAAGTTTAAATTGTCTTCTGGAGAAGTCATAAAAGCCACTCAGGTATTACCTCCTTAAGTGATCCATTTAAAGAAATCCAGCAGCACCAATAAATAATTATGATCATGTCATTAATGCTCTGTGTTTTTACTAGATCATTTGTTATTTATGAGCTGGAGCGTGATTATGTTTGTGGAAATGAGATGTTTAGACTTTCTCATACAGGACAAGCTAGTGGGGTCTTTTTTTTTTAGTTGGCCTCTGTCTGTTGCTCCTTCTAATTCTGACCTTTCCATATTAACCTGGCCCATTATAACCATCCCTGCCATCTGGATTTTCACGAGTCAATGGCATCATGGCATTGAAAATAAAAAAGACTAATAATCCTCAACTGTGGAAAAATGCTCCTTCATTTCCAGTAACTCTTTGCCCCTCCTTCCCTCCCCTCCCTTGTTTGCAGTTCTCCTCCGCTGCCCGCGTCTCCTCTGAATGCCCAGTTAAAGAAGAGGGAGGCCATTAATCCAAAAAAGAAAGGTCAGCATCATCCCCGTTATTCTGAAACACTCACAAACCTTTCAACAATGTTCCCGCGAATATAAATTAAAAAAAAGGGAGCTGCTGCTGTTTGATGACTTTGGCTTTAAAAATGACCCAATTTTTCGTTTGCTCCATGACGTGATCGTTGTCTATTTCTCTTGGGCACAGAGGATTGATTCATAATGTGATTATTGTTGGTTTAAATTCTTTATGGAGCTACTGAGAGTCTCCTCATTATCAGCAATTACAGAGGAGAGTGAAGATTTTTTTTTTTTTTTTGATATTGTGAGGAGTGCTGATGTGGCATTAATTAAATTCCCTTCAGCTTTCATTTGACACATCGGTACTTCATATCAAGCAGCTAGAACAAAGTGTTTGGACAGATACTTTCTCCCTTTTTGGCCCGTTTGGTTGCACGGTGTCTTCTTGCAGTCGTGGATTTCTTCGTAAAATGAGCCTCTTCGCGGTGCTTTGGCATATCATTAGGATCTGGCAGATTGAAACTATTCTGCTCGAGGCCTACAATACAGCATACTGTGGTTTACATGTTATCCATATGGAGAGCTTTATACAGAGAACAGCACTATGAGGCAGACTCCACACAGCTGGAGTGAGGAGAGCTGCCAGTGCCAGACTAAGTAGGGGATCTTCAGGGGAGTCTCGAGGTACTGCGTGACTGCGATGTCGGGCCGAAAACCACAAACATTTACGGACCAGTGAAACTCGCCATGCTGCTTCCCTGCATCCCTGTATTCTTGAGGATATCTGCAGAATTATATACAAATTAGACCATAAACCTCTGAGACTCCTGGAACAGAAAACGTTCTTCCATTGTAAATCTGGCACATGTCTGACGGGGCTCTTTCAAGAGAACTGTGAGTGCAGATTAGATATCTATTGCCATGTCACACTTCTATGCAACATAATCATGAAGGAAAGCAGGCCTGTTGGCTTTCTCAGGTGATGAGACTCAGCTGCATTACATTTTACATGATGTCACTTTTCTGAAGGGTGGCTGCCGTTGTTTTATAGCATGGACATCAGGGGGCTACTAAGGCTGCAGTAAGCACCGTATGGCCCTCAAATGCACGCTCATTATACTCACTTTGAATGACTTTTAGCTTTCCATAGAGATCCGTTAAACCAGTAAACAAACGAATACCGATAAAAGTGTTAAATAAGTTATGAAGAAATAAGTTTATTCAAAAAGTCTGCACAAATGTCCGATAAAGGAAGGAGGAACAGACTTCAAATTGTGGATGCTCATAATAATTATAATAACTTTATTTGTATAGCAACTTTGAAAACAAGGGCTTAAAAAGTGTTTTGACATATAACGAAGAGCAACAAACATCCAACACAAAAACCCAACCAACATTTACCCAACATCCAAAGAACCCCAGCAGCACAGCTTCATAGACTGAGACCAAGGGGATCCAGGATGCAATCAAAAGAGACAGAAACAACAAGAATAATTCATTAATAATTATCTTATTTATATCATTATATCTTTATCTTATTATCTTATTTATATCATTATATGTTATTATCTTATTTAGCCTTATTCTTGTCATATTAGTCTTTAATTTTTAGTTAATTGTTAATATTTGATGTTTACATTGTATAGAGAGAGCACAGTCTACCAAACTTAAATTCCATGTGTGTTAAACATACCTGGCCAATAAAGCTAGCTCTCCATTTGATGCTCTTCAAAGTGGCGTGTGTTTCATTCGCATACCTACAGGTAGTATTTCATTTGTTTCCCTCTTTGTTTCCTCCAGTATGCTGGACACATGTTACACATGCTCAACATATTCTTTAGGTTTCTACATGATTTCTTTTGCTGTCAGACCAAAAGTTTGGCTCCAGATCCACTGTGCCTTCAGTCTGAGGTTGAGCGTGCTCCTGAGCTGAGTGTCCTACTTTCCACAGTTCAATCAGGCAATAACTCCAGAGAGTCTGCTTACAGTCAGAAGAATATCTCTGACACATATTTACTCTACCTGCTATGGTTTGTACATTTTTAGAAGCTTGAATTAAAAAATCTTTTTTATGGGCAGCATTCACCAACTCGGAGGGAGGTCTGACTTTTAGCATCTTCTCTTCGCTGTCTGAGTGCAGAAGACTTAGTGGTTTATTTTAGAATAGACTCCAGGGCTCGTCTTAGCCTGGGTCCTTCAGGCAGCCAAAACCCTAAAACAAATCATTGTCACTTCTTAAAAAACGAAAAAGGGATTTACTTTTTAAAGCTTGTTAACTCATCTATCCAGCTGCAGACCTGAACACAGTGCATTTCACGATACCAGAAGTTTAAGCTTGTATATGATACTAGTTCAAATCAAACTGTTTCGATACCCGCGCCGACACCACAGCATCCAAATTAGGAGTCCAAGTCATCCTAATATTTGGTCATTTTGAATTTTCAACTCTCAAAAGTTGCAAGTCAAAAGCTGCACGCTGTCTAAAATACACAAATGTGTCAGCAACGTTTAAACATTGTCAACTTATTGGTGCATTTTAAACAGGCTGCAAGAATTTCTTTGCATATTCGAAGTTTGATCCAAAAGCAAAAGTGCACTTAACACTTAGAATTTGGTGCTCATTGAGTTGTTGCATCAGAAGCAAAATTATGTTTTGATTTAGACTGACGAGTTTTACTGCGTAGCTTTGTTGCATTAAGACAGATTAGGCTAAATCTGATTTAATGAGAGCTGTAAACAGAGCGCACAGTGAGACGCTGTGATTCGCTTAATATATAACACGATTTGGAAATTTGTCTGAGTCTCTCACTTTGCTTCAAATAGTGTCTGGTCTCAAGTCAGCGTAAATTATAAGGTTTAACTGCTCTATAAAACTTAATGACTATTATATACCAGCGAGGGGTAAATAGGGCTGCTGAGCAAAGCCAAATGATTGTGTAGCCAGGTAATAAGATTTTAAACCCACGCTGCAGTTTCCTGTGTATAATCTGTTCTGCTACCTCCAGCATCCTCCCTCACAAACGACAGCAACCAGTGTTACAATACTCTTATTTTTCAAGAAATAAAATAAGCAGTGGTATGTTTGTACATTACAACTTTGTAAGGCTATCTCTACTGATTGATGATGTGCAGTTTCAGATGGATCGAAGTTTGAAGAAAAGTCCGATCAGACAGCTCACGTTTTGTTTCTGTGTAAAATATTTACTGCAGCAGAAAATAGTTTGTGTTTGGCGTCTCGGCTCAGACCTCATCACTCCTCGCAGTTTTGATTTACTCGTCTCCAAAAGTGATCAGATGTTGTCGAGTGTACGATGCAGGAAAATACCCGTCAAGCCAAACCTGGAGTGATCAAAGATGGAAAGTCCTCCTTGATGAGAGAGGATTGAACATCTTTAATTGAGACTGTTGAGTTGTGCAAGAGCCTAAGCTAGTAACTAGTACTCAAATGTGATGTGAGGAACTTGCAGACAGGTGAGCCTGTTGAGCAGCACGGGGTTAATGAGGTTAATCATTGTGAGCATACTAACAACATTACGTCATGTGTTAATTGCTCGCTTGTGAGAAGCAAGCTGCGACCTCTGGAGTTGGAAATAAAGGTCAATACAGTACCGCTAATGTAGCGTGGTTATCCATGTTTAAAACATGCTTTAAACATGTTTCTGTACGAATGTCTTATATCTTCATTCATTCACTCTTTATGACGACTAGATGTTTTAGTGACTCATTAGTTTTGATCATATTAATTATAAACGATGTGCATAAATTGGGATTATTAGACACGTGTTATTTGACTGACAGGTGGGCGTGTTCTGTTTGCGAGGAGGCTTTAGCCCCGCCTACTAAAGGATTTCTCTTCAGCACTTTTCAAGGTGCAATATCAAACTGCAACTGTGTGTTAGCGAGCAGCTCAAACTTACAAGTGATCCGTCTCGTTCAATATTAGTAAAGCTCTGGAGAAATAACATCCTACAAGTTTAAGTCCTCGCACTTTAATGAAGGGTGTAAACCAAGCCGGGATTTTGTTTTTATGCATTTCAGGTCTCAAGTTGCCTTTCAGAGATTAGGTTACTTTTTCTCACTCTGCCTGAATTTGACAGGAGAATCGTATTTGGAAGAACTCACACTTTTTAATGGTTGTGGAAAAAGTGAGCTCATTCTTCAATAGTGAAGGCCCCGGGAGCAAACAGGGAGCATAAATGAACCTTCCCACAGTTTGAGACTGATGCACCTCACAATCCCTAATAACGTTTTTATCTTTCTTTCTTTGCATATCTTTGAAAACTCCCCACAGAATGAGTGGCTCCATGTGACTCAGGAACAACATGGACAATAAATATTTGATGCCTGGTCATACAAACGTACATAAATCAATCAAACTAATGGTGATTCCTGGGTCAGCCTGTTTACAAATGATCAATCTTATCTTTTTACAAAAGGAGGAATAAAGGAGCAGCCCCTGGTTTTCCACTCCGAAGTGAAGTCTTCTGGATATACCAGCAGCCCACGGTAGGCTTTTTAGCTTTATCCAAACATGTGATGAAGGTACAGAGCAACTGCTCAAATGAATGCCATGAAAAGAACTGAGCAGGTTACTCTTTGTGCACAGCAACTAACTAGCAAAACCCCAAATCTTCATCAAATGTACGAGTGAGCCAAAAAGTGCCGACCTACATAAATGAGGAAAAAAGCTTTTTGGCTGTTAAGCTAACCTTTAGTTTGGTCTGCGGTCGAATGTGACGTCAGCGTTGTGAACTTGCCAAGTCTTGAACCAAATTGGATCCTCTTTCTCTCCTAAATGTTCTGGTTGATTTTAAAGGTCCCATTTTATGCACGATAGGCTTTACAAGGGTTGTCTTAGACTAACATGTGTCCATAGTCCGTCTCCAAATCCCACAATCATGAGAAAAGTTCACCCACATTTTTCGAGATTATTCCTGATATGATTTTTGCACCTTGTCATTTGTGAACATCAGACATCCAGTCGTTATTCTTAACGGAGCTTCAGCAAAGTAGCTGGGAGATTCACTATAGCCTCAATGTAAACGTGCAATTTGTTGATCCTAGATGTGAAAAAATAATCTTTGAAATGTAAATAGATACATGAACACATCACGGTTCTTATTCTGTGTTGCTTTTTCAGAAAGAAAATGTTTTCCCCTAAAACTAATGTTCAGAAGAATGCTTCCTGTAACAAGGCTCACAAAAAGAGGTGAGTAGTCTCCGTATTTAAAACAGAACGATTTAAAAATGAGTGTCGTACTAACCTTTCTGGTTATTTAGTGGTTTCCTCCTCAGAGATTATCCAGCAGACAGTGCAGCACCTTCTTTTCCACACATTCATCAAAGCACTGGAAACAAACCAGTCAACTGCCTCCAGTATTCAGGTGAGGTTATTCCAGTACGATACGATAAAAAACATAATGTGTGTCAGTATCAGAAGAGTGTCCTCCAGGATAATGCACTTCTCTGTTCATTAGGGGGTTTGTAGACAGACTTACAGCAACATGGTGAAGTATAATCTGCATAATATGAGACTTTTAACAAACAGAAATAAGAGCATGTTTTTCTCTCACCTGAAAGGTGTATGAAGTATGAAGAAGGATTAACAGTAAATCATGAACTGTTCATGTTTTAAGTTCGAAGATGTATTGTTTGATTGTTTTAGACCGACCTCTTGGCTTCTCTGCTGTTTAAAAACATCTTCCATATGTTGGGTAATTATGAATCTGCTCGACTGAAAGGATTCTTTGTTTCCTCCCAGGTGACGGAAAGCAGATCCTGTGTGGTCTTGGCGACAGCTCGGTGTTATTGTACAAATCCTCCCTCGCCCGCAATCCGACTGTCTACACAGGTGGGTGAAATAGACGTGAGCACCCACAGCACGAAAACCTCTGATGGCTCAGAGGTTTCGACAGCAGTGCATCTGAGAGTTTGTTGTGTTTTTGTTAAGAGATTAAGCTAATTTTATGGTTTAAATTATTGTTGTTAGATTATTGTCTAATTTCAGATCATGACTACTTTCTCGAGCTATTTAAGGTCAAGATTTTACCACAGTTGTTTTATGAGACAAGTTCATCCTTGGCTTAAATTTACGTCTTCCATATTTAGACAACTTTGATTAACATTCTTGAAATGGATCCATGGCTCGAGATGAAAGACCTCCTGAAATATTCAAATATTCACTTACTCAGCTGTCGCTCATAAAGTCAATTTTCTTTTTTTTTTCAAACCTGAATTTATTTTGCTTTTATTCCAAAGCAATGATTCGATACGTCTTGTCTCCGTTTTTGTAGAACAGTTAATCCGAGGTCAGCATAGAAAACAAAGATAAAGAGTTCTTTTGAGAACAAACAAAGTCTGACCTCATTCAGACCAATCTGCTCATCAAGGGGATGAAGTAAGAAGGAGCAGTCTTGTCTGTCTACCAGAAAGCCATCCTGTGCAGAATCTCGATCACTGATTGTCAAAATAAAAGTTGAGTATCTCCTGCAGAGGAAACACAGTGTCCAGGAGGGGGCAGCAGAGATAGAAGGACAGAAGGAGAGGTGACCAGTAGGTCATGCAGCGCCTCCTCTCCTCTATCTCCGACTGGTTCTCTTAACGGGCTCATAAATGTCAAGTGTGCGGCCACACGCTGTTCTTCCAGGAGAAACTTAAAAAAGCTCTTCTTTGACGCAGGACATGACAAACCGGTGAGCAGTGTGAGCTGGAGCCTCAACAGACAATGCTGGCTCAGTGCATCAGAGGACCAGTCGTTACGGATCTGGACCCATGGCAGCCCAGAACCTGCAGTTACTATGGTAACTTACCCACAGAGGTCGTCTAAATCATTCAGTACTTTTTCTTATCATTTTTTTCAAGGAATTCAATTTTTGTCATTAAAATGATCGTATCAAAAAGAACCAAAGAGTCCCGAAGAGCTTCAGATCTTCAGTCACACATCCGACTGAAATCTGCTCCAAGTGAAAGAGAGAGAGCAGCGATTCAAACATTGATATCGTTTGATTTTGACTAGTATCGTAAAGTTTTAAATTCTGTTAAACGTACAATTTGAAGAATCTTATTAAAACATTTTCATGAAAATACATACATTAATTAAGATTTGACTGAACCTGTTTTATATATTCATTTTGTTAAATTTGTCACTTACATTAGCTTGAATGTTCCCAACAGTTATTGAAGCTGTAACGGGTCATGTCTTGTTGTGGTGGCCACCATGCCGCCATACTGTCGCTGCATGTGCTGCTGTGATAAAAACATCATGTAAATTATACTCAGATATATCGTCTGTAAACAAATTCTCTTTCTCAGGTCGGTTTTGGCTCGTTCACTGTGACTACGGTCAACGTAATGGGGGGAGTAGCAGAAAGAACTCCCATGATTCCCCACCAGCCTCAACATCATCTTTTTAATTTTTTTGCTTGAGAGCCCCCTGGTGGCAGAATCTACACACAGTGCCTTTAACGTGACAATCCTCTCCCTCATGCTTTGACTGAAACCTACTTTTGTTTTTGTTTTGAAATGGATCTTATTGAGTCATCCTGTTATTTCAAAGTCTTGAGGTAAATCAAGAGCAGCTCCATTCATCTCCTCACTTCAAAGATCTTAAAAGTCTAATTGGTTAAGAAGACAACAAAGTACCTCCACACATGCTGTACACATTTTTCACTCTCACTGCTGTTTTTCAAGCACGGCTGGGGTCGCTGGAAGAATTTTGTCCCTAATTACAGGGTTGTAAATGAGGCCCTGACGCTACACGTGAATGAAAGTAACACAGTGGTTGCTACTGTGTTTGGCCTCATGTTGTTTGTTTCTTACAAGCTGAATTGAAATTGAAATTAAAAACCAGAAATCCACATTAATTGGGATGATGAAATAGTTTCTTGGCTTGAAAACAGAGCAGCTTCACCCAGTGCATCTAAAGATCTGATCATGTGCAGAATCCTCCGACTTTATTGGGTATCACGTTTAGTCAGAAGTGTGTCTACTTCCCCATGTCAAGTGAGAAGTCTGGGGTCTTCCCATAGCTGATGCTAACCATGATCCCCGCTCTGCGCCGCTCAGTGAGATAGTTTTGAGCCTTACCGGATCTGTAGCCTCGCTTGTGAGTCAACTTGGCAACAAACTGCAAATCTTTTAAGGGACAAGAGATGTGTCGGGGTGAGCCAGAATAACACACAGCTTTACAAAGCTGTACTTGAAAACACTAGAGATGACCTGCTTTGTGTTGGACAATCTCAGATGACAGAAAGATGGAAGATCTGGAGAAAAGAAAAAACGTGCATCTGTTTGCATCCTTTACCTTGATGTATTCCATGCAGTTTAGTATTTAAGGAGTACAATGCCCTACACAGAACTCTTCTGATGAGGACACTTGTCCTTGACTTCACTCCATCCCTTTCGTGAAGGATGTCTTTGCTCCCCTTTTTCCAGGTTTTAAAAAACTCCATGAAGGACAATGAGGAGACGCTGGTTTCTCTGAGTGTGTCGGGGATCTGAACTGTGCATTGATGCGTACATTCTCAACCAATAACGCCAACAATATTATAATAATATATTATACTTTGTTTCACGGGACAAATGAACAGTATATTTACTTATCAAAAGCTAAAATAGTGCAGGGTAAATGCGCTGTGGTCCTCTTGATAGCTTTCAGAGGTTGAGACTGGGTATCACTTTGTTTGGAGTTGGTTTCAAAACAGAGATTTTCAAGCTTTGTCTCAGTTAACATTATTGTTAAAAAAAAGACAATTGGAAAAAACAATTTTCATTGAGCGATGTACTTTCTTTCATCGAGGGTTGTGGCCTCATTTTGTGTTTCTCTTCTTCCCTTCTTCAGGGCGAGCGTGTCTTCTCCAAGCCCATCAGAAGTGCTCAGTTTTATTACCTCGATAAATTTGTTCTCCTGGCATCAGGACCCTCACTACACCTGTACCTGTATAATGTGGACGTCACACGGGACAACATCAAGAGGTGAATACAAAATGTGTGATTGATAGTGATGCATTGATCCATTTGTTACACTGTACTAAAACTCAAAAAAGAGCTATTGACCCTATGAATCCTGTGCCTCAGAAATAACAGATGCATGTTATTGTCAGATTAGCATCATACAAAACATTAAACTGTTTTTTTTGTTTTTTGTTTTTTTTAAGGATTCAATTGAAGTTGTTTTGTGTTTCAAATCACTCTGTCACTTCACTTTCAGTGGCCGGCAGGTTGTGTAAATTCACCCATATTTGGCGGGTGACGGGTGCTTATTTCCAACCCTGGTGTGAACTTGAGTTGGCTTGTTTTGGATTCCAGGGTCATAAAGACTGAGCCATTATACTGTCTCTCTATGTTGCTCAAGTGATTTGTTCAAATATGTATCATAAATGTAGCTGTACTGGTGTAGAAAACGATGCAACTCTTTCTTCTCATCTCAGATACCATCAACGGAGCGCCGTCAATTTAACAGGAAGCTTTACAACAACACAGGCAACAGACATCACTGCCATGTCTGCCATCAATGATTTCTACTCTCGTATCCTTTTTCCTGTTGTTATCATTTTTCATCTGGAGGCTTCAGTGAACTGCACTAAAGCTACGGTGGGCAAACAATCTCTCAGGCATTTCCACTTTGAGTATCCTGTTGGACCGCTTCCATGAAAACCACAGTAATCAGTCCGTGCTTCAGGGTTTCCACAGACCGCTTTACCTGTGTCTTTTAATTTTTCAGGAATGTCTGCATTCCAACTTGTTGTTTAGGGTTTACAGTGCATTTACCTTCCAATAAATCTCCTGAGCTGAGCTGCTTTAGGGTGACTGAGTCTCTGTCAGGAAGCATATTGCACCAATGTGCTTTACACTGCTAGTTCTTACAAAATACTTTAATTACTTAAAACATTCTTATGACTTGATTTTAGGAAGCCCACTGATAACATTTCTCAAATCAGTAAACAGCAAATCTAAAAGAAAAAATGCACAAGAAGTAAAAATGATTTATAATGTAAAATCATCTATACATGTAAAAGGAAGACGCTTTAAAACTGTATAAAACAGTTTGCAAACTTGAAGACAACTTCTGCATCAGGGTATGAAAAGAGAAAAAAAATGAAGACTTGACCAAATATATGAATTTTCTTTTTTTTTAAAAGCTGCTTTAACAAAAACAGTTCTTTAAGATGTGAGTTAAACTTTAATATCCCACGTCTCATCGACAGCAGCCTACAGTCAGTTGAACTTTCCTTCAAAGCTGTCTCAGAAATTGTTCTGGTGTGCGCTTCAGACCGGTCCATTCAGGTGTTCGATATGAACACGGGAACAGTCGCCTCAGAGCTGCCTGATGCCCACTGCAGGGTCGCCCACTGCATTACACAGAACAAGGTAAGGCCATTTAAATGTTCACACGAAAGCTAAAGTAGCGTGTATTCTATATGTGTGTAATCGCCTCAGAGATCACATACAGTACAGTATTGAATATACTGTAGGAGAGTATGTCATATAATACAGTTTAAAGCCTCCACTTAAAGGTGTAAAACAAGCAGATTTGAGAATGAAACACACTCTCCTCAGACTCACCATGTTCATTTTATATGCTTTCAAATACTCATTTTTTATCACATCTTCCTTTTTCTCATTTAGCCTTCAACGTTTGTGATCCGTGCACAGTCAGAGGGACTTTTACAGCTCACCTAGGCGGCACAGAGTTTGCTTAGCTTGGCATCCGTTGGTACTTAGAGCCCAGTCCTGCATCCTACTGTTGAATGGCCTCCTTATTGGCAGATGTCATAGTGTTACATAAGACATGTATGAAATGTTTCTGCGAGTTACGTGAGGTATAGATTGTCTTAAAGGGACTAGAAGCGATCGTTTGTGGTGTGAAGGAAGAAGGTCACGGTGATAAAAAAAAACCAAATGTCATGGTTACTGAAAAGTTTCCATGACAGACAGACGGGACCTGCCATCAGCAGTATCGTTCATCTTGCTGAGTGTTTAAATGTAAATCCCCGGTGCATCAGGATTAAGAGTTGTCAAGAAGAGATCCCATGCTGGATGATGGCCTTGGAGTTAATCTGTTCCATGATGCACTTTGGGTTTATGTGGCCTTACTCCCTCATCACTGTCTTGGACCAACGTGGGCTCAATTTGCTGGTGTCTAACAAGTAGACAGCTTGGGCTTGTTTCCATGTCCATTATGGTGTTATGAAGTATCTAGCGCTGCATCACTCAAAATGAAAGCTATAAATACTGGGAGTAAAGTTATGCATCTGAGCCCGGGTTTCCTGCAAAGTATCTTCATTTCTGTTAAGCTATCACTTTGACAGAGAACTGAAGGTCCTGGTTTCTCTCAAATCACATGAATGTTTGCCATCTTATTAACTGCAAATCTTATTTTCCTGATCATTCTTATGCAACGTATTGGAATACAGAGAAGTGTTTATTTGTGCAAAAGAGAGGTTTGTACCTAGTGACCCTGGGGTATTGACTTTACTCACTTCTACATGTTGACCTGTGCATGCTTGAAACTCTGGGCTGCCCTGGATTAGCTGGACAAACAGCAGCTAGTGGCGTGGATTAAATCCATTAACCCATTCAACTGCGAAGCACTCGTACACACAGCTGACTCTACTGCACCGACCCAGAGTTGCCTGTTCTTTGTCACGCCAAGCTTTTATGCGCCATACAACGTGGAAAGCCCGCCGAGTGTTGTTTCAGCTTGGCTGTTGCATCAATGTGGGGTCCTCGGTCTGAGTACCCGAGGGTCTATTTGATGGCCCGTAGGGTTAATACCAGCGGATCAGAGGGATTGCCCCTGCCTGAGGACTGCACACATAACATCCCTCTCCCCCTTCCCTCCCCTCCCCGTGCTTTGTCGTTCGGAGGCGGACAAAACATCAGGGACGGCAGCATGTGAAGCAGCTTTTCCCTCTTCAAATTTCCATCGCCTCTTCTGCAAGGTTCACCTGGAACTCATCAGAGCTGAGGACTTCTCGGAAAATGGAACTGGAAATGCCCTCTCAGACTGCCGTTCTCACACTCTTAATGGAAACCTAAACAAAAGACACGTACCCCCATCGCTCTCTCTCTCCCTCCCTGTCACATACACACTGCATCATCTGATTGGTTTGAACGTCATTAATAGATAGCTACTCGGTGGAAACATTTCATATTAATAGCTGTAGCCTGACTGTGGTCTATCAGGGATGGAAAACCATACCCCAAAAACGTAACACCAGTTTGCTTTTAGTCCAGATTTCTTTGAAGACCTGATCTTGCAAGTCCCGAGTAACTGCAGCTCTGTTTCAGCTCTGCAGTTATTTTTCTCTTTTCTTGATCGTTGCTGCTGTAATGCTGTAAATTTCTCCATTGTGGGCTCTTCTCTCACGTTCTTTCTTTCTCTTTTATGTCATCTTCTACATTATCAAACGCTAACAATGCAACCTCACTGAGACAAAAATATGAAAACTATTTGCCGGCTGAAGATGCACAGAAACTTTCCCCGTACTGGACGATCAAATTTACAACCCATTTCAGTCAAGCATGTGCTGACTAGTCCTTTTTGTCGTTGTGTGTATTTCCCAGGGCTCCATGTTCAGCACACAAGCACCAGATTCCTACAACCTCTTCCTGACCAACGCAGTCACAGATGGAATGAAGATTTGGGACCTCCGCACACTTAGGTTTGTATTTATAGTCAATTCTGTTGAAATTGTAATCTATCCTTCTTCTATGTGAAAATCAGGCCAGAAAACTGTAATGTCTGTATATTAGTTTTAACTAAATGCTTCTGTACTGATTCAGTTCTTCTGGCTTCTAAGAAGGAAAATACACAAGTCTTTACGTTTAACAGTAGTTGCATTGTCCTAATGTAAAGCAGCCTTATATACAAGACATTGACTTTTTTTTTGACCATCCCTGATTTTATAAAAGGTCAGAAATAAAATCAGGATGTCATGATTTGTAAAAAACAATCATGAAAGCCAAATAGTTGATTGAAAATAGAACAACATATCAAATGTCGAAACTCCGAAAATTGATTATTTTTGGGAAATGATACGCGCATGTTTAACTTGATGTGGAAAACATGTTTCAGAGAAGTTGAGACGATGGCTACAAAACACTTGAGTAGTTGTGAAACGCTAAAACAACAAAACAACCCAAAAAACAACAGTGAGCTGGGTCGGCTTGGAACACTTTAGTAACAGGATAAAGAGAGCGTCCCAGAGAGGCAGAGTGAAGTCAAGACGAGGAGAGTTCTCCACTCTGTGAAAGATTGTGCTGGTAAACAGCGCAACATGTTCTGATTATTATGTTAACATAAAAGTGCAAAGAATTGGAGGATTTCATCATCTACAGTGCAGAATGTCACTCTAAAGAGAGATCTATGTCTGCGGGGGACAAGTCCAAAAACCAGCACTGGGTAGCTGTGATTCTCAGTTCCTATGAAAACCCTGCATTGATAAACAGATCATTATTCTGTAGTTCACATGACTTTATGCACTCTCTTTATCGATTGTCTCATGTTAGCTGAAACTCCACCATGCAAAGAGCAAACCGTCTCTTGGCCTGTCGAAACTGTTAAGAGTTCACATTCTTCTTCCTTAATCTTCCCAAAGTTGTCGCGCTGGAAAAGATTCACAAAATGTCTTCAGAGCTGAAGGGTTGAAAGTCATTTCAGTGAAATGATTGTTGTTTTTTCATTTCTCTGCTGTTGCTGCGGAGTGAAAGTTACCTTATATACAAATGAGATTAAACTTTTTCCTTAAAAAAAAACAAAAAAACATTCCTCAGGTGATGAGAGAATCGGCAATCGTTCAATTCCTTAAGTCCGTATCTGACAGTATTTTTCTTTGGCCTATTGAAGCCGGTATCCATATAAGGAGGCTAACTCAAGTAGGCCCTCTTGGATTTCAAAATGTTCTTTTTGGCCTGCTGGAAGGCATTATTCAATATTTTGTTCTTTCATGTCTGAGACTGCTTCCATGTTTTAACTCCTCATCCCAGACTCTTATCAAAACCTCATTTCTATCTGATAAATATTTGTGCCTGGTTTCCAGGTCAAGTTTGGATTCAGAGAGCTGTCATCAGGCATCCCTCAGCAGGCGCAGGTCCTCTGAGGTGAAACATATGGACCTTTTCATTTTCACTGTCCCCAGTGTCCCGCTTTGAAAAAACGTCACGTGCTGGTTCTGTAGCTCGGGATTTCCAAATTTAATATTTCTGTGTTATACGTTCATGGAAGAAGTTAGGTCAGTGTTGAGTTTGATGACCAACAGAATCTACTTCTGATAAAATAATGCAATATAAAAATTACTGGAAGATTTGTGGCACAAGTGAAGCTTACATTAGATTGCTTCCAGGAGTGCATGATAATCAGATAACTTTTTAATTACTCATAATACAAGAAGAAAATGTCCTTAATAACAGATCGGTCCTGAAAGTCCTGAAGCTGTCACGTTAAGTTCATAGATCAAAATAATAACAAAAAAGGAGCTGAATTAAAATCATATTTGTGTGTCTGTAGTAACAGCTTCTTTATCGACGCATTTCAAGTCAGCTCTCAGTCTCTGCTCCTCTTTCCTCATACATCTTTCAAGCACAATCACATGCTGCCACCAACGCAGCAGGAACAACTGGGGGTTTAGTGCCTTGCCCAAGGACACATCAGACATGTAACTACAGGAGCTGGGGATCAAACCCACCTTACCACCAATCCACAGCTGCCCTATCATGTTACCCATGTTGAGTCTATGTATGGTCACAGCCATCTTAAGTCAGCAGGAAGTGATCATGTTAGACACACACTTCCATTAGCAGAAGACAAACTGGGTTTAGAACAACATAATTAGACCTTAATTCAAACAAGAGAACTTCAGAAATCCCTGAAAAGGAAATGTACATTTGACTCTCTGGAAACGGCTGGAACTCAATCCTTATTACATTTTCAGCTTTCTCTTTTGTGTGTGTGTGTGTGTGTGTGTGTGTGTGTGTGTGTGTGTGTGTGTGTGTTTCAAATGATGGGTTGACGAGAGGAAGTTCCTGTATTGGGAATCTCTTTGTGTTAATCCAACCCACTCAAACTGTGATACTCAAGATAGAAGAAACAGCTGGTGGGCTGTTTCTCTTTAGTTCAGTGTTGGGTCCCCCTGAAATCTGGTGCAAATTCTGTCTTGGGGTATATTCATGCAGAGCAACACACAACATTTAAAATATAGGTATTGAGTAATGGGATATTGCACAAGGAAAGACACACGTTCACCTGATTTGCACTGACACAGTGAAAGTAGGGGAAATATTCTGGCTCCAGCTGTAAGCTATGATTAGCCTGTCGATGATTACCGCTGAATACCCAGGTTGATTCAGTAACAGTATAGGCTCCACTTTAAGAGGATCAGACCATCAAGCGCTGTCTGTGTTTGTCATCAGGAAAATACCAGAGAGTCATCACTCACACAACACAGTCAGTGTGTGTGTGTGTGTGTGTGTGTGTGTGGGATTCAGCGCGGCATCTCCTCTGTCTCAGTCAAAACATTAGATCTACGTTTTGACCTAGAAAAGCAGTAAAGTGTTTATACCAACGTGTTAACCTGCGTTTTATCAAAGTGATGGAGACAGCTTGTGTCAGCTCTGATGCCGACCTGCATGTCCAGATTTACTGAAGAGGATTTTCAAAAAGATACACACAGTGAGAGAGCTGAGATGCTCTGACGCAGATATTAAATCACCCTGTGGAGTTGAGGTTTAATTGCTTCCAAACACAACTAACTATATTTTTTTCTAGGTTTCAGTATCATCCTCCAAAAGGCTTTGCTGTGAAAGTTTTCACTCCAACATTCAAGATTGAGGGTTTGTTTCTCGTGCTGCACTCGCTGTAAATCATGCAATGTTTGTTTTCTTAGTTTTTGTCTTAAAAAATAGGTCAGTAGCGTGTTCAAAACTCCAGCAACACCCCTCTAGCAACGCATTTGTCTTCTTTTCTCTTGTGTGTCCCTTTTAGGAGCCTTGTCAAGACCCTGAGGTTTTTTGGCTGAATCTGTTGAGTCAAATTCAGGGTTCAAGCTGCAGCCAATGAGAATGTTCTCTGCAACAACAAAAAACCCAAACTCAGATCTGCCATAAATGTGAACCACCTGAGATTGTGTGCACAGTAATGCCACAGTATAAACCTTATAATGTTTGTACTCATTGCTTAGCAATTAAATTAACCTGCTGACTGTTACTGGGGGAAAAATCTGAATTTTCTATGGTCACCGGTGAATGTGACCTACTTTAAGACCAGCTTAATGACATTAACATGTGAATATAAAAAGGAAGCTGTCTGAGCTCTGCCCCGCCAACATGCCAGCCCGTAGAGAGACCCTCGCTAAGCTAGCTGTGAGTGGCATTGTAAAGACATTACATGCTGTTGCAAAGCATAACAAAGGGCTTAAAGTTGCCTGAGGGGGCCGTTCGTCATCTCAACCCGTCTTTTTCTCTCGTGTCTTCTCTTGAGTCATGCTCAGCTCCTTGTCTTTAGTTGGTTCAGATGTTTGGAAAACGTAAAGCTTGCACGATGGCCAACTGTTCCTTGGGTCTTCCTGTTGTCAGAATAATTGACTTTGCATGTTTATAACACTTCAGTCAAACTAGGACTGCAGTCATGGGTAACATTTATACCGAAGACACAAAGTCAGTACTCTGAGACCAACTCTGGTTCTCAACAGGTCTAGCCTCAGGACCCGCCAACAACTCCTTAATAATAAACTAACACACAAACTTGTGATTCTTTTAAAAACCAATAAGATTTATTTATTTAAAAAAAAAATGGAGGTTTGGATCGAGACGGCACGAACAATGATAGAACAAAAATACATCATCAAACAAGCATGTTTTAAATGCTCTTTCATTTTTCCGGGCACCAGTCGTGAGACTCTAAAAATGGCTCTGTGACCCACTTTTGGGTCCCGACCCACCAGTTGAGTCTCACTGGTTTAGATGACAGTATAGTATCATTTTCAGGGAGATTATCCCAAAACTCAGAAAACGAAGATTCTAATCCTCGGTTATTGAGTCTCATCTTCAAAACATGTCGGGTAAATTTTATAAACTTAAAACTGTTTTTGTCATCAGGTGTGTGCGCCGCTATGAGAACCATCTGAACCGCTGCCATCCATGCTCTTCAGCCATCTCTCCGTGTGGTCGCTTCATTGCCACGGGCTCTGAGGATAACTGTGTAAGCTGTAATACTCTCCTTTAATACTATCCTGACAGATCTCCTTATTTCATTACACTTTGATGGTCGTCCTCAATTGAACAGAAATAGCTCTCACTGTCATTGTATGACAAGATTAAGATCTCCACTCCTGGTTGGTGCATACAAGTTATAAAATCACACACATTCGTTATTTAAACTATTCCCAAAAATAATCAGAGAGTCTGTCTATTAAAGGACTGTGTGAACGCCCTCCTCTGCTCTTACCCGAATCTTTGTGGCGAATAGGGAAGCCTGTTAAGAAGACACACTACAAGATAGTTTATCTATTCACTGTCACATTTTGTGTCTGTCCGTCGTCCGCCGTGTGGCCTTTGACAGCGAGAAAATTTCCAGTTTTGAGAGTCAGGACTGTGGTTGTTGGTGAATGAAGCACACACAAACTAAGGGAACAAAAACTGTTCCTCGTCTTTGCCACGACGCCCACGTCTGTCACATGTTCAGGTTTGAATAGGCTAGACTACACAGCAGCTCCACGCCCAGTAAACGTCCCATGTCCACTAAAGCAAACAAAATCCAGCCAGAGGACAGTGTCACCAGCACACACGTACAGTATGGAGTGATGATTGAGTGGCATTATATTTGTATAAATCCTTTTTTATAACACAGTGAAACTTATGTTTTACTGAACCTAAAAAAAAAAATAGGAACACATGAAAACCATCTTTATCAGTTTCACCTTCCTTTAAGGTGAAGACTGTCTGCTTGAATCAGAGATGTCAGTTTGGACTGAAGCCTTTTTTCCATAGAGGTAAAATTTAACATTCATGTTGAAGCAAACTATTTAATTGCTTTTCCAGATTATGCCTTATACTCGCATTCAAGGCAATTTCATAAGACTTCCTCCCTTTTCCGTATTCATCTCTCTTTCCTCCTGGTGTGTGTGCTTGTTGAAAGCAGTGGAATAATATATGCATGCTGCTGGTTATTATTAATTATGAGGACTCAGCTCAGGACAGACATCTGAGAGCATCTCTGTCGAAATCCGACATTTCCAGCTTTTCTTGGAAATTGGGAACCGCGTATGGTAGTGAACTGCACCGTATTTATTTGTAGCCGCCCTGAGACTTCCTTAAGCCAGACACATTTGTACTTGTCTTAATATATCAAAAAGCAATCATGGAAAAAAAGGAGCTGCATTCCCTAAAAAGACTCCCTAGATCATATTACAGATTTTCCAACAAACAGAAAGCCAAAAGCGATGTGAGTGGAATATGATTTCAGTGTGGGCGATATTAACCTGTTGTATGTTCACTTGAAATATGTATTATTTTACCCTGTTTTGACTTTCCCCTTTATGGTCTGACATGACAGAGATCATTTAAAACAAAGCAGAGATTAGGCTCTTTGTATGCTCTGCGCCGTCCTTCACTCGCCGTTTCAACAAACTAAGTCATCCAAGGATTCATCCGATATTCAGGCATTCCTGAAAGAATTTTAATCTTCCGAGTATCAGATGCCCTGTTAGGCACCACACACGTCATTTTGCCCCAGGCAGGAGACACTCTACCAACAGAGCTCAATGAGGAGTTTTTCTGTGGAAATATAATACGGACCAGCTGCAGAAATCTGATGAGTCGTCGTCTACAATCAACCATCACCACATCTGTTTAAACCTGCCCTCATGGCACTTCACACAATAATGAAACAAACTGCATTTAGAGCAAATACTCGGTTATTGAGATATTCACATATTTACCAACAGTACGTCTGTTTAAAGTGTTAGCGATTATGAGATGTTAATAACATGTAGATGTATTTTTATAAATCCAAATAAAAGAGTACAGGTCCACAACGACGTGACTTGTGATCCCAAATACAAGTCCCTCCAGTATGTGAGATGCAGCTTCTTTTCAGGTCTCTCCCAGAGAAGGAAGACGTGTTTAACTTCCTGTTTTCCTGCAAGATGATTTCCACTGCATTCAGCAAAGTCCACAATGTGCAACTCTTTGTACGACCATCTTTTTTCACCATGCAGAGTTTGTTATCCTGCTAGCTACCAGATGTCACTGAGAGCTAAGTGTTTGTTTGGAGGGCGACAGGTAGAGTGGCAGATCAAAAGGAGCATGGCACGCTAACTTTGTTGCACCCTCGTAGGTCCTGTTCACACATTTTGACGGGCAGAATTGACTGTCATTCTGGATGGACATGTAATATTTTTAGTGCACAGGAACAGCACACCCACACCGCTTTGTTTACCAGGACATGTGAAACTCTTTGTACCATTAGGAACACTTTCAAAACAACTTTATTTGTCACAGTTGACCCAGATTCTGGTGTATAGGTGACCATTAATCCAAGACATATGGGATAAATAAAAAAAACACACATTAACATCTGCTTTGATTGAGTGATAACTTTAAACAGGATGAGCACGAAGCATGACCTAAAGAGTTGGAAACAAATCCACATTTTGTTTTGTATCTACACGTGTCTTTTCATTCACTTTGTATGCATTCGTGTTACACGTGATTTGGGCGTCTCGTTCAGTCTAAACACTTCTATCATTTGTGTATGAAACGCCTACAATGAGCTCAACTAAATGGGTCAACAAAATGTTTTTTGTATAGTGTAATTTGTCCTGCATATTCAAAGTTCAAGTCTGCTTTTGTTCATATTCAGAATGTCATCTCATTTCTTTCAGGCTTATGTGTATGATATTCGCAGCAGCAGCTTCCTTCACAAACTTCAGAGACACTCGGACACGGTGCTCAGTGTGACTTTCAATCCATCGAAACCTGAGGTGAGAACTGAGCTTTTCTGTTTGCTTGTTTATTCTCCATCGCTCCCTTAATATCCCGGCTCACAGTACTCACAGGTCATGCATCAGCAACCACGACTTTGCTTTACATCTGAAGTCATGAACTGTTTTCACACAGCAACTCCTTCAGATTTTGTAAAGAGTTCAGGACAAGGAGGTTATACGCACATCACGTAGGTGCAGGGACGTTTTAAAAACAGCAGACTGAGGACGAAGATATTCCCGCTCACTTCCTCAAACGCCACAAAGTTTGAATCCATCACAATCAGTGTCGAAACCTTAGAACTTTTTTTGCCTTCATACCACTTTGATTGGGCGTGTTTACAGAATCAACAAAGAAGTGCAAAAGGAGGCATAATGAAGCAGCGTTACACACCTGTGCGGTATATCAACAACATCACGGCTCCTCCAGGCTTTACTAGAAACTTCTATTTGGGGGCCTTATTGGTGTGTGGGCTAATGTTTTATTTATCTGAGCAGACGTTAAATAATGTTGTTTTGGTTTTTTGTCAGACTTTTCAGGAATATATATATTTTATTCTACAAATATTGAACAGAGTCTGTCGTTCTGCACTATTTCGACTTGCTCTTCACTCAAAGTGTTTGTAAAGAAGGAATGATATCACAGAGCAGGGCTTATTGAGATCATTGAGAAGTCCAGGATGGGTGGACTGTCTGTCAATGACCTCAGAATTTCAACTAGAAGCCATGAAAGGATTCCTTATGACAGTTGAGCTTGTGTGGTATGACAGCATCTGCTTGTAATTAAGATAACATATAATGTATTTTCTTTGAGCAGTAATGCTTCCTACGAATGTATTCACTTAATGCTAAACATCATGTCTAGTGTGTTGGTGAGTACATCCGTCCTTAAAAACCCAAACTACAAACTTTTTTTTTTCTCTAAATGTAATCCTCCGGGTCCAATAACATTTTCATATTTTAGGAAAATCCCCCAAATCATTCTGTGGGTTTTTACCAGTGGTGGCCAGCTAGCAGTCCAATCAGATAATGTTTCCTGTTCTTCTGTGCCATAGCCCTGTGGGATCCAGTAACTCCTTTTGTGCACTGTACTGATCCACTTATATGACTGGCTGCCCTGCAGGGTTGTTCCAGCCTGTGATTTGCTGCATGTTCCACTCTGGACAAAAGATGTATACATGGTGGTGCTTGTTCAGTTCAGTAGCTTTAGTCCAACTTCCCTTCAACTGGTCCCTTGTTGCTTAATGATAAGCCATTTTGTTCCACTCCCTCTATCTGAAGGGTAAGAACTAAGACATAAATATATTTTTTATAACGTGTGGCAAAGGTAGAAATGCTTTCGATCGCTTGCTGTGATCTCCTGATTTCTTGTTTGCCCTCGAAGAGAATTCAAAGTTGGCTTGGCCTGCTCTCAATCTAACCTCTGAGATATCCATAAAAAAATTAGAAAAGAAATAGCTAATCTTAACTGAACTGAAAAGATTTGAAGTTAAAGTTTACATTTATTCTGATCTTCATACATATGGAGACTGAACCTGTAGGCGTAGCAAACATACATTGCTGTCTGAAGCCTTTTAGGTAATGACTGAACTTGTTGTCTAAATGCACGTCACACAACAGTCCAAGAAGTGGGTCGCAATGCTAACCTGCACACCATCCTTTATTGTTAATTTAATGTGAAAATTGGCATATAAGACCCACATTGAATACCTACTGTATTTTTTCCATCTAAAAAGTAGACTGTGTTCTTGATACAGGTGCAAGCATCTCGAGGACTAGGATAGGAGGGCACCACTTTTTGCAGCTTTTCTCCCTCAGTAGGTCATAATCCTCCATTTTAAGGAAAACCATGGTATACTGAATTCATTAAGATAGAGAGCGCAACCACAGTATAATAAGATGGTACAAGGAGGAGCTGCACAGAATCTACACATTGTACACTTCTGTTCATGCAATGGTTAATTCCATGCAGGAAAACAGTTAAAACCTTTTTTCCATCTCGTAGACTCCCTAAAACAGAATGGGACTTGTATACTGGTGCAAGTCAAAGTCATATTCCAGGTTTGACGGTAGTTTATGTATTCCCTCCATTCCGAGTTCATACTTAAGTGTGGGTTCATTCTTGTGTCTCAGTTGGTCGTGAGACAGCAAGCGATGACAAGCGCAGATAAAGGGAAGCTTGGCCAATATCCTTTACTGCCTTTCCCAATAAGTGCTTGCAACCCCAAACACTCCAATGCACCCGTAAGACTTTACCGCCATCATACGATCGCCGATGGGTTGAGAGACTGCGTTGAATCCACGCAGCGTACTTTCAATGTCTGGCAACAAAATCTCCAAAGTAAAAGCTAAAACTCCCTCTGGAAATGTTTTACTGTCCAGTTAAAGATTTTCCTTTGGAACTGTTCAAAGCAAGTGGGCCAACATTTGCAAGAGAAACATTTTACAATACGATATCACATCCTCTGCTGGACGTCTCATAAGACTTCTTGTCGACTGTCTTTTGGACCGAATGAACATGTTTTAAATCTGCTTGTACATCTGTGTAACTCCATTCAGTTTAACTTTGCAGCCCACCAAGCCCTCAGATTTCCAAGTCTGGAAGTAGAAGTTTGGCCATTTACTGAGTGGATAACAGTGATCTGCAGAGTTTAAAGACACACTTCATCAGTCAGAGCGCGCTCACTCCAAAGCACAACCTCTGCAAATACTACATTGTTTGACAGGACATACGGCCCTTTTGACGGAGCAGTAACCTTTTTTTGTCGACATAGCTTGCAGGCAAAGCAATCTAATATAAATCTTTGACAAATTGAGATGCACACCAGAGATACATTCACACTAAGACAAATCGTTTCCATGGAAATCTGGCTATAATTGTGTTCACATTTGTGAAATAATCAAAACCTTTGATTTTATCAGTGTGTCAGTATATAGTCTGGTCTATATTAACAAGTCATCTCATATTGGCTGTCACTTGTATCTGTTCTCAGATGCGTGTCATTAAACATCTCGTACTAAAGGAATCTGCCAAGATTTGACCAGATTGGAGTCGTAAAAGTCGCAAATGTATGACATGTTTGGAGGGCTCCAGAGGGTCTGTAGCTAAATGAGGAGCCAAAAGTCTTTCCATGTAAAGTCAGTACGTTCCATGAGCACATCCTTTATTTAATTAAGCACAGAGTGAGATGTTCCTATCATAGATTTATGGTATTTTTTACCAAACTAAAACTGATTCTGGAGTAGTAACGGACATGATAACATATGTAGTTAATACTCATTGATGTTTTCTTTGGTCAAATTAGATTTAGATCAAAACACCAGAATACCTTCATGCTAATACATTCTCTTTTCAAAAATAAAACAATAACCCACAATTCTATTTGGATTTATTCAAATATCTGCTCCAGTTTTTGCCAAGCGTTTGTCTAACCAGCACTGCTGGAGAGTCTTCTGCGTTCCCTACTGCACAGAAATGGTCAGATTGTTTTCTGCCCACCTGGATGGACTGAATTTCTTGATCACTTAATCCAAATCGAGTTTATTTATGTAGCACGTTTAAAACAGCCTGAGCTAACCCAGGGTGGATCAACTTTTATTGTAGTCTACCAAATCTTTCTCGTGATTTTATTTTTCCTCAATTAAGCTTGGAAGATTGACCAAAAAATCTCTTGAGGTTTTACAAGATTTCCTCCAAACAACTTAATTTTCTCCAGCTTGGTAAATGTTATGATTCTTCTGTAGCACTTTTAGAGAAGAATCATTTGTTTTTTGGCGGTTTTGGCTCGGACAACTAGGCACAGAGAGGGACAGGAAAATCTAGGGGATGACGTGCACCAAGCTGCATCACGAATCGGGAATCAAACGTGTCTAATGCAACGAGGACAGCAGCTTTAGGACACGGCGTGCCTGCTCAACCAACATGGCCCCTTCTGAAGGGCTTCATGACTCAAGTTTAAAGTCGAGAATGGAGGTTCATGCTTCAGCTCTTTCCTTACCTCGGAAAAAGAAGAATGACAAAACCTTTCCATCTCAAGGTCCACTTATTTGAACGTTTCTGCATTTATCTGTGGCTCCCTATGAACAGAGTTAGCCTACTCATGAGCAGATGCTTGTGTTGGCTGATTGTGAAGGTTGTCATATGTCGAGGTTATACAATGAAGGGTACACCTTTACTTACTGAGACCAGTTTAAATGAGGCATACAGTGTTTAGCTTTACTGACTCCATGCATTGGTCAAGGCCCATGTTTGTGCTTAAGATTCCACATTTTTAAACATTGTTCTGGAGAGCTCACAAATTTGAGATATTATTGAGGTTTATTCATTAGATGTACAGCTTAAAATTTGCCTTCGATTAGATGAGTATATTGTAGGAAACCAATAAAACTGCATTTTGCATTCTCCAATGATTTTGCTGCTTAAATCATAGGGCCCTTGATAAGCCTCCTTTTTCTACATAAAATGGTAAGATGGGGTAAACTAAGTCCATCTGTTGGTGATAATTTTGATATAATTGTGGAGTACAAGTGTTGTTGAGATGTTCTTTTGACTCACTTGGATCCTACAACTCTCCGCTGATTCAGGGAGCTTCAGAAAGCTCACCTTCAGATTAACTGAGGAGCGTTTTTCCTCTTCTTTTGACGGTTGGTTTGCTGATAAACTGAGCGACTGAGGCTGTTTTTCCAGTTAACATTGATTCAGTCGATCTAATGTCTGACCGGACTGGATGCATACATGGACTGTGTCTAAAACAGAGACATGTAAATAAATAAAAAAAGTCATGAGAAGTCTTGAGAAATTTCAGAGCTCAATGTCATTTGTTTTCATAATGGGAACAGAGATGTATTTCCTAAGCCTGTCCTCTCCATTTACCAAAACATAAAACATGCAGGCCAAAAAAAAGGTCCCTAACTTGTGCTCACCTTGTTTTTGAGCCACATTTGAGGGCCAGATGTTCTCCATATTTACTGCTTTGAGAACCATCTGCAGCCATGCACAGTCAGATAATGCACTGCATATTTTCCACTCATTTTTCTCTCTTGTTTTTCATCCTTATACTTAAAAGACCAGCACGCAGGCAGATCTACCTCGAGGCTTCATTGCCTCAGGTTTTGTTGTCTGTAATGAGAGATCACAACTTTTCCCACCGCTTCATTTGGTTGCCTTGTAAAACCTTGTGGGGTTTCCATGGCGTGCCTCCCTCTTCTTGGACCGTCTTGTGCTGCCGTTAAACGAGAACTTTCAAAAGACATATTTTCACATATTTGTATTAGATATTTAGTCTACTGGTTCAACACATTAGCATGGTCTAAATTTGATTTACTTGTTGATTAACGAGGGGGAACTAGAGACGTGACCTGTTATAAACAAGTCAGAGATGATGTTGCCTCTGGAGTGATTTCCTCAATTTTTCGGTCTTTAAGAGTTTCAGGATCATAAGCAAGGGAAGAAAAGTAAAATGGCTTTGAGGCAAATGAACAGTGACTTCAGAGAAACAGGTTACTGGGTCAGCCCAATGAAATAGACTTTATAAGGTTCTATTTGGGTTACTCGGATTTCTGTCCTCTCTCATACCAAGATGTCCATCGCTCCAATTACATTGATCCACATCAGCTGTGGAAATGTCTTTGTTGTGTTTGGCCCTGATCAGCCTGTGGTTTTTCGTGGAATGTGGAGATTTTACTCAGTAGAAGGTGGTCTATTGTTCCTTCAGTTACTTTATACCCTGGAGGTTTTAATTGGAGACCTTCTCATTGATATCATGCAGTGATTGATTTGGACAAATATGGACGCCGACGTGGTTTTGATCCTTCTTACAGGCCATGTTTTCACAAATATACAAAATGCCCAAAGGCTTCCTGAGCATGAGCTGAATTCGTTAATGCAAATGATAACATTTCCCTGCCCAACACAAACCAGAATTCTCCCTGCAAGCATCAAAATGACAGTTTCCATCTGAAGTCAGCTTGAGCAGATGTGTCAGTGCAGCAGATAATATTAGAGAAAGTTCTCAGTGGGGACGGGGATGAAGACGTTTATATTTATCATCATTATTACAATATGAACATTCGATTTGTGACAAATTTCATTAGATGTGAGTTGAAGCAGCTTCTGGTGTGCGGACTTCATTTTGCCTTTGTATATATTTTTGTCCAGCAACCAGTACTCAATGATTCCCATGTGCATGCTGTTGACATGACAAACAGAACTTGACTTTGAGTAATCCTGAACATTGGAACAAAACAAAGTTTGAGGCAGACTTGTATTATTATAATTATGATTAAGCAGAGTTTTAGATATTGTCAATAAATTGCTGAAACTCTACCAAACAGGAACAAGTCTTAGGAGTCTGGCAAACGAATTGTCCAAAAAAAAAGGCTTTCGTGGTGAAAAACGAACGACCTCAAATTACAGTAAGCAAGTTTCCAAGTGTGCTTGTTTTTGCTACCTGACACTGAACCCTCCCTCTGCCCCAGAAACACTGCAGCAGAGGAACATATCTGGTCATTTCTTAAAAACTCACATGTGTTTTTGTTGGACAGGGACATGAAAAGGGGTCCTCCTTTTAGTCTCACCACAGAACAAGAATGAATTGAGAGGTGTTAAACAGTTTCAGTCCTTTGTGAAAACCTTCTGAACTTTTCCCCCTCGTGTACTTGAGACCTCATTTGCACTTGATGTGTTGGACTTCTTTTGCAGGACCGTGACCGCTCGCTGACACAAGCAGCTGTCTTTAAAAGTAACCAAGTCCAATGGTCCAAACTAGAAAAATGCACAATGAGTGAATCATCACATTGGCTTTCAAGCTGGGTGCTCTCCTGCCTCCATTTGTCAGGATGTATCATCTTTACTCTTTGCAGACAGGCACAAAGATATTGCAGCTGGCGTCCCACTAGACCTTTTTACTGTATCTCCTCTTTGACTTTTTGGCCTTTTAAATGCTCTTCACACCCTGTACTCCTTTTTAAATTATGAATATTGTACCTCTGTGTTCCCTTTTTGCCTGACCCCGAGAGAGCAAAGTGATCGCTTCATGCTGAAGTGGCCAGACAGCAAATAGCGAGGTGGACTCTGCCGTCTGCTCCAGAATGTCACGTTAGAGTGAGACGCAGACTGAGCTGAGACAGCCTCGCTGAATTCAGCTGGCCTGTTCCCCACACAGCTGGAGCTGCACTGAACAGGAAGTCAGGGAATAAAGCGTTTGGGTCCAGTTGCAAAATCACAAGAGGCTTTATTAGAAGCATCAAAACCTTTCATACATACTAAGCTGCATTTAATCAGTTGGCTGTGGCGTTAGTTACCAGTTTCTTTGCCTCAGTATGCGGACTGATTAAACGAGAATGATAGGTGAGTGAAGCTCAGACTTTTGGCATCAGTAAAGGGTTGTGTTAAACTTTCTCACTGACTGTCATTTTGAGTCCCAAAGATTATGTCATAGTGTGTTTGATAATGAGATAAAATCGATGGCTATCACTTGATCAGTATCTCAAAATAATAATGAGATCCACTCTCATCTTCAGCCCGCTGTCAGTCATGTAGGAAATAATCTGAACGCCTTCATGAAGATCAAGAAATGAACACCGTTCTTCTTTTTTTTTTTCTGGAGTCAAGGAACTACCCATCCCACAATCCATTGCAAATCCCTCGCTTCTTCTGAGATGTATCTTTTGCCATTGTCATAGGGTTTATACTATTTATTCAAGGGTTGTAATCTTGTAGTTTCTGTTGTGTGAATATATAATTGACATTTATTTCTCTTCTGGTAGACAAAAGTTACCTCACGAACGTTTTGACTGAACTCGACGGACGTTAAGGTTATCTGTGTGAAAAGCTATTAAAGGTGAATTTTGAAGACTTGTAGTTTTCCCTTATGCTAAATAACTCATAAAGGCAGGAGAGTAGTTTTTAATGTTGTCATTTAATTCAGAAAGCACGCTCTCCTTTTTGAATAATCCCTTCACTTTAACATGAACGCAGACACTAATGTTGTTGTGGCAAAGAACAAATGTGGAAAAGACTTGTTTTTATTCTATCAAAAGAAATATTCATAGATTCAACCTGCCTTCAAGAGATCAGCGTTTGATATAGAGTATTTTTATTCTTATTAAACAAACTTTTGGCCGATGGTGTTGGACTTGCTTTTCAAGTGGCAGATATATAGACTGGGCTTGCACTGCAGCAGTGTGATGCTGAAATAATGGACTGTTCTGTGATCGTGTCAGCCGTAATAAACATTTGGTATAACTTTTTTGTTTTATTGTTCCCTGTTGTTATTTTCTCCCAGAAGAAACTGAATGCATCATTTGGAGCAAACACAAGGAATGCTTTGGATTCGATTTGATCCCTTTTCTAAGCATGACAGGAAATGGAAGGGGGGCGCGGTGGACGACATCCAGTCAAGGGCTGAGGTCGGATTCAAACCCACAGCCACTGTGATGAAGCCCTACTTATACGGGGAGCGCGATATAACCGCTCTTTTTTTACTTCTGAATGGATTAGTCAAAACAAGTCCTATCACCACTGGCGACAGACTTCACATTACCTTTACTGACAGATCGTGAACTTGTTAGTTTAACAAGCAGGTGACCTCTGTGACTGTCTGCTCCTTCTCCCATCACTCATGTCCAACTTCCTTTCCCCCTCAGCGTGTACAGTGCAGAACGTCCTGCTTTGTTGGCCACGGGCAGTTCTAGAGTCTGGTGGGGCCTGAGGAATGAAAATGAATTGTGGGAAGGTGTATAATTCCACTTCATTTGTATTTGTTGACTGTTATTGACAAACTTTGGTTTAATGCTTTCAGTGCGTAGCAGGGCGACGAGAGTGAGTGCTGTCAAATGAAGCCTTCTAAGGGAGGTTTTCGATACTGCCCTTAAAAACGTTGCACATTTTGGGCCACTGCTTTGGTTTAAGTGTGTGAGCCCTCAGGGGCCCCGTACTAGCCATGGGCCCCAAGCAGCTGCATGCCTTGCCTGCTTACAAGCAGCAGCTCTGATGTTGGCGTTTGTGAAGTATAGGATCTGCAGCTGATGGATGGCGTCCTTCAGTAGAGAAAACACATCGCTCCACGTGCCTTCAAAGCCTCGCTCACTGTTCAGAGCAGAGCAGCAGACTCTCTGTTGTCCCCGAGCGCCAACACATGACAGAAGTCATCACCGCTGAAAGTACATCTCCATTGCTTTCTTAATCATCCTTTTTATTCCAGCTTTGAACTGTTGATTTGTGGTCTTTTTTTTTGTCTTGCACTGCGGACTATAGCTTCGATCATGTAACACGTGTGACGTAACGTGCAAATTCCAAATCTGATTTACGTTTACAGAGTTCCTAAAAAGTTCAGAATTAGCTTTTGATGTAAAAAACAGAGAAACGAATGTCATAGAGACGATGTCGCACAAATTGATTCACGTGTATGATCGATGACTTTGAGATCATTAAGGATCAAATATTTTAGTTAAAAAACACATGCTTGTAAATGGGTGGAACATCTGTATGATGTATCAGTGATAACAGGATTGACACAGAGGATAACTTCAGATATATCTATTCATCAAAAAGGTTTTTTCCTAGAAGTGTGTGTCGAGTTACAATGGCCATGCATAACCTCATACTGATTCGACACCACATGTTTAAAAACGCTAGAATCTGTTGATTTATGATGGATATTATATAAGCTAAAGCTTTTAAAAAAAAACCTTAGGCTTAGACTTCAGTCATAAATTAACCAAAAGCTGCGGTGAGCTGAAGAGAGAACTGACTGGAACAGATACACTGGCAACGTTTAGATACCAATGCATTTGTGCAAAAGTTTGCTTTTTGGTTCTCCTGCCTGATAATAAAGTTGTATATGCAAGTCAGGCAGTGTGCAGAAGTTTACCTGTAAGTTATGAATGGACACTACTCTCCAACGCACCTCTCAGATGCTTTGAATCTTTGGGATTAAAAAGTTAGAAATGTTCCAATATTGGGTGCCTAACAATGAGCAGTAACAAATTATTTCTTTTTTTCATTTTTTAATATCATGACACCCTTAATGTCTACAATGAATCAGCTTACAACAAGTTCAGACTTCTGACCCCGGAGGTTGTCAGGAACCTTTCGGCTCGTCTGGATTAGCATGCTTCGGCTCCAGCTGACAGAGGGATGGAATGTGCCTGATTACAGATGTTTGCTTGCTTTACAATTCGTCATCTTGTCAGAAAACGTGTGATTTAAAAATGTTCACTGCATGTTTTTAATGAAGTGTCACAGCCAGGGGATTAAACAGTCTAATAGTTTTGTAAGGCAGTTGATGAAGAGCGCTGCGGTTGCTGATGGAGCTGCTCTCTGACCCTCTTAAGTTTTAAGTAGCTATTCCAGCAGCCAGAGGGAGGGACCCAGACAACTTAGCTATTGATGATTAAGGTTATTGAGCAAGAGGTCATGGTGAAAGAAGACTCCTTGAAAGTAGAAGAGCTTGTGAAATGAGCCGTTAAACTGCTTGATAAGAGGAAGGGTCCCAAACATTTTTTTATACGCTGAAAAAAAGTGCAACACAGGCTTTTGTTGCTGATTGTGTTTGTGCTTCCTTGGCTGCCTTTTTGGAGGATTGTTTGATCGAAGGGCTCCACATACACCTGGAAAAGAAGAACAAACAACAATCACATGTCCGTTCAGTCATTGAATGTTTGAGTCATTCTCAGCTATTTAAATTCCCTTTCCCAGCAAAGACATCTGTTTACTGGTAAAAGATGATTTCTCCTGCATAAAACAGCTTTAGTACATGGGGGGAAAAAAAATTTGGACTAACGTTGCATCAAATGTGTTTTTTATCACCGCTTGGCAAAACCTTGTTCCCAAGATTCCTGCTATTAGTATACTTTAAAAAGATACTTTGATTTTACGACTACCTAGAAATATTTAAAATCCCTTCAAATTAAAAAAAAAAGCTCCACTAAAGATGTGACCTTTTGTTTGCTATTTGTTTGGTTGTTTTCATCTAATTTCATCCTGTAGCTCATTTTCTTCAAGCGGGGTTGCATGAGGTGCTCGAGAGTGGGAGGTGTGTTGGCCACAGAGGATGCCGGTCAGAAACCCAAAGCTAGGCTGCACATTGCTGCGGACAGAGATCAGAGATCTGTGTTACGACATAAAAGTGACCCAAAAAAAATCTATAAATGTGTTTTTTCAGCTTGAGTTTTCTGGTATCAAGCCAGTTTGTTTCAGCACGACCACGTACGTGTTCCCCAGCCTACAGAGCACTGATCAGCTGTTCAGAGCAGCAGGCTTCATGTGAGAATTATAATACCAGCAAACTAAAGAAACTCTTTAACATTGGAGATTACAAAGAGGAAACACTGACTACTTCCACTACTACGACTTCCACTATTGAAAAGTTCCTCATGTAACCTCACTTGAAAAAAAAACGGGGCTACTCCCGTTGAGGGGGATTTAAGGTTGAACAAATATCCTTGGTTTGAAGTAGAATGAAATAGATTGTGACTGGTTTAATACACTTCCTGTATGTGAAAATTAGGGCTGCGTGATTTTCCCACAACATTGTATAATCTCTCTTTTTTGTTGCCACAGATATGAATATGCATGAAAAACACCTCACATTTCTTTTCTTCTTGTGTCTGAGTGTTTGTCTGCAGGCGTGGCCTCGTGTGTGTTTGAGCACTGGGAAGGTTAAATGGGTGTGCAGGATGTGTGTTGCTTTATCAATCTGCAGACAGTTGATTCATTGTGAGCGCCGCTGGCAGGAACCTAAAGCCCTTTTGATTGTCAAAAACGTTGATGGAGGCAACCTCATATTTAATCTAATTTATTTTTATTAACCATAAATCCGTATACCTATGGATAAAAACAATGGATCTTGACCTCTTGAATTCATTTACTTTAAAGGAAGCAGCTGTGCCGTTATGTAACTTGCTCCTCTAAAAAGAAAGCCATAAAAAGAGGAGAAATGTGTGACATCGTTCCTGGGATATATCACCCACATGAATAAAACCACCTGCAACCTCCAGGGCTGAAAAATAAAGCCAACATAGAAGAGCCAAAAACTACGCTCCCCCAAGTGGCCACTTGAGGCTTGCTCCAAAAAGGAATCCATCCACATAAAGCTCCATGTAAAAACACTCAACTTTAAATCACAATTGAACAACGTTACAGCATGTGAATTTCAGGCTGTATAACTTGTTTCTCTTGTTTTTCACTCTTCATGTAACTCACATGTTTGAATTGCTTTAAGGGACAAGGGATGTTCCTCCTGACTGACTTAAAAAGTGCAGACATTTTACTTTGCTATTAAAACAGGTCTACACTTCTACACTTCACTTTCCAAAATAGAAATGTTGCAAAAAAAAAGTGTGGCACTTTGCGACTTGCATTACTTTGCGCTTAAACAATGTGAAATCAGATCGCTGAGTCTAGAGGACATATCGAGCTCCTTGCTGCTCTTCGGCTCCGACCTAAGAAACGAGAAAGGGACTGTGTCAAACTCAAGGCTTTAGCAGGGCAGTTGAAAAACCAATGGGTTATGTTATAAATGCTTGCTTTAGATTCTGCTTGTTATAGCCTAATGTTAGCACAATGTCCTTTCTCCCCTAGCTGCTGACTGGGACCCTGGACGGGAGTCTGCGACTGTTTCAGCCCAGCAGCGGGGCGAGTGTTTCTCCTAACACAAGGGCGGCCGTGTCGAGCATCTCCGACACGACTGCCTAATCGCAGCAGGCGTCTGCACAGACCATGCAGGTTTCATTAAAGCAGTCCCAACCCCACGGCGAGAAGTTTAGTGGGAAAGGAACACATGAAAGGTTTTGTTTTGAGTTTGTTGGTTGAAAGAAGATCAAAAATAGATACACGTTTATGGAGCGGGTTGTTCTTCTTGGTTTATGTGCTTATTGTGTTCTTCTACTTCTGTGTTTCAAAATGTTCAGAGGAGACACCCATCTGAGCTCACCCTTCTCTGTTTAACTTTCAGTATGTACATCATTAGTCTGTTTTCCTTTTGACCACGATTCAAAGAGACGTCACTTTGATTGAGCATCTTTTCATTGAACCACATTATTCTAATTATTCAGACAGTGACAGTCCAGATGCAGATCACGCGAGACGCTTTGAGCAGGTATTAATCCTCTCTCTCTTCCGTCTTCATTGTGGGATTTTGTTTGTTCAGTGCTTGTAACAGACGCATGTTTATGTCGCTGGTTGTTGCCGCAATGCAAACAGATCAGCACGCTGAGCCATGACCTCAGCTGGGTGCGACCTCTTTAGCTGCCAGACGAACAGATGCAACTACTGTTCATACTGACACACCCGTCTGCATCGTGTGTGCTGTACATTTACTGTCCTCAACTAAAAGCCAGCCACACTTATGAGATGAAACACAGCAGGAGTCTGATGGTTAGGTTTAGGATTTAACAGGTCTATATTGTTGGCAGTGTGAATGCCATGTGTAGATAAACTTCATGTGTATGTGTGGCTTATATAGTGTCAGTCTGTTTCTTGTTTCATGAGTAAGTATGCTCGGTGTGCCTCAAGGTTCTACTCTGGGCCTACTTTTGTTTTTATTTATGATCTTTTATTTCTATTAAATTATGATTTACGTTATCGACAAACACACACACTTAACATGTCGACAGCGTGGACGTGAAGTGCCCATCAGCAGAGGCGAAAGAGCGATAAAGAAAAGTAACACTGCCAGTTTCTGTTCTGCATTAACACTCGCTCGCTCGCTCTCCCTCCCTCTCTCTCTGTCGTCAGGGCTGGGCGAGCACAGTGAACACAAATTATTAATATGTGCTATTCTTTGGTTGATGTGATGAAACCTCAGCGTGTGATTAAAACGGTTTATTTCTGATTGATTCAGTTTGTTAATAAACCTCGACCTCGGCCCTTTGCAGCTCGACATCCACCTTTCTCTCCTCCCCACATTTCCTGCCTCTCTTCAGCTGGCCAATCCTCCGAGGCCATGAAAACCATCATGTAATGCGATATTTAATAAAATGTATGGGTCTTAGTGACACAGACATTCTAACAGCTAAATCAACTCTGCTGTTTTTAAGCCCGCTTGTTGTACAATTACATATTATAACACATCCAACACAAGTTACACTTATCTTTGTGCTGCATCAGATCAATAATCAAGAAGAAAAACATTTAGGTTTGATTTGACACGTTTTCTTGATCTGAGAAAAAAAATCCGGGCACATATTTTCACTCCTCTGCTTACTGTTTCCTACTTTGCTGTCTGTAACACTGCTGACATGTTAGCGCAGACTGTCTGAAGAGAAGCTGATGGAAAAGGAATTTGTGTCTGTAATGGATTTAAATGTGAAGTGTCACTCGTCCCTCATCCATTTTGAGGAGAAATTGTGTTTGACTTATTATCTGATGCTGACAGTGATGACTGAACCAAACAACGTACTGATGGGCTCCATAATCTTAAATCCCTCACTCTCAGAAGATGACTCGGACTTGTCGCCCGTCCAATGGTCTGGACTTGATTTTGTTTTTTGGAGCGTTTGTTTTAATTGATAGAGACGGACTACCAGCCTGGCCTCATGAAATAACAGCAACCTGGTTCTTCCCCACAGAATCTGATGGGGCCGAGCTCTGGCGGCTTGAAGTTATGGGGTGATTGTGTATGTGTGTGTGTTCACGCTCTTTATGCCACAGAGATACGGGATGCGCTGGCATCGTGTGGTCTTCCCTGTCAGCCTGAGCTTTAGTGTTCCTGCAAGCAGCAGAGACGTTCTACTGGAACTAAACATAATAAACCGTCCAAAAGGAAATTTATGTCGCTGTGTTCTCTCCATTATATTGTGCTGGAATCTGTGTGTGTGTGTGTTTCTCCTGAATGAATTAACCTGCTACACTAACAGTGTGCACGTCCACCAGCACTAATATGATATATCGATGTACGAGCACATTCCTGGTCTGTGTGAGGTCGTTTTCGGTGAACACCCCGCGTTGAGCTCACCAGTAAAGAATGACGGGCTTATACTTGCGAACAAAAGGACTTTTAAGTACAGCCGCACCCGAACATCATAACGCAATCTTTTCCAAAGTTTGATATCTGCGAATGCGACGTCATTCGATTTGAAAGGGATGAACTCAGCTTGTATCCATATGTTCAGATAAATAGGGCAGTGGATACACAGAACAGAACAGAGTGTCACACAGAGCAAACTCTCAATGTCAGACTTCCTCTTTCATCACAGCATCAACTCAAATACACTTTGTAGACACCTGAGACATTTCACTCCCTTCAGGCCTTCACTCTCCCACAATCAACTGATGTGAAAAAAATAAAGATATACATCAGGAAACACGTGCTGTCTAATGACTCCCAGCGGAGTATCATGAACTCAGTGCAGATCAAAGTCATGGGAGGGGAATATTTGTGCACACATCAAAAACTGCGGTCATATTGTTGGAACTCCTGCACGCCGTTAAAAGCTTTTCTCAGCCTTAAGTCAGAGCGTCAGTGTGTTTGTTTGGCTGTATTGCACACACTGGATTAAAGCTGTCCATGTCTGCATTACACAGTCAATAAAAGACACTCAGGAACACAGAGAGCCGTGGGTGTGACCGGAGTGAACGTCAACAGAGGCAAGATCTCACAACAATCCTCAGTGTGTAGCGACAGGAGGGTCACTGGTTCAAATCCTGGAGGGGACCAAATCTGAAAACTGCTCTGAAAAGGTGCTATTGAGCAAGGCACACCCAGCCCAGCTGCTCAGGAGCCTGTGTAGCATGTTCAACAACAGAGAGCAAAATTGATCTTCTTCTTCAAGACTTTTTTCTTTTTTTTTCGCTTGTTTTATTTAGATTTACCTTCACCGCTCTGACAGCAGCACCGGCACTATCTGAGCACTTGCAGCAGTTGTCATAAAATATATATATATATATATATATATATATATATATAACAGAAAGGTTAAAGACATCAACATAAACTACGTGCACTGAAAAAAACGACACTGTGCTGTCATGAAGCATCCAATAAAAATAAATGAAAACAGCTATGCACACACTACAGTGAGCAGTGCGATAAACCTGTGATGTCACCAGAAGAAGAACAGAAACACAACAGTTTTATATACGAGTGTGCAGTGAGTATCAGCATGTGGAACATTTTCCCTCTCATCGTCACTATGCTCCTACAGTTTTGGGAGAATATGTAAAAAAAAAAAAGAAGCTGTCCTGTTGTTAGCCGCCTGTGTTTCTCCTTATGTGGCCTACAGATTACATACTACAGAGTCATACTTTTGGCTTGAATGATCCAGCACACATCCCAGCGTTCCGTAAATCTCATGGTAGGGCTGCTCGCTCACACATATGGGAGCTGCAAAGGCTGAAAATGTGCGATAAGATGTGGAGTGAAGAGTATTTATTGGTTAAATATCCAGATGGAGCCACACAGGAAAGAGCCAGAACAAGAAGTCAGTCTCTCAGTACTTGACTCAGTCCCGAGATGTTCTGAGCTGCTGTGTGCAGACAACGACGGAAATACCGATTAGTAGCAGCTGGTGTCATCCAGGGTGCAAGGCATAAACTATGGGTGCTTAACACTCTGATAAATCAGCGCAAGGCCCTCATGAAGATAGCGGGAAAAATGAGGAAAACAGAAGTTAGAAACACGAGACACCAGATCGCTCTACAAGACTGGATCCCTGTTGAGCCTTTGAAATTCCTTCAAACACTCAATCCTGATAAGTAAAAATAGAATAGAAAGGTTAGCCTGGACTCGCATTTGTCTTCTTCAACAAATCAAAGCCTATTAGAGTGTAAAACAAATGCTGCATGAGGAGATGTTTTAAATAAAGAACCAGTTTGAAAGTCTCCAGTAAGCCAAGGTGCAAAAGCAAGATGAGATGTTTTGGCGTGTGAGTATAAACATTTTGGTCTCTGCACATTTCTTATACTCCCTGACTCACCTCCTCAGCTTTTCCTCTGCACAAAGATCGCACTTTAACAACAACCTCTACCATTAGGAAATTCCTCCATTTTTATGACAGAACGTATTTCCTCGCTCGGTGATTTTTATGCTTTCCTCTTTAATCATGTTGGAGAATTAACGGCACATGTGGTGGTGCTCCCCTCCCGTGAGCTATTGTGATGGATGCTCAGCTTTGTTTGTGTAGCCTATTTGAATATAGAGCAGTTAAAGTTAAAAAATGCCCTTCAGAGGGATTGTGTTGGGTTCACAGTATCTCCTCTTATTATTGAGTAAACAGAAACATCTGTCTCTTTTTTTGAACTACTGTTGTTATTTTATCCTTTTTTTATTTTTTATTTTATGTTTCAGCAGCGTTTAAGAGTGAGCAACATGAAAGATCAAAATGTTTCATCCAGCATCCGGCCGAACCAGCGACATTAGGTCGAACAGCTTCAGGTTGTGCCAGGCGTTCACACCCTTGAATGAACTCACAGTTAACACAGTTTGTTTTCCTCCATGGCCGAGCGACTCTTTTAACTCGGTGCTCGAACCGTTCGGTGTAGAGAACCAGCACGGCGTTCTCTCCTCTGCCATGGTGTTCCTGGGTTCACTGCGGGTCGAAGCACGAGAGCAGCGTACATGAAATGTAAGATGCCGGTTTACAAATAAGGGTTTAAAAAGGGTAAATAAGTCGGATGATTATTGCCTCTCTCAGACAACTGACTTCATCAACAAGAATGCAGCGGTTGGCGTTGTAATTATCTCCTGAAAGGAAAACTGCTTTAACCGTCCTCTTTCAACATGTCAGGAGGGAAACGGTTCAGTTTTGTACAAAAAAAAGACAAACTCACTTCACGGTTTACAAACACGCATCTCACCGTGACACTAAAATGGAATTTCCCCCTAAAATCCTCCAGATGACAATAGTTTGATTCCGGGACGATCTCTGAATTTAAGACTGTTCCAGTATGAGCATGAAAGTAAAAAGTTAATCCATAAATATTTAGAAACCATTGAGGGCATCTGCAGGGAGGAATGATGGTTAGGGTTATTACTCATAAAAGGACAAAATACCTCCATCTCGACTTTGTTGCCAAATGTTGATGTTTTACAGAAATTGCAAATACGGCACCCAAAACAGATTTATCTTCCATTTTACTCAGAGCGTCAGCACTTCACGACTCCTCAGGGTGGCTTGACATGAATGAGGATAATGTGAACAGAAGAAGAAGAAAGTGGGATAAAGTGAGAGAGCAGTGAACAAAGGTTGTACAGCATTGTTTAGCCTTTGTTTACTGTTTTATTTACATTATTCTGTTTGTTTAGCACTAACAGCACAATAAAACAAATTGTGAGAAGACATCCAGTGAAGAAATCCAAGTGGAGCTTTAGCTTTGCTGCAGCACCTTCTGTACCCAGAGACCCAAGGCCAGAGCTCCTCCTCCTCCTCCTCCTCCTCCTCCTCCTCCTGACTCTCACTTTGTCCTCACTCTCACACAGCGCTGTGTTCGAACCTTTCATCCCCTAAACAAACACATCACTCTTTTTCTTGGTCCTCGTTTTGTTGTTCCCCCGGATGGATCCCAGGATTCTCCCGGTCCTTCAGCTCTTTTACATTGGCTTAATATATCTTTCTGCTCTGACATAAGTCTTTGCAACCCCATCAGCACAAAGAGGCGAAAAAGGAATCTGGAAGTCATTATGCAATGATTGCATCCCAAAATGTAATTGTGAGAAAAGACAGTGGCAGCAACATGCTGTTTGTTCTTATGTAATCCCTCCAGCCATTAACCTACATGTGGTTAAGGATGAGTGAAAGATGTTTCATTCATCACATGTGTCTTAGATTTATCCTTCTATTTTTGCCTGTTTCTGCTTCATCAATGTCTGAATAGTCCTTTTGTTGCTTTTCCTAATGATATTTTACAGTTTGTCCTTTGCTGGAAAACCGAAGAAAACGTTGATGACTCATCCTGCTGTTTTGCATCCAGCTTAAAGTTGTTCTTAAATTGATTTGCCCCCTTTTAACCACGTCTTGTGTGTGTGTGTGTGTGTGTGTGTGTGTGTGTGTGTGTGTGTGTGTGTGTGTGTGTGTTTAAAGCATTTGCACAACCTGATCATATGCACTGTCGCTTTCTTTTTCTGCTTAAAAAATGGATATGTGTGGCCACTATTTATGCAACATGTCCATCTAATGCATTCGTTTTTTACAGGCCACAGAAACATGTGGATCACCTCTCTGATAGCCAATCATTTTAACTATCATTTGGGGAAACAGTAATGTTATATACTGCTTTTATTTCATGATCTTTAACATGATAATATGATCTTATTTCAAGTCGAGGTTGCATTTAAGAGTGATTGTGTTCAAGTCCAGCTATTCAAATGCACATCTGGGAATAAGTCTAAATTTACTGGATTGACTGAGCCTGATTCCATCACTGTGCCAAGCAGAGTAGCATAAAACTAAGTGTGTTTAACCCTCTGAAAACACAAGCAACCAGCAGGCAGTTAATGGGCTTCTCCCAGCCTGCCATCTTCTCCCAGTCCTGCAGGCCGCAGAGGAAGTAAACAAGATTCCCTCTGTTCATCCTTCTGCTTCGGATTTTGGATTTGCACACAAACAAAGGCTTTGCAGGTCTAGTTTTTAAGCCGTGTCATCTGATTCTATTCTCTTTGTGACAATACAAGTGTTCGCCCAAACCCAATCATATAATCACCCAGGAAATATTCTGCTCTGTTGAAACGACATGTGTGGTACTAATAAATCACAATGTGTAAACATTTGAGAGATGAAGAAGTCAAACATTTCTTATCTCACTTTGATTAAATGCTGCATCTTTGCCAAAGTATGTGATATATTTTTATATTAAAAAAAAAGTGAATAGGATACACGTTCTCTTTATGCAAGTTCTTCACTTTTTCTTCAAACAGGAACCTCGAGTGTTGAAAATGAAGCCAATAAGGAAGTGCAAAAAAACTGCAGTTCCCCGAGTGTCCACTAGAAGCTGGCTGAAAGAATCCATGAATCCCAATTAGGTCCCATATTAAAAAGACATTGATCTTACAGAAGTAAACATGTTATCAGCCTGGTTCTAAAAACATTCAATCGAACGGATCTGTTTTGTTTTCATAAAGCCGAAGAGTCACTCAGAAGTTGCATGACTCGGCTCCTGGTTGTGCAAGCAGACTTGTGACCCTAACCCTGAATCAATGGGCTTCAAAAGCCTTCCTTGGAAACCGTTTGATGAGGTCACTGACACCCTTGATTACAGGAAAAATAATCCATTCTTCTTATCAGATCAAGTTCATCGAATAGGCAGGGTGACGTAGATCGACTGCAGTAATGTTTTAATACTGTAAGAATTTCTTTACAGGCCACAAAGTCAAGCGGGAAGTCCTGCAGGGTTGCAGTTTAATGATTAATGGTTAGCACGGATCAGCTTAAATGCTTTCCACAGTTTTTTTCTTGCTCCCCTGTTGACTCCTCAGTTGCCTCACAAAACCTTAGAGAACAATTTAAGGAGCTCTGTTTTGTAGAAAGCGGCCTGTTGGGTTACTTAAACGTGGTTGCAAATTTGTCAAATCTGTCACAATCCGTCTCAGTGTGAGAGGAAACGCTCTGCATGTCCTGTAATCAGAGGAAGATCAGGGATTCTTCAAAAGCAGGATTTTTTTTTTTTGGCAGGACATCCCGCTGATATGTCTGGTGTTTGATGTCTTTAATATCAGAGAAACTATCATTATCTTCCTGTCCAGCTTAGTTTGCTGTGAGAAAATAGGCAAGAGCACACACACACGTTTTTACACACAAACAGAGAGATCAAGAAAACACTGGAGCAACACAAGGAAAATGACTGTTGTGAGAACTGAACCAAACAAAGGTGCTGTGTGGCTGTCTCATAGACTGTAAATATTAACGGGCGAAGCCTGAGCGACGTCAGCCATCTGTTACAGTAGGAGGCTGAGGTGACTTGTCGGCAGCAGCCGCCATGCTGGAAATCCTTCATCAGCCTCACTGTCAGTCAACCGGATGACAGGCTGAGAGCTGAGGCGGCTTTTAAGCATCGACGACCCGTTACATCGCATCAACCTGTCAATCATGTTAGCTCTTGCCGATGGATAACGCCTGTCGTGCCAGTGATGACAAAAACTAATCAGACCTATTTCGATTTTTGCACCAGGCTGTAAACATGTTCATGCTGTCGTGTGTATGTGACTTCCTGTGTTCCTAGCTTTGAGCGAACGCTCTGCAGATTTTGCTCTTTGCATTCATTTTAATAGAACATAGGCTGCTGCTTGAGCTGTACACATTTAAATTAGTAAAATATATCTCTGCATGTTCACAATTTGAGAGGTGTTTAGGCCTGGATCGGTAAGAAGGTACAGTGACTGTTTGACTTTATAAAGCTGTTGCTGCCTCCCTCCACATATCTGAACACTTAATGTCTATATTTTGCATTTGTTATGCAAATAGAGCAGTCATCTCATTTGGGAGATGACGCAAACATACTTTTACAATGCCAGCCATTCTGGCCAAGTATCTTTCATTGGTGATGACTCAATATCTGGCATGATAAACTTTAAGAGCTGAATGAAGTAAATCTAAATCTTGTTTTTTTCATTCCCTGAATTGACGTATTTTGCCAAAGATGTGAGTTTTGCATGACACGTTTGTCACTCTCTCCAGGTCTCAGTACTTTAAACATTTCAGAAGCCAGATTTCCTTTTTGGATTGTGCGCCTGAGTCACACTGAACCCTTTTCCTTTTTTGTGTTAAAAAGCACATAAACCTTGGTGGTGAAGTCAGAGCTTGGAGGAGAGAACTGGAAACTAACGTTGTTTATCAAACCGACTGACGTTCATCACCTTTAGCTCGCGCCTCCTCCACATCGCTGCTGTTTGTAGCGTTAAAAGAGGAATGCCACTTTTATGTGCGGTTAGGTAGGTGATGCACTAGATAATCATTTGCTCGAGGTGCGGCCCAAATGACCCAAAAAGTAAAAATAAAAAGCTTAAACGTGTCGGAAAGTTGAGCGCTGCAGATTAAGAGCTTTGAGTAAAATATTAGAGCAGCGTGTTCTTTGCTCTCTCCTAATGGCACTCTGTTTGTGGCTGTACCTTTTATTCATTGCTTCTTGTGAGAAAATATTTGAGTTTGCATGGATACAGCCACATTAAAAGGTCACTTTCACTACATAAATTTGCTCTGCAGTTGCTAAGGGAGCTAATGTTGACTTTTTGTGCCGTATTGATCCAGATATAAGACCGATTTTCTCCCTAAATTAAAAAAAAGTGGGATTATTAAATTCTGGGTTTTGACTCTTAAATGGCAATCTTTGTTCACAACTTATCTCTATGGAAAGTGTACCACTCATGACTAAGGTCAAGGGTCACTCACAGCTGCAGGGGCGACGCAGTGATAGTTTACGGAGCAGGAACATACAGGAGAAAGAGCAAGGAACGTGACAGGAGAGCAAATTCAAGTCATCTGTGAGCTAACATCTTCCTCTTATTATTAACATCATGTATTGACATGTTTTCTGTAAAAGAAGGGAAATATGAGCAGTGGACACGCTGCCATTACTGTGTTTCATTTTTCAACGATGTGACGACATCAGGAAGAAGCTGAGCAGCATCAGGCAACTTTAACTTTGGATAAAAATGGTGTTCACACAATACACACTCTGTATATGAGGCACACGCTTTAAATGCATTCATTTGACCTGCAGAAGACGAAGATGAATGAAGAACAAGAAAGAAAACGTGCTGAATGAATATTTACAGAAACATTTCTCTCAATAAAACTCGTCTTTGGTGATAAAATGCTGCTGCTCGTTTAACCTATACTCGGTAGAATAACTTTATTTTGCACATCACTTCATGACAAACATGTGGCAGACGGTCAAGTTGTCTAACATGTGAAGTCAAAGTAATATTAAGATGGTCTGATAAGATGGCTGTCTTATGTTTTGATCCAGGTGCGTGTGCTGCAGGTCACACGTACAACCTTCATGTGTTATATGTGTTCACTAAAAATCCAGATTTGCTCTTTAAAGGTCTCGTGGAGAGATGTCAGTGGGGTTGCTGGGAGTGCACCGGGGTGGTCGGGGGGTCCGGTGCACCTCTGCAGTGCTCGGGGGGAGAACCCTGATACTCTCCAGCAACCAGAGCAGCTTCTGTATTGTTGATCCGTACTGGGACTTGAACTGACGACCATCCCGTCCCTACAGACCGAGCTACACCCGCCCCATGTCTTAGGGTGGATGTTTTTTCTTTTTAATACAGTTTTCTTTGGTAAAATCTCATCCTGTTTGACACACTTCAGTTTTCTGACTTTTTCCTGATTCGAGGAAAAAATGGTTTGAGTGAAACTGTTCTGAGAAACAAGCTAAAACTGAAATCTAAATTTATCTGTGTATCCGTCGCTTGATTACAGTCAGACTCGGCCTTTTTACCGAAACAGCCGCTGACAACTATTTTGTTCCATATCTGAAAATAAACTCTGATCATTTATAATTTTAATGGGACACATTCAGACTGATTACAAACCCATCTTGCAAAACTACAACTGACAGTTTAATGAGTTCAAGTTCGCGGCTTTTTCCACCCCTGAGAGTTTTAATCGGACGTTCTCTGGTCACCGCAGAATGCTTTTATCATCTCCGAGCATATTCTTGTACGTCTGACTCACCGTTCACTACTGTTTCTATCTTCTGTCGACTTAGAGAATCCATGTAGCTGAAAGGAAATCCTCCCACTCGGTAAGAAAGTGTTTGTTCTTCACCCCCCGCCTCTTTCTTTCCTTTAAATGGAATGCACATTTCCAATTGACGCAAACCAGCGTTGGGAAGTATCCTATTGGTGCAGCAGGTCTACCCACATCCAGCTCTGTTATGATCACTCAACAGGGCTCCAAGAATGAGAGGTATCAGCTTTTCTTTCCTTGACACTGCAGACAGAGGGAAGCCTTGGCAAAAATCTGACAGTCTCCAGATGCAGGACTCTGCTTGCCAGGCCCGCTAAGTTAAAGCATCTAAAGTTTCTTTTGTATTAGAGGCGATTTTCATGTTCTATTTTTGTTTCACATTGCTGCAGACACAGCTGGATTTCACCTTCTGACGTTCGCACTGCATGTGTTGAATTAAAAACTGAATTAAAGCAGTGCCATAAAACTGGCATGTTTGTGGCACGCATATAAAGAAAAATAAATAAAATATCAAACTAATATTCATCAATCATATCTTCTTCTGGTCATGTTCTGCTTGCTCATCAATCCCCCTTTACACAAATAAGATGACAGTATGGACAGCTTGAAGGACAGTATACATGAAATTAGCACCTCATGTTGTAACTCTAATTTAAAAACGTTGGGAGTAATCCCAGGAGAAGTCTGCAGATTGCTTTGTTGACGCCATGGTTCCCCCGATATGAAACCACGAGACAGCTTGAAGCCCCGAAACGTAAGCCGTTGAAACCTCTTGCGTAACCTCTCTTCTCCCAGCACTGGAGGGCAGCTCTCCCCCCTGGCAGCCCTCCAGCGTTGTGTCCAAGCCCACGGGAAGTGCACCAACCATCAAAGCCAATTTTACATGGTGGCAGAACCTGGTACTGCGGCTTCACGTTACGCACACTTCGAGTTGCAGTCCCATGGCTCTGATCTGCGTTAATGTAACTTCGGCTTTCATCGCATTTGTCCAGACCTGATGATTTTAAACAGTGTGATTTAAGTGTTTGTATCGGGAAGTTTATGTACCACAAAAAAATAGATTTGTGATATATAGAAGTCTTTATGGCATCATGTGACAAATTGCAAGTGTGTGCCACACTTCCCTGGCTCCTATATGCTTTTATTATTGAATCCATGTCTGTTATGTGTTTGTAATTATATGTTCAACTTCATTAAGCTGCATTGAAATAAAGTTGATTGAAAAAGTAACATGTTTAAATATGCTCAATAAAGTCTAAAGTTATGTAGGCTTATGACATATTTTATATATTATGAACAAGTTAGACTATTCGTCACAAAGTAATGCTGTAAAAATAAATATATATAAAAACATAAATCATTGACTGGATACGTTTTTGAGCCACACACACACACACACACACACACAGGGTTGAAGGTGGGTTTGTTTGACAGGGCGGGGATTGAGGTGGGCATCGCTGTGCGAGAGGGGGGGGGGGGGGGGGTCTTGGGGGGTCACGGATCCCCATACCAGCCTGCGCGCGCGAGCACGGATAAGAAAATTACGCCATCGGAAGATAATTACGTAACTCTGTCTCTTAACAACCGACCTCAAACTGTTCAAGCCCAGAGGATTTTGATTGACAGGCTCTCCGTGAGCCTCTATATAAGAGGACGGAGCAGAGAGCCACAGTCAGTGTTGTGCCTCCAGTCCTCCACACTGTGGATGTGGTGAATCAAAGGGGACTTCTCGCTTTTTACGCACGAGGTTTGCAGGAGATACCACCTCTCATTCATTTCACCTTCGGCTCCAGTCATCATACAAGCTGATTTTCTTCCCCAATTTGTCACTTTTTTTTGATCCTATTGCCGGATATCGAACAGAATTAAGGGAATAAAGCTGCATTTGACAGGTAAGTGAATGGAGCGCAGGTGTTTGCTTTTTTGTCTTCAGAGATAGTTTAGTCTGAGATCCTTTTTTTTCTGTTAAATAAAAACTCTGACAGATAAATTGGTAAGAAAAAGGCGATTTTATTTCTTTACTGAAGGCTGTGAATGTGATGCTGTGAGCAGAGTAGTCTACCTGTTTAGTAGGAATTTCTTCATTTTCATTATCAAATTTTGTTGTTGTTTTTAAGTTTATGCAGATAGATAGATAGATAGATAGATAGATAGATAGATAGATAGATAGATAGATAGATAGATAGACAGATAGATAGATAGATAGATAGATAGATAGATAGATAGATAGATAGATAGATAGATAGATAGGACAACAAAGTGATAAAAACTAATAAAGCACATCTGTGTTGTTGTTTTTAAAGGAGATATGATACTCAGGAGAAGTCTCTTCTTGCTGCTCTTATCTTTTAATGTCCTCCTCGCATTAACTCAAGGTAAGTGAAATGCTTGAATACGATTGTAAATATGAGAAAAATGATGATAGTAAGCATAATATCTATACTATTTATGTGATTATTATAATGTAATGTATGTGGTTCTGACATCCATTCAACTCTTAAAACTTTCTGGAGAAATTCTCTCTTTTTTGAAACAGTTTGATTCGCATCCTCTCCCGTCTGATTTATAGATGGCGAGCAGGAGGACGAGACGTCTTTCGACTTGTTTGAAATCAGCCACATCACACGCAAGACTCTGGGGGCCAAACAGTTCAGGGGCCAAAACTCAGACGCTCCTGCTTACCGCTTCATCCGCTTTGACCACCTGCCCCCAGTGAGCCCCCCTATACTTAAACAAATCCTACAACAGATCCAAAACAACGAGGGCTTCGTGTTCGTGGCCAGCATTCGCCAGGACCGCACCTCTCGGGGGACCCTGATCGGTCTCGAGGGCCGTGACGGCCAGCGGCAGTTTGAGATCGTCTCCAACGGACGGGCCAACACTCTGGACCTGGTTTACTGGGAGGATGGCTCGCAGAACCTGTTTTCCTTCGAGGATGTGGACCTGTCCGACTCGCAGTGGAAGAATATCACGCTTCACGTTCATGGGGAAAATGCAAACCTGTACATTGGCTGCAGCCTGATAGACAGCTTCATCCTGGATGCTCCTTTCTACGAGCACCTGCAGGCTGAAGGGAGCCGCATGTATGTGGCAAAGGGATCCAGCCGGGAAAGCCACTTCAGGGTGAGACAGACCATATTGCTATTTGATGTCTAGACAAGAGAAAAAAACAACAAGCCTGCTTTCTCTGAAAGTGAGGCGGAGTGGCTACGTGTAGCCCGTGTTATTCTTGTGGAAAGGACTCCATATTTAGACTTTAAATTGCCCCTTCTGTGTATAAATAAGTATGAGTATAAGTTAAAGAGTGAACTTTCAAAAGCTACCTTGCAAGTGTGTGTTTGTCTGTTAGGCTGTTTCCTGATGCCTTCTTCAAAAGGGAAGAGTTGAATTATAAAATAAATGTATGAAAAAGTTGCCAGAACATGAAAAAGTGTGATCGTGTAACATCTTTCCTTTCCTAACAGGGCCTTCTGCAGAACGTGCATTTCATCTTTGACACTGCAATCGAAGACGTTCTCCTGAGCAAAGACTGCGAGGTTACTAAACCGGGTAAGCGTGGGGGGGTTTTTTGGGGGGTTTTTTTGTGGTAACTTAAATCATCAATCATCACTAAGGGCCTGCCAAACTTGGTTAGTGGGAACCATTTCTGACAATTCGACTTTCATGAGCCAAATGATGAGTCAAACTAATTAAATTAGTAAAACCCTTTTAAGTGGCGATACCTTACAGATGTGATTGGGAAACGCTTTCACATGCAATCCTCCCCAAGCATGCTATCTGTGTTTAGTTAAGTCTTACCCACAGCATCCATCCAGAACAAACCGTTTAGCGTTCTCAGTCGACTCCCTTCACTTGAATTTAACTCTTTTGCTCCTCGAATGGGTTTAAACAGTTTTTACAGATCTGATATGTGGCAAGATCTCCCATTTATCAATACTTACGGAAACAGCCGTGTCAATGCAGTGGCTGGAGGTCGAGCAGCATACACGGCGAACGAAAGGAGATACAGATGCTTACATTTATTTCCATTGGCAGTGGACTCGGGATAATGCCCTGGGAAAGAAAACAGAACAGAGAAAGTGGATGCTCTGCCGCAGAGCGGGGAGCTTCCTCTTCCAGCTGTGCGCACGCACACACACACACACACACACACACACACGCACACACACACACACACACACACAATGAAGTCATGTATTGGCTGATTGGTTTACTTTTCTCAGCTGAGGCTCTGCTCACATGAGCAATAATATCTCGTGATCCTCGGCGAGGCTCACGCGAGGAGCCGCTGGAGCTAAAAAGAAACAGGTATCTGGGTGAACGCGTAGATAATCATCCTGTACAACAAAGCTGAGGAGTCACCAGATTTGGCAACTGCGTCTTTAGTCCAATATGGCAAAATATATCCATATGTGGTGTGCGTGTTTGTCTCGGATGGAGATGTTGCTGCGTTTCTGTTTCCAAAAGCCGTGTTGATCGAATTCCAGCCGAGTGAGTTTATGTGTCTAACAAATGTGACCAAGGCCTGGAAGGTCTCTGCATGCTGGCAGGTAGCTGTCGAAGTTCTGCTCTGGTAGCAATCTTAACGTCATCGTAAACCAACAAAACCATACCTCATAAAAGCTGTCATGTTGGGACATTAATGAGCAGCATTAAATTCCCTTAATTCTCTCCTATCTGCTATCAAGGGGGAGAAGAATGTGTGAGCGCTTTCACAGGCGAGCGAGCGCGCCTTCACATGCACACACAGTGTGAAAGCCTCCTGAGGTTTAAATGAATCCAGCAGACTGACAAGGAAAGAAAACACAGAGCTGGCTACAGAGGGACAACATTGGACAATTTATACAACTTGATGATTTAGAGTCCCCGACCTGCTGTTAATCTTCACCAATTTACACAGCGAGCTCCAAACCAGTTGCAGAAATGTGCTGAGCTCTGGCCGACTGACAGCCATCCCGCTTGCAGGCTTTCATATGTGTCTTCTGTTTTTTGCATTGAGCAGTCACAAAGCTCATCATGAGATAACTGAAGGTCAAGAGTTTGGCGTTTCAGCGTGATAACTTCAAGGTGAAATGGAGGCAATAGAAAGGAAATATACTCGTAATTTCAGAGGGAATAATGAGAAACCACAAACGATGTCCTGTTCGGCTCTGTGATTTCAACTTTTACTCCAGACTGGACTTCCAGCTCCTGATCTGCAAAGAAGACTAAATGCATGGCCTTATTATCTTTTTAATTGGCCATTTGCATGTTAAAAGTTTATTGTATAAAACCATGCAATGGATGATCAATGATGCAACTTAACAAGCTTTCCCTTTTCTGTCTTTGCATCTAGCAGACGACAGTTTTATTATGATTGCTTGTGCTTCTGATCAGCTGCAATGAAAAGACCATTAGCGTCTCAGGAAACCTTACAAATATCTGTGTGGTCACTCCAGTCTGGGAAGTTCATGTTGGAAGTGTCCACTTACCTCAATCATGCAGGAGATTTACAAAGGCTTGTTTCGAATAAAAAGGAGGAACACCCAGGTTTCTGCTCCGCATTCGCTTCCCCTCCTGACGTCCGCACACAGCTGAACTGCTGTTTTCTTTAGTGGAAAAATGTAGCGTCACCATTTCAAACACGAATACATCTTTTAAACCAAACACTGCTGTCTGAACATCTGTTTTAAGGAATACAATAAACTTTGTAATCACCACGTTGTTGTGATCTCTTGGCCGCTTTCAGGAAAACAGGAAATCACTCAGTTTTCTTGTTTTTCAATCATCATATCTCTCAAATATGTTTTCCATCACCAGTCTGTGTAGCTCATTGTCTCTCATGCCTGTTTTTCTGCCCCCTCCAGACGAGGTGAATATAGTGAGCGAGACGACAGAAACCGTGGCTGTGAGTCCCTCCATCACGACAAACATTATCGGTCAGAAGACGGATGATTTGGGCGCCGACATGTGCGAACGCTCCTGCGAGGAACTCAGCACCATGTTCCAGGAGCTGAACGGCCTGCGCGTTGTTGTCAGCAACCTGATTGATGGCTTACAAAAAGTGGTGAGTAGCAGAAGTACAATCAAAGACATGCTGTTAATGGACATTATTTCGACTTGAGTTTGTTTTAGATGCTAATTTGCTGTACGGGCCAAATTCACTGATTAATGTGAAATTGTGAAATCGGCCCTCGTTTCAGGGAAGTAAATCAGCATCTTCGAGAAACTGGACATATTAGGAAAACAAATGATACAATCCTGAGGCTGCTGCCAGGAGCAAAGAGGTTTAAATTAGGTTACTAGGTAACCTACATCGGATTGAAAGCAAACATTTAGTAGCCGCAGGACTGTTTATAGAGTGGCCCGTGATGGCTGAACCCATTTAACTCCTCCAGCTATCTGTGGCAGCGTGAGTCAGACAGCTTTTATGACATGTTACATGTGGATATAGGAAGTGTTCCCCTGGCAGCAGCAGGGTCCAGTCTAATGTCTGGCTGTGTTTAAACAGTCCTTGTGTTTCCTCTGGGAGCCTCCCAGCAATAAGAGAGTCTGGGCACGAACCTTAGGAGGAGAAAAAAAGCGGCTGGGATGAGAAGGGTCCCTGAGGCTCTTCCAGATCGAGTGGTGTCTCAGATTCTTGTGCTGCACACTGCTGCCTCCTTTTTCCAAACTGGGAGGATGGACACACACACACACACACACACACACACACACTCAACAAAGACACACATGCACAAAAATACACACAAACTTTTGGCAGAAGTTTATCTCCTGACAGTTGCTAAGTGTTACGGAGTCCAGCCAGAGATTCAGTGGTCTCCAATTGTGTTGGAGGTTACGATGTGCAAAACTGACTTACACGTCAGTTTACTTCGACTTTACACTAGAAGCTGCAGTAACGAGAAACACAGTTGAAAATAAACATTTTAGGAGATTTCTCATTAATATTACAGGGTTTTTATTTTTGTTTGCAGGTCCTTTTTTTATTTAGGTTCATTTAAGTTTTCTGGATTTTTTTCCCCTTATTTGCCAACTTCAGAGAGTTTGTTTTTTAGAACAATATGATGCAAGACCAACATGGAGAATGAAAGGAGACATTTGGCCTCAGGTTAAAAATATATCTATATCTATTCATTAAGTGTTTTTCTCAGATTGTACTGTTTTTTTTTATGTAATACTGTTTAAGAAACAGCTTTACTTTAACTTGGATAACTCTGTCTGACCTACAAAAGCAATCCAGACCATTTCTTAGATTACTTTTTTTTTTTTTTCACGCCTGTCAAACCTGAGGTTGGGTTAGATTCTGGCAAAGCTTTCATATCATTCTTTCACACATCAACAAAACTCCTAAAACGTCCACACATTTTCAGAGCGAGCTGCATGTGTGAATGCACCTCCGTGTCATTCTTTCTGTTTCCCACCTCTCTGACCCACGGGGAAAGTGTCCCGCTGTGAGGTGCATGGAGCGCATGTGTTTCAACGCATACAGTGAGGAGAAAGTTAGATTGTTACATGGATAAAAGTTTTTAATTTTCTTGCTCCTCCGGGGCAGCATCAGCGAAGAGATGAGACGATTTGATTTGTCTTACAAAATCAAAACAAGAACAATGCGGCTCACAGATGTGTCGACTTGAGCAGGATGTGCTATTCCTCACAGCACCTGGTCAAAAGTAACCTCACATGTGTTCTCATAAAAGAATCAGCTTGTCAGCAGGCGTACACCTTGACATGCCTGATGGAATGCAGTGCAGGCGCGCAAGTTTGTCCAAATCATTCCTGACTGATCTCCTTCGTCTCCTCGTCTATCTGTTGTCGTACTTTCAGACAGAGGAGAACACGGTCATGAAGGAGGCCCTCGGGAAGATGAAGAACTCCAAGGAGAAAAACATGTGCTGGCAGGATGGACGCCTGTTTGACGATAAAGAAGACTGGATTGTCGACAGCTGCACCAAGTGTACCTGCCAGGTACGTGCCAAGCTATGTGGACATAAGTACAGATTTACTGTTCAACATCCATGGCACTGATTGATCTCCGACATTCATTGATTGCAGGAGTCCAAGATCGTGTGTCACCAAATCACATGCCCCCCTGTGGCCTGTGCCAGCCCCTCGTTTATTGACGGCGAGTGCTGCCCCGTGTGTTTGCGTAAGTAGTCAGCGGTCGATGCTTCCAGCATATAAACACAATTATAGACACACACAGTTTTATGTATGCTATTTTAACTCAATGGTCCCATATGTCGTAAAAAAAACAATATTCCACATGTATTTAATTTTTATTCCACAGGACTGCTGCAGCCAGTTTGTCGTTTAGAGTGAACCGCATATTTATTTGTCAAAACATAAGACACTCAGGGAGGCTTCTGTGGGTTTTTTTTAGATGAGGTAATGTGGCGACCAGGCTGACAAGAAGAATAAAAACAGTGCAGACTTGATCTTCTGCATGTACTTTTTATTAAAGTTGTGAAAGTAAGTGGACGTGGCCTTTTTTTTTTTTTCGGCCACTTCTCCGTCTTGTATCCACGTACAGACTTAAGAACGCGTCCGTCTGTGAGGGAGAGGGACAAAGGCAGAACACCACAGAAACCTCACAGTTTCAAAAGCTTTTTGACAAAGTTCAGACCTTTTAAACTTCCCCTTTGGACTCAAAGGGAAAGTGACTGCTGCTACCAAAGTAGAGAAATATCTGCAAAACAAAAGATTAAACTCAACCGTACCTTTAAAATGAAAAATATCTTTCTTAGTGGACTGCACAAGAAACTGATCTACAGCCGTCACCTGTAGAAGCTGTCACTTCACCAAGGTGGGTTACTGTTGCTTCAGCAAATTCACACTTTGCCGGAACAATCCAGCCCAGCCCATCAGATCAGAAAGGGCGAGGACGCACCAAAGGTGATCCGCCCAAGAGCCGCTAACGAGTACAGCAACTACAAACACGGGGAAGGCAAACTACATGAGACGGGCTCTGCAATGTCGTGTTCAAGCTTCTAAATGGAAAAAAAAAATGTGTTTTTATATCTTCCAGCTAAAGACAGCAATGATGGCTGGTCCCCCTGGTCAGAGTGGACAGAGTGCACAGTCACCTGCGGGATAGGAACTCAACAAAGGGGTCGGTCATGTGATGCAACCAGCAACCCCTGCCCAGGACCCTCCATACAGACTCGCAAGTGCAGCCTGGGAAAATGCGACAGCCGAGGTGAGGTTTTTTTTTTTGTGAAAACTCACTTTTCATTTAAATGTAGAGCATCCACATCAAAGTTTGCACCTGCCATTACGACAACGTTGAAAAAACTGCAGGAGAGGTGGAAACATATGATACAACCGTGGAAAAACTCAGCACTGAGTAAATATGAGGTGGAAACTTTCAAAGTGCGAAAAACAGAATTAAGGCCTTCATAAATCTGTGAGAACTGGATCCATCTGAGAGAGGACGAATGCCAACGATGAGCTGGATTGCTCGGTCGGGTTGCAGGGTGTACCCAGTCCAAGTTAATATCCAATAAATCAGGTTGAGGCTGTTCCACAGTGCAATGACTCAACAGACCGCCATGCAGAAATAAGAAACGTATTAATGAATCTGATTGTTAGATTGACTGTTAATTGTGTTCAGTGTCAAGAGATTTATGCTGGATGTCGAGACCAGTGAATTGGGTAATTGTGGGATCAACATTTATTACAGCTGAGATTTTACTGCATCTGTTGGGTGATGAAATCAGGAGAATAGTTGACCAACAATGACATAAATGTTGGCTTGAACATCTTTGAAAAACTAGCTATGTTCACCGTAAACATATTGTTGCTTTTAGAAAATGTTTTTCAAATTGCACATGTCAGTAAAACATTCACTGAGTGGAAATCCAGAGGATGATCTGTGATGAATCTTGTTGATGACCTTTGCCCCGATGTGTCTGATGGTTGATGACCAGTTCGCCAGGACGGAGGCTGGAGTTTGTGGTCGCCGTGGTCCTCCTGCTCAGTGACCTGTGGAGAAGGACAGATCACCAGGATACGACACTGCAACGCTCCCGTGCCTCAGCTGGGGGGGAATGACTGTGAGGGAAGTGGGAGAGAGACTCAGCGCTGCACTGCCAAGCCGTGTCCCGGTGAGTATTTCAATGTGTGTGACAGAAAACTCTCAAAAGAAGCATCTCCATTTCAGCATCTGTCGAACGAGCAGACATCCTCGTGTCTCATGGCTCCCCTGAGGCCACATTCCCCATGTGTTTTGGACTGGCCTCCTGTCTGTCTTTCAGGAAATGTTGATTTAAATCAGCTCAATATGTTTCATCTTGCTGTATTAAGTTCCAGGCTCCCGACTCTCTGACTGCTTTCAGATTGCTGGCTGGAAACGTTGACATACTAACATTTAGAAAGAAAGAGTTGAAATACTGTTGGGAGCTAAGAGCTCGATGTCAAAAACTCATTTCTGATTTTCTATGTCTGTATCTTTTCAGTTGATGGTAGTTGGGGTCCTTGGTCTCCATGGGCAACCTGCTCAGCAACATGCGGACGGGGGATCAAAAGTCGGACGCGTGAATGCAACAGCCCTAAACCTCAATATGGCGGCAATAAGTGTATCGGCGAGGCCAACGACGATGACAAGTGTAACGACAAAGACTGTCCGATTGGTGAGTCGCAGTCACTCGACTTTAGAGTTTGTTAGAGTTTTATCAATTAGAAAAACTCTTCGACACAGATATATCCTGCAATGTTTACATCCATGTTCTTCTTCTCTTAGATGGCTGTCTGTCCAACCCTTGCTTCGGGGGAGTGGATTGCAACAGCTCTCCGGATGGATCTTGGGAGTGTGGCCCGTGTCCTGTTGGTTACCGTGGAAATGGTACCCACTGTGAAGACATCAATGAGGTAAAAGTTCATTCAACTTGTCTTGTACAAACCTGTTTTATTTAGTTTGCATTGTACTTAGGTTATGCTCTCTCTCTCTCTCTTCCAGTGTGACATGGTGACAGATGTTTGCTTCAAAGCGGGAGAAACACAGCGCTGTGTCAACACTGATCCAGGTTTCCACTGCTTGCCTTGTCCAAAACGCTACAAGGGCACCCAGCCTTATGGTATGGGCGTGGAGGCAGCGAAGAAGAACAAACAGGTGAGTTAAAGTTGATCTAATTCAGTACCACTGACAGACCATTTATTTGACCAGATTCGATAAAGGCTAGCTTAAAAAGGCGTTGGAGCAAAATACAGGAAATGGTCCCACATGGGCCTCTAGCTTCCGGCAGATTTTTTCTCCGATTTTTTTTCAGATCCAGATTTTTTGAAAGATGGAGGCAGCCACTCAGGTGATTTATAAGCTGCACTCGTGCATTGAGAGAGATAGCAAAGTGCTGGAGGGGAAGACTTGGGCCTCAATTTATGAATTTCACTTACCTTGACCCAGTATTGACAGGAAAAAGGAAAAGGAGGAGACTGGGGCTACTCTTAACATCAAACATGTGCTCCACACGTCCGTCTGGTTCTTTCATTGTAAGATCAGACTCAAGCCTCTTCTTCTCACTGGGGTTTTACTGTACATGTTGAACGCATCAGCGCTTTCATCCAGCAAAATGATGTCAAACTTTGATCACTTACAAACTCACTATTTCCACTACTGTGATAACTTGCTTTTATCGTCAGTTATACAACATGCCATATATGTCAAATTAAAAAAAAACTGGATTGTGACACACTTTTCTCTTCCCTTTTGATCGCTGGATTTACAAAAAAGTCTGGAAAATGTACAAAACTTGCCGAGCCACTTTGAGATGCATTCCTATTATATCCTTCGTGATACTGCAGCTGCTTGTCTTTGATTTGATGCCATAATTACACTAATTGATTTGGGAAAAGAGAATTGTCTCATCTGGCATTAAGGGTCTCCATTTGGCAGTTCTGATCAAAGACTCTCCCGTGCTGTCGTTCTTTGCTCTATGAGCTCATGAAGTGGCATCCACACTGGACTCATGTTCATCATCTGGTAATGAGTGGCAGCTGTGAATAACTCATGCTGCCATAAAGAGACAACAGTGGGGTATAGTGGGATGTATTAAGAATTTAGAGGGATTTCGTAAAATCAACCGTCCCCAGAAGTGCCCCCCACTTTGGCTTAGTCCAAAGTCTCGGCCTTAACCCTTCACTTTGATTTGGAGTCTCAGTTTTGAGTTTCTGCCACAACAAAAGCACGAAAAAAAAGGGGGTGGAATAAGTACTTAACAACACAATGGAAACAATATATAAAGTTTCAGTTCAGTACAGTTAAGTCTTCTCTAGCCAACCAGGCAATAGCACACAGGAGGTCAGTCCCAAACAGCAAAAACAAATCTAGTAAGAGAACTGGCAACAATGCACAAACCAAGAAACAAAAAGCCACACAAACCAACACTAGGACGTAGCTCAAAAGCAATGAACTCACAGGGAGAAACAAAGACAATGGTAGGGAATAAAAAAAGGACTGTATGACCGGGATTGAGCAATTGAAATATTAGGGGGAGGTTTGGTTTAAAAGGAGGTGAAAGAAGATCTACTGGAAGGCCTTTAAATTAAAGTGGGAAAAGATTTGTTCCGAGGTAATTGGGATGTTTCATAAGCAGTTTTGACAAAGGGTTTGGAGAGTGGACCTTTTGTAATTGGTCCAGTTTGAAGTCATTTATAGCAAATTTATGATTATGGTTCCAATGCTTTTTTATTCTTCAGGTGTGCGAGCCGGAGAACCCATGCAAGGACAAGACCCACAACTGTCACAAATATGCTGAATGCATCTACCTCAGCCACTTCAGTGACCCAATGTACAAGTGTGAGTGTAGGACCGGCTACGCTGGAGATGGCTTCATTTGTGGAGAGGACTCGGACTTGGATGGCTGGCCCAATCAGAACCTTGTGTGTGGTGCAAACGCCACATATCACTGCAAGAAGGTATTTCTTTGAACGTCGTTGACATCTACACAGTCGATGCCTGTTCTGCATTCATTAAAGGCCAAGATATCTGTGAAAACTGCTGAACTTCCCACTGCTCTTTCAGGATAACTGTCCTAGCCTTCCCAACTCCGGACAAGAGGACTTTGACAAAGACGGTCAAGGGGATGCGTGTGACAAGGATGATGACAGTGATGGAATATTAGACGAGAGGGTACGAGAGTAAATAAGACATGGGCGCCTTGATCGATGATCGATTCTTAAAAGTTTCTTACGATAATTCTTTTCCCCCCTCTAGGACAACTGCCCGCTCCTTTTCAATCCTCGCCAGTTTGACTTTGACAAGGATGAAGTTGGCGACCGCTGCGACAACTGTCCCTATGAACACAACCCTGCTCAGATAGACACCGACCACAACGGAGAAGGAGACGCCTGCGCGATTGACATCGATGGAGATGGTATTATATGACTCCCTTTAAGCAACTAAGAATTATACTAGAACCATATCATTCTCAACAACTCATCAACATGCCTTGTTTTCTCATAGAAATTCTGAATGAGAGTGACAACTGCCCCTACGTCTACAACACTGACCAGAAAGACACTGACATGGATGGAGTTGGTGACCAGTGTGACAACTGTCCATTGCTGCACAACCCTGATCAGGTACCAAACTTTTATATTCATACACTGTCAGGAAAGTACTGTGCATGTAAGGGTGGATACCAATCCAGTCACAGAAGTCGCAGCCCACCTTCAGCTGCATTCTTAGTCTCCATTCGGTCGTGGTTTACGACTGAACTGAAGGCAGGACCGACCACAACACACCAAAGACAGGAGCTGGTTTTAAATGGTTTTATTGCCCCTTTAGAGCAGTAAAATTAGTATACTCCTGCTGGAGAGGCGAGACAAAGTGTTACGACAAGCTACAACTGCAGGCGTGTGCTACACTGTTAATACTAACCAGCAAACTGCAGAGGAAGTCTCTACCTTGGTATCCTTTTATCCTATTAACGATGGTCAACGCTTCGATTACACTACATGCTGTTTTGCCTTCCAGTCAGCAGTAAGAGGAAGCGTTACAGAAATAATCACTTGTTTCTGTTTTCCAACAGACTGACGTAGATAACGACCTCGTTGGAGATCAGTGCGACAACAACCAGGACATCGACGAAGACGGCCATCAGAACAACCTGGACAACTGTCCCTATGTGGCCAATGCAAACCAGGCTGACCACGACAAGGATGGCAAAGGGGACGCGTGTGACTACGATGACGATAATGACGGTGTGCCTGATGACAAGGACAACTGCAGACTGACACCCAACGTAGACCAGCTGGACTCTGATGGTGAGGATGTAGCACTAATACTGTGTGAACGTCGCAGCTCTGGTTCCCTACCAAATACTTTCAATCCATCTGTTTACGTTTTGCTGAGATTTTCCTGCCAGTCCCCTGTTATTTTTTTTTCCGTGGAAGGTCTGAGTGAGCTGATGTGAGAACATACGATATGATATAGTCAGGAGAAATCGCCTTCAGCGAGTTGGAGCGGGTGGTGATGTGATAACTCTGCATTCATGTGGTATCTGACACATCAGGAAAATGACTTTTTAAGTTGGAAGATGCAGATGAAGGTCAGCTCAGGTCAGGACAACGACGGAGTTACTCGGGCAAAAATTCGGTCCACGACTTGTTGACTCTTCATCATTTCATATATGTTTCTTTAATGTTCAGATACTTTCTATTCATTTACTTAAATATAATTTGTAACAACATTCTGACTTTCCAAATTGAAAACTAGTGAACACACTGACGTCGGAAGAACGACTTCCCAATTTGAAACTGGTTCAATCTGAGAAGAACATGAATTAGTCTGCCTCATTATGTTTTCTGATCCCAGTATATTCTTTTCATATTGTGATTCTCTTGGACTTCTCATAACATTGATTCTAAAGTGATCATTCTCGTCATAGCATCACATAGCGGACTCTGACTCCCCCTCCAGCTCCCATCCTGACCCACCAGGATAGTCTCTCACTGTGAGGAACACATTAAACCAACCAGATGTGCAAACAGCTCATGACTTTATTCACCACCATTCAATTAGCATTAGTTATAATCACTATTAATCCAACATAAGCAGCTTATGATACATGCACACAAACATTTAGAAAACTATAATCGGTCCTTATGTTTGAGATTTGTTTGGACTGTGTCTGTACTTTTCAGTCATGGAAGAAATAATCTTTTAAAGCTAGATTGGATTTATTTGGGGGATAGCGGATCTCTTTTTGATTGGCTCCATGCACTGTGACTTTCTCCTCTTTACTCAGTGCTCGCACTTCAGTTTGCCTTCTCACAGATTTTTTTTCACAGTTAGCAATTAGCTTAACTGCAGCAGGTGTGAAATGTGATGGCTGTGGAAAGAGTCAACGACCCCTTCGGCAGAGGTGAGGTCATTCCGCATGACTTCAGTGAGCTGACCAGGAGGGCACATGCCAGGCTGTGAAGTTTTACTTCTCTCAGGCTTCACTCCGGATTAATCAGCAGTGCCCAATTTAAGCGGGGTTACCTGGAGTTTGTACAGCTGTCTGTAACTGGAAACAGACCGCGTGGGAGGAGGGGCCCGGACACTGATGCTTTCTTCACAGCTCGTCACATAGTGTTTATTTGATAGAGACGTTTTAGCCCCTTGTGAAATAACAAAGACGGTGACAGAGTGCAGCGAGCTACTCCTAAGAAGAGGCCTTCATTAGCCACTGGCGCCCCTTTCCACTGTGAGCTCCTGGCCTGCAGTCTGGCTCTAATAGACTTCAGACTTCTGAGAGTTACAAGTATCAGTGGAAGTTGTCACAGCATGTAAGGATGGCTGATTTTCCTTAGTAGGCTTGGCTAAGGAGTTTAAGTGAGTTTCCTTGGAGGAGATGCCATTTTCTCCTAAGTTTTTTTACTGCCTTGGAGGAGATCCTCCAGCCCCGGCTACAGTGGGAGTATTATGACACTCACATTAGCTGCCATGGAGATTTTCCAATCTAATGAAAAGCAAGAAAAAGTATTTGTACTTTAAACGAAGTCGTACCTTTTTGTCTGATGTTTTTTTTAAAGGCGATGGAAGAGGGGACGCCTGCAAAGATGACTTTGATAATGACAACATCCCGGATATTCTCGACGTGTGTCCCGAGAACAACGCAATCAGTGTCACAGACTTCAGGAAGTTCCAGATGGTCCACTTGGATCCAAAGGGAACCACTCAGATCGATCCAAACTGGGTGGTCAGACATCAGGGCAAAGAGCTGGTTCAGACTGCCAACTCGGACCCGGGCATCGCTGTCGGTGAGTCGTCGACAAATGTTTCCTCTCAGGCTTTCAGGAAAGTTAATTCGTCTGCTCAAGGCCTCAGTGTCACATTTCATCTCTCTCCATTTCAGGGTTCGACGAGTTCAATGCAGTGGACTTCAGTGGGACGATGTACGTGAACACAGACAGAGACGATGACTATGCAGGCTTTGTGTTCGGATACCAGTCGAGTGGGCGCTTTTATGTGGTGATGTGGAAGCAGATCACACAGACGTACTGGGAGGACAAGCCCTCTAAGGCCTTTGGCATCTCTGGAGTTTCACTCAAAGTCGTAAACTCCACCACTGGCTCTGGAGAGAACCTCAGGAATGCTCTGTGGCATACGGGCAACACTCCCGGACAGGTGGGCTTCTGTTCGACACGCTTTATGTCCTCTTTCAAAGACTGAAGCAGTCTTTAATGTTGGCCATTTTTCTACGCAGGTGCGGACTCTGTGGCATGACCCCAAAAACATTGGTTGGAAAGATTACACAGCCTACAGGTGGCACCTCATCCACAGACCGAAGACTGGTTTTATAAGGTAAGAAATTAACCTGATTGCCAAAAACCTTTCAGTAGAATCAAGAAACAAATGAAGGAATAATAACAGGAGATTGTATTATTTGTGTGAATTTGATGTTTTTCGCATTCTGCAGAGTTGTGGTCTACGAAGGTAAACAGATCATGGCTGACTCAGGACCAGTTTACGACAAGACATTCGCTGGAGGGAGGTTAGGCTTGTTCGTCTTCTCGCAAGAGCTGGTGTTCTTCTCCGACCTCAAGTACGAGTGCCGAGGTCAGTACAAACTTTTTTTACTAGAACTTTTCAAACATTGACTGAGCAAACTGTCATATCCCCACCTGGTCCATGTAGGGGAGCTATTCATGGCTCCATTTTTGTTTTCTAGAGTTGGGCAAGGTACATTTTGAAGCACAAATTACAGTACAGTCTAATGAATAATGGGCGGAAAGCTAGGGGAGGATTTTGTGCCAATTTAGGCCACTTCTCACACGAGCTTCTTCATGTTTGACTCTTATGGGTAACTTTTCTAAACATCTTTCCCGAACCTCAGATAAGCTGGAGTTTCCAACAGTGTTCATCAGGTAACAGCAGGAGGGATTTTCTGTTGTGTGTTTGGCTGAAGCACGAAAAAGAGTCACGCTATGTTTATGCCTGTCAGCTTGTTCACGTACAATGCCTCAGACGCATTGTGAAAGACCTTGAGTGTTGATCCAAGGATCTTCTTTTGAGCGCTCCACTGTGGAAAACGAGCCTGCGGCCACTTCACCATCGCGGCCATACTGAGGACACGCTTTGTTGATGCACATGTTGTTGCTGCGCTGGCACTTCGACTGTGGGAATCCTGTTGAGTGTCCTACTTTTTATTGTAAATATGGCAGTAACTGAACTTTTTTTTTTTCTCTCTCTCTCTCTCCATCTTTCCACAGATAAGTGAATCATGTCTGATAGAAAAACATCGGAAGCCAACAAATAAGAACTTCTTGAAGTGAACATCGAATCAAATCCAAGTCAGCGTTAAAGAGACTTTCCATACTCGTCCATGTTTCGCCTTGATCCATCCACCAGAAGAAACCATGGCCCGCTTTGTTTTTCACAAGCTTGGAAAGAATAACTGATGAGATCGGATGACTTTTAGAAAATCCTTGTAACATGTTTACCTTTTTCTACATTTCTAAGGGTTCATTGTCTAACCACTTACACGCTGTATGAGCTTCCCTCCAGTTTTCTTACTTATTCACATCGTAGGTGACTCAGTTCTCGACCTTTTGCCTCGTTCATTGTTTTGCTGAGTAACTGATCATAACGTGTCTTACAAACATTAGCTGTAACCAAAGCATAATCAAGTCCATAACTATATCTCCTCATCGTTTTGGGTTTTTTTTTTAATCTGAATGTTTTGACTTCTTTTTCAACAGAGACCTTGAGTGAACGCTAGTGCCAAAGATGTTTATACTAAGTCTGTATCATAATTCCTTTTGTAAATTATTATTGCTCTGCTCGTTTCGTTTGTTTGTTAGCATTTTTGCGAGAGTTTGTAAATAATTATTTATTTGTTTACACTGACAAAACATATAATTGAGTATCACAAACGACAAGATAACACATTTCAGTATTGCATTTTTTTAAGTGTTGTTTCGCACTTCTTCTTCTTGTTGGTTTTTTGACCTGCACGGTGAATCTTCAGTCAGCCTTTTTTTTTTTTGGGGGGGGGGGTTGTCATAGAAGATGTAATTTCTTTCTGGTTATATGTGTGCATTAATAAAACCACTGTGTTTATTTTGTTAGCTTTTTAGTCCGGGCCTCATTGTCCTCAAAGTGATGAGTTATTTCGTTGCATGTGAAGCATTAGCAAGCACCCTTACCCAACATGAAACCCCCAAAATATATAGATCCATAATGCTGGCTACACACTCTATCCCACTCATTCTCGTATTATTGATGAAATCATCAACAGAGATCAGGAGGTTCATACTCATTAAGGAGGAGTAAAGTCACCATTGGATGCAAGTTTCAGATCAGGCCATGTCCCCCCCCCCCCCCCCCTCCAGTCGTTGGTGGGTCAAGTTAGGACCAAATTCTGTATCAAGCGCAGCACTACACTGGGGTTAAGGGGCGCTACAGCCCCATCACAAATCTGTCTCGCCCCGGTGAACCCCCCCTCACGAATGTCTGTTTTTATTTGTTAGAAAAGTAAATCGCACCCCAACATATGAGACAAGCTTCCCCTCAGCACCCGGAGAAAAAGAGTCCTGGTGCAGTCGCTGGTTTGGATCCAGCCTAACACTTTAGCAAAGTAACTAAATACCTTCAATTGTAGTTTAACTGAAGGAATCATTATATCTGATGCTTTGTACCAAAAACAGAGTGACGAATCACGTGACTTTGAGGTTCAAAGTTCGGTCATTACGTTTGGTGCAGTCATGAAGTTCAAATACAGTGAAAACATTTTATACATGTTTCTTTTTCATGCATATTATATGTCGTCATAATGTCACTTAAAGGATGTTGGTGGGAAAGGAATCCAGATGAAGGTCTCTGAGTGTTTGTGTTCCGCCTCGTTGTCACAGTCTGTACAGCTTTGTGTTCTTCTGGTTCTTGTTTCCCTTGTTGGGAGTTTTCAATGCACAAAATGTAAATGTTTTTGTATACTTGTTTTGTTAGATTTACATTTTCTACAAACATCAGTGTAAGATTGTTCTGTTTCATAAATAAATGTCTTGTACACAGTTTGGTTTATTATTTATAACGACCTAATGTCCTGTTATAAAAACTGTCGTTGTGGCGATTCAGGTGACTGTCGGGGCCGTCGACTAAATGTATAAATACTCTGACAAGAGTTATTAAGAACATAACTAAAGAATATTTAAAACCATTGAGTGATCAGGTCCAAGAACAAACACCATGATTTAATGACAGCAGACGTTATGTTCAGATGTGACTCTGGAGCCTATCGGGGCCCCATATTGGGGGGGGGGTCCTCAGACCAGAGTTCATAAAAATTATGTCTACCAGCTGATGATCACTTCTCCAATTTTTTCCTTTTTCTTGTTCGTTACTGCTGGCGGCTAATTCTTTTACATCTCACTGACTTTCCTCGACAAACTTCGGTTTTCACAGGAAATATGCACGCAATAAATAGCAGGGCAACGAAAGTGAGGGCTGTCAGATGGGGGCCCCTCAGGGAGGTTTTTCTACTGTCATTGCAAAATTTGCACATTTATGGCAGTGTTTTGGTTTAACTGTGTGAGCCCTCAGGGGGCCCCTACTGGTCTGGGGCTTCAAGCAGTTGCATGCTTTTGCCTGTTGACAAGCAGCGCCTCTGGTTGTGTTATATGAGTGTCTTTACCTCATACGTGTGGCTAAAATAGCAACATTCATTAGTTTTACTATTCTGTCAGTGAGTGCTGTCAGCTGGGACCCATTCAGGGAGGTTTCCAACTGTCATTGCAAAAAAAATGACATTTTTGTACCAGGCTGTGAAAACATTTCATGTTCATTTCTGCTGTCCAAATTGGCTTCTTTGAATGTGTGACTTCTGGTGCTCCTGCAGCCAGCCTCAAGCAGACACTCGACAAACTGCAGGATTTGGCTCTTTCGCATCGTTTGCGAGCCCCACCCTGATTGTTTTCACCTGGGTTTGATTACCCCGTCTGTTGAATCTCTGTTATCCTTCCCTTCTGTGTAACTTCTTGGTCAAAACTTTTCTTGCGTCTCTGACCTCCCCATGGGAATTTTTCTTTATATATATTTTCTCTTGGCTCTTTCTGTGTTTCTCCCCGTGTTTGACTTTGGTGTTCGTTTTAAGATATTGGACTTCAAACAGAAAGTATGTTTTTTTTGTCGTTAGTTAGTATAAATACTTTTTTCTGTACGTGAGGTTTTCTGCAGTTTCTTAAATTCTTTAAACGTGACAATAGCCTCTGTTCACGCGATGTGCACTCTAACATCTCAGCTAATACGGCCCCATCTTTTAATTGTCTTTTTTAGAGACAATCTTCATATATGCTGACAAATGTTTCACAGCTATGTGAAACTCTGACCACTACAAGTCTATTTGCAAAAACAATATAAATAGTAGAATATGATTTCAGAAGTCTGCAGCAGGCAAGGTCTTCGTCAAACTGTTCAGTTGGAGGTTTTGTCTGTAGTTTTTCCTATGACCATCTGTCTCTCTGGGATTGAAGGGGTTAAGTAAATGAAGTTGAGGCCAGGAAAAAAATGTGCTACTAGGGAAAATGGGGGAAGTCAAACCCCTGCTCTCGCCGCTCTGTGGTGGAGATATTTGGGTTGAGGCTCTTCGTCCACGTGGCACACACCAAAGAGCGCCTATACGGAGCTGGCGCTGCTGGCTGGTTCAAAGCCCGGAGCACGTTCCAGCCAGGGTGTTTCATGCAGTTTTGCCAGAGGATGTCAATGTGTGACACAGTAAACCAGTATTTTCTGCTGAGGCAAGTATTAAGGAACCAACAAGCATTTAAAAAGGATTAATGACTTCAAGGAAACTGGCTGCAAACAACCAAAAGAAAATACCGAATATTTCACTTAAAAAGTATCACAAGGGCAGAAGTTTGACTAAACTTCAAGCGTGAGATCGTCTTTCTTGAATGAGTTGAACCTCTGATAGTTTTGTGTCAATATGTGGATGTGGAGCTCAGCACCAGATCGTCAGTTTTAGCAGCACAGAGAGAGACACAAAGAAGAGGATATCGAAGCTTCTTATTCAAATACAGGTTTAAAAAGGAGAACTGCACTTTGGGCGATGTCGGCCCTCAGTCACAATGGTGCGAAATACCAGCCTGTCCAATGCTAGGATGGTGCAATTATACACAATATTCTCCTTACTGCATTTTCCACTCAGTACTACTGCATCTCTCTTTCCTCTTCGTCTCTTTTTCTACAAAAACGAGAATTGTCATGGTTTGATTTTGTGTTTCGTCTTGTTTTAGTTTTCATTCTTTCCCTTTCTCTGTTTATGTTTCCTCGTGTTGATTGTTTCCCTTGTGTGTTTTAATGTTTCCTAGTCTCGTGTTTACTTTAGTCTTTACTCTGTTTCCCTGTGTCCTTCCATGTTGCCTGTAAGTGTATTTCCTGTGTTGTGTTTTAAAGTTCCTAGTTTAAGTCTAATTTTTAGTGTTTCCTGTTGTCTTGTGTAATTTCTTGTTTCGGTTGTGTTTTCAGTGTCTGGTTTTACTTTGTACTTGTCCTCTGGTGTTCTGGTCTTATGTTCTGTGTTCTTTGTGTTTCCCGCCTTGTTGATTATCCTGATTAATCTCACCTGTGTCATTAGTCTCGCCTGTCTCTGATCAGCCCATGTCTATTTTGCTGTCTTTGTTACCCTCTGTGGCAGTTCATTGTTTTTAGTTTGTTGTCTCCATGTTTCAAAAGCATCTCCAACATTGATCCTAGTTTGAGCAGCTTTCTGCTGCTGGAGCTTATTAGAAACATGCAGAGGCTTTTTAGCTCGGGTACAATCACTTCTATCTGAAGCAGTTCCACTGCCCGCTTCCATCGCTGCAACACCTGTTCACCTGATAACTGCTCTCATATCTGGCAAACCCAGGGGCGTCCAAAACGGCTGTGTGTGTGTGTGTGTGTGTGTGTGTGTGTGTGTGTGTGGGGTGGGGGGGGGGGGGGGGGCTGAAAACTGCTTACATCTGAGGACTAGAATCTAAAGTTAGAAGTTTCCTTTATGTTATAGTAAGGTCACTTTATCAATAACTTCACCAGATATCTTACACATTTCTCCTTTTAAGAGAACTATAAAACTGTCTTCACTTCGTCGAGTGCAACCTCTCCCTTTTTAAAAACGTCTTCCTCCACTCCATCGCATCGACAGAAAATATATTTTTGCTCCAAGAGTTTGACCTTATTTGCTGCTTAAAACCGTTCTTTGGTTTTCCCACCGGTTCCTTTGATGAGTGAACCTCAGTTGCTACTCAACAAAGTAACCAAGGAGCCGCCAAGGTCAAGTGTGCTGGGAAAGAAGTGGGTCTGTCACTTGAAATAAAGTAAGTCATTCATTTCAGGGCATGAGTTCCTTTAGTCATTGGGAAAATATCCATTCTTCCTCTCTGTGCCAACCTAAGGGCACACACTCATTGCACCGAGAAAAGTGAAAAAGTGTTGGACTGTGAGCTGAAGTCCTGCAGCACCGGGGCTCCGAGCTGTCTGCAGGAAGTTGGCTGTTTGATATTACTAATTTTAGTTAGAGTTTCTTCACTTCAGATTCTTTAAAAGACAATCCAGACCAAAGCAAAGAACTACACGCAGGAGTTTTCAACAGGACAAGAAAAAGATTTCCCATGCAGAGGTAATTATATGTTTCGACATTCACTCAAGTTCAGTGAAAGCAGCACTTAGCTCAAGGGACGTGTGTTCAAGAAAAGGAAATGGAAACGCAGTTTTCACCGAAAGTGTGCAAGTACGAGCCCCAAAAAAATCTGAGGTGTCAGAACGAGGCTTGTTTCCACTTAGGCCTTGATGGCACCGGTGTAAAACTGGGAACAGCTGCATCAGGTCTCATTAAATCAGTTTGAGCAGTCCTGACCCTGCATTAACCTTCCACACGAAACAAAGCCAGACAGTGCCTCCTAAAGCTGCAGGCCTCCGAAACTCTGATTGATCTGACTCATTAAATAAAGTCGCATCAATTAATGAGAGCCTTTAAATGTTTTGGGCAGCTTCAATGTAGAAATGTGTTTCTCAAATGTTCGGAATAAGACACCAAAGAGAGATGTGTCAACGTAAAGAATAATGATGCATTCCTATAAGTTTATTTATTTAGGCTCTTTCTCAAGCTCTCATCCTGAAAATGTCTTGAACCGTTTATTTCCGTTCATTTTCCCGAGTTCCTCAGCGTTGAGTTTCTCTCAGGAGACAAGATGGTAGATGACAGATGGTAGAAGAAGAAGTGTGAATCTGTTTACATTCACACATGCAGGCCATGCCTGAAAAGTCGTGAGAAAAGTCAAGATACTTCAAGAGTTTTGTGCATGTGTGAAAACACTTTAAGGAGAGCAACGTTCAGTGACTGTCATTCTCTGTGTTAATGTGCTCATGTTAAGAAAGGGTTTAACCTTGGGGGCGCAGATGGCCGAGCAGTTACGTTGCAGCCCATGCACAGAGGCTATAATCCTCGAAAGCCTGCAGCAGGGGCTCAAGTCCGACCTTGTGTCAATCCCTGCTCCCTCTCTCTCATCTTCAGGTATCAATGAGGGGACATGATGGTATTAAAATCCGAATTCCGATGCAGTACAGAAAGACAGTTGCAGATATAATCATGTGTAAGGTTCAAGTAAAGGTTAACAAACTGACATCATGCAGTAAAAACAAAGCTCACTCAGTGAAGTTTGCTGAATGCACAGTTAAACACCGGGAGTGAGAGTGGAAAGGTAGAAGAGGTTGTGACAGACTCATGAGTTCCAGCTGGAGAGCAGACCTGGACTCTGCTGCGCTCGGTGATGTCGCTGCAGTGTGTTCAGTCCACAGGAGGCATGTGGAGGCGTGTCGAGGCTTTTGGAGCGCATAAACACCGTTAAACAGTCCAGACATGTCGTTACACTTCACCTGCAGCTGGAATAACAGTCACAGCACAATCGGCCTGTTGCTTAATTGTCACAAATTTGCACCTGTCACCTGTCTGAAGATGATAAATGAACAGGAGGGAGGAAAATTCAATTAAATACAAGTAGAGTTATGAGTATTTTAAGTTGTTCAAAGCCATTAAATGTTTTATTCGTGGCTGCATGGTGCAGCGGTTAGCGCCGTTGTCTCACAGTTAGAAAGATTTCAGGTTCAAATCTCCGTCTCACAGGATCCTCTGAAGATTATGCATGTTCTCTCCAGGTGCTCCGGCTTGTTATGTTAATTTATGACTTTACATTGCCCACTGGTGTGAGTCTCTAATTTGTATGTCAGCCCTGTGACTGACAGGACACCAGTCCATGGTGTACCTCGCCTCACAGCTGGGACTGGCTCCAGCTCCCCGCAACTCCGAACAGGAAAAGTTTGTTGCGCAACAAAAGACGGAGTCATTCACCATCAGGCCACATTTTAAATGAGGCACAAAGATGTTCAGTTCAAACAATTGAGTTTTTTAAAATCATGAAAAATGAAGCAGGAATCTCAACTCTGGGATGCTGTGGGTGTGTCTGTGGCATTAGGAGCATTAGGAGACAGATTTCCAGAGCTTTAAAGGTTCTAATGATGGCGTGTGTGAACTATATGCGAGGCCTGAATGTTCGACACGACAGGAAAAATGAAGGCAGTGCCACATCGCCTCTTTATTAGCAGAACACAATGCTACAAGCCGCCCCTCCCTCTTTTCACCATGCAGTGGAAACATGTGATCACACCATATCGCTTTACATCTCTGATGGCTTTTTCAGCCATGTTGCCCTCTGCTGTAATGGAACATACACATACACATGGCAGGCTGTTTGAAGATACCAGGCGTTCACTCCTCCCTTGTCGTTCTTTTTTTTGGGGGGGGGGGGGGGGGGGGGGGGGGGGGGGTCACTTTCCCAGGACTGCTGGAAAATCTGTCAGCGTTTTCCACTCTTTGTGCCAAAGAAGTTTTCTTTAATTACACATATATAAAAGCGCACACATTTCATCATTCTTTAAACACCGACTTATCAGGATTGGTTTTAAGTTTTTTTAAATGGCATTAATGCTAATCAGAAATATAATCACTGCTCTTTGAACGGCTCATTTCACCTGGAAAAATGTTGGGTCACTCCACAAAGTCTAAGAGTAATATCCACCTTGTCTGATAGAACTGAAATATAATCAAGTTTACGAGTTTAACGTACGAAGCAGTTTGGACTTTTGCAAGTGTTTGCATACAACTGCATATTGCATGGCGGCCATGTATACAATATCAGTGTGCAAAATATTGCAAAACTGTGTTGTAACGATTTTTCCCACCCTTCTGAAATGTTCCATCACCATCTGCTGCAAATATATCGTTCTGCGCAGAGACAATGAAAATGAAACAATAAAAATCTCATGCTGTTTCCATTACATAACTCTGACATCAACTGTTGCTCTCCCGCATGTGCTGTGACCATCATCGTCCCGTTCTGCACATGTGGCCTCGTGTCCAATCACATTCGAATCCTCATTCTGACATCTGTCAGCGGAGACGGGCGGAAAAGTTGAAGACGAGGACGTGTAATTGCATAACCATGCAGTGTTTGAATCTTCCTCAACTGGGTGATGGCGTTACAACAAATAAACTTCACTCAGGTCATCGCTTTTTGGCTTTTCAATCAGGCGTCATGCTTGAGGCCCCTGAAGTGCAGCAGAGCAGGTGTCTCTAGAAAACCTCCCTGAGTTTCCCTGACAGTCGGATGTGTCGATGGGGGCCCACCTTGTCTGACGGACGAGGCTGCAGAGTCGAGTCCTGAGAGAAACAGACACTGCATACATCGGGATCTCATTACTGGCTTTCTGCATATAAACACTCCGTCATTAAAGAAGTTTAGGCCCAGGGCTATGTTGTCACTTTTTTTTCTAAGAGCCTCGTGCATGCATTCAGAAGAATCTGAGCACATTATCTACTTTCATGACACTCCAACAAGCAAGTCATCCAAAACACTGTAATCACATTTAGCGCCTTATTTACAAAAAGCCTGCAGAAATATCTAAATGAATGCAGCTTTTTTTCCAAGGCAGAGTTCTCCTGGATTTATTCAAACCATTCGCACAAATGTCGTCAGTTAAAGTTTCACCATCAGAAAAGCTGATGACTGTGCTGTCTCGTCGAATCTTTTCGCAGCTGCGCGGCCATTCTCCTTATCTTTTCAAAAACAGCTTTCGCTCAGAAGCCACGAAGGTCCCGCATCAATAAAAGTTTGAGCATCATCAGCAATATGCACGTAGACTTTCTCACAGCAGGCTCCAAAAGCTCAGAGATAACAAACGTCCTTTTACCTTAAAGAGCTATTCAGAAGGGTGGAATTAGTGTTAATGTGTTTGGGGTAAAAAGGAGTGAGAGTCGGTCACAGGCTATTAATGCCAAATGGCTCATAAATCACACTTGTGCAGTGATTTCACTTAATCCTCTCTGCATTCTTTGTACAGCATGCTCATCCAAATCACCCCTGTGTTGCTGAGCCAAAAGTTAAAGTTCCCCCTGGATAAAAGAAATTGGCTTCGGACTTGAAGAATGTCAGCTGCGGACAAAGTTTTTAATAAGAGCATCTAATCAATATCTACAAATACACATATAAATAAAGCTATTAAAGAATTGTTTTGTGTTCCTAAGAGGGTGAGAGAGAGAGAGGGATTTCCAAGATTAGAGCAGAGTTGGCAAACTTTCCCGAATGTCAAGGAAGCATGTAGTCCAGCTTCATTACATCTGGCCTTGAGTTTGATCTCGCAAGGAAGCTTTTTCAAATTATTTTTTATGGCTTCTCTGCATGATTTAACAGCGGACAATAAATACAAATAGCAGGATGTTACGCAACCAACGTCAAGAGCTGCACTCAAAGTCACGACATTATTCTTATATGGTGTCCAATTGCTTGCTTATCGAAGGCATGGCCACAGAAAGGCAACTTTTACAGTAACTCGTGTAATGAAATCTGACATCTCTTGGAAAGTGAGTAATTTCTCGGGGTGAGATGCCGCCACATAACATCTATAAATTCAGTAACCTCGTATCAACTGCACTTTTCCACCAAAGAGTCCGTGAAATGTGAATGAGACTCGCTGGATAAATGTGCTGACGGTTGCTCTTCTCAGTTTGACGGCAGTTTACACACATGTAGCGGGTTTGGCTAAAGTGTTTCATCTGATGCAACTCTTAGAGTGAAACTATAAGACCACAAAACTCTTCATTATTCTGATTTCTGGATATGAAGAACGTATACTTTATTGATCCCGCAGGGTAAATTCAATTTTACACTCATTTAAGATACGTTGTATATGCACACGTGCACAAACAGGAAGTGAACCGTCAACCCTCCGCTTCCCAACGTAAGTTGTAAGTGCTATTTTTACATCGACAGATGTAGATCTACAGATTTTGCAATAAAGTCTCCATGAAAACAACAATTTGAGAAAACACTTCCAGCTGTGCCTGCTTATATATTTGCTACGCTTCGTGTTTGACCTTCACTGTGAAAAGTAATGTATGCACTGTAACACTAGAAGGTCGTTTCCCATCCATGGGCTGCAGATGGAGAGCGTTTTCGTATAGCTCAACTCTCCTCTGAATCAAACGTCTTCCTGTGAGCAGGATTTTGACACCACAGCACTATTATTATTATTGTTTGGAAACCAACGATGGTCAAATATGAATCATCCAAGAATGTGAATGTAGAAACTTGAAACCTTGAATACACATGCTGAGATGGGACTTTTCAGTGAAGTAGGACAGATGAGGGAAAGGTCTTTTATTAAATGCATTTTATGCCTTTATTTAGAGACGGGACAGTGGATAGAGTTGGAAATCAGAGAGAGAGAGAGAGAGAGAGAGAGAGAGAGAGAGAGGAGCTGCAGGTCGGATTCAAACACAGGCCCTTCGCTTGGAGGATCATAACCATGAACCTTGGTGCATTGGGTGCACACACTGCCCACTGCGCCACAGCCGTGTTCTTCGTCTACAATAAGTCAATGACTAAAAGTGCGAGTTAGAGGTCACCAGTAACAGAGTAGTTAGTTCACCCAAAATGCAGACAGAGGTTGCATTCCTCAAAGTTGGCGCTTCCAGTTCGAATTCAACATGTTGCTCCTTTCCATATTCACCCGCTCCCAAACTTCTAATTCTATCCAGTGTCCTAGTTAGTTGCATCCTGTCACAGTTCAGAATCAAACAAGGAAGAGAACCAGACTCAAAGTAGAAGATCTATCTTTGAATCGGCCCCAAATAAAGTTTTTTGAATTGAATTGATTTTAAGAAAAGGGAAAAGCAAACGATCACAGGCTTCAAAAACTCTCATAATAACATTAAAATGACGTTAACAGAAAAGCACATTTCAACGATCTTTAGCTTATTTGTCAACGTTAAATGGGCTTTTAAAATGAGTTTAAACTTTTGGTGATTCTTCGTCCATACAACAGATGACCTTGTAAAAGCTGCCATGTTCGCTCACTTCTGGATCTACAAAGTGACATGAACATACTACACTTACTGGACATTTCTCCCCCCGGGCCCCCTCACCTTCTTCATCGATGGTATTTGAACATAAAAGGATTCCTGAGCTACTTTACTGTATGTTGGGACCTCTTCAGGCAGGCATGCCCTCTTTTCAAGGTTATTTTAGTCGTAAAGAACACGAGGAATGAAGCATTATGAGGGCTGTAAAAAGAGAGCTATAGGAAACACTTCAGCAGCCCCCAAGGTGGAACAGTCATGGGACCCCATTGACCTCCTTTTAGGGGTTTCTGGTTTGCAAAGAAAAATAATCAAATCCTGCTTGGTTTGGAGGGTCTATAAAGATAACACATGATGATATTCACAGACAAAACAGGAAAGAAAAAAAGTTGGAGCTCACTAAAAAGTCAGGTCAGGGTCGTTATGGGAAAGAGAAACTTATTCTAAGAAAGTGTTTTTTCAACGAGGTGAGTTGTGTCCGGTGCCTCTTTGCTTCCCTCTAGTGGTGGCAAAAAGAGAAAAGTCTATCAGTGTAATGTTATATATATTTGTACAAAGAGAGCACAGTTCACCAAAGTAACATTCATTGTGTGTTTAAGCATACCTGGCTAATAAAGCGGATCTGGATGCTATTTAATCCTAAGTATTACAAACATTTTACAGCATTTCTTTTTTCTCTCTCTCTCTTCTGTAAATCTACAGACACAACAAATGACATGCATGTCGGCATCCTCCTGGTAATAGAAGATCAGGTCAACATGGCATGAAGGACATATAGTAGATGGTAGATATGCTCATGGGTCTGCTGTATGCAATTAACGCTGACTACCAAAAGGAAGTGCAGTGTACATTTAAAATCATACAGAAGAAATCTAATGAATATTGGTGGTGACCACTGCCCCCTAGAGCCTGCTCTGGTAACCTGCAGGCTCATGCATCGTTACTCCTTTATATACAAGGCCATTGTTGGTCTGCTTTAACACTGTGTGTTTTTGTCACGCAGGTAGCTGACAGTATTCTTTGCTTTCTCAGGACCTCTTTCTGCTCTCTGTCCAAAAATGCTTGAACACAATTGGGGATAAATTGGTTATTCTCAACACCTTCAGTCTGGTATCTGTTGCAGAATGGAAAAAAACCCAAAAAACTCTAGGAGCCATGGTTCAAATTTAAAATGAAAGACTTGGAAGCAGACTCTAAGCTGATGTTTTTAACTGGAAATACTTGAACTACTCACTCCCAGATTGGACTCATAGAGGGTTCTCTCCTCATGCACTTTTTAGTGTTGTGTATTCTAGATTGTACTTAGTCTGTCTTTGTGTCTCTGTCTGTAACTTTGTGTTTTTGCTGCTGACTGTCTCGGCCAGGTATCCCTCTGAAAGTAGGTTTTTAATCTCAGTGGGACCAACCATGGTTAAACAATGGTAACATGAACAACAAACAGCTGCGAAGATGAAAGTGCTTTATGATTTATTTGCGTTTTTTTCCTATTTTGCCGTTTTGGTGAAGGCCAATTACTTGCAGATACTGAGATATAATCTGCAGGTACAACTTATCACCAGCAGAGTGTGCTGTCACACAAGACCCAGAACCGCCTTCCAGATGTTTGAAAACTTAACAGCAACAATTTAAATAGAATAAGGAAGGAGAACAATATGAAGCCGGTATGTCTCCTCAAAGAAAGTGAAAATAAATCAACTAATTAATTAGGCTTTTTTTTTTTTTGTCAGATTGCGTTACTGCGCATGTTTCCAACCTCTGGTTTGACATCCTCGCGCGTTTCCTGTGACCAAAACAAGGTAACGCAGAGAGAAGGGAAATGTTACAGAGGTCTCACTCTGCCTCTTTTTCTGGTGAAAGGCAATATTGTACGATGTGAGCGTTGTAGACAAAAACCTTATCAATATTTTGTTGCTTTATTGTTGAAATGTAAAATGCATCAAGGAGTCATATCAGTCGACGTGGAAACAGAGCAGTTATATTGGCGTCAAAGTTTTCTCCCTACATTGTATCTTGAGCTACCACTTTGGTAATAGACGATCTTTGCAGGCAGCCTGGCTACAAAGTTTCTAGAAGAAGGCACAGCTGACTCCATCCTCGGGTCGAGGCGCCGCTTTCAGATGGGTGCGGTCCTTTAAGGAAAGGGGAGTTTTCCCTCCTAAAGTGAGTCAAGGAGTGAATCTTGACTTTGAGTGATTCATTCATGACTAATATATGAGGACGAAGAGCTCCAAGTAGCATGTTTGAAGCGCCCTGTTTTTGAGTTTTTAATTTGCAGTCTTTGAAGAGTTGAGACAGGAGATCTCTGTTGGACTCATCAAGGTAAGTGTCACGTGATTGAGGTCTGTGTTTTTATAGGTCAGGTCCTAACCCTGAAGCTTAATTGAACTCTGCCACTGTCATAATTGATTGCTGTTGAAAAGTCTGAAGAATATCAGGCTTTTCTTTTTTTCTCATGAGAAATAGTTTGACAATAACTCATTGACAGTCCCTCACTGTTGTTTTTAATGAGCTTTTGAAACATACGGTAAATTATTTTTACCTTTATTCCCTATTCCCTTTAAACTCAATTAAAATAATAGGCTACTTGCATGCTGATCATTTATTCTGCTGCAGTGCCACTTCATATTTCCACCTTAACGTAAATGCTGCTCTCAGGTTTTGTTGAGACTTGTTACCTACTCTGCAGGTTTTGCAGGTCTTTGTTTCAAGCTTGACTGACAGAGGCTCTGACAAAACTACGGCATAGGTACATTTGAGGCTATAAACAGTTTTAGTGAGTGTTCCTAATCCTGGAAAAGTCAGGAGCAAACTTTTTATGATTGTCTGTTTATGCAGCGTGTCAGCTGAAAGGCTCCATTCAGCAGAGGGAGGCCAGTCAAAGAAAGCCTTTATGTCCAGATGGGCTGATGAGTTGATGTCACGGAGGAGGGCAACATGAGCTGATCTCTCTCTGCGTGACGAAATGTGTCTCCACGCAGTGTGTGATGGGAGGCGGTGTTTGTGTTTTCATGTTTTCTCTTGTGCAACCTTTCCAGAACAATGGCGCTCCTGCAGCTGCTGAAATCACAGTTCTTGTGTAAAATGATCATGTGCTACGTGTTCCTGGTCAGTGGACTCATCATCAACCTGCTGCAGGTCTGCGTTTCACCTCTGTGGCTGGTCAACAAGCAGCTGGCCCGAAGGGTCAATGTCAGGCTGGGATACTGTGTCAGCAGCCGTAAGTACTCTTCTTACTTTCCGACACATGCAGAGAAAGAAAGAGAAGACATTTTTCTGTTGATTATCTATTTGAGTGCAAGTCACAAATAATGCAAGCAAACTCTGAAATGCACCAATACATTGGCAATGCTTTGGTACTGAAATGTGTGCAACGTAGACAGTGTGCAGGAGTTTGCTTGAAATTTTGGATGGATTTATTCCTCATCTATGCACAGTTCTATAGAAATAGATTGTCTTTTTATGCAAAGCTTTTACATTGATTAAAAACAGATGATAAGAAATGCAGCAGAGATCTCCAATATTTCAGTTTGATGCACATTAAGAGGCAGAGCTACTATGTGTTCCTTAGACAAAAAGTCATAAGTAAAAGTAATTATTTCCAGCATTATTTGACCAAAACGATTGACTCCTCTTCATCATTCTGCCTGGATAATCCTTAGAGTTGGTTACTATGCTGGAGTGGTGGTCTGGGACCGAGTGCACGCTCTACACAGACCCGAAGAGCTACACACTGTATGGGAAGGAGAATGCAATCGTTATTCTTAACCACAACTTTGAGATAGACTTCCTGTGTGGTTGGACCTTTTGTGAGCGATTCGGTGTGCTTGGGGTAAGAGAAAGTGTCCCACATCTCATATTTCCCCTTTTGACTCTGAAGCTGTATTTTTGGATTTTCTGGAAATGTTTTTTTTTTTTTACAGAGCTCAAAAGTTTTAGCCAAGAAAGAGTTGAGTTATTTACCCGTTATTGGTTGGATGTGGTACTTCCTGGAGATAGTTTTCATCAAGAGGAAGTGGGAAGAGGACCGGAGGACGGTGGTTCAGAGTCTGCAGAATTTGCGGGACTACCCTGAAAAATATTGGGTAAATTTCACAATATGGACGTGATTATTGAGAGAGTGGCCTAAAGTAATCTACCTTTATTTTTTTTTGGGGGGGGGGATAGTTCTTGCTGTACTGTGAAGGAACACGCTTCACACAAAAGAAGCACCAGATCAGCATGAAGGTGGCTGAGAGCAAAGGCTTACCCATACTGAAGCATCATCTTCTGCCCAGGACCAAAGGATTCTGGGTAACTGTGCAAAACCTCAGAGGGACCGGTGAGTGAGCAAGTGTCTAAATATGGCCATCGGCAGATATCAGCAGATACTGCAGGCTGAATGTGTTTGAGAGAAGCATTTGCAAAACAAACGAGTTGGGAACTTGTTTAACTGTCCCCGTTTCCTCGTGCAGTCGCAGCAGTTTATGATTGCACGCTGAACTTCAGAGAAAAAGAGGCTCCAACCCTGCTTGATATCCTTAACGGGAAGAAATTCCACGCGGACGCATACGTCAGGTACAGCGTTTTTGCAGCACAGATGACAAAAGGTTTTTTTTTGAAGACTCTTTTTCCGACAGGTCTGACTTTACCTTTCACCTGCAGGAGAATCCCCCTCGAGTCGATCCCAGAGGACGAGGCCGAGTGTGCTGCTTGGCTCCACAAACTCTACCAGGAGAAGGTTAGAGCGAGTTGATGGTGGCTGGTTCATGGCTTCACCAGCACATACTGTACGAGGGTGTATTTTTTGATCACTCATTCTTTTTGATTTTGTGGTGGATAGAGGTTAATGAGGATGAGCATGGCCCGCCTCAGCTCCAGCTCTTCGCCTGGCGTTAGGTTGAGCTACCGTTTGTTCTTCTGTGATGGCAGTTGTGCTGATTGTTTGCACTGATGTGTTAACAGGATACCTTTCAGGAGCACTACATCCAGACGGGGCGTTACCCCGGCCCCATAGTGACCCCCCCACGCCGCCCCTGGGACCTGATCAACTGGCTCTTCTGGGCCTGCCTGCTCCTCTACCCTCTTGGCCTGCTGTTTGCTCAGCTCCTCAGCTCTGGATTAATGCTGACCATTTTAGTGTCTGTGGCTGTCTGCTCTGCAGGTTGGTCCCACGCATTCGTACCAAGTCATCCTGAAACACGTTCAACTGTTTTTCCTTCAATTTCTTCCTTTCTGTTCCATAAAGCAGCAGATTTGTCAACTCAAATGTAAGTCTCTTTTCTTAGAAAGTACGATTGATTAGTGTCAGGAGCATGCCCATAACATCCTTCAGGCATGTTCTCACTAAGCAGAGAGGACCGTTCATCCAGAGGAAAGTTTCATCAGCTGTTTTCACACATGCACTGCTGAAAGCCTACCGCTCAAATGTTCCTAAATGACTTATTCACAGATGTCCCGAACAGCGTGAAGTCGGACGGGAAGGGGTGTTTCAGAAGTGACGTAAAAAAGACATTGGGGAAATCCAACCTGGCAGATGAAGCTGCAGAGTCCGACACTATAATGAAAGATATATTCCTTTACAATAGCGTTGCATGTAATTTAACAAATTCCCAGAACACGAGGAAAAGAACCAACTGGCTTGTGGTAAATAAACTCACCCCGACTTCATGGGGAAATCTCACTTTGGGTAAGGGTTAAGGTTCGAAATTTTTTTTTAGCTGTTTTCTCATCTTAAAAAAATGTCAGGGGAAACTTTCAGGAGTTTTGTGCATGTGTGAAAACACCAATGGAGACGTTCTCTTACAACACAAACGGCAAGTTTCCACAGTCAGTGAACGCCTGTGTTAGAGGTTAACAAACTCTCTCGGGAATAAGACAGACTATCTTAACTAAATATTTTATTAAGTTCCAGTAAACAAAATGTGGGATTTTTTAAGGGGAAGCTCCTTATTTAAAAAGGAAATAACGATAGTAGATGACTACATTCTTAACAGGGAACACATTTTTGCTCCCGGCTCTGTTGATACTCTAAATGACCCTCTTTTTTTCCCTCTTTTTTTTTTGAATCCTTCCTTCACAGCTTCTCTCGGAGGCCGCTGGATGATTGGCCAGACTGAGATCAACAGAGGCTCCAGCTATGGGATCAAGGAAGTTCCTCTGAACAACAACTAGAGGCTTCTGCAGCACGGCACAGCTCCACCCCTCAGAGGTGTTGGCAGCTGAATGTGTAAACAGCAGTCTGTCTGGTTCAACATGTGCGAACCTGTTCCAGGGCTCAGGGCATCTGAACACTCTGCTGCAGGGGGGGCTCAAGACTTCAGATCAGGACTCTGCACCGTGGTCGGCACATTACTTTGAGAAACATAATGAAATGACTGTCAAGATTGAATCTGGCTTTACGACTTTCTCCGAACTGAATACGATCAAGACAAGCGTTTTCACTTGTAAATCAACATTTCAACCAAGTGACAAATGGACTACCTCTCTGATTTTAATGCAAAGATTACCAGTTCATGTTTATTTATTTTTTTAATGACGGAATAAGTAAACCTTTTTTTTTTTCAACAGTAATTCTCCTTAGTACATCTGTTACTGTTTATTATAAAGATAATCTGCAGTTTAGATAAGGAAATTAAATTGTTTATGACATTTCCATGAATACATAGAAAAGGGAAAACAGACTTCATATTGATGGTTTAATAAGCGTGCTAAAACCAATTGGTCATTTCTACGTCACATACATGCCTCTTTGGAAACATAAAGCCTTATTTATATTTTAAGACAATGATCTGTGTTAAAGTCAATGAGCAAGAGCCCACTGATTTCAAGCTATAGGGTCAACCACGTCATCTGCATATGTTTTCAGGTTAATAATTTATAAAGACACTAAACATCAACAGACTTAAAGTTTGAACTTTGTGGAATTCCAATTCTGCAATTTTGACCCTTCTGCAGCCTGAGTGCTGTGAATTGCTGCCACACCTTTGGACAACAAAAGACTTAATCTCTGAGCAATGTAAAACACACCTATGAGATTAAGTTATCTCAACTGTGGAATGCAAAGTAAATTAAAGCTTGATGTTGGGCAACATTTACAGAACTGAAGTCCCTAAACGGCTGCTGAAATGTTTTTTTTTGTCACCTGTTCAGCGGCCTCGTCGTCGTCATCCTGCTGTAGTTCTGTACTCTGACTTTGAGGCTGCACTGCAGGTTTTAACATTTGACAAGAACAATGCATTAATAGTCTTGCAAACATTAAAAAAATCTTTATTTACCACTCGTGTACTGTCTGCTCATGAATATAGAAAAGTAAGGATGAATGGAAAAAAAGAGGGTGGTGGCTTGTCAAATTAACAAAAGAAGAGAAGCAATCATTTGTTTTTTGCAACAGAAAAAAAATAGTAAAGACGAGTGTATTTGCCTCCCACTGCCAAGTTCAAGGGCTCATATTATACTTATTTTTAACAAGTTAAAATAAGTCTCAGAGCTCCTTAAAACTTGCATCTTAAAAACCCAACTCCTGTATTTGATCAAGGCAACCTTTATTTATATAGCATCATGACAGAGAAAAGAAAATATGTTTAACTATAAATAACTCAAATAAAATTAATTTCAGGAAGAATATAAAAAGAATTAAAAGTTACAGTGCAGAGTGAAAGATTAAAAAAAATGTGAATAATAAATGTCTCTCTTTTTAGATCGGTGTTTGTCATCCTGAATCTGGAGAGTAGTTTTAAGTCACCTGCGTTCGGCTTTTTGACACTCTTTTTCTGTTTCTTACCAGTGTTGAATGTCTCCATTTCTTCCAGAGATAACCTTCACCTTACTGGGAACAATGGAATCAATAACATTTGTGATTTTAGAATTGAATTTATCTACCAACTCACCGGTTGAGCCTCAGGAACCGACTGACGTGCAGGGGCCCGGATTATCCTGGAGAGAGTCATGACTGTAGATATTCTCGCAGCCTGGACCCAAAACACATCAGTCTGACCTTGTGATGTTCTGCTTGATAAGGATGTGATTTCATCCTTATCAAGCTGAGGAGACAAAACATGATTCACCCGCAGAGGGACGGGGTCGGCAGGGCGCCGTGACTTCGACTCCTGTGTGAGAAAGGAGGGAGCGACGTCGGGTCGCTCAGCATTGATCAGCACCTTCATCTGCTCAGTGAACTCCAGGCGGGGGGAGATGATGATCTGATTGGGGTTCAGGGATCATTTCCTCAACAGTAATACATTAACTGTAATATAAAAGCGTGTGTTGTGAAGGAAATAAGACACCTGATTTAAAAAAACAATTGATTTATTAATATGGTTTGTACATAGCAAACACTGTAAGAGCAGCAGAGGACCAGAAGTTGTGTGTCAGTGTGTGTGTGTGTGTGGATGTTGTTTATGTTCAGCAGCAGGGAGGGAGAGCCCGTTCCTCCTCTCAGTCACATGAACCGCTCGTCGCCAGTAGACTTGAACATTTACTCCTCAGCAAAGGCAAAGAAAAACACATTTAAAAAGAATCCTTCCTCGTGCCCACATAGCCTTAAAAGCGACCAGAGATAAATTAATTTGAATATTTGTATTGTTCATTTTTATAACCAGCGTCTCTTTCAATTAATTGAGGCATGCCACACACTCTTCAGCCTTTAAAGAGCGAAGATCCCGCCCTCCTCTACTCAACTTCCACTTCGGGTAAACAGTTTAAAAGTGCCATAGATTTTGTCCCCTCCCACCCGCTGACCCCCTCCCATTTGTTAAAAAAAAAAAAAAAAAAAAAGGGTTCCTCAATGCCTTTTCAGAGGTCTCTTCACTAGTGAGAACAACAAATGTGGCAATATTTACTTTACAATATTGTTTATACAAGAATTAAAGTCACTCCTATTCTTACAGTATGTACAGTCCCGCCCCTCCCCAGTTCATGGGTACATAAAGAACCACCCTATAATCCATAGGTCCACTTGTCCTCTGAAATGATTTTTGTTTTAGTTCCTCAGTTTAACTCCATGTGCCTTCAGCCGTGACTTCCTCTTCCCAGCGTCCACAGTTCTGTTTCCTCTTTGACGACGGCGTGTGCAGTAGTGCTTTCATTTGTAAACTCGGCAGCCGCAGGAGGGTCCGATCACTCCTCATCCGTACACACCTGAAACGGGAGAGAGAGAGGCTTTAAAGCTCGTTTGGTTTATCTTTCTGATTATTAAAATACGTTACTCCACCTAGCGTTTAAAACTGAGGCCTTTCAGGTCGGGGACGATCAGTGATATCTGAGCGAGGAGTCTTTTTTTATGAAAATGTCTCACCTTAACAAACGGGTGGTCTAGCAGCATGCTAGCTGTCCAGCGGCGTTTCGGTTCGCTCTCCAAACAGTGACCCAGGTAGTCCTTCCCCTCCGTGCTCAGCTTCTCTGGGATGGGGGGTTTATGGCCCATGCCCACTTTGTACATGATCTGGAAGTTGTGCTCGTACTCGTGCCAGGGTCTCTGCACGTTGAGATGAAGAAAAGGAAAAAAAAAAGAAAACATGATTCCTGTATTTTTTATCTATGACCACAGAAATGTAAAGACAAAAAAAACCCCCTCTCCTAAACAATTCAGACAAACGAAAAAAAACAAAAACTATTCCATCAAGTGCTGCTAAATGTCTACCAGCCCGACCCATGAAAGCATGGAGTACGCTTCACAATAACAATTTAAAGTGCACTTAAAAAAGTCAAAGTTTTAATGTTCTACGGCTTGAAAAACGTCATGTGTTGAGTGTTATCCTTCTCTCCTCACCTTTCCGGTCACCATCTCGATGAGAACGCAGCCTAAACTCCAGATGTCTGCTGCTCGTCCGTGACCTTCGCCCTTTGCTCTGGTGATCACTTCTGGAGCCATGTATGCTGATTGAGAAGGAAATAATGCACAGTTAAAATACAAACACTTCAAGAATTAATCTCAGTATGAACGAGCATCTTCGGTGGAATATGAAGAGACAGTGACCTCTAGTGGCCGCACACAACCAGGACAAGAGAGCACTTTGTTACCTGCCGTCCCCAGTGTGCTGTTCACTTCTCCTGGCATGGTGTGAGTGTTGTTCCTTAACTTGACCGAGCAGCCGAAGTCACCCAGCTTGATCAGGCCGGACGACGTCAAAAAGATGTTGGCTCCTGATTTTAAAAAACATCATCATCATCATCGTCATCATGATAGTCGTAGGTTAAGGGAGGATCTACTTCTGCACCTCTCTAAAGCAAAAAGAGTTTGAGACACTGACCCTTGATGTCACGGTGCACGATGCCGTGTTCATGCAGCACATTGATGGCGGTCGTGATCTGTTTGCTGTACAGCCTGATGACGTGTTCCTGCAGCCCGAGTCTGGACACCTCCTCCAGAGTTCCCTCGTCACAGTACTCCATGAAGATGTACATCTCCTCCTACAGGTGAACGAATGACAACACTGCATCAAACTGATTCAGAAACGTAGCAAGTCTTCACCGCCGCTGCCGCCTTTTCAATCTGTTCACACTCGTGCAGGTTCAGTCTGCATTAACATGGGTCTCTTACCCGATGCAGCTCAACTCCAAAGTACCGCACCAGGTTCGGGTGTTTAATGCCTTCAAATATTTTCAGCTCGTCCGCGGTCTCTTTGATTGTTTTGTGATCATTGGGCTGGAATCGAATCTACATGAAAAAAACAAAACAAAATAAATCACACGTTTACACTACGTACATGTGAAATCACTGTAAACTGTAGTTGTGACTGCTCACCTCCTTCATGGCCATGAGTTCTCCAGTGTCGACATTGATGCAGGTGTACACCTTCCCGTACTGGCCCTCACCTGTAGATGACACACACACACACACACGTTACATCAGCGGCTGCTTTAAGAGACCTGCATCAGAGCACAAAGCGGGCTGAAGGGAGCCGTACCTATTTTGTTGCCTCTCTGCCACTTGAAGGTGACCTTCCTGAGTCCCACGTGCATGACGTTGTCGTACGACTTTGGCGTGTGGCAGACTTGGCCGATGATGTTGCGCTGCTTCATCACAGCGTACCTCTTGTCCTCAAACTTGCGGATGGAGCGGCGGACGGCCTCCATGGGGCTTTGTCGCGCTGCCGTGTCTGAGAGACAGAGATGTTTCACAAGTTCAGTTATGAACACGAGCTGCGTTCAGTGGAGACCTTCATCACGTTTGATTCTTCTGGTTTGGATTTCTGTAACTCTTCGTGTTTAGGCGGTTAACCTGTCATCTCTCTGACGCTTACGGCTGACTGGAAGAGTTCACCTGATCACATCACACAGTTAATAACAAACCAGCTGATGCTTCTCCATCCAGGTTCAAAGTCTTTATCTCTGAATCTGTGAACCTGTGATCATCAGAGCCACACAGACCCTGGAAAACTTTAAGAGTTTGACCCTCCTCTGAATGCTTCTTGTTAAAACATTAAGCAAGAGGAGGATATCTAAATAAAATAATGGTCATCTTAATTTCACACTGGCATTATTTAATTTAATGTATTTTAATCCTGTACCCTTTGACTGGCTGATGAAGGTGCGGAGCTCCCAGCTTCGGCGGGCGGCGCTGTTCGGGTCACTCTTCGGATAGGAGGGTTCTAAAGAGAGAAATCACAAGAGTCATTCATCAACCCAGCAGACAGATATTGCACAATGTGGATTAAAGTAAGCAGGTGGTTCAATGCGCCCACCTTCTCTGTCCTCAGTGGGGCTGGAGTGGCGGCTCAGAGATTTAAAATTCAACTCTGCTGCAACCGTGGACAGCCGGTCGTTTTCATGGTAACTGGATCCCCTGCTAGGATGTGGAGGACAGTGAGGCAACACAATCAAACACGACAGATTCAGACTCTGAGGTCCTAATCTGTTAAAGGACAAACAACGAGGGGGCCGTCTCTTTATTTAATGCTCTTAAAATGATGAAGGAGACATTTCATACGCTGGTTCCTGTAACGCTAATGTGAGACGTTAGCAAAACAGTGAAGCGCTTTTTCAAGGCGCCTTTATGAGAAAGGGGAGGGGCCGTATAATTTGAAACGGTACAGACATCTTCTTCATCTGCTGCTGCTTTTAGGGCATGATATTCTCAGACTTGTGTTCCGGTTTCAGGCTGATTTTAAAAAGAGACAAAAAGGCGTCTGACCTTTGAAGGGAAGCAGAGATTTGCCTTTTAAAACCCATTAGAAGTTCAGCATGCATCAGAGTCATTACTCAGCTCATATACACATTAAGGTTAGATCTCTCTCTGCATTTTCTGACATTCAAAAGCACACACAGAGAAGGAAAAAGTCTCAGAGCGGTGACTCACCAGCATCAAAGCAAGACTGATGTTAAAAGCACTAATAAGCAGAGACGCTCTGTCAATGAGGGACGAGTGTTTGTTTCCTCCTATTTTCACACCATGCACAGTAACCACAGTGTCCTCCCTTGGCCAGTAACAAGTAACATGTGAAATGATGGACACGAGATTCTTTTCACTGGGTCGACTCTCAGCTTTCAGTCTTTTGTGTCCGTTCACGTTGAGATGAACATCTCCAAAATCTAAATTCACCGTCTGAGCTGGAATCAGAATCTGACAAAGAAACTTCTGAAGCTGCCAACAAATGAATGACGATGAATCCCAAGACGATCCTTTGTATCGTGTGTTTTTAAAATGTCTTGTTAAAGCTGCTTACTGGCACTCCACTTTGATGAGTGTTACAATAACTGTGGTGCTTCTCCTTAAAGGATGAATGTTGAATCTTTTTGAGAGAGAGCCTGCAAATTATAGATTTTTTTTTTTAAATCATATGAACACAAAGCCTGTCCTCCTTCTCTCTCCTTTGTGCCGGCCCTCTCTTTTGTGTCTTCACAGCAGTTTCTAACAGGTGACTCGGGGGGACAAAGCTACCTGACGTCATTGGGGCTGCTGCTGGGCGCTTTGTTGTGGCTGTGTTGTTCCCCCGGGCCCTGAGGGACGGGGCGAGGGCCGTTGGGGAAAAGCTGGTTCCGGAGGTCGCAGGGGAGACTTCGGGAGCTGTGTGGTTGAAAAAAACAAACAAACTGAGGATCGAAGTCGGGGGGGGGGGGGGGGGTGTGGCTTAACGTGGGATGTGAATAGAGACGGTGAAGGGAGTAGCTGGGTGGCTGGTTGAGGGACACACTGAAACACACTCGCTCACTCAGATTGTGTCGAACACACACACACAAACGACAGAGCTAGAAAAAAAAGGGACGGACACAAAAACGAGTGACTATGAGCCATGCAGGAAAGAGTTCAACAATCACACCGCTTCAAATGAAAAGCGTCGTCACCTACCTGAAACCTTCGGTGTTGGGGATAAACAGATTGGGGTTTGGTGGGTCACTGTGGCAGCGAGGGACCTTAACAGGGCGAGGACTATTCCTGGGAGCTTGAAAGAATAAATAAACACTTCCATGAGTGAAGACACACGAGAGGAAAAGCTGTTTGCTCTGGAGGAAATTTAAAATAGAGATCTGATAAAAAACGCTTTTTTTTTTTAAATCAACCAGTTAGCAGGAAGCATTTATACAGTAGCACTTCCCACCTGTCTGTGCACGTCAACAACAACTGAGAGAGACGAGTGATTCAGAAAACGTCACCACGATGTCTCTCACTCAGCCCACACTAAGCTTCATGAGGTGTTTCTTACATTTCTGGAAACACTCAAAGTAAACTATAGAGATTTGATCCCTTTGTTGATGTCCTGTATTTTTATTTCTTCTGATGATGATGATGATGATATGGACCAATGTGTCTGAAATCAATTTAAGTAAAGTCAGTGAACTACAAAGTGTTTTTACTTTGTTGTTCAGTTCGTGCAGAAACTGGCCGACATCAACCTGTTGTTTTTGTTTCTGTATCCGTCCTTATTTGTTGAGGAAACATTTGCTGAGTAAACACACAGTGTTCCAGTAACACCATACTTCCCAGTCACAGTGAGTACACTTTCACACATAACCAGTTTTCTAGCAAGGTTTTCATGAAAATGGCCGAACCAACCAGTTCAGTTACTCTTCAGGTAACAAACCCTCCCTATGAGCTGAATGTTATCTCATTATCATGTGTGCTTAAGTTCCTCATGACGCACACATTATGAACATGAAGCTGAATATTAAAGGTGACATATTATACAAAATCCACTTCTCCATGTTCCTCTGACTCTAACATGCGTCTCTATCTGTCTACAAACCCCCCTATGATGAGAGAAGTCCATCTTCTCTGTGCTGTGCTTGCTCCACTTTTCAGAAAATGTGTGCTCAAACAAGCTGTTTGGAAATGTTCCCTTCATGACATCACAAAGGGCAGTAGCCCCTCCCCCAGGTGGGTGACACTCCCACAGCGAGGTGTTTGTTCTGCCCTCTGAGTCTGCCTTCTCACCGTTAACAATAGGACATGAAGCGAGAAAGCACCGAGTACACCCGAGCCCTTCCAGAGAGGGGGCGTGGTCAGACACAGCTCATTTACATATTTAAAGCTACAGACACAGAAACAGCCTGTTCTGAGCAGGGCTGAAATAGAGGGGTTTATATGCAAAGAAAAGGAGTAGAAGCCACAAACAGTTTACATGACAGAGGAGCATCTTACCGATGTACAGGCCAGTTACTGGGCTGTGAGGTTTTCCAATCACATGTCCGATACATTCATTCATCAAAGCTTGTAAATTCTGCAGAAAGAGACGCAAATGCAAAGTCAGGACAGTGACAAAATCATAACCCAAGCCGGCTTAATGTGCAGTTTGTAGAAAACGACAAGAATATGAAAACAGGATGTGCTACTGTACCAGGAAGTCTTCCTCTGGTAGTGCTGATATGAAGGCAGGTTCGATGGCCTGAAGAAAATCAAAACCCTGAGTCGCCCACCTGGGAGAGAAACATGGCAGCCAATCAGGAACTGCTAAAATGATCTGCTGCTGACAACAAACCCCCTCCCTCGCACCCCAATAAAATGTGCAGCATCATTTCATTAAACATTTTTAAACATCAAGGTCGGACCTGAACCCAAGGCCGCTGCGATTAGGACTAAAGCCTCCGCACATGAGGCACCAGGCCATCTGGCACCGCATGTAACGTTTTTTGAAGGGACAAAAGAATTCAGAAAAGTTTGTATAAAACTTTTAAAGTTCAAACCGCTGCATCGACAACATTCAGGTAATCAAACATTAAAAGGTGCTAAACCATCAGGAGGTTATAAACTGATGAATAATGAAAACAAAAAATGATAACAAATTTTGTTTGCATATTAGTCATCACACCTTTTTAAGGGCATTTTAAAAGTCTCTCCAAAAGGTGTTGTGCTACTTGCTGTAGTTGTATGCTGTGATGTAACCTAAAGGCAACACTTGATGTTGCCATGGTAGCTTGTTACAGTTAGAAAAAAAAAAAAAAAAGCTCTTGGCATGGAGGTCTAACATAAAAAGAGGTTCAATGTTGTGACAACGGATAAACATCACTGTGTTCACAGTTAAATTAATATAAAAACAGCAGAAATTATCAATCACTACATTAACCAATAAATCTTAAAGATCCCATACTATCCTCATTGTCACCATTCATGTTGTCAATGAGAGAAACCTGTAGATCATTTATTCAGTTTGATTTATTCTTTTAGTTTGGGACTCCAGCATTGAAACACTCAATGAGAAAGTTTTAAAATGGGGATGAGCAGAATAGGTGAATGTGAAGTCGTTAAAGGTGATGGGGAATAAAACAAGTTGTATGTTGTTCTATTAAGCTAAGACTACTTACACAATGCTGCAAAAGAAACACAAACACCTAGCAAAGAGGTTTGCAGAGCTTTCACAAACCCAACGAGTGAAGAAGTGGGACACTTGAAGTGAAGTCCTTACCTGGGCTTGGTACCCCTGCCGCTCTCACATTTGGTTAGCACATAAGTCATCCACTTGCGAGCAAACGCTATGTAGCGTTCCCCGATCCTCTGCCTGAATTCCCCTGACATCAGACGCACCACCTCTTTGTGGTACTGAAACACAAAGCCACAAACAGGAAGAGATTTAACAGTACTGCCCTCACACCATCACTTCACATCTCCCTCTATTCTTATTAGATGTCACTCAAATGTAAAAGAAGAGGATTGTTAAGTCACACACAAAAACTTCTCAGTGTCTCTTAAAAAAATAGACGCTCCTGTGTTTACCTCAAAGGCAAAGTTGTAGCCCTGAATCATTGCCTCCCTGTAGTACTGATGCAGCGTGGCTGACTCCGACTCCTCCACCTCTGCCTCAAACTCTGTGGTGAACATGTACTCCACCCGGTCGATGGCTGTGCCGATCTTGATGCATAGCTGCAGGGCCTCATCCTGTTGCAGGAGAGAGAGATTAACTCTATAATCATTGATTTTTGATACAACTAACCCGTAGATTCAAAGTCAGCAGTGAAAGCAGCCAAAGTGGAAAACAAAAAGCATCAATGTGGGTTCACTACACGAGGTACTGTGGCTTTGAATGTCACAGATGTAAAGAAGAATCTGGTCTGATAAAGCCTGGGAGTTTTTCAAGGTAATTTGAGGTTAATGGTAGCAGCTGCAGAAAATATTTAAATTGAAAGTGGGACACCAGCGTGCACCTGTTTAGAGATGAAACACTTTTTCAGAGTGTGTGGTTATGAGAGTACCTTGAGCTCCTCCAGAGCGCCGGCGATGAGAGGCTGACTCGATGTTTGCTCGCGGCTCAGAGAGAGCACGTCCTCCATCGACTGCTGGAAGGCCTTCCGCTGGGCAACCAGGTGAGCTGAGTGCATCACTATCAACAGCATGTTCTCCACCTGAACCACGATTACAAATCAGTGAGAGGCTTTTGAACTCCACACCCACACCTTTAGACGGAAATAGAAAAAAAAAAATCACTTACCTTCATGGCTCTTAAAGTGTCAACAGTCTCCATCTGGGGGACCAGTTTGAGCAGCTCTCCATCCCACTGAGCCCAGTCTGAATCAGTAGTGGAGTCTCCGGCGCCGTGTTTACTCATGAGCAAGTAGGTCTCGTCATCGCTCATCTCGTCAGGCTCTTTGGAGCAGTCTTTCCCTGCAGCGGCATTGAGGAGCTGCAGGATGAGAGGCCGCTGGTCCATCAAACCACAGGGGACAAAAATCTGCAGCTCCTCCAGGCCTGGAATCTGAACCTGGATGTCAAAGCAGAAACATAAATATCGACAGGACGGGAAATAAAGACGCAAGACAAGCAACACAAAGAAAAGCAAACCCACCTTTACGTGGTTTCCCTTCTTCAGGGCATCCAGGAGAGACGTCACCCCATTGGTGATACTGAAATCTGCAGCAATCTCTAAGTCCTGCAGAGAAGGATGCAAAACAAAAGTGTCAGAACACAAAGTCCTAGTTTGGCATTTAAAAAAATAAATAAAAAAAATCAGGGCCACAGATAGAAACTGCACAGCCGGTTCTGTTTCAAGGGGAGTGAAAATTCCTCACTGCTTTTTCTCACCTTTCGCAGCATTTTGGCAAATCCCAGAGCCTTGGACGCTCGCTCCCTGGCCTCGTGGAACAGCTCCTTCAGTGACCGACTGGTCTCGATTACCGACCGCCTGCACGGGTCAAAAACACTCCGGGTCAAAATGAAAACACTCACACAAGGATGAAATATATTTTCATAAAGGCTGAAGAGAATAAAACGTACCTGATCTCATCCGAGGCAGTGCTGTCATCTGCACATTCCCAGAATTCATTACCACTCTTTTGCAGGCCAGCGTCGAGGAACTCTCCGGTGGATTTAAGCAGCATCCCGGCAATATCGCTGCAAAGAGCAGAGAGACCCTCAGTTTTTCCACCATCTTTATCAGTACACTTTGCATCTTTTTACCAAAAATTGCAAAAGAACGAGTGATGTCAGTTTGGTTTGCACGTCTTTGACTGACCAGAAAAGCTTCCCAGACTGCGCCTCTCCTCCGCGGATGTACGGAGTGATGACCTTTGTGAAGTTCCACTCCTCCTCTAACAGGTTCTTTAAGCTATGAGAGGCCTGAGGCAGCTGCTGCAACATCTGGATCCAACTGTGCATGTAGTCAAAGTAGACCTAGGAGAACGGATCAGGATCTTTTATGCAGAACTTGCGTACGTTCACCGTGTCAAAAAGAATGCACTTCCAGCTCATCTTACCACCAGCATCTTGTGAAGGTCCTCTTCAAACTCGTCAATATTTGCATTGGTCTGCAAGCCCTGAGCGTCGGTGACCACGCCGCGCAGCATGAACTGATAATACTGCTTCATCAGCAGGCCGCCTTTAAGAACCTCTTTACACTCGCGCACCAACTGCAAAGCACAAACAACAAACGCGGTACTTAGACTTCCCTCCTGCACAGACGGAGCAGAGATGAGTGTGAGAGTCTGCTTGCCTGTTTGATACTGAGCAGTGAAGGCTCTCCAGCAGGCCTCTGCTCCAGTCGCAGTTTAAGGCATTCGTGAATGACGTTGAGGAGGACTCTGCACAGCACGAGGAACGCTGGCTGGAAGGACGGCAGCTCCATGTCCAGCATGTCCTCCCAGGAAACCATGTCTGCTCCGAGCTCCGGGTGAGCAGGACCACTACAGGACAGATGGCGGGACAGTTCTGGCAGGTAGTCGCTGTAGAGCATGGGGTCGGGGAAATCTGCAAACTGCAGATTTAGGAAGATTGAGTTAATTCAGATCGAGTGCAGAGCACCATAGATGACCTGTGTGACAAAATCCCTTCACGTCTCACTCATAATAACCACTGAATACATATTTTGTTGTTGCTTGGTTTATCTTCAAAAGACAGTATCCTAAACCATGTGCTTACTGCTTGGTCAATTATGGCACAACTCAAGTCAGCGCTGCAAAGATTCTTCAAAAATTTGGAGTGGGACAAAAGACAGAATATGATATTTACATCCGGATGGTGTTTCAAACTTCTTCCCCTTCGGAGGGGTTACAGGAGCAGCAGAGCCTCCAGGGGAACGCAGGGTAAGAGTGTGTGTGTGTGTGTGTGTGTGTGTGTGTGTGTGTGTGCGTGTGTAGAGCTCCCACTGTGCTCTCTTGTGCTTCCCTGATGCCGTAAAGCAAACACTGCTGACTGGGACAGTATATGGATTAGTGCAGGATGACTGTATCATCATATTATCATCACCACGTTATCTCTCATTGATGCTTTCACTTTTGGATTGCACAACAGAGAATATCAACTAAGATCGAGGAGAGACAGACGCCTGATAAATATGTTACACAGCTCCAGCTTGTCTCCTCCTCGGTCCATATGCACAGCCTCCGGACTTCAGAGGAATATTCAATTATTTAAGAATTGTTCGCATGACTTGCAGTTTGGAGTGCTGCATTTTAACACCCGCAGAAAAGCTGGGGGAAAAAAATGGTTAAAGCTCAACATTTCTGATACACACATTCGATTTTTCTAAGAGACCTAAAACCATCCTGTATGTGACAACACTTCCTTCCTCGCACAATCTTTACGTCCCTATGGCGTTTGGCCTTCAATATAAATGCCAGAGGTGTGACGGGCAGAGCCAGCCGGGGAACACAGTGCTGGGTCTGTGCGTATGCCTCATGTGGTTCCACAGACTGGGACGCCAGTGTCACATGATACACTTTGATATTCATTGATCATGCCGTTAATGACGTGCTCACCTCGAGTGCAGGCGTGTTGCGGAGCAGCGCCGCTCTGGACCTCTGCAGAGAGCGGTCCATCAGTTTGTGCAGTCTGAGGATCAGTTTACGCAGTCCCATCTGTTTCAGAGCTTTATCTACAAACGGTCTGTAGATGGCTGTGGGGCAGAAAACTCCCCCACCCGCCACTGCTTCCACGCTCGCCGCAGAGGCGGTGGGGAGAAACTCGTCTTCTGACAACAAGCGAGCAAATTTAGGAGTCAGGGTTGGAGACAGCTCTCCGTCTGCTACATGTCCAAATTCCACCTCCTCCTCCACCTCCCTGTCCTCTGCATCACTTTCAGCCGTGAAAGTGGCCGTGGAGTCGTTCTCCTCATCTTCCTCGTTCTCCTCTTCTTCATTTCCACGAGAGCAGCGAGGTGAAGGGATCTCAAAGATGGGCCAACCAATGCGGGAAAAGTCATGGAGGCCCAGCACTGTGGCCATGACGCGCAGCTTCTGATTAAGGTCCTGGGTGATGTTGAGCCACAGACAGAGCGCCTGCAGCCTGCCCTGAAAGTCCCTTGCTGCATACTTTTCATAGTCCTTTTGGAGGGCCTGCAAAGAGGGGTACAGGGCCTCCACCGACTCCAGTAACTCCATGACACGCTTCACCTGCTCAAACGCCAGCCGCTGGCGCTGAAGGTGCTCCCTGCAGTCGGCGCCAGAGCCCAGAGGCTCCGCCGCGTTCATCGCCGACGAGTGGAAGGCGCTAAAGCCCCAGGGGTCGACCCCACAGTGGTTGGTCTCTGCTACAGCAGGCTCCATTTCCTCTCCACTGACGAGATCCGGGGCGCCCTGATAGTCAAATATTTGAGAGCCGACACACTGGGCTCCTCTCAGACCGGCGTAGTTGACCTTAAAGTGCAGCACCTCGTTGATGATGTCAGGGATGGCCTGGCGGGCGGTGAAAAGAAAAAAGTCCTGGTCCCCGGTGGAGCGGCGTGCGTGCCACGCCTGCAGCTCCAGCCAGATGACCTCGTTGTTGTGACCCATGAAGGCCATGTTCTCCAGGCCTCGCTGCTCCTTCTCCTTCCTCTTGGAGGACATAGACGTGAGCTTGAGCAGCAGCCGTAGAGTCTCAAAGAACTTGAGGCGGTCGGCAGGACAGTCTGTCCTGGAAGTCTGCCGGTGTGTCCGTACCAAGAAGGGCATAGACACGGGCTGTTTGCCGCTGCTGCAGCCCAAGCTCAGGTAGTGCTTCCTGGGATCCATACTGAGGGCGCTGAAAGGACCGGACTTTGACAGCGGATCCAGCATGAAGGCGCCTTCAAACGTCTTCTTGTGGTCTCTCTCGGTGGAGCGCTGCGCGGCCCTCTGCTTCTTGCCTTGCTTGTAGCTGTGCTCCTCGGGGACCTCTGCTGGCCGGGGAGTCTCCCTCTGCACAGACAGGCTCACTTCCGCTGAAACAAACACAGAAAGCATTCCACCCTGGTCAGTACCATGTCTATACGAGGGACATCTTTCATGTGCTTTCACAGGTTTCACTTTACCCTTGTTGGGAGACCTTCCGGCGCTCCTCGTCTGGCTGTTCCTCTGATGCTTGCCTGACATGCGTTTCATCTGACGGTTGGTATACGGAGGCGACGTGCCGTACAGAGCTTCCTCCTCTTCACTGGGAGAGTCCCAGGATTCATCCACAGCAGAGTTCTGGTGGGATGCATCTTCCGCTGGCTTGGACTGCCTGCAAACAATAAATGAGAATCCACGTAAAGGCGGACAGAACAACAGAGTCAGCATGGCCCGGAGCCGAAGAATCAATTGTTACAAACACAATCCAGATAACGATTATGTTTGTCTGTTTCACTTTTTACATTTGCAAGTGTTCAGGAAATTGAATGACTGGAAAAACAGCAGCAATAATACAGACTGTGCAGAGCCAATGGAGGTGAGTCAGTAACAGTAAGCTTGCTCAGAACAATTATCTGACAGTCACACAAGTCCAGCATGCCCATTAAAGTGCGTCTTTTTAGAGTTACAGCGGTTTTGAAACATAAATATAAAAATTAAAGTATGGCACTTTTTTTGTATCTCAAGCAAAAAATATTTTATGCTGACCACAGAAATCCCTGAGAACCAGCGGGCGTGATTTTTATCTTTACAATTCCAACTGTTCCCTTGAAGTGATGTGAAGAGTGAGCAAGACACTACATGAAGGCGTTTCAGTCATACCACACAATGACAACGAAAAGAAATGTGTGCTCAAGGTCAAACAGCGCTGGCTTGTTTGCACCCATAACAGAGCGAGCAGCAGATCTCCTCTAATGCCACAGCAAACCAGTTGCTAAACTGCAGCGAGACGGCTCGTCTGCTTCGACCTCCGGCAGAGCGCCGACTCGCCTGACTGGCTGCCTCCTGAACGTACGGCTGCAGAGCTCTGCTCGCGACCACAGCCCTGCACACACAGGATAATAAGCTGCGGGCTCGAGTAAACATGATGGCCGAACCAGAGAAGGGAGAAATAGTAAACCTCTTCTGCTAAGTCATCAACTGTGAAAGTCAAGATCTGATTAAGACGAGTGACTCAAACGTGTAGACATTGGAAAATTTGCACGTGCAGTTCTCTCACTTTTCTTGTTTCCCCATGTACGAAAACAAAAAGAACTCCCGCCGCAGCATCACAGTCTGCAGAAAGCAAACATTGTAATCACTTGAAACACTCCCTCTTGGATGGAAGAAGGAGCAGCACGCCTTCCCAGATTACAATGTCAAAGCTTTCTACCCTAATGCCTCTCTGAGGGGCTTTTAATAGGATTAGAGGGAAAGGTTGGAGAGGTCTGACTCCACCAACAAAAACAAAAAGAGGAAGAAGAGGAGGGGCATGAAGCAGGCGGTCTGCATGCTGGTCACCATGTGTCCCCCCCTCATCGATTATCTCATTGAAAGACATTCCCCAACACGCGCCCGTCAGCTTCTGCGTCGACACAGTTGAAAAGGGGCGCACACACTTGCAGGGGCAGCGCGTGTGCACGAGGGAGGGGGGGGGGGGGGGGGGGGGATAATCAGGAAATCAGAGTCCAGACTTCTACAGCCCATCTGCCCCTCTGCAGAGTGTGTGTCTTTGCACACACGCACACAGAGTCCCCGGGGAGCAGACACCTGCTGCACATCCTGCAACTTCAAATTCAGCAAGATGCATTAAAAGACTCGATGAACGAAAAAAAGCAGTGCAGGAATAATGTGAGTGTCACGGTCATCTTAACCACCACGGACTCCAAATCACAGAATAACTCTTTGCACCAAAGAACACTGGAGCCTTTATGAGTTTTCTGTGAGAAATAGTGAAGGGGCTTGTTCTGCAGGAGCACAACAGTGATCTTTTCAGTATGCAAGCACCAGAAGGCACAGAAAGAAATCTTGCATGTTACAGTAAGGCTGTTAGCAAAACAACAGCACACACACATTTCTGTACATTGTGCAATGCAAAAGTCTCGACAGGTATGGAAAGACTGCGTGAGGAAAGCAGAGCCGCCCACTGCGTCTATCACACGTCACATCAGACTCTTTGCACATTTGTAAACATTCCAAGTGTGTGCGGGTGTGAGGTGTCCGAGGACAGAAATAGCACATGCATGTGAGACGGAGGAGACCACGTTTTAAAAAAAGGGACACTTCTCTATGCAGAACGCATGACTTCATCGCTGAGGAATGACAGCGGAACCAATGACGCCATCACTGCCAGTTTGTTTGTTTGGTTGCCATGGCACACTTCAAGCACAGATTGTGCTGCAGCCAAGACTGTGCACATTCCTCTTCTGAATTCTTTGCCTTTTTCCTAAACCTACGTGCAGGCTGCAAAAAAAAAAAAGATACTTGCCTGCATGGCCGGCAGTTAACCATCGCTGCAGCAGGGTCCTCAAGCTGTCCCTGCCTGGCTGACACTGGTGAATTATCACTGCAGATGGTGTCTGGCTGGTCTCAATGGCTCATCTGATGGCTCATTGGGCCTCCAATAAAGGCCGGTGGAATGTTAAAGCCCCGAGGCACAGACACCGAGCGCATAATAAACAGCACAAAATCGAGAGTCTTTTTCTGTATCGTGACTGAAGCAGTGATACCAAGAGCTGCCAGAGTCAGGGGGGGCTTGACCTTTGACCCCACCCGTCCACACTATTGTCCCAGGAAGGGGGCATGCCATTGTATAGTAGTGACACGTGGCCCGTGAGGCCCACAGCTGAATAGCACACAGCTGGTTGGTGAGCACACTTGCTCACAATGCCCCCGAACTAAAGGGGATATTATAGAGGGAGGAAAAGGAGGAGAAAGGTTTTGAGCACTCTCCCCCCCCCAGTCGGCTCATGCTGGCACACATAATGCTCGGTAGGTTGAATCCAGATTTTGATTACCACCCACTGTTTAAAAAAAGAAAAGGATGTGTTCTGCTGGTTTTTAATGTTGGGCTAACATGTGAAGCATGAGAATAAAATAATCCTGTGTGTGCACAGCTACACAGATCTGAGTGTTTGTGCAGCTCATGCTAAAAAAGTATGCTTCTATGACGTGCTGTGTGTCCCTCACGAACAGGCAGAGCTGATGCAGCTCGACAGCCTGAGAGAATTCAGGAACAATGAACACAACATACTTGACCCCACCCTTCTCTGGAACAGTGTGACATTTCCAGGAGTGGACCTCCTAACCTCTCCTACAACAGCGCAATGCAAAAACACACTGTACTGCACAGGGGAGAGGTTTGTTTCTGCACGGCAAGATCTTAGAAGCAATCAGTCAGTCCAGAACACGGCTCAGCTTCTTTTGTTTGTCTTAAGACATCGCTCGAAAAACCTCAGGAGAAGAAAAAACAGACCTTAAGGTACAACATGAACCACAATGAACAACATGACCTTAATGCATCTAATTGTAAACACAGCTTGCAGACTGCTGGCTGCAGCATGAGGTAAATGGCATAATTACATGTTTTTCACCGTATGCAACTTGCATTATAAACAGTGCTGGCAGCAGTGTGTTCCACCTCTGAAATATAATCTGGCAGCTTCGACTTTCTTTGAGTTGTGCATAACAAGGACATATTCTGCAGAAACAAAACAACCAATCGTTTCCCTTACACAATCTTCCTCCTGCACTGTTAGCAACATCAATTGCTGAAGTTGAACTGTGACAAAGATCTCATTGTTTGAAGAGGAAACGACAGATGAGAGTGGCAGACTGTGCGAGCAGCACTGCTGTTCTCTGAAGCAGGTGTGGGCACAGACAGGATGCAGATAGGAAATGGTTCCGGATGGTCCATCTGTATTCCACAGCCTGTGCTCCTGACAAACGCAGGCATTAATGACTTCTACCCCATGAGCGTCTCCGGGGCTCCAAGCTGCTATCTGCTCGGCACACTACACCACATCCTGACATCTCTGGAATGCTTTTGGAGACGCAATGTCTTCAGACTGAATTAAAGGACGACGCATTATTGACAAAGGACCTCTGTACTTGCAACGGCCCTCAATTACAGAGCAATCGCATAACTCATCTGTCTCAGGGCGGTTTTCACTTTGAACTCCGCTCGCAGTAAGTGTTTAAGTATGTACATTTCTTACAGTGAATATAAGGATCTGTTTGTTAGCTTCATAGGAGTCCATCGTGATGCTTTCACACATGCACAATACTCCTGGAAAACGTGCTGACATGAAGCTTATTGTATATCACAGAAACACATCACAAAGTGCATGACATAACATGAGAAAACATGTTGCAGCTTCAGGCATGAATCCGAAATGATTGTCATATTCTGGATGTTTCTAAGCTCATTTGTTTATAGTCTACAAATAATTATCTGTGCAGAACCAAACTCAGACTTGATATGAATACATGCACTCAATGAAAACACGTCATAGACACATTGAGCTCTGTGCAGCGTGCGTACCTTGCAGCCAGAACTTGCTGCAGCATGCACACTGAGCTGAACATCAAAATGAAACTGAAAAAAAAAAAAAAAAAAGCCTGTATCTGTTGTGATTAAAGTGTGACGCGGACTTGCTTCCAGGAAGAGCAAGGTTAATGTCCCAGTATGTTTCCTTGTGCAACAATGCAGGACAGCGATTACAGTAACCGGTCCTCTCTTGCACAATCACCCGAGCTGTTTGTGTCCACTGTGGACCGAGTGGCCTCAAGGGTGCAGGGGAATAACAACTGGCCGCTACTCAATCATTACTGACAAAGAAACAAGCTATTTGCTCAAAAGCAGGATTATCGGCGATGACAAAGCAGATCCAGCGTGATAAATGCCCTCAGAGTCACTCGCCCTGCAGACTGCATGCGAGGACGAGAAAGGGAGGAGAGGTGGAAGACATAACAGCAGATTCCTAAGGGGCTGTCTGTCAGCAGTCAGGGGCAAACATGAGAGAATTCTGATTAGGAGACGCGTATGAACGAGGACAAATATCTTATGAGTGTCTCTCAGTATGCATACCTCGAAGATTAAAGAAACACAACGCTCCACAACAGCATGATGAATCATTTCAACAGTAAATGAGAAAACATTCTTCGTCTCTGTTAAGGACTTTGACATCAGATTACTCAAAATGTCCAGCATAAAAAGTACTAAATAATAAGTAATGAGTCGAGCAGTACACACGTCCACAGCTATTTATAGATCAAATGTTTTATGACTAACTTCAGTTAAACATAAAGGCCGACCAATAGTGACATAGTGAAAGTAGTAATTGTGCAGCTTGTCTCTGAAGTACAAAGTCTATCAGTAAAAGTGTCTCCAAGCAGAAGAAATTGGTTTTATCTGAGTGAAATGAGAGGACGCCGTCTGTTCTCGCTGTCTTGAGAGGGATTTCACGTTTCGCAGAAGAACACAATAACATAAGGCTCGTGAACTACTCCTCACCCTAAACCTGGATATACGTTTCATACTGTGCAATATATGTTTGTACTATTTAGACTAATTCATGCTATGCATCTATTTTTCTCTTTTACCTACAAGTCATATTTATTTCTACAGCAGAATGCATGTTTATTTACCTGTGCAATATTACTCTTTAACTCTGATTTTTTTATTAAGGAAAACTAATTTTCCCACTGTTTTTCCCTCATTTTTCCTCTTCTCTTACTTGAACATCAAGTGTTAGTAGCTGTGGACGTCCGCACATTTGTGCACTTCAAGTGGATTTTTTTTTTTACATTTCTTTATACGTAGGAAGTATCACTGTTATATTTGATATTATGAACATTAAAGATTCAAACAATTTTACTCCAGCAAGTTTGCCAGAAAGATCAATGCTGACTAGTCAACATGTTTGTCATTATATTGGATCTTTTTGTCCTTTTAGGCCTGAATTCTTATCATCTCACATGTCTTCATCTTTTGCTCTTGTCATGCTCAGGGATGGATTAATGTTGGGCCTTTGTAATAAAATATAACAACGATGAAGAGAGACTATTTTGTGAAGTGACGTCACGGCAACATTTGACATGATCACTTTACAAATAAAGATTCATTCATTTATAAAAATCCCCTCAGTCTTATTACGAGCTTCAGTACAAATATTTTGCATGTTCTGAAAGTGTCAATAAAAATAATATGAACAATTTGGCATACCGTAAAGATTAAAATAAACGCGCACTGTGAAAAAACAAATGACGTCTGACAGTGAACATTTGCAACAGATTGTCCATAAAGCTTCAGACCTTCACATGTAGCAGCGATGAAACCAGACATGCACCAATGTTCAGAACAAATCAGATAAACAGGACTGTGTAATGATTCAGCACTTCGAGAGAGAGAGCAAACTGGAGGATTAACAACAACAGTGGAGCAACATGCTAGCTAATTCCAGCGAAGTTGTGATGAAATGCATGCTCAGGCAACCTGAAACACACAACAACACAGCACCGAGGATCATGTACGAGCTCGCGGTGCAACACTGCTCCACTTTCAGCTCGCTTCGTGCGTGTTAGACAACTTGCATGTGAACAATAAAGTGTCAATCCCCCCGCTGACTAACAGGAGGTGTTAGCTAGCTTCTTCTCTGACATGTTGCACCATTACTACAAAAAACAAAAAAACACAAACCCCTCGTGTTACCTTCTCATCAGGCGAGCATTACAAGTCTTCCTCTCTGATAAGAGCACAGCATGTGCAATTAAATCCCCCCCTGAAAGTGTTGCCCGAAAAAAAGTTTGCAACTCCAGTTGTTGCAAATGCAACAAACTGCACGCAGTCTCACTATTTGGCAGGAAGTGGGGTTTGTGAGGGATGCGCGAGCGCCACCGTAGACTCGACTGCAGTGTCACGTTCAGCTCCCTATTTGGCAAAGCTCGAGGTCCTGATGGTGTTAGTGTCTGTTCAACAAAATTCGCATACCTGCTGGGCTTGTTGCGATCCGGAGGCTCCATAGCAAAGCAGCGGGTTCTTGATCCTATCCGTGCATGGACTAGAGCATGTCTGACGGCTATCAGACACACTTTGCACCGTTCAGTCTTTGCACAGAAAGCCGGATTTGCGTCTCTTTGGAGCACTTTCTACCCGCCGGCACTGTTGACTCTCGCTTGTGCGTATGCCGTCGCCATCTTTCCAACGTTCATTGAGGAGGAGTGCCACAATTTTGCATGACTACGGCAGCCCGGATAGGTCAATTACGGTCAGAACTATGCAGTGCATGTTTTTTAGTGTTGTGGGGAATCAGGCTCTTTTTTTTTTTTTTTTTTTTTTTTTTTTTCAGTAAACCTGGTATTTTAATTCATGGCTCTTTATGACATAAAACGTCAGCACTTTGTAGCAATTGTTTTAAAATTAAGACAAACGAGTGGTAGCCTAATTTATATTTCCCATTCATACTATATTTTAAACTATGTTTAGTTATATAAAATTAAACATGAATAACATATTTCATATTTTGATTAAAATGAGTATTATGGACTCCAAGTCCAAAACAAGACGAATAAAGGGGCAGCTCAATATTTTGGAACAAAAGCTCAATAAGTTCCTAACAGTGTGTTCATCTTCTGGATTCAGTGTTGGTGCTGGTCCAAACTGGACAACTTTGTTAAACTAGGTACCAAGATAACTGGGAAGCAAATCTGCTGCATGTCTTACCAGCAGACCAACAAGACTACAGTGGACTGATTATGTACGCTTAACTTCAGGACGTGGGTGGGCCTACATGTCCTGTCAGCATGTGCAGATTAGGGTTAGGGTTAGTTTATGGGTTAGGTTATTTCTCTCGGAAATGAACCTGTGTGCATATATTTCATTAGCCTCCATGATTTATGACTTTAAAGGAGTCAGCAGAGGAGTTGGTTCCTGAAATGAGTCGACTCTTTTTGCAGACTCTTCCATGAAGAACACATCAGTTCTGTTTTTATCCGAGAGGAGAACAGTCACGATGAATCAGTTATCACACGATCTTCTTGTATGATATGAGAAGTTGTCACACTTTGCAATCACTTGTTATAAAGGGCTAAAGGAATCTGCCACAGTGACAGCTGTGTACCTTTAAAGTGCAAGAGGGGAGAATGGAGGGACATCAGTACCAAAAGTACAGTAATAGGCTTTATGGGGTCCGATGGGACATGACAAGAGGGGCCCGGGGTCAGGTCAAGCAGCGTCTGTCTTCACTGTGATGAATAAGGTTTTCTGACGAGTGAATCTGTTGTAACATAAACCTAAAAAAGATCCTTTTGAGCGTTGTCCATTTGACCTTATGTGAATTAAATGCAGTATTTAAAAGTCTAACTTCTGGTGAATTCCAAGAGCTGCAGTTCTTTATAATCTTTTGTTGTAATAGTAAGCGTGCATTCTGGGTGAGTCAAGTCTTCAATTTATAACAATATTTTCTCACCTGGACCTCAATAAAGTCATCATCTTGATTTCTGCAACTCTTCCTCTTTTTTTGTTACAAATCACTCTCTAACCTCCAACTATAAACTATAATCGTTTTTTATTGCAGAAGTACATTTGCAGATACAAAGAATTTTATTTGATGTTTTGTTGCGAAGCGGTTGACAAAAGAAATAAGGCAAAAATAACAAAAACTTGAATCAAATAAAACACAAGAAAAAGCACTTCATTGTATATCTGTAATAGAGTAAAAGGTAAAAAAAACACAACATATACAAAAGTTGCAGTATTGAAAGTCGAGTGAGTGTTAATAATGCATCAAATCTGTTAATCTTGTTAGGGGGAGGTGGGAGAGCAGGAGCATTACTGATGAGGATGGCAGCAGAGGGGCAGGAACTCCCTTTGTATTATATCCACTGTCATACCAAATAAAGGCAAAATGCCCAAAAATAAGTATAATAAATAAATTAGTCAATGTTGATTTCTTGGGAAACTATCGACTGTGCATTAAACACCTGCCCTGCCCCTGACACACTCAAACATCTGTGAGAATCTCGCCCCAACTCTGTTTTAAAATGATACATAATTAACAAAAAAATGCAACTCTCTGATCAAGAGCTTACAAAATAGATGACATGTCGGTTATTATTTTTTTTGTAGTTGATGTTTCTTTATTGCCAAACCTTCAGCTTTGGAGAATTATGCATTAAAGGGGCTCTCGGGGCCCCCTGGTGGCCTGAAATGGGACATTTTCCCAACTTGTAATTCAACCTTTAGAGGCACTACATGACACATTTTCTTTACATTTATGTCATAAATGCAAAAAAATAAAAATAATTAAAATTATGCTGTGTGTTGTCTCTGATAGATACCCAAACCATTTACACAAACAACTGCTGATTCTAGTATTCTAAAAATGCTAAATTCTTGCTTTAACTTCTCAAATGAGTTCTTCAAGGGTTCTTCTTCACAAGACCAGTTCAAACCCAGGCATCCACTCATGACAGAAATTATACAAACATTAAAATATAAAACTGCAGTATCATCACAAGTATTTCTTACTTTAATTTGGATCATGAGGTCAGAATTATGACCTTATCATACTCAGTTTCAGATGCAGCACCAAAAACATCATCATTTGAACATTTGGATGGGTGTGATTGTCCTCAGAGATTTTTATTCTTCAAGATGATGGTCACATGATTTACGTTGCCATTTGCTGCTGACACACAAAGAGGGAGGACAGGTTTTGTTGTGAACCCATTCAAGGACTCATGCCACACATTCATATTGTGCTGATGTCATCACCACTCCTTATGTAGCTGCACACCTTGAAACGCAATAAAGAAGGCCCTCCCCAGATCTTATTTAATAATATCAAGTTGTGCATTTTAGATTAGTAGCAGGTTGATCTTGTCTCTTCAGCTGGGCTTCGATCAGCTTTTGGAGCTGACGGAAAAATATTTTTGTTGCAGGTCCTGGCAGGGCTGCATACATGCAGTCTCCAATGACTGGCCAATGGTCAATGGGTCCGCTACAACTTTAACAACCAAAGATCTTACACCATTTCATCCACTCCTTTTGGCCATTAACAACATACTCATCCCCCATGTTGACAGCTCTGTGACACACGCATACATACAGCCTTCCAAGGTATTTCTTCTTCCTCTGCATCACTGATCAATGTATTTTGGGTATTTTTACTTTGCAGCTTGATTGGCCGGTTCCTCATAAGGCCACTAACAAACCTAACTCTCTACGCCCCAAATCTCACAGAACTCAACCTGCGTTAACTTATGATCTGTGACGTGTTTGTGCGTCTCCTCTTCTTCTCTAAGCATCCCATTAAGTCACACGGTGACAGGCGTTGACTCGCAGACAATAGCACGCAGACTGTTTCGTTTGTTTTTAATAGAAACTGAAAGGCGTAGCTATGTTACGTCTTACCTGAAGAAGAGAGAAGAAGGGGAAGTTCCTACGTCACACACGCTTTATCGCCTCCACATCACCCGATGCATTCATGGTGTCGTTGAATGCTCGGAAATTTGAAAATGACATTTTCAGTAGCCGTTTAAGCCGTTTAAGTTGATGTTTTAACAGAAACATTTAGACGAATATAAGTCGTGTAGTTTTAATTATGCAAATAAACAACTCCTGAAAATAGCTTTATGTAGCCCCTGGAAGGCAGCAAACAATAATAAAGAAATATTTCGCCTACTTCTGCATTTTAATTATTATTATTATTATTATTTATCCATATCTATACTTGTCTGCTGAACAACCCCATCACTACAACTGCTCCAAGATCTTGCAATCTCAGCTTTTGCTCAAAGTAATGCTCTTGTTATTGCATGATAATACAAATTCCAATTCCATTTGAACGCCGCAAGTGCCACAGCAGCTTTTCGTTAAGGGGGGAAGCGACGTCGTCTTCATAACATCATCTCTCGGAGTCGGATACATTTCGGAAATACGACACGGGTTCGCAGTTCAATTAGTAGCTTTAGTAAATTATTATATTCTTATTAAAAAAGGGAAACACAATCCCGAGTGAGAATGCTTCAGTCTCTAGCCAGCAATTCATGCGTGCGGTTGATACAGAGTCACAAATCGACGTGGTATTTCGCATCTTTAGTCTTGGGGTACGTCCTTTATCTCATATTCGGCGCCATCGTCTTCTCGTCGGTCGAGCTGCCTTATGAGGACCAGCTTCGCCAGGAGCTGAGGGCCATAAAGAAACAGTTCCTGCTGGACAACGAGTGTCTGTCCGAGGAGCGTCTGGAGCGCTTTCTCAAGAAAGCCCTGGAGGCCAGTAATTATGGGGTTTCCATCCTCAATAACGCCTCCGCTAACTGGAACTGGGACTTCACCTCGGCGTTGTTCTTCGCGAGCACCGTGCTGTCCACCACAGGTAAGAGCCAGCCGGGTCACCCCCCCCTCCTCCGGGCAGGGAGCCGGTCTGATGCTGCAGCAGATCAGGTGCACACACAAGACAGCATGGAAAACCTGTTTACCTTCATTTAACACCAGCATTATTGCCTGGACCCCTGTTTTGGCATAAAACATATATCAAACCAGCATATATGTTCTTGCCTGCAGCCTACCTGAGCTCCCACCAGGTCAAACACACATGTCCTCAAAGGGACAAACAAGGCTAAGGATAAACATAATGGACACATTACAAACAAATGAACCAGGTGGCTGTCAAAAAAGCAGTTTTGGGGTATTTAGTTATCTGAGTTGGTTTTTCACAGCAGAGCACTGTCACCTTTAATAATATATGTGTCATGTTGGCCAATTTTGAACAATCCCAATAAAATCCTGCTGTGACATGAGAACATATGGAACATTTCAAAGGGAGCTAAATACTCGAGGCTGTGCATGTTTGGGAGATAAACAAGGCCTTTCAGCCATCTGCACCTCTTTGTATTAAAATGACCTTAAAAGAACAGAAGGAGGGACATTATGTTGCTGTGTTTCATCAATCAGGAGACCTTTAGTTTAGTATAACAGAGTCAGGGAAAGAATTGAACAAACTTGAGACAGCCATTTAAAATAATCACCATCTCTGTTTTCCCTGCAGGTAGTGACATATTGTAAATAAGTCGAACCCTTTTAGACAAGTTGTTTTGTGTATTTCGTCTTCTATAGCGTGTGTATAGTGTGACTCTGTTATCTGTAGCGTTGCTCAAAGGATCATGGTTGCAGATTTGAGTCAGTCAAGATATGTGAAGAACTTTAGTCTGTCCACGTTCATCAGTTATCTGATGTTTCACAACACGCCATGAGGCAAGGCGAGAAGAAAAATACGACCACGAGGTGATTTCAAAGTGCTTCACACAAGACATCGAATGCATCTCGACAAAGGTGCTGTGTCATTTCAAAACCACTCACAATCACACAGATGAGATGACAAATGGAAATCCGTTAATAAATGAGATCATAATCGGACATCAAGCTAAAATGTCTCCAGTCGTGGCTGCTTGATTAAATTGAACACTCCTTGTTTTAGTCTATTTTGTGTCTGCTTACGACACACAGACTGGTTACACACCAGACACCATGAAGGCTTTAACTTTAATACCATCATGCTGGAAAGCAAAGCAGGGCAGGAACCAGCGTGCAGTCTTCCATTGTTCGTTTCTTTGTACTGGACCAGAGCAGAAGCTGAAAGAGCAAACCTTCTTCTCTTCCTCATTTGCACACTCGTGTTAGTGAACGCTGGTATTTTTAGCTCTCTCTTGTTAGGTTCACTTCTCAAGGATATGACACCTTTTTTTGAAAAGCAGAACATAACTTCAAGGGTGTTCTCGACCATCATGTCCTATACCTGCCTGTAAGTTCACACGTTACGTGAACCCTGTTTCCACCAAGTGGTCCGGTCCGGTCCGGTTTAGTTTAGTACCGTTTGGTTCAGTTCAGGCCGGTAAACCCTGAACTTACCCTTATTTAGTATGCAGTGTGTAAGCCAGATAGCTGACAGTGATAGACACGTCAGCGATGTAAAAGTGTGACATCACAGCAGCTCAACACAGTGTGGCCCACTATTAATGAAGAAGACAGTAAAAAAGGGACTCTTCAGGGTCGGATCGGTACCCTTGGCACCCCAACAGACGGGCTACATTAAAGTGGGGCCTTGATCTGGGTCTTTAGATGATCCTGATCAAGGACACGTCGGTCTGATGTGGTTCATGAAGCTGATATAAATGCTGCTGGAGCTCTTCGACCTCTTCCAGCCTTTAACTCTCCTCGCTTCGTGGTCGCTGGTGAGAACTGGACTCTGCTTCTACACCTCCGTGTTTGAACCCTGAGATCATCGAGGTTTCCCTCATTTACACCCATTAAATAGAATCGCTCTTGTTTCGACAGCGTTTAAGTGCTGTGCATGGATTTAAAGCAACAACTGATGATTACAAACACAACCTATAAAAACACAGCCGAGTCTCTGACAGCATGTCAGAGACATGAACAAACACAGCAGTGAGCACGCGGGTCTTTAGCTTTGCTTTAATAACAGAAAATAAATAAAGACAACCTCCACATACAGTGAACAGAGCTGCACATTGACACAGAGCTCTTACAGATGCATGTCTGGAAGTTTCCCCATGCAGGAACATAGTGTTCATCTTTAAATGCTGTCGTAGATAGTTTTACTGTTTCGCACTCAAAGGTGGGTCTTTGCAAGTTCAAAGCTTTTTTTATTTATAGCACATTTTAGCAACAAGGCAACTCAAAGTGCTCCACAAGAGACATTAAACGCATCACGACAAATGGAACAGGAGACATTTAAAGAGGGCGTTTAACAGTGATGACAACAAACGAATGGAGTGAAGAAGCAGCAGGAGTTAAAGCATCAGCTTCTGGTCCAGTCCCAGTTACAGAGGTTATACTGGGTGGTTAGAATCCAGTAAGGGACTCATCCATTCAGACATGTTTGTATGGCTCAGTGACAGGAGGTTTGTAGATAACTTCAGCGTATTATACACCAGATAGAGAGATTCACGTTTCTTACACTTCTGCAGGATACTGGATCGTCGAAGCATCGAGCAGATCCAGAGGTTTCTGCCCCTTTTGTTGACGACTTTTTCAGATAGTTTGAGGCTGGATAAATGAATATCCATTGTTCTAAAAATAAGCATGAACAAACAAATGAATGGAACAACATCATCTGCACACTGACAGACGTATAAAACCTGTTTGAACCGCTACTTGATGTTGATTTAAATATGTATCTGTGTCTTTGTGTTGCTGCAGGATATGGACACACTGCTCCCCTTTCCGACGGAGGGAAAGCCTTCTGCATCATCTACTCAGTGATCGGCATCCCCTTCACCCTCCTCTTCCTCACCGCTGTGGTGCAGAGGATCATGGTGTACAGCACGCGGAGGCCCGTCATGTACTTCCACCAGCAGTGGGGCATAGCAAAGCCCCTGGTGGCCATCGTTCACGCCTCTCTGCTCGCCATGGTGGCCGTCTCCTGCTTCTTCCTCATCCCGGCCGCCATCTTCTCTGCGCTGGAGGATAACTGGAACTTCCTGGAGTCTTTCTACTTCTGCTTCATCTCCCTCAGCACCATCGGCCTGGGAGACTACGTACCTGGGGAGTCTGTCAATCAAAGATTCAGGGAGCTCTACAAAGTGGCCATCACGGGTGAGCTCGTCATATTTGGAGCTGTCAGGTCTCATTTGAATTCTGCTCGCTGTTTCCATCCTGACGTGGGTGTGTGGGTCCATTATTGAAGCTCAACTATAAATAGCTGAAATACTACATTCATACGGAACAGACGACTTTCACACAGCATAGCAGTGTCGCTTCTCGAGCCAGTTTCTCATCAACCTTCACAGATCCTGTTCCTTACTGAAAGGAAGTGAAAGCCTGCGTATTCTCTAAAGTAATCCAGCCCAACAGAAAACACTCATCAAGGTTATATCCAAACATTGTTCCACCATGTGCAACACACACTTCAGTTTGTTTAAGTTTCTCTGAATTATTATGTAATGATTAACTGATGTGAGATCGTCACATATGGCAGATTTTATGACTGTGAACTTTGATCCATCACTGTGTGACATCATCAGCTTGGCATGCTTTCTGAACCCTTTGCTGAAAGCTTGCATAAAACAAACGACTCGGTCAATATGACCCTTCACAATAAACACAAATCTTTAAAATCAGATTTTAACGCAATAAGCAGAAAAAACACGTCACGCTTTGCTTTTCCTCTCAGCACGTCTACGTTTTACCTGAACCTGACTCCACATCGCACATACAATGTTTGTCTCATGTCGTGCAGGCCTACCACGACGTGTCATGTACTAAACAAAATCTTCACAGTTCTATGAAGAAATGTTGAATATCGACACACTTGACGGAGGTTTAGAGATGTGGGAGATCTAACGTGTGATTTAAGGAAGTTGCTTTACTGCAGCTTAACTCGCATTGAAATCACAAATCAGCTTCTGAACTTTAAATTCAGTTTGACCCAAAGCAGCTCCATGCTGTGGGCTTAAAAAGATTGGATTTGTAGTTTTCCTGCAGCGCACACATTTACTCACAATGCTCTAATAGAGTTAGTACTTTAGACGCTTGGGACCTCGTCAGGTGTGATGTATCCTCCTCTATGTAAAGCTTTAGTGCCCTCACCACCACTGCATGAATCCTAGTGTTGATTTAAAAAAGGGAACTCACTGTGCTTTATAACTGATCCATAAAACTGATACCATTAACATGACAGGTGGCATGAAAATGACTTCCAGTGGAAAGTTTTCACTGCACACTTCCTCATTATGCAGAAGTCGGCTGCAGTCGCTGGTGGTGAAGCTTTTTTTAAGTGTAGGTTTCTTATGTGTTTTTACAGGCCGGTGAGGTGTCTCTCAGGTAGAACAATGTGCTGAGGGTGCAGAGGATAAATGAAGCCGTGGTCTAACGGAAATAAGCACCGTGTTGAGTGCTTAGTCTGAGTGTTTGTGCAGCTTTCTGTCAGGAGGCTGCAGCAGCCTGTGTGCAGGCAGCAGCCGGAGAGACGTCATTCAGTACGCAGTGTGTGTGTGTGTGTGTGTGTGTGTGTCAGTCTGTAGGAGGAGAGAGGAGGTGGCAGGAGTGTGTTTAGACAAACGACACCAGCTTCCTCTGTGCCTGTATCAGACGTGACATCTCAAGCTTTCTGTGAAGACTTTTTTTAAACGCAGGAGGAGGAGCACAGCTTCATGTAAAAATAACGAACAGCTTGTGCTGTTTGCTGGAATAGCAAATTCAAGGCGGTTTTATTCTGCCAGAGGAGTTTCCCAGAATTTTTTTGTACCTTTTAATTTATCCTGGAAAAATCCTGTTGAGATCAAGAATCTTTTTACCAAGAGTGTCGTGGACAAGACAGACGAAGAGCAGCCATCCACACGAATCAAACAAAACAATCAGAAATACAGCAGGCTGAATACCTCCAGCAAGCTGCACCTGCCTCCCACACACACACACACACACACACACACACACACACACACACACACACACACACACACACACACACACACACACACACACACACACACACACACACACACACACACACACACACACTGCACGATTAAGAGTGATCAAATAGAAGAGGTAAGAAAACCAGGTTTCATCGTAGCCAAAAACCTACCACCCTCCGAAGACTCCAACCACACACACAGAGAGCATACCACTATATACTGTACACACACACACACACACACACACACACACACACACACATACACCACACACGCGTGCCTGATGATGTTTGTTTTCAGGTGTGAAGGAAGCAGTCCTGAAAACGACTACGCCCGTGTTTGTGTCTGCGTGTGGACAGACCAACCAACACGTTTATACATCAAACAAGTCCGATACAAATCCAATGAAAGAGACACGGCAAGCTTCTGATTGGGCCGTTGGACCCCCCCTCTTTTTCAAGCATTATAAAATAGTGTTTCACAACTTCTGTATGATGGGTTTTGTCGGTTACACTTTTGAGTTTTGGGGGTTTTCATGCGAGATTTTGACCCAGATGTTATTTTCACGTAACGGATGGAAGTGTGTGCAGCTGCACTGGCAAACTGATCATTCATCAGTGGGGGGTTTCCGGTGATGTCTGAACTGTTTTTCTGAATTTCTCATCTCATGATGCATCAGAGCACTGCTTTGTTTTTTTAAAAACACTGCCCTCTTGTGTCAGCACGTTTGTACAACAGGTGTTTGAAGAGAAGGGAAAAAAGAAATGTTTTCTGTGTGGTTCTCCGACCTTTTTTTAACCCCTCCTGTGTGTTCCTTGTCTCCAGTCTACCTGATCCTGGGTCTGATTGTCATGCTGGTGGTGCTGGAAACCTTCTGCGAGCTGCAGCAACTGAAGCAGCTGCGCAAGATGTTCTACCTGAAGAAGGAGAAGCCGCAGGACCGCCTCGCCATCCTGGAGCATGACCACCTGTCCTTCACCACCGTGTCCAAAAGAGCCGCGGGCCAGCACGAGGACAAAATCCAGCCCTTCGTCGGCGTCCCAACTCTGGTCTCTCCCAACGATGACCCCATGATCCAGTAAACGTCGACACGGCGAACGCGTTAGAGGATGAACATACAAGATTAGGTTTAAAAGCACACTCAGCTACACGTAGATAGGACGACAAGTCGAAGCTGTAGGCCTTCTCTAAAACACAGTCCTGCAAAGAAAAATATTCAGAACAAGCAAAACTCCTTCAACAAACCACAACACTGACAGAATAACGCTCTGCAGCAGAAATCAATGTGTGTGCATTAATAAGGGAACAACATGAATACTTTAAAGACACAGTGATAAAAGTGATCGTCTTCTGCTGTTTTTATGACTCTCCAGAGCCAAGCTCCTCCACGAGCTGTATTATTTATGACATAATGTGTAAGTACATCATAGACAGTAATGGTCTCTTAAATCTAGTGAAAACATAGTTCAGTTCTCTGTCGTGTCTCACAAAGTAGAACATTTGTGTTGGTGTTTTAAAGCTACAGCGGTGTGGGATGTACATAGACAGGTAGATGTTTAGAGATGTACAGTATCGTACTGATTAGAATTAACGCACCTGTGAGAGATGAGTCAAAATGTAACAAAAGCGACACACGTGTAAAGCACTTCTGATTAACGATGAGTGAGGACGAGCTCACGGGAATATCTCCTGACAGTGCAACATGTTTGACTTTAAACATTTGCATCAAAACTATCTGTGAAACTGTCACAAAGAAAAACATAACTCTGCACATTAAAGGCCGGGTTGGTCATTTTCTCCAGATCCACTTTCTAAGATTTTAGTTGAAATTGTCTTTAGGTCCTGACAGAAATTAATAACTCATGTTCTCTGAAAAAGAAACACAGAAAATGTGTCATCTGTATCAGTTTTACGTCTGTAAAAACTTTGACCAATGTCTGCCACGAGGTACCAATCTGATGAACCAATCACACGCCTCCCTGTCTCCCTGCTCGTTCTCTGAGGCCGAGCTGAGCACAGAGGAGGAGGAGGAGGGGGCCAGAAAAAGACCAACCCTGCCGTTGAGAAGCACCTTTAGTGTTTGTATTGTAGCATTTCTGACTCATCTTTTTAGAGGTTTAGATTTGATCTGCATCGTTACATTTCATAGTGAAGGGAAATATTGTGTCTCCAGACGTGTGTGTGTGTTTTCTCAACATGTTGCAGTGCTTTTTCAAAGCTGTCCATATGTGACTTTACGCACTATCGCTTATTGATTTGTCTGAACCGCTGAATGTGTGCTGGACTGTGTGAAAAAGGGGAAGTGAGTTAGTCTGACTTCTATAAAAAAAGGGAACCACACATGACAGGCTCGCCTTGTTTGCATTACACAGTCAATAAAGAGAGCTCAGTTTGCACATGTAGTGGAGGCTGCCAGTCGCACACACACAAAAAGGGATTTCTCCAAAAGGAAAAATGAAGACGTTTTCGAGGCTTGATCCGACAGAACAGAAGCTATTTTTAATACTTGACTTTTAACATGGATGATCTGAAAAGGTTTGATAATTCCTTTAAGCTCGAAAAAAGGCAAAACTGTAGAACAGAAATCGTTTGAATGTAGAAATGTATATTTTTGGATATGACAGGAGGGAGGATTATGAAATTTTACTAGAAATGGTACATCACGTAAAACTTGAAAGTTTGCATTCAAACAACAGGAGTGCAGCTGCGACACCTGAGCTGGAAATATTTATCAAATCCGTTTTTAATCTGCTCATCAACCAGGGAGAATGTATCTACAGTTGGGATAGAAACCAGTTGATCTACACTTGCAAGTTTGTATGACAGTAACATTGCACTCCTCTGGGCATTGAAATGACAAATAATCAGAGGGAAATACAAATTGTATCCCATTATCCGTCCTCGTCTGTTTGCCGCCTGCTCGTACAGTGTAGCATCCTGCTCTAATGCAGGCGTACTGTATTTGTCCTGTGTACTTCTGAGTGTATTTAAAAGAGAGGCATGTGTTCGTTATGAGCTGTAACGCTTCCTCGTCCTCTGTAAGAAGCTGAATTACTGACCTCGTCTCTCTCTCTGCTTCATCGTCACATCAAGACACAATCACAGCCTCTTTTTTATCGAATTTTTTTAATGTAAAAGTTTTTTTTTTGTTTGCAGCAGTCCGACCTGAGAGCTAAACAGAGTGCAGCATCTCTCCAGGCTGCTCTGCTGCAAACCTTTTATCACACAGTGTGAGATGAGCTGTGTCAAGATGTCACGTCGGCTTTTCGTCATCCGAGTAGCGGAGCATCCTTCATGCTGTGTTTTATACATCTGTGGGATTGTGTTGCATTGTTTCCCTCACCAGTTCAGGCCTTTGTGTAAAAACTGTGAAGCATTGATACCGTTTTTACCGTCTGCTGAGAAGAAGGAGAAAAAAAAGGAGATTTTGAATTCCCCCAGGTTGGGGTTTCTCTTTTACTGTACATGGTTTCTCTGTTTTTAATTATAATTTTTGTAGATGTTTGATGTCAACGCCTTAACCGTTCAGTGTTAAAAGCTGTCAGGTTTAGTTAAAGTTTTGTCCGAGGAGGAAACGTGACGAGGACAAGAAAAAGAAGCACACTGACATTATTTATTTATGCTGACAAATTTGAATTGTTTGGAAGACTTCTGTACATAAGTATTCAGTTTAACTGAGTATTGAAGTGTTACATGACCATTCAGGAGCATCAAGGTTTAATGTAAAATTCATTTCAGCATCAGGAGTGAATCCATGAACTGTAAAATCTGTGTCTTAAATAAAGTGTTTATTATGACATGATCTTCCGGCTCCTCTGAATGAACGATCCACATCGACGTTTGTACATTTACGTTCAGGCAGATTTAGCATGGCTGCACTCTAAGCTGCCTCCCTGCAGCAACACATTATTATATAACATGCATCTACGGTTAAGAACACTCTGTATGTACTGAACATGTATTCAGACGTTTGTATGAACACACCTTGAATTGTGAAGGAGAGCGGAACAAAAGGAAATGAAATGTGATTATTTATGACGACATTCACAGAGAATGAAGAGAGGGCATGTCCGTGAATAGAAGAAGAACAAGATGTACTTTATTAACCCTACGAGGGGAACTTCAATGTTACACTTTGTTGGTGAACATCCTTCAAACACGGGTTGAAATACACACTGGGTCTTATGAACACACACTAATGGAGAGATGTCAGAGTGAGGAGGCTGCACACTATGAGTGAGCCCGGCTTGGTGGTGGGAGGTTTGTGCTCGGGAAGTGAACTGGCACTGAGCTACGTCCACCCTTTTCTCGTTTTCACATGAAACACTGAAATAATCAAACATTAGAGCCAAAGATTTATACATAAGACACATTATGAGCCGCACTTGAAAGAGATCGTTGTTAGCTGTTTAAGGAGTGATTTATGGTGACTTTGTTTGCATTGAGAGTAGCCTGAGCGTTTGCTTTCATCAGCGAGGTTTTTAAATATACACTTCAGCCCACAGTTGTGAGAGTTTCCATCGAGGTCTAAAGACCTGTGAAGGTCAGAGAAATGAGTCTGCTGAAGTGTGAAAAACCCCCACGTGTATTCCACCAATTAGAAATCTTCACAGCTGCGAGGCCCATCCCAAAGTCCCTGAACCTTTGGATAGTACCGAGCCCACTGACACAGACGTATGCTGAGCAAAATATGTCAAAGGCAACGTTGTTTTAGACCCTGCATGAGAGAGAGAGAGAGAGAGAGAGAGAGAGAGAGAGAGAGAGAGAGAGAGTTAAGTCCCTACAGTGGAAATGGATCATCACAACTAAACGCTACTCTACTTTTTAAACATATCATGAACTAAGAAATGCTTAGAGGGGGATGCTGCAGCTCAGCTGGTAGAGTCAGTTGTCTTTCAGCTAGAAGGTCGGGGGTTCGATCCCCAGCTCCTGCCGTCAGATGTCCGATGTGTCCTTGGGCAATACACTTAACCGCAGGTTTCTCCCGCTGCTCTGTTGGCGGTGTATGAATATGCTCTCTTATAAATGGGATCAGTAACTCCTGAAGGTTTCTTGAGACAGCAGCCTCTGCTGTCAGGGTGTGAATGTGCAGGTGTGACCTGAACAGTAAAAGCACTCTGAGTAGTCAAGACTAGAAAAGTGTCATACAAGCTCAACTCCATTTACTATTTAAAAAATAATGAGAGAAAATAAAAAACATTTATTGTGCCCTTCAGTGACGATCAGATACTTTTCACCTCAGCGTTTATCCCAACTGCACGAAATAGATTTGATTTTATGACCGAAGGCAGAATAAGTGTCCCCGGAGAGACTGCATTAAATTAGCTTTGTTTATGTTGCTGACAGCAGTGTAAGCCTCTTGTTTTATTCAGCAGCTGCATTTCTGATGGAGCACGTGTGTAATCACCTCTGACATGTTGGCTTCTCCGAGTGCAGAGCTGCAAAGCTGACGTCCATGTTATTAAGTTACCTGAATATAGATGAAGGGAAGGCAGTGCCTGGTGAAGTGTTTATTGGATGTATGTTGAGAGAGCACAACCTGTGGGTGTAGAATAATTGAAAATATCTGTTACGCATGTCACGACAGTTTGATAACATAGAAATGGTATGGTATTAAAAAGCAGCACAGCAGTCGTGTCTGTGTATTTACATAATGTGATTGTAACTAATCAGCAAGTCAGGCCTGCAGAGCAGCAGTAATCGGCTTAAACTTTTATTATGTTCTTTGTATTTCCGGGACTTGCATGTTAGGTAAACCGACAGAACACAATCCAAACATTACAACAGAACAAGCAGAAGCTGCATGAAACAGCCCGGCTGTGTACAGAGTAAATTATCATTTCAAATCAAACTATTCTGTTGGATGAAAACGGAGAAATAAAAGCATCCCCATGCTATAGACTCTGCAGGAAGAGTCTGAGCTTACAGCAAAATGCAATTACATTTGCTGACTCCAGTGACTTCAACTAAATAGCCTCGTCGTTGTGGCTGCTTGAGAAAGAGCCACACATAAGGACATAGTCTGCTGCCCCACCCTCTCTCCTCTTACTTACCTCGAATCGCTGCTGTCAGCCTCCATGCATGTCACTCAGGAGTGTATCTGAGCGGAACAGGACTATTCCCTGAAGGCCCGCCTCTAAACACCGAAGGGATGTAAACTCAATGCTTTTTTATTTACTCATTAATATTGCTATTTGATCTTTTCAGTATGCACACAGGAAACTACAGATGTCTGAGCTGTGGGGATTCAAGCCAGATCAGTCCTGTGTTTGAATCCTGCAGCCGGAATGATTTTTTTATCTCTGTGCTGAAAAATGCGTCATTCCTCTGCACCTGAATCTGGTCCTGAAGGAAAAAGGATGTGGTTTCACTTGTGGAATCGTACACATCATTCAAAACTGCTTGGTGAGCGGCTCTACACATCCGAGCTGCCCAGGAGAATATATTTCATTACCTGTCATCCGTCAGGTTTCACAAAAAGTCCACTGTTGCAACTTTCACGCTCCATAAACTCATTTCGCAGGGTCACACAGGACAGAGTGTGGGTCGGGGCTGGACTGAGGCGACGACTGACATCTACCCTATAGCACCATTTTTCTGGTGGTTTAGCAACTCTATTTATATCCTCACACACACACACACACACACACACACTGGGACTACGGGAGAGCAGGGGGCCCTAAGCACAAACATTCCCCTCTGCAGACTCTGTAGCTGTGCTGATGTGCTGCTGCAGACACATTGCTTTCATTTTGATGCAGAAAAAAAACATGATTGTATTTTCTTAACGATCGTGTGTATATATTATCACACAGGAGGAATAACTTCAATGAAATCTGGAACTGTGCGAGAAGGCTGTGGTTCTATGCGGCACTCCTATTTCCTTTGCATGTCTCACAGACACCCACACAGCAAACACTTAGCAGGTTATATACACTGGCCCAGTTACTTCTGATCTTGATGTAAAAGAGTTGAGACAAACTGACAGGAGCAGAAGAGAGATAGGAGGAGGGGTGAAAGGACGCTGCAGCCACGAGCTCTCTCTCTCTCTCTCTCTCTCTCTCTGTCTCTCTCTGTCTCTGCAGTGTGAGATGTTTTAAACCCCGTGCTTCACAGTTATCTCCTCTTTTGTTCCACACAAAGAGGGCACATGCCCTGGATTGCCGAATGATAAAAAATGAATACACAGAAGACGAACAGGGTGGGGGTGGGGGGGGAACTAGTCTCTGGTGGTTTCCCCCAAAGATCTCAGACTCCTGACAGGATCTATCTCTCGGGAATGTAACAGCTCCGAGCAGGTTGCTCTGTCTTTTCCACTTTGTCACCCCGCTAAAGCCGGCGTACTAGTTTAGTAGCCGCAGACGTGCATGTGGACAGCAGAGAAACTGTTGTGGCCACTAATTGTTTGACAGAAGGCAAACGGCCATCACAGATTTGTGTAACACACTCGAACAAACAATGCTCACTAACTCGACACTAATTGTCTTACACTACCAGTCTTGACAGTGAACTCAAACTAAAGCGTCGTCTGGATGGTGTTGTTCTCACAAACTCAGTGAAAATAATTGGAGGAAGAGATAGAAGGAGAATGCTTCTTTTTCACACGACTGAATGTCAGACAACTTTAAGGATTTGGAGGGACACGGGGTCGAGTTTTATCTCGCCAATTACAGAGAGTCTCTTCTGGCAAATACAAATGCAAAGCAGACGTTTACGAGAGGACAGTCACAAATAGGAGGATTTATATATCAAACTTTAAATCTGATTAAACAAGACAACAATCTTATTTTCAACCGTTGCACAACATATTAGTACAAAGTTCAGCTCTCTTTACAGAGGCCGGGAGGTGGGAGACAAATCGCATAATTACGCAAATTACTTCGCAAAAGGGAAAACCAGAAACGCTTAAAAAGAAAAGACAAAAACAAACAACAATTCAAAAATCTTTTGATTTTGAAATACTTTATTAATCTTTGAGGGACATCTGGGTTTACACTACATGTTTCTAAAACCCACGTTTTCCAGCTCCAGAAGAAGAAGAAGAAGATAAAGAAGAAGAAGAAGTCAGTCTTCTCTTCCTCCTGGAGCTTTTCACCTCAGCAGATATCTGGTTCATGATGTGAGCACATAATCATCAGGTCCCTCATCCGCAGAGATCCTGGTCACACTCCAGCTGTGTGTCAACCTTACCAATAATGGCAGCAAAATAACACATTTACCCCAAAGAAATCACAGAGGCGCCTGGGACTACAGGGTGCCAGTTTTGTAAAGGCCATGTTCCTTCTTGCCTGAACTAACATTTTAACACATAACGACACTTTCACAGGAATAGATCTCTCTATGGATTATAAATATATTCCTCCTTATGTTACCATATTTAGAAATCATCTCACACTGTTGTGAGAAATAAAGTGTTTACTAAACCTTATTAATAATTAAATCGCAGAGATGTGTTGTGCATTTTTTTTTCACTGGCTCAGAGTTTCATTTCTCCTCCTCTGCTGACCAATGAGCCGCTCGCTGTCATGCTGTTTCCAGGCTGGGAGCTGCATTAAATATTGATGGTGAAAAGCTAAAGCATTAACATCATGCTGGCTGAAATTGTATAAAAACCAGTCAGGTCAGAGTGACAGAAAATATGGACATGTTTGAGAAAGAAGATCGGGATAAAATGCACATGAACATCTGCTCAAGTCGGAACAAGTCGGAAACTCAGAAAAGTGTTTGGAGCTCGACTTCCTGACTTGACGTCAGAATTGTCATCATATAGAGGGCATCATATCTTTTGTTAATCTTTACATACTTTTTATTTATTCATGTATTGCACATCAACTGTTTGCTCAGATATAACTTGCAACAGTTACACTGATCTTTGTAGCATCAAGTTGTTCCATCGTTTTGACTTTCTGAAACTGAAATCCTGTGAACACACTGAAGTCGGAAAAAGGACTTACCAACTCAGGAACTTTGGACCACCTGAGGTGCACATGAATGCAGCATAATACCACCATACTCTCCCTAAACTTTACTTCCTGGATGGGCGGAGCTTTAGGGTCTATAAAAGGAAGCCAGCTCACCTGTGGGAAAACAAGGAAGCCAGCTGGCCTCATGGATGCTTCCCCTTTTCAAAAGTTTGAACGGTGTGTTTTATATGTGAGTCCCACCTGGTTTTTATAACAACTTCAATAGTTTACAGTGAGAAGATTTACCAGAAAATCTGTTTGCAGTAGATTTGATTTGACTCAACATTTGCTCATGTGTCCAAACAGACTCATCACTGAGCTGATAGAAACCCTGCATGGAGACAGTTTGAATAGGTAGAAGTATTCCTGCCAGTGAAACATCTGTCCATGGCTGCTTTATATTAAGGTGAGCAAATAAAACCTGCTGCATGCTGAGTTGTTAATGTCACTACTATTCACGATGTCTGCTGTGAAAAGAGGTCAGTTAGACTTTTGATTTGTGAAAAAAAAGAACCAATCACTTGTAAACTATGAGGACAGCCTAATGATCTGTTTTCTCTTTCTGTCAGTTCTTTGTGTGAGAAGCAACATTTGAATCACTCACACAGTTTATTTCATGTCTCTTTGCCTTGAGCCTTTAGCCTCCACTACTCCTCTGATCCATATTTAGAAAAGAGTGCAGCACGCTGTAAATTGGGGCATTAGTTAAAACTCAAGCAGATGGCTGCTTCATTAAACAATCCTGTACTGGAAGGCTATTTGAATCACTTTTAAGAAAGGACGGATCTGAAAAAAATTAAGAGGGCTCAGACACTCGGATGTCAGAACGCTAAAACTGTGAATGTGCCACCTGTAATCCTTGGAGAGAAATCAGCTGCAGCTTGAATGAACATGAAGTTGAATTAAACATGTTTGTAATTCAGTCTGACATTTATCAGCTTGGGTTAAAACTGTGACTCAAACACACCTTTCCAGGCATAACATCAGGCACAGCTGCTCATATACAGAGCCCCTAATGTCTGTCAACAGTCCAACATACAGTATAGTGTCGAGCTGCAACAGGAGAATTATATTGTGAACACAAGATTTTAACTTCTTTCACAATTAAATGATTAATATGGGCGAAGAGAAATTAAGTGAACCAAATAAATCTCGTTTGACGGCCTCCTGTAAACGGCTTTTAAAAGCTCAGGAATCTTTGCACACACAGCAGCAGAAGGGAACTTTTACTTTCTATGTGGATCACACAGATTGGGGACGCAGCGCCCCCAAATATTTTAAGAAGAAAGCCTCTGCGTGTGACACCTACATGGACACAATTTGGTGTGTGTGTAGTAACACAGCTCCAAAAGTGACCATGTGCCCAAACTCTAAACTCACCAGGAAATAAAATTATCCTGTGTATTTTTTATTTTATTTTTATTTGTTGGTGTATTTTAGGGTCCTACTTTGATTAACTCCTCCTGGGGGAAAGATCTGATCAAGTTCAAATTTGGTGTACAACTAGTGGGGTCCTTGATGATGACAACTTATCAAGCTTGTGGACAAAACTCAAACTATGTGGCTGCGGTAAGCCCTCAAACAGAAACCGAGTCGGTTCAGTGCGATCTGGCGCCCAAGAGTTGTTTTACTTGTGTTCTTTTAAAATGATTTAACGGCTCTTAGAGGTACCTGATTTGGGCCGCGGGCCTCCATTGCCGCACTGAATGGCCATGAATGATTTGTATTTATCAGCACTCCCAACTATTTTAGATATTTATAGGCTCTGCGTCCACATAATTTAGGTTTTGGCAAAGCAGAAGGTCAATCAGAGAGGATTGATTCGGCCTTGGCTGAGCTGTGACAGTGAGAGGTGCATTATGCAAGATGAACCTGATCCTCTCCTCCCTAACACCGTCGATGGAAGGTGTTGACCCAAGTATTGATGACTGGACTCCACTTTTTATTTTGCTCGAGTAAGCAATGCCCCCCCCCCCCCCCCCCCCCATCACCCCACTGAGGTGGCTGGTCATTGATCGATGAAAAACCTGTCTTCAAAAAACTGTCGGTGTACTTGTGCTGCTCTTCACAGTCAGGAGCTCACAGGATGCCGACGCAATGCAGCGAGTGGACCACCAGCCTGGGACCTATGAGCGACACCACCACCTTTACAAAAGGTAGAACTTGATCCTTTCCTGTTAAAGTGCATGTGCTCCTCGGGTTTATCTAAAAACAACATTTTCTCATTTAAAGGTCATGAATCATGTTTTAACGGAGAGGTGAAAACACGGCATGGCCTGTCATTGTGGAATTCACTTTTCTGAACACAACAGAGAGTGACATGATTTTAATTTCCAAGTACATATTATCGCCACATGTGATCCAAATGACCTCATTACTGGAAGCGCGACTCTGATTGGATGCAATCAAATCCCTGTAATTGTCTTGGACTCTGTGGCTTTGAACTGAAACACTTCTACTGTTTCCTTTTTTGCCTCTGCTCTCTCTCACACACACACACACACACACACACACACACACACACACACACACACACACACACACACACACACACACACACTGCCAGCTTTCTGGGCTGATGTGTTTCAGCGCTGGAAAACAGCTGGAGCTTGTTCAGACAGTGATTGATTTTGTTTTATCATGTTCTGCTTTTTAGAGATAGAAAGACAAGAAAAGCAATAGATTGTCCTTTAAAACAACTGTTCTGTTTCCCTGAACTGAAGCATTGGCATAAAATATTCAAAAAATCCCATCTGAGGAAATGAAAGAGGTTTAAAGGAGCTAAACACTTAGTGTCTTGTGCCTCTGCTTCCTGTTCTCATCTCCTTTCTTCTCTGATAATCATTTGACATGTAGACATCTGATTCTGCTCTGCTCCACATATAATTGGCAGATTTCTTAGCTTATATATGAAACACCCTCTTCACAGTACAGGTTTGTCTGTAACAGGTGTGCTTCCCTCCGATCTTGAGCAAGGAAGACTTGCTCAGTTGTTTTAACAAGACAGTTTGTTGTCAAATGTGTAACAGCTGACAGCTGGTGTGGTGTTTACTCTAAGCTGAATCTTGTTTTTGGATTACAGAGCCACGGAAAAAAATATGTTTTCTGGCAATTCAGATGATCCTCAAGTGAGAGAGCTGCGTCAGGTCACAGTCTGGTGATCTGTGCAGATTTAGATTTAGGGTTGGTGTCATGAGAAAGACAGTTATTTTTCATCATAAGAAAGAGTTAAGGAAAGAAGTCCCATGAGGTTATTTAGTAAAAGTTGATGCACTGTGATGAATTAAAAGAACCAATAAATTAAATACAGCATAACATAAAACTACAGCTTATACAGAAAATTCCCTCTTATATCAAACTTGCAGATATTAAGAATTCCATTCAGTCCGGTAGATGGCGCCGTTGCAGAGCCTCCAGGGTTGAGCAGCATCCACAGCAGCGCGCACCCTTTTGTGCACTGTGCTGTCCAGGCATATGTTTGTAGGGGTGAGGAGCAGCAGGACAATGGTGCCCGTCTTCTGTCAGTCTGGATGAGGATTTAGATTTCCCGGGAGCTGCTTCCCCATCAGTAGCTTTGAGAATGTACGGGGATGGAGAGGGCAAAGTGTGGGACCGGATCGGGCGGCCCCACCGGGACTGTATGTGCTACCTTGGACCTCCGACCACTTTGATGCCGATGTAAGACATTTAAAGTTTTACTGATGGGCTGCAGCCGAACGAGAGTATGGCGGGCTGCACCTGTTGCGCACATGATTCCAAAGCACATTTGAGAAAGTATATCGAGTTTTTGGGGTAAAAGAAATGCTCAAATAGATTTTGTTAATGTTTTTAAATGAAGAGTTGTTACCTTGCAGGAATATTGCGTGCTTGCGTTAACATTATGAACAAGATTTCGCTGCACAGGAGGGAATTTTACGCACGGTGGTTTTTCTCACTTGGTCTGTTTTGTTTTCACGCCTCACGCTTTCATTGCAGCTGAGAGCTGGCAGGTCAACACTGTGCTACTTTTTCAGGAACATAGCACTGTTTGGTCGATATTAGATGATACTATTTCGTGTTTCTCTACCCTTCTGGACACACCAGTAGTATCTCATCTGGGTTTTAAAGGGATATTCGAGGAGTATAGTTGGGATTACAAGTGTGCGCTCCAGTGCCTGCACATCCTGTCACAAGTGTTCCCTCTCATTGTGATCGATCCATTAGTTTCACATTCGTATAGCTGTTCCATTATAGGCTTTGTAATGGGGGGTTTCGCTGTGCGTACTATAGTCTACAGCAGTTGCAGGAGCAGTCACTTTCACTTAGCATCTTGCACGGTGTTGTTGTGCGGACGCAGGGCCAGTGAAGGATGATGATTTCTGTACTGTGTAGAGGCGCTGCAGGGGCCCTTAACGCCGGGCTCCCTGGAACAAACACCACTGACTCTCGTGGTTTAAACACAAGAGTGTCTCTGACTAGGTTTAGAGTTTTCCCTTTAAACACGGTTACACTTTTCCTCGTAACACCTGTACCACCCCTTGTTCTCTCCTCTCAGCGGGATGCGCAAGTCTCCCGACGTGAGCCCCAGAAGGCTTTCGGACATCAGCCCTCAGCTCAGACAGCTCAAATACCTGGTGGTGGACGAGGCCATCAAGGAGGACCTGAAGTCCTCGCGCTCAGTTGAGGACATCAACAGCGCGTCCATAGAGGAGCGGATACTGCGGATCACCGGATATTATGGATACCAGCCTTGGAATGCCAGCTACAGCAGTGAGTGTTTGACATGCATTCAGCTTCTGTTCTGTGACTTTAGAGCATGATGTGGTGTATGAAGCGGAGAGGGAGAGTTTTTGGCCTACATGGACCATTCCCCTCAGTGTTCAGATAACATTAAAATAATGATGATAAAAAGAAGCATGATGGGAAATATATGCTCTGACATGGAAAGAATCAGAATCAGCTTTATTGGCCAGGTATGCTCACACACACACACACACACACACACACACACACACACACACACACACACACACACACACACACACACACACTGATTGAGATCAGACTTCTTCTTTATGAGGAAAAGACAAGAATAGCAACAAACATTAAAGTTATCAGAGTGGGCATTAACACACACCCCCATGTTGAATTTACAGGAGATAAAGAGTAACTAAGTGTTTTCTTTTCATATAAATCTGCAGATTGTTTCATTCAGTAAATGAAGTAGACTTACTTGCTGTTCATTTATGTCCCAAAACCAGTGGTTAGAAATGTCCATTCTTTGAGATTTGGAGAGGATGCATGATGGGAATATTGCCTTAAATGGTTTTGTTAATAAATAAAGGTACCAAAGAAAACTGTTCACAATGTATCCCTACGTATTGGGATGCATGCGCAGCTTACCAAACCGATACCGAAAGCCTCACAGGACGAAAGAAATCATCCTGTTGCATTTTTTTTTTTAACTGACAAGACACACATTTCAACACTTTGAGCTCTGAATAATACACAAGACACTTCATTTTCTTTTGTAGGTATACAATGAGATTATGTGTGTTGACTCTTCAGGCAAACTGTGTCACATAATGACATCAAACAAACAATACACATGCAAACAAAAAGCTGTTTCACTGCGCTGCTGTGTCTACATGTCACCAGGAAGTGTGAATCCCAGCTCTCAACATACTTCTTTCCACCCTCTCATTGTTTGGTTTTAAAGTTTACACAAGGGATCCGTCATCATGATGCTTTGCTGTGATATTCAGATTTATTGTCTCTGAGCCTGAATGTGCACTTTTCCTCCCTCCTATATCAAGTTGCTAAAGCATCACTGTTGCTCCTGGTTGCAGCATGACTGCTTGTTGAGCTCGCAGTCAGACGGTGGAGATGTTGCTCTGAGGGTGTTGACTCTTTAAAGAAACAAGTTGCCAACGCAGCTTTTCGCTCTCCTCTCTTATTCTCGATCTCTCTATCTCTGCAGTGCATTTGCATCATTTTCTTCCTCTTCTTGTGAACAGCTTTAAACCGCTGAGCTGGGTCTGCTGTTGATCCCAGCTGAGCGATGGATTACAGCCTTTGTCTCTCCGGCTCTGCGGCTCTTCATCTATAGGAGCTGTGTTGTGTGAGGAGTTGTCAGAACAAACCACAATCGTAATAACTGTCAAGCTATGATCTTCTGTTATTGCTGCTCTGGTGCGACTACGTTCAGGAGGACTTTGCAGGCTGATGATTTGAAGCTGGTTCGAAAGTCTGCACGTTTCATACGAGATATACTGCAATATTAAAGAGCTTCACGCTTATCCTTCAAAATTCATAAGCCTATACCTCACGTCAGAACTCTGCAGACTTCACAGGGAAGCTGCTGTTCAGACCTGCTTTAATACACCTACTGCTGCTGTGACAGGGACAGGGACAGTGAGGCGCCATCTACTCGACTTTTTATACATTGTAACTGTAAACAACAATTTCTCAAGTGTGAAACACCACAACGTAACAAGAAGAGAGGTGCCTTTTGAAATGGGTTAAAGGCAGGGTTGGTAATTTTCGAAAAATTGCGCGAGTTTGTAAGTAGCATTCCTTCATGTAATTTAGATGATTTTGTGTAAAATTCTACGTATCGTATCTTTAAATAGACGGACAAGTTTGGTCGGATGATTGTGGAGAATGACACGTTGGTGTGAAATGAGTGACTCTACTTGCCTGTCTGAACCAGCTTGCACGCAGGCGTCGTCTCCATCCCTGTGAAATACTCAAATGGTCCAGATAGATAGATAGATAGATAGATATGTTATTGATCCCGAGGTCCATTGATATTACAAACATTTATTGCAGTTAACCACGGACAGAGTTTCTGTTTAGTATACTGCTTTGCTCACCTAACATCCCCAGGTGCAGGTAAATTACTGATTCATGATCCCATTATCCTCGATGCACTGGGTAATTTCCATGAAACGTTCTAATGATAATTGTTGCTTTTGAACAGATGTAATAGCATGTTGCCTGTCAGAGTGGGTCTGTTTTCATGAAACTGAAGGAGAGGTTTGACCCAATTTGTCCATTTTCACATTAGTAAGCAAACACTTCACATGAACTCAGCTGAATGGTGGGCTTGTTTTTATTTTTTTTAAAGTTATAGATTTGGGTGATTTTTGCCTTGTTTGGATTGGTCAGCTGAGGAGAGAGTGGGGGAATGACTCGCAGTACAAGGCTGTGTGGAGGACTACAGCCTCTGTACACAGGGCGTGTGTCATAACCACCAAGCTGTCCGGCTGCTGAATGGTGGGCGTATTTGTAAATCAGCTTGGTTGCAAAAGAAATCCTACCTTGAAAAAAAACCCAAATCAAAATCAGGACCGGTTAGTAACCAAGAAGGAACTGGCCTCGGTGTTGTGGTTCAAAAGAGAAAAAAAGAAGAAGCGGGAAATCATCTTTTTATTATTTTTCATATTCCATGAAATTGGCACCAAATCCTAATATCTGAAATATAATGAAAAAAAACCAAAACCCGACAGCTTCTGCAGCTCTTTGCGAGACTTTGACTGCGATCATACATAACAGAGAGAGAAGTCTGTCCTGAAATAGCACTTCATCAGCAGCAGCCATATTCAAAATAAAAGATTTCAGGATGAGTTGCAATGTTGCGTCAGACAGATTTCTGTGAGCGTGGCCATCAGGGGAACCGTCACCTCTCAGTTAGTTGTTGTAGTGTTTTGCCTTTCAGGAAATGGCTGGTTGGTTCAGCTTGCCTCCGTTTATATTAAACTGAACATGAAGTAAGATAAATCAAAACATGCCACGATTCTTACTTCTAGTTCTCAGTTTCCTGCAGCTCTTAATGAAAGTCCATAATTCTCTTTTTCCATTAAGCAGGATCAGCTCTCTCCTGGGCACACGACCTGATGGCTAATGAGTAAAAACTGTGTGGCTAATGCTAACGTTGGACACTTAAATACGTGTAGGTGGGAGGATGAGTTATTCACACTAGAGTACAAAGAGATCTGTTTGTTTCATTTAGCAGCACGCTATCCAAACCGGTGCGTGCGCTCTTCACACAGGAGTAAGCACAGTGAGAGAAAAAAAGTAGTAAAAGAGAAAAGTAGTCCGCCATAACTCGGGCAGAGTTTGAAAGGTTTGACGTGTGACTCAGCTTTTCTCTGTGCCTTAATGAATCTTCTGATTCAGAGTCTAACACACGGGATGCTGTAATGGCCCTCTGAGCGAAAAAGAGAGCCAAATACATGAAACCCCCTCGCTCAGTTATCAACCCGGCCCGTGAGTCACTTTCCCCAGAGAGGTGTTCATGTCACCTCAAAGCAGAATTAACCACGAGCTTTGCTTTTGATGTGCAAGATGTAAGTGAATCATATGGCGGGTTTGTCCCTTTTATCCCAGGATGCCTCAGCTCTGCTTTCAGGGCTGCGTTTAGCCTGCGAGGGCCGAGCTTCTGTATGACTGTGCAGTCTCTTTGATGCTCGTCTCGGACTTATATTCTCTCTCTTTCAACTGCAAAAGGTCGCTTAGACGGCATCTTCTCTTTTCCACGATGCAGCTATTTCTATAAAACTACTTTTCGATGAAATTTCTCTTTTGATTGTTTTTTTTTTTTCCTGCATGGACATTAAAAAGCTAGTATTAGCACTCTGAGTTTAAAGTCAAGTTGAACAAACTCAGAGCAGAAAGCCCTTGAAACATTCATGGGGTTCAGATCAATAATACGATCATTGCTGCTGTGATGGTTTTTTTTTAATCCATGTCCTCTCACCACGGAGGATTACTTCTGCTGAGATTCAACAAAATGTCATCTTATAAAACCTCCCGATGTCAGCATTAATAAAACATAAGCAAATGTCTTTGCAGACTGATGAGACATTTTGCCCTGAACAGAGAATTGAGAATAAAATCTCTGCTGCAGGTTTAACTCTCAAAGATACGAGGAACATCTTTCTTCTTGAATCAGGTGTCAGCACTTTTTCTTTGCCTGAGGATTTCTTGCGACGTACAACCGGCAGACTTCATTTCACTTGAAGCCTTTTGTTCGATCTTAAAAGACCAAACAGGTGTGTTTGTGAATAGTCATCTGTGATCACAACTTCAGCACTTTATCTGCGAACCAATTTGCACATTTGAATTGTTCCTGTGACTAACTTATACGGTAGTTTGTTTGTGAATGTGTGCTGCTACAGCCCTCATGGCCAGTTAGTCTTTGTGCCCATTGTTCCCACTTTATAAAGTTCTCCAGTTTTCATGGACCTGGTTGGGTTTTAGATAAAATTTATTTTCCTTCTCATTTTTGGATTTTATCGTTGACTGTAAGCTCCTGGTTTTGCTGTTTTAATATGAAGTTGATTTACCTGAAAGGAGAGCAATTTAAAACAGCTCTTTCTGTATTATTTTCAAATGCAGTTATTGAAGTTAGATTTACTGAACCAAACATATTCCGAGTTTAGCTCATTGCAAATACTGGATAGTCAAAATGGTGCTCTTGGAGAGTATACCTGTCTGTCATCCCATTCCGTTTCTAAAGTCTCTCTGAGATGTAAAGCGTTTGTCAGACAAACAGACTTTGTTCCTTCTTCCTAATTTACTCACACTATCTATAACAAATGAAGCGTTCCCTCTGGTGCAAATTTAGAGCTCCACGAGGCATGAAATGAGGTTGGGTTCTATTTTCAGCTCCAGGTTTTGGACTGCTGAGACGTGACAGAGGAGCAGCTTGGAGAGAGAGCCTCTATATGTACGTACACAGCTGGGAGGGACGGAAGACGTTATGGGCCCCACGGTTACTGAATGACTCTTTTCAACTCAGCTGGAGTCCAGGAAAAAGATGGTGATAGTTATGCAGACACACACACTCTCACTTGATCAGCACCTTATGGATACATTTCCATCCTGAATACTGGGTTGCAAACTCCTCAAAGAACAAAGGCTTTTCCTTTGAAGACACACACACACACACACACACACACACACACACACACACACACACACACACACACACAATCACCTTTTCCAGGCATAAACCAAGTTGGTTTTTCCATTTAGAAAAAAAGGGAAATGTACTATTTTTCCATTTTTCACAAAGCACTGCTTTTTCCCCTCTCTGTGAAGTATAGTAATCGGCTAATTGCATCAATCTGGAGTATAGTAATCCGCTAATTGCATCAATCTGGATAACATCTGTGGGTTTCGAACAAGCCATAACCTGTGGTGCTGAAAATGAAGCCAGTGCAGTAGTGCAAAAACCGGCAGTTCCTCGAGTGTCCATTTGAGGCTTGCTGCAAAAACCCCTGAAGTGCCATTAGCCCCCATGATAAAATGCACATTTTAGGAGGCGCAGGTGGACAAGTGATTGGTTAGTGTGTCCTTTGTACAAAAGCTTTAGTCCTTGAAGTGGGCGGCCCATGTTTGCATGCGACCTCTCTCTTTCGCCCTGATTTCCACCTCCATCACTGTCCTGTTTCTGTAAACAAAGTAGATCTTAAATAAAAACTAATTTTTGACAGCAGGTATAAACATGTTTAGAACCCAGCACAATTAATGTTTAAAACATTCTCCTGAATAACTCCTGCTGCGTTCTCACATAGGCACAGCCTGATTTTACACAGAGCGTCACTGAGCGGGGCGTCAAGAAAGACTTGCAGTCAAAGTTGGAGCGAAGCTCACCTTTACATTTCACACTTTGAGTGTTTCAAAGTGTAGAAGCAGCATGAGAGAACATGTCTTGTAATCTATTTGTTAAAGACACATAAATCCAGATTCATCTCCTCAGATGGAGGATAATCTATCTCTTTTTTTTTTTAAATCTCTTTGTGTTATGTGAAACGATCTCGCTGTGTACTCGACTGGAACAGAAACTTCTCCAACCTTGATCCACTGCCTTCCATCTGTAGTCCTTCCCCAGGCCGAGCGCCTGCACGCACAGAGCAGGCACGAGTCGTGTCATGAAGGCCGATGTTCAGTCAAGGAGGAAAGATGTAGAGCTCCGTATGTAAACAGAGTCATTGTTCTCATGCACATCCATTCAAACAGAGATAGAACAAAAAAAAGATCAAAGATATGGAGCAGTTCAGACAAACACTTTAATTCCCTGCAGATTAAAATCCGTCTAATGTGCTCTTTTTCTGTATGCATACATTTTTAAAACCTTCTACATGTTTTAGTGATATGCATTACATAAAACAGACAGGAAAAAAAAATCATATACCCAGAGGGCTTGATCATCATGATATTTTTAATATTTTATGTAAATGGGTTATTTTAGAGTGGGACGTATATTTATGAGTTTTGGTTCAAACCACATCCATGTGGTTCACAGGCCAGGATCTGAAATGCTCCATCGGCTGTTTATCAGAGGTGAACATGGACACTGTGATGTCATCCATTGTTTTGGTTCTTTTGGTCATTTTGCAGCCTTGAGTTCTGCGTCACAGTCCCATAGTTCTTGAGATTTTGTCGCCAGAAGCGACCAAGCGTGTACAACAGAATTGAATTAAAAGGTCCGAGACCTACTGTAAGATAGCAACTGAAGGAAATTATAAAATGAGCTTCCTCTGAGCAGCTCAAACTCAGACCAATATTGGAGAAAGAAGGTCCAACAGGTATAGTCTTCAGCTGATTAGTTGGTTCCTGTACATTTGGGTGACCTGCAGCGTTTATTTATTCACTTATCAAATAGATATCTGGAGTTGAATTCTTCTTTTTTTGTAGACGTGTTTTTTTTGTTGGTGCTTTTTGGATCTGGTTTCTCATACGGCAACTTGTTCTTCTTCTTCTTCTGCTGATCCGTTGTTTCTTGCATGTGAATGAAGACTGCCTGAATGCTGTGACGGTTTGTTTCTTTAATATTGCCCTGATTTCTTTTAATAAGACTTGGTAGGCTATGAATCTGAATAGCCCTTCTGGGATAAAGAGAGTAATCTGAGTCTACTTTAAAATTAACACTGTGTTGTATTAAAGACCTCGTGAAATTAGCTGGTAACACTTTATGAAGTCATTATGAAAATTAACAGAGCTTGTAAATCTGCTGTGAAAGGTGAGCCTTATTGTCTCATCTGTTTCCATACGATGTCTGTTTGTTGTCGCTAACATCGGTGGCGCCTCCTTCTGGTCTCAAACAGGAGTGCATGTTTAAGGAACAATCACTTTGCTTCACTTGTAAATGTAGTACACTTCTTGTAGTCCATGGCAGTGTCTAGCCTCAGGATCAATTACCAACTCCTTAATAAGAATTTGTGAAGTTTCAGATATTTTCCAACCACTAAGATTTCCTCAAGAAAAGTTGTGCAGTTTGGACCTCAGATGGAACAAAACATACGACAGAACAAAGAGATTTAAAAAAAAAAAAAAAAAAAAAAATTTAATTTAATGACACTTTTTTCCACCGGCTCACTGAAAATACCTGCCCGACCCACCAGTGGAGAACGACTGGTCTATGGTATATAATAGTAGTGTAAATACATTTTGCCCTGATTTAAAGAAGTGATCCTTCATGCATGCAGGACTACCTATCAGTGGATTATCAGTCTCCAGCCAAACGCAAAGAAAAGAGTCACAACCAGCGAAACCAATCAGTTGTCCCTTTGATTAAATGCACTACAAACATTTGCAGTTTCATGAACAAATGAAGCCTCTCAGAAAAAGTGTACTCAGGCCCTTTCTTTACCGTCTCCTGTACAGCCAAAACGTCCTCTGCTGCATAACATCTTCTCAGCTTGTGTATAATTGATGTGGATGCATAGATCATCACACACCTGCTCCAGAAGTCCCGCTCATGCCCAGTGGACTGGAGCAGCTGCAAATCAGCGATATTACTTTGAAGAAGAAAGCCTTCGGCCTTGTCACTGTCAGCTGCTCATCTTTGCTCTCAGCGTCATCTGCAGTGGAGTAAATTACTGCGGGCAGAACGGCACACACCCACAGGAGCACATGAGATCGCCTGTTTAGGGGGCTTGAAACAGTATCGTGAAAAAGCGATCTTCAGGCTGAAAAATTAAACGGGAGCTGCTGCTGGTTGTGCTGCCGTGATAAAAACGACACCTAAACTATACTCAGATACATTAACCTGTCAGTACACTGTACATATTCTCTTCATCTGTTTCGCCTGTTCGTCATCGCTACGGAGAGAACTCCCATGATTCCCCGCCAGCCTCGACAACATCTTTTGTTTTTTTGTTTGATTGAGAGGCCTTAACCCTAAAACTGTTGTCTTTTATATGATTGTGTCCTTTAATTCCTTGAAAACATTTGATGAACTGTACAGCTTGTAGTGACTGGCAAAAAACTAAAATGCTAAACTTCAGGGTTTAAAAAGGCCGTCAACAAACCAATGGATGACGTTACAGTGGATGCATCCATTATTTATTCAATCTATGGTAATATTTGAGACACATGGTTTGCCTTCCCCATTGTATTCTTAATGCTTTTATTTCTCAGAATTAATCTTGAGTACAATAGCGGTAACTGAATAAAGGCTACACCTCTCTGTTCTCAGTGCTCACTCTTCCTTGTAATGGAAATTCTGCCAGTGAAATGCCACGTCCTGTCTTGCTGTCATCCCTTTCCCCCCCTCCCCTTGCTCAGTCCTTTTATACGCCGTTAATTAGAAGTTGTGAAGTGATGACTCCTACCTCAGCGTAATTAATCCAGGGTCTACTGTGGCCATACACAGACAGGCACATCATTGTCTGTGGATGGCCACAGAAGAGCAGAGCTCGGGAACTGTGTGAGCAAAGTGTAAATGAGCTTCTGCGAGTAATTAGGAGGCTTATATGGAGCATCTTGATGGGAGTGTGTTGATGGCAGCTTTTTGAACACAAAGCACCAAGCTCTTGTTTCTAACTCGTTAAAGACTTTGAACATACGCGTGTCCACTCTTCTGCATATAGGAAAACTAAAGTGCAGACACTGGAGACAATGGTTGGAAAACATGTTAGCCATGTGCATCCGAGCCCAGAGTCAAGAATGAATGTGGAGGTGTAAAAATAGAAACAAAAGTCAGCTCTATCTTTATCTGAGTCCTCAAGTTTTAGCTCTGGTTTGGGAGAAAAGTGATCATCAATCATCTGACCTAGTTATAAAAAGTATGGCAGCCCTGTGGCTCCCTCTCCTCAGCTCGAGCAATCTTCCCCCTCTGAATGTACGTTTTCAATCATGTTAAAGACAAAAAAAATGTTAGCTTCATTCAGTCTTTCTTTCTGTTCTGCATATTCCATCACCAGCAGATAATGTCTGCTCTGATATCACACTGCATGTTCTATATTCCCAGGCTCAGAGCAATATGCGAAGGTTGGAGCATGGCTTGATCTTCTAATTGCATCAAAATCTTGGATGTAATCTTCAGCTGATTACGAAGTTGCTGTGGGAAAAGTGTCTACAGTATGACGAGGTGCCAACAGGCGAAGTGTACGACATGTTGCCACAATGCTGAGAGGTAGTGTAGATATTGATATCACTTCCAGATAACCCTTTAAAATTAGCACTTCTATGTGAAACCATGGCTGATAAAAATCATCAACAGTGCTTCACCACAGGTTGATTTGGCTGCACACGCTGTGCAGGTTGCTCATATCTCCACAGAAGCAGGTTTAGATACATTTGCTACGGCAGCTGCTTTTCTACATCCGTGGGATTTTTTTTGTTGCAAATTGAATTTCGGAGTCTGGCGCTATGGTCTGCTGACAATGTATCACTGCGAGTGCTGCACATAGCTGCTGTTACCTTATCTGTTCTGCAGTCCTTTTTTCTTGTTTCACGAGGAATGTGTCCACGCATGAAGCAGGTGTTTCATCAGACTCTCATATTCAGTCTGTTGCTTCAAGTCAACATATCCTCCATGCAAGATTAACAATTAAAAATGAATGATGATAATGTCCTGCCCAAGGTCCATGGATGTAATTCTGCTTTATTGCTATCTCTGGCCGTTGTATATGGTCCGTTAAAATAAACCAATAAACTAAACCAAACTTCACCCTCCTCATCCTCCAATAGTAAAAACGTTCCCAGACTCTGTTGTAGCTGCATCTCCTTTCGTTGTCAGAGTTTCCATCATATTGCACCAAAAAGAACATTGCGGTAGTTTATTTGTTTTGTGGAAGTTGGACGTAATCAGACCACCTCATGTGAGCTGATTTATTTACATCTCCAATATCTTGCTTTCTACACAGCCGTTGGATGACAGCCAGGTTTTAGAGAGGCGACTGTCCTGCACTCTGGAAAACTAGAGTCAATCAAAAGTGGGACATCGTCTCAATTTGCCGGACGCTGGACTATTAATGCAAATGGTTTTCAGTCCTGCACAAAGTGGGACATCTGGTCACCTTAGAGGAGTAAAGCAACAGTAAGAAAACACAAGACACACACAGTTTAAAACACTTATACTATAATCATCATCATTGAGCGTGAAGTGACTTTATTAAAGCTGCACTCATCAATATTTTGCAACGACAACGGAGTTCTCATACTAACTCCGTTTTAATTGACTCATCAGCCTTCTGTAACTGTCTGCTACCTGCCTCCCAGTACAGAAGAGAGCAACGTTAGAAACTGGGGAAAGTGCAGCCAGATATTTCCCCCAGGAGTCGGTGAACAATAAAACAAATCGGGCTGAGAGGAGAGTGAACGCTGGATCTAATTCTGTTCGGAGGCCAGAAATATAACAATGAATCGATCAGAATGTGGCTTCTGTCTGCTAATCATCAAGTGTAACATGTTTAAAAATAGATCATTCATTATAGAAACTAATCTCATCGTACTCTGTGACTGTCATTATTTAAGTATATGATTGTAAAAGTTGTAGATGCATCTGCCATGAAAGATGTTTTAATGATTCCTGTAAAGCAGATAAACATCAGTTTGTAAAGTGAAACCTGCTGAAGCCCTGTGAATCAAAGCAAACAGAGAGTAAATGTATTTAGCTCAGTCTATTCTCCTCCACAGTTTTCTCCTCATTAGTGACTCATGTTGACCAGAGGCTGACTCATTTCACAAGTGGTAATATGTTTGTTTTAAATCTGCGAAAATCATAGAGAGAGGGACAGAATCCATTTTGATCTCATTATTCTACTCTGTTTTTCGATGATGTAAATTCATGCAAATGAAAGGTAGAACTGTGCTTGAATGTGTTGTGTGTCAGCTTTGTGTTGCTGCTGATTTTTTTTCTCTTCACAGTTTTGCTCGATGATTAGAACTGTTTCTATGATTAGAAAAATGCAAATCCTTTGTATCCAAAGTTTGCACTTTACAGCATGGACTCTATGTAAATAATGCCAATACACTTTCTCTTCCCAGCACATCTGGAATCAGTTATTAAGTTTGATAGAAGTTGTGCATTTGATTGCACATTAGCTCGCCCTATCTGCATCCCACTACTACGCGTCATGAATTAAAGGAGAAATACAAAGCGCTTACAAATGACATCCAGTGCTGTGATTGACCCACACTGCATCTCAAGACTCCTGCACAAAGCATCAGTCATACATATTCAACCCTTCAATCTGGCTTCTGTGGCAAACTATCGACTTTTTACAGATCCACGTCTGTGTGGATTAAATTGAAATGTTGCGTAGTGCAGCTCGAGCCGTCTCTGAGGTCGTTCTTGATGATGCACGATTAAATTCCTCTCTCTCTTTATCTCTGCACAGTCATGCAAGCTCTGCTGTCGCCACTTGGATATCATTTCCCTCCACTTAGCGGTCTCTTTTCGTTGCAACAGGCACTTCTTCTTGGGTGCATGTGTGAGCATGTGCAACAGAGCGAGAGCTGCAATCTCATCAGTGGGTCGATCGATTGAACTGATAAAAGTTGCCTGAATCTTGTATTCTCACCCTCTCTGTCCTGCAATCAGTCTCAGCTGCTTCTCCTGTCAAAGTTACACCTGGTCGTAAAATGCTAAGGAGGCAAGCGTGTTGCCATTTAGAGTTAAAACAAAACTAGTGTTTTCACATGCATACTGTATGTGAATGCAAACAGCCTCATTTTCTTTCTCTTGCCAGACCTCTAGTATTTTTTCCACAGCAAGTCCGAGTGGGCTGAGGTGAGAATGCTGCAGGATATTCTCCGGAGAATTCTGTTGCACGGTGCGACCACTACGATCCCCGTGCAAGTATTTAACCCGCTGCGTCACGTTTTCTGCACATAGCATTGATATAAAGGCAAATGTTGTCGTTATAGCGTTATCTTCCCTGTTGTTTTTTTTACGTCACGTTCTACCTAAGAAGACCCGCCGCCCCCCTTCCCGACTTACAGGGACTCCAGCTTTGAGCAGTCCTCCTGTAATTATCTAGATATTATCTGCAGTGCGTATGAGAAAACGGCTATACAGTAAGATATGAAACGACTGTGGGAAAATAAAAACTAAATCTGCAGTCCTTTATTAAAGCTTATGCAGTAATTACTGTTTAGAATGCAGTTTTAGTACAGTGAAAATGCAGAAGTAATTTACAGGCTGCGTATTATAAAGGCATTGCAGACCTATTTCTGTCTCGGTGGGGGGAGCATCTCTTAATGATGAATCTCTCTGAAACAGTGTTGAGAAGCTGCACTGTGTTCTCATATCCTGATTTAGAGATGGAGAAGAGTCTGTTGTGGAGGAGCGGTGGGGGTTGTGATGGTGCAGCCTGGGGCACACCAGCAGGAGGGGAAACAGAACAGTTGAGCCTCCAGGATATTGTGCCTGGCGCTGCTATTGGAGGATCACGTGTGTTCTCTCCATGCAGGCCTCCATGCTGACGTTGTTCATTACTTTTTACGGCAAAGCATTCTCTCTTTGTAACCAACGTAAACCCGAGGTTTATGGATTAAAGGATCAGTACTCACATGGTAATAAATACGAAGCTACAGCCAGCAGCCTGTTAGCTTTGGATTTAAAGTGGGAGCTGCTCTCCTGCACCTTAAAGGCTCATTAATCATCACATTTTTGTCACCATGTCTCATTTCTGATTGGCTGCAGGGTGTCTATTAATTCCTGACTGTTGATTCCTTCTGAGCAGTTTCACTTAAACGATCTCTTCGCTGTTCTGAACAAAAGCCCCGGCCACGTCTCCGCTTCAAAAACTCTTTGGCTTCAGATGGAAGCTGCGAAAAGTTTCGACAGATCTTTTCACCATTTCTCAGGAGGAAAGCAAATACGAATACTTTACATCCCAAAACGTGTGACTATCCTTTAAAATCGGTGATGTGTTTCTTGATTGGATACTGATGTGTGAGAGTGAGCACACAGTAAAGCAGATCTGTCGGGGAAAGAGGTTGAGCCTCAGAAGAAGAAGAACAACAAAGAAGCTGACTGGATGGGTCTATTTTCAGATGATGAAGACTCCCCTACTGCCTCTGTAGGCTGTTTAGGCTGTAATAGGCCGGCTAATTGGCGCCTCTGCATGAGAAAAATTAGCATCGGTGCATGTTTGACAGCTGAAGCCTTTTGTCTAAGATAGTTCAAAGGAGAATAATCCTTCCTGAAGATGTAGTACACTTTAACTTTCATCCTTTTTTTGGAAAGGTAGTGTCTGTTTTGTGGGCTGTTTAGAGAGATTTACAGCAATTATCTTCCATAAAAATGTGAGCCAATGCACGCTGACAGGTGTCATATATATATGAAGGGTTGGTAAATTAAAACAAAGTTCATACAGATTTTTGAAATGTAACTGGTGGTCTTGTAATTCTTCACCAGCGTCAGGAGGATGCTGAGTCTCTTATTCCCTCTAACAGATTTTGCTGGCGTGCTCGCAGAAGTCTCACTAATGACTCAGAGTGTAAGCAGTTGATTTCCTCAAGAATCCCAAAGCCGTGAGCAGGCTCATCGGACCGTCTCTCTGATTTATCGCTGCATGAAGGGCTTCATGAATAGTGAACACCAACTCAATGTGAGGATGAAGAACTACCCCTAATGACGACTTCTTTCACGTCTCCTGACGGTCAGAGATCTGACTTCATGTTTTTTATGTTCGACTTTAAAGCTCAGAAACTGTCTGCACTTCATTTTTCAGTGTGCTACTTAAGTTAGCTTTGCAAACGAACACAAAAAATCCTTCTCTTTGAGGTTTTAAATATTCTAATTTTAATAAAAACTGCACTGGACTGTCATATTTCGTTTTCTTCATTGTCAACCATGCACATTAAGGACTTACATAGCTGAATCTGATTGGTCAGATTGCATGTAAGATGTTTGTAAATAAATCATTGTAAATAAAAGGGTTACCAGTGGCCTAGTGGTTAGTTTGTGCGTCCATGTACAGAGGCTCCTTTCATACGTCTCTCTCCCTGATTTCTGACTCCATCCAACGTCCCGTCCCTCAGATAAAGGCATGACACGCCCAAAAATAAACCTTCATGAATACATCTTAAACTAACCTCATGCTGATGCCAGCGGATATTTAAGGACTGTCAGAGTAAACAAGGATTTATCATCGATGTGGGTTTTTCTTTTTTGGGACAGTTTCTTAACTAATCTGAATAAAAAATAGTGACTAAAGTTTCCACTTCTTTAGTTTGTTTGGCTGTCGATCAGTCTGAACAAAGACTCTTGACTCTTCTAAAGCTCAATGTCTGGATTTAATTAAAGCGTTGAATCAGCGACGAGGGCGAGAGCTATGAAAGCCGAGAGAGTGAGTCTTCCCCATGCATGTCACTGTAAGTCATTATCATAACCCCCCGAGCCCCCAGCATACAAAGTATTCAACATGGGGTCAGAAAAACCGCGGGCAATTATTGAGGCTGTGGACATGGATGAAGGCCGACAGCCAATGGGGGAATGAATCTCCTCCTCCCCCCCCACCAACCCAACCAGGGGCTGAGTGGTCCGCATCCATCAGCCCACTGCATGTACAGAACACCCACTTAATCACAAGGCTTATACAAATCACACAAATACACAGGCTTCTGTACTGTGCACTATTACCCCACAGTTTATAGGCGCTGTTGACTCGGACTGATCTGTTCATGACTGGATGCTGCATCGAGCATTTATGAGCTTTGGCTGCTGTCTTTCATCTGCAAAAGTTAAAAATGCTTCTCAATGAATAATCTGTTCAAAATGAGAATATACTGCTCTTAGTGTCAGTAACAAGGAGTAGAGGTGTTATGATACCCGTACTAGCATGTTGACCAACGATACTGCAGAGAGTATTGGCAAGTATGCCAATGGATGCAGTGATCCATATCAAAGAAATCGGCTTGTTCAATGAATTGTTTAACTGTTAAAAACAGCCACAGTGTGCTGAGTTTGGTAGAAACGTACTAAATAGCATCTTGAAAGGCAGGTTGGTCATTTTTAAAACGAGTGTGATTTTGAACGTAGCATTCCTTCAGTGCTCCATCTACACCCAGCCCCTCCCCTCTGTGCTCATACTACAAACTACGTCGTCTAATGTCTCATTCAGCGGTAGGTTAACACGAACCTTTATCAATAATACAGGTTTTTTATTTTATTTTATTTCTTTATTTTTCCCAACCCTGCTTTAAAGTTTAGGTTTGGAATCTTTATCTGGAAGGAGCATTGATTATTATAACAGCTTTGAGAGGTCTTTATAAAAACTGATTTTAGAACTTATAGGTTGTTTGAAAAAAAAAAAAAAGAGTCTAAAAACACTCATTGCAGCCCTTTTTTCCTCCACAGTGAATTCTGGGTAATTGCTGTTAAAAATGGAGCCTGATTTCAGGTGACATTTGTCTCCCGTGCTGCTTACACCACATGACTCTCTAATGAGAACCTGTCTCATTGTTATGATAAATCCCCTCATTTTAGGCAATTCTAGCTCCAGTTGATGAAGAGAGCGGCTCCTTTTATTCACCCGATAACCAGCACACGAAGCTGTGCGTTTACGGCTCTAGGGACGCACGGGCGTCAAGTTCTATTTTTGTCCAACAGTGACTGCTCGCTGTGTGCCTTGGTGCTCTCACCGGGGCCGGACTGAACCACGAGTAGAGATGGAGGATGGAGGAGAAAGAGTGTGAATTACACATTATAGACAGCGCGCGCGCACACACACACACACACGCTCGGGGCCTTTTGAAGGGCCTCCAACCACCTGCTGCTGGAGTAGACGGGGAAGGTGTGATTGCCAGTGATCAGAAACCAGTTTGATCAGGCTTGAAAGCGACCCGGCTGAACGTATCACACAATCTGAACACTTCAAAGAAAGAAGATAAGAAGTGTGAATAAAACATGATCATACAGGTTAGAACTGACGACCCCTTCATCATCACAGAGTACCTTTCCTCCTTTATTACAAAGATTTTTCTTTTACTGTGACTGCTCCGACTGCCTGCTGTATTTTACTTCTCCTTTCTATTTGGACCTTTTCCCTAGCTTTGAATTATTTACTGCTCAGCGCAGAGTCTAATTCCAATTTTGTCAGTCTGCCAGCCTCAATTATGTTCAAGAAAATTGATTCATTTTGTCAAACTGCTTTCATAATTGACGTGCAAAGTCTCGGGTGTATTATTTTATACTCTCGGGTTCATTTCTATGATCAGAGCTCGGTCAGCATCTTTCACCACGGCTTCACGGCTGTGAGAGAGTGTTTTATTTAATGGGGGATTCCTTGCTTTTTTTTTTTTTAATCCTGTGCTTTATCTTAGAAATATATAAACTCTGTAGATCTCGAGGTGAAATAATCTGTTAATTTCAATAGATTCCTTCAGTCAACAGGCATAAAAAGGCAGATATGGCTGCAACATCATCACTGTGTGCGCCAGAGAAGTGCGACAGCTCAAAGTGTTTGCTGTCGTCACTGACAGGCTCGGATCGTTGCTGCAGATCTTTACATAAAGAATGATGTGCTTTTTTTTACTTCCCCACCTAAAAGGTGCAAATGACAAAACAGTCATTTTACCTTCTGAAACACAGAATCTACTGATGCCTCTATTGGTTATGTTGTGTGTTTGTTTTGTGTGACTTCACTGATCAAATATGTTTTTATATCTGTTCAGTAGTTATTTAGACAGTAAAAGGAGTAAACGATCTGTTTAGAAACGTTCAGTGGCGACAGTGAGGCTGCATCAAGCGGTGAATACAAAGTGAAAAGACGTCGTCCATTTGCATCCTGCAGCGGTTCACTTGGTGTTCTTTAGTTAATTCAGAAGAGCTTCAGGTTCGACAGTTATTGAGAGTGTCTCCAAACTAAATGTTAGAGGTTTGATCCCCAGTGTGGCCATCCGTGCAGCATAAATAAGTCTGGAACCTTTTTATTCCACTCTGACTTCCAGGTCTTTTCAGAGCCTCACCCAAACTAGAGAAGAGTAGCAGAAGGTTTCCAGCTGGAGGGATCAATAAAAGCATTTAAAGCATTCAGAAAGAGAAGAACTTCTTTGGTGCTGTGGTGCATTTTTTAAATCCACACGCCAGATGCAGTTACTTTTAAGAAGATTTGTTGAATGACATGACATGCACCAGCACATGAATGGTGCGTCACACAGTGATGTTCAGACACACACGGTGACACGTGTATGGAAAGCCTTTTGAGCATGTATTAAATATCTCTGCTATCAAAAGTCATTTCCTGCACTAGTTCACTCGATCAATCATTATTTGTATAACGCAGATTCATAAGAAGTGTTATTTTGAGAGCAGGACGTGCATGAAAGAGGACGCCGCTGGTTGTTGGGACGACAGTCCGATGGTGGAGGCTCGGCGTCAGGCGGTCTTTGGCAGCACTATTAACTTACAGCAACTCGTGTGACGAAGTGAAAATGTTTCTCATACGAGTTTGTAAAGAAACATTTTTAATGGTAAAGTAAACTACATTTTAACTAATATGAAAATATGATTTTAACTAATTAACTAATGAGGTCAAAAAATGTCCACCTAGTTAACCAGTTAAAATCGTTAAACTAATTAATCCTGAGTCCTGATTGGATGAATGTTTTTCCTGCTGCTGTAAAAACAACCAAACAGCCAAATATGTGTATTTAACCGACTAAACATGTCCTTAACAACGAGAGACTATTGCATTAATTTGATCAAAAACACACTCTGGGGCCAAAGGAGTGGAACTGTTTGAGGAGATTATTTGGCTTTTGTGAGTAAGAAGATTCTCATTAATGCATTTTAATATTCCTAAATCTTTGGTAAAGGTCATAAAAGGGGAACTCATTATCACTTTTTTCCCCTGGTTTTAGTCTTTTCATTTTCTTTTCAACATTTGAAGAAAACTTTGATTTAAACTGTAATACATTAAAACTAATAGTCCTTTTTTTGGGGTCAGTCTGCAGTCACCTCACTGTGGAGGAAAAAAAAACCTCCCATCAAAGACTGGAGTGAGTTTCTCTCTGAGTAATGAGGCTCTAACACCCTTTAAATAAGGAGAAGGAGAAGTAAATGATCTGACAGAGCTTCGAGGCTTTTTGTGACTCTACTTCCTCGTCTGTGTGGGTGACGTAGTTCATCAAAATCTTTCAGTCCAGCTGAATGTCTACGTCTGGTTTGACGTAAAGGTGTGTATGTGGGTCACATCCTCACCTCTCATCACTGCTGGCCCATTTTCTGCTCCACTGCTGGCCTGCTCTTTGATTTGTCGGTCATTTTTTATCCTAATCCCGAACACAGGTCTCTATGTGACGCTCTCGTCAGGCGTTGCAGTGCACGTGGTCACAGTGCCCCCTACAGGCAAACTCCAGGCTCTGCAGTGTCAGGATACGGTCCCTACAGGTGTTTCTAAAGCAGCCGATAAGCATGTTTGACTGCCTTTAAGTTACTCTTTAATAAATTAGCATACATTGGCATCATGATATGTTGCAGTACATGTTGTGTAGTTTATTTTGTGTTTTTTTTTTTGTCATAAGTGATGTAAAAAATGTGACGCCAGAGCAGGTTTATCTTTTTGGAGGAAATGGAAAAGTTGCATAACTTTAAGTGTGTACTTTGTGCAGACACTTTAAGGCTGTGGTAATCACCTGGTGAAATTGCATAGAGAAGCTTCTTTTTTTTTTTTTTAAGAAGAAGAAAAAAGAAAGCTGCCCTGTAATTACATCAATTTAGAACAATTTGAATATTGTGAAGCACAGCGAGTTAAGTGCTTTTTAAAGAGGAGCCGCTTCAGCACAAACAGCCGAGAGTTTGAGAGCCAGAAACAACTCTGAAAGTAAAAAAAACCCAAAACATCACATTTACAGTAATACTCAACAGGAAGGAAAAAAAACAAGAATCACTTACTCACATATATTAAATACTGCTTAGATTTAATACCATACCATTCTGGTTTTATTGCTCAACCACACAATAAAGATGAGTTTGTCATACTTGAGCTTGACAACAGAGGGAGCCAGCACCATTTATTGGAGCTCCAATGTGTAGCAGCAGTTTGTGTGAGAGCGTCAGAACCTCTGTGTTTGTGCATCGAAGCCTCCTTGTGGATATCTGACAAATCCTTGAATTAAAGAGTGAACGAACAACTTCATCACTGCTGGGACCAAATCAAAACCAGAGAGACATGTAGCGGCATATTTCCTCTGTTATGAAAATATATTGCAATAAATGTTAAATGAAACATTTCATCAACACAGTCTGGCTTTTTGGACTTCAAATGCACAAATTATTTGTTCATTAAAAATGAACTGTTCCTGACATTTAAGACTTGATTGGATTAAAGTGGTGATTTTAGATTCTGCTGGGGCCATATAGGCAAAACAATTAATTGGGGGCCCATCCAACCAGCATTCATTCCCATTCCTCTGCCAGTTTCCTCAATTTACTCATCTTCCTCTCTTAATTTTTCCACTCCCAGATGGATAATCCATTTTCATTGTTGTTGTTGTTGCTTTCTATAGACTCCTAAGTGGAGTACAGGGCAGCAGCCACGCCCGTCCAACAGATTCAACAGAGCTGGGCCCACGTTGATCTTCTCCAAGTCTGGCCTCCCCACCTTCCTCTTCCCCTGTGGATTCCAGTCCAGCCTGCCTTGTGATGTTGTCTGCTAGTTTTCGTAAAGTGTGTTCAATCCACCCACACTTTCTCGCCATCCCTTTTCCTTTCAACTCTTTATTTCCAAATGTACCCGGGTGCAAATGACTAATAGTTACTCGTTGATATAAGCTGCATCTTCATTAGCTCTTGCTGGAACTGATCCTCTTTTAAGCATCCTGCAATTAAGCCTAATAAGACTAATCCTCTTTTTTTTAGCATCTTCAGACTGAAACAAAGAGTCAGGGGAGGTTGAGAGATGTTGGCTGAGTAGCAACAATCACCAGAAAGTGAAGCAGCTGACGATGTTTAAAAGAATCACATCATTTCATGCCCTTCTCATCAAGGAGTATTAATTTGCCCAAAGACAACATGACAGACGTGCGGTTTCTCATAAGATCAGCTTCATGTTTTTTTTTTTTTGCAGTATTGCTTTTACAGTGTGGCGACCGTTACGCAGCATTTTCAGGGCTCCTCACAGGTGTTTCTCCTGCTGAAACCACGAGCGATCAATGCCCCTGTGTGCCACCGTTTAGTCCTGCAATGTAACAAAAGCAGAAAGTGTTTTGGCAACTGTTCTCTCCCTCCCGCTCCCCTGAGGAAAACTGAAGTCATTAATCCAATGAACTGCTGCCAGTTGCACTACCTTGACAGCGGCGTGCCTGCACACATGAGCTGCGTCTGCTCTGAAGATGTATCGCGCCTCGGAGAGGGAAAGTTAATCTGTTTTGACCTTTTCAGGCTCTTGAAACAAGCTGTTATTTAGGACTTCATGCCTCAGCCCCCTCCTCCTCCTCTTCTCACGCCCTGGGAGTTCTTATTAAGTGAGAGGGCAGTGAGACGGACTCTTCTTCGGTTCGGTAATGAAGCCCTCTGCTCTCGTGTCTACAGCTCTGCTACATGCTCTCCATGCAAAGCAGCAGCCGGAAGTGACCCGGGCTGGAACAGAGCAAGGAGAGAGAGTTCAGAGGAGATCCAATATTTACTTTCTTTACTCCACAGAGAAGCAAACAAGTCTCCTCATAGAGAACACTGACAACATTTGAGAGCAGAATCAATCATTGCATCATTAATATTTATTGCTATATTAAAGTAGATTTTTTATTTTTCCACGCAAAAGCACTTAACAAAGTCCACAGGTGACTTTTTTGCAGCAATGGTGACTTTAGCCTGCTAAACTTGTAGCACTGATTGAGGGAAACATTTTAACTCTCCCTGAAGTTAAGTTCATGTTTTCACTCTTTTTGACATGCAGCAAAGTGCCAAGGTCGGATTTGAACCCACAGCCACTGAGACGAGGACTATATAGCCTCTGTGGGGCGCACAATACAAAACCACTGGGCGTTCTTATTAAGAGGCATGCTACTCACCCTCCGTTCAGGACTAATAACAGATGTCTGTTATAACGTGAACTTTTGCTTTGTGATTCATTTTTGGTCCCTACAATTTTTATTTTTATTTTTATTTTTTTTTTAACAGTGAAGGGAATTATACCACCGGCTTTATGGACAATGAATGCTCATCAATGAGGTTGTTATCGGTGTTGGACAAAGAGTGGATTTCTCTTAAATCAGGAGAGCTGTCTGATTGGACAGTAAAGGCCAATAAAATCTGTAAATGTTTGGAGAATGAGGCAGCTTCGCCACTCGCTACCAAAATCACCATTACACAAATTAAGACGGGCATGATTACACTGTTGGTAGATTTAGAGCAGGCAGAAAGAAAGTCAATCGTCTTATCAAGTCCTGTGTGCAGACTCCACTGAAGCTGAAGCACTTACTGCATAATCAATATTATCGATTTTAAACAAGCTCGTTCTCATCCCGCCCTCTAGGATTACAGTAAACAGCTGATTTGGTTTAAGTACAGTAAAGTAAATTCAATTAACACAAATACACAGATGAAGTTACTCTCAACCCAAGAAATGAAAGTTGTTAATGAAAAAAAGTTGAAGTTGTTCTGGTAAGTTGTGCTCTATGTAACTTAAAGCAACATTTACTGTATTAGTAAATGGTTAGTTTGGACGCACCATTTAACGAAGTTCTTGGGGCGGGCGGCCCGCGTTCAGGTCCGACCTGTGGTGTCTTTCCTGCATGTCGTTCCTGACACTCCCTCCCTGATTTCTGACTCTATAAACTTTCCTATCTCTCCAAAAAGGCCCCACAAAGAAATCTCAAAATAAGCCCACTGAGGTAGATCGCTCTTCACTATGAGTCCAGTTCTGCTCAGGCTTTTGGGAAATGGTAAATGGATGTGAGCTTGTATGGCCTATTCTATTCTTCTTCTTCACACCTACACATGCACACACTGATGGCAGAGGCTGCTGTGGAAAGTCTAAACTAATTTTGTTCAAACACTTTCATACGCAGCCAAAAAAGCAGCCGGAGCATTTTGGAGTTTGTGTGTTTGGGGTTAAGTGTGTTGCCCAAGGGCACATCGGACATGCTGCAAGAGCTGGAAATCAAACAGCTGACCGACTCTCCCGCTGAACCACAGCCGGTTTCTACCTGTATGAAGGAGGCTAAGGATGCTCAAGGTTGTAAACAATTTTGAAAACATGTATGATTGGAACCGGCTCCATATTTGTTGAATGAATAATAACTGATTGATTTTCTGCCACAAAAGTCTAACAGCGTCCTTATTTAAAATGTCAAATTTGACAATGGCTCACGAAGAAACATGTTTTCTCTTTGTTAAGAAATGTCAAAGACTTTCTTTTAATCACTTTCTGTTGTGTTTGGCAAAATATGCAGTAGGTGTTTAAAAGAGAAGGTGCGGGCAAACACAACACTTTCATGTTTCACAAAAGGGAACGTTAGTGACCCTTTGACATTTCCTCCAGCTGACAATAAAAATTGACATTTCCGATTTCAAGTGAGCTTAAATAAAAGATAACAAATTGTTTTATAGTGTTCAGACCTTTCTGCACATTCTCACCTCCCCCCCAAAAAAACACTAACAATCTTTCCAATGTCTCACTTAACACATTTGTAAGCGGTCAACCAAGCTACAGGAGCTGGAGATCGAACCCCTTACCTTCCAGTTAAGAGATGAACTGGGATTTCCTTCCAACTCCATGTAATGGTACAATACCTTTCAACAGAAGGAATGATTTTGCTCCCATTTCCTCAAAGAGCCCCAGTCGCCTGTTTTGGCCACTGTGCACTCGATCACACAGCAGCCTTCAGCTAAAAAAGAAGCCAGCCGGCCCGTCTCTCTCTGCACTGTTTGATGCTTCATGTTTGAGAGGAGAAAAAGAGAGAGAGTGACCGAGTAAGAAGCTACATTGGACAGGCTTTTACACGAGAGCTCGGAGAAACAGTCTGCAGGTTCAAGTCCGATGAGGAGCTGGTTATGTCCATTCACTAAATGTGTGTCTTACAAAAAGTGCAGTGTACTCAGAGACCTGTGATTGGCCCAAAAGCGCACACAAACCTATTCCTCCATAATTTATCGCTGCCTGCAGGATAAGTTTTAGGCTAATTTCATACAGGCTTTTTTTTTTTTCTAGAAATCTGTATTTGTGTCTTTCTTTAATATCCGTCTCAGTTTCGAATAAGCAGATGAAGAATTCCTTGGACTGCCATATACCATAATATCTGTCTCATGCAGTTGCATTTATTTATTGCCAGACAGGCTTTTTATGAATAATTTTCACATGCATTTGTATATCAAACATTAAAGCAACAATCATTGGTAAAGCTATGGATTGTTTGACCTGGAAAAAGGCTGCTGTAGCTCTTATTATTCTGCATGAATAGACATTTAGGAGGCCTTATAAGTGCCCGACTACATCCCTCTGAACGTTAAAGAGCGATCGCCTCTCATCCCGGATCTCGTCTCGATCAGTCTGAGTGGAAATGAGCATTCAAAAGGCATTGCTGTTGCAGAAGCCTCTTTACACTTATTCATTGCTCATACACACCGATTCTTTTCCATATACTGTACGTGACTCTTCAGAGAGCGTTGTCATGAGGTGTCTCAGAGCACGCGCAGGATTCATCCTCCTCCGTTTTCTCACATAAAAGTCTGTATGAGTCACTGCCTGGGATCTTCTAATGATCTCACCCGCTTCACCTTTTTCAACCGCCTTGTCTTTTCTGTCAATAATAGCACGTGCAGTGCAACTGAATCCTCTTGTCTCTGACTGAAGAAGCTCCTGGAAATTAGGTTCCCAAAGGAGGAATGCAGCTGCAGAAGTCATGTGACTCTCAGAGAAACATAAAAAGGAGAGGATGCGGAGTCTTTGACAGTGACACAGAAAAATATAAATCATAGGTGGCACGTTTGTTATGTTATCAATCAACCATTGGTCTGTCATTGCACTTGAGCCATTGCATCCCATCCTGATATTTCTTTCTTGTCACAACTAAATCGTCAAAGGGAAAAAGGATGACTTTGGTTTGGCTGCAGAGGGACGTCAGGCTAGGTGTGGACAGAGCGTTTTAAGAGCTTCCTGTCCTAGTTAAGGCCAGGCAGGGGATTCTTCCTTGAGTGTGAGGTGGAGTCTGAGCAGTGAATAATTTAGTGCAGCTTCCTTAAGGCATGCTTACACTCAGCGGCCTCGACACACACATGCAGAGCCACTTCACACACGCACACACACACACGTCTTTAAAGGGGGTCACAGGATCAGCACAGGTGTTTATAGATCAATACTAGGCTGTTCAACTTACATCACTGAAAACAATCTCTTCTGTTTGTAAAATGGCTCCAAGACTTAAAGCTGCTGTAAAGAGTTTTTTCTAGCTGGTTATGAAATTAATCCTGACGCCACTAAATGACCTACAAAGGCTAAATGCGATATGAAAACTAGTAATGGTTACTTTTCTTGAGTATCCAGTTTTAACACAGCTCTTTAATACTGTCTTTTCCTAACAGGTTTGTTTCTTTAGCTTTTATGTATTTGTGGTACAAATGTATTTTTATTTTGCACCAACGTCTGAAGGCTGCCTAACATGGAGTCTGGACTCAGTCTAAGTGGATTGGACAGTAACATGGAGAAAAGAGGATTACGTGGAGCTTCTATCGGTGCTTATCACAAAGCAACAGATTTTAAAAAACAGAAATCTGACGGAAAAGACGAATCAAAGAGACAGGAGAGGGAAACTCAACTGCAGAGAAGAGGCCTAATGTGGGCTACATGGAGTCACCTGGCCCACTCTGAAGGTCAGGAGGTTGGCAATGCAATAATGCATAATTCATCACTGGATGGCTCCTCTGTCAAATCTGGTATTCTACGGGGTATTTTACATAAACTGGAATATTGTTGGATACTCATACCATGCACAAGCGTCCATACTTCTACTTGTGGAAAGAGTGTGTTTACTTTTGTCACCTCTTGATGTGAGACTATTTCAGTTGAACAGCTGCTATACTCCAGCTCATCCGACAGCTCTCACTTTTTAAGTGTTGTGATACTTGATGTGAAGCTCTGAACGGTCACTTGACGTTTGAAAACCAATTTTCTCCTGTTGGTGGAGAAACCCTAAAAGAGACGACTGAAAAGGACCCTCGGCGAGGTTTTTCCTGCTCACCCTCGCCTCGTGGATGAGCCAGAAAATCGTACTCACTTCAACGCTTCTAGTGCGATTTGCACTGAGATGACTTTGGCAAAGTCAAAGACTGAAGATGTGAGGGCTGGTGTGAGACTGAAAAGCTATCAGAAGTTTAACCCGGCAGGTCGGTCACAGTATCATCAGCCAGCTGGAATTCAAATTCCAGTCACTTCACAGAACACAGCTGACAGGAGGCTCTGAACAACTGCAGCTCAGGTACTAATGTAGAATCCGGTCATTGTGAGGCACCTCTGGCTTATTTCTTATACAACAGTATGCATGCTGTGTTTTTCCTTAAAGGTCCAATATGTAAGATATGTAGGGAATTAAATGATACAGTGACCTCACTATATGATATATGAATATATGAACATCGTCTTCCAAGCGAGCAGCCAGGGATCGACTTGGACTTGTGGTTTCTTTGCTGCAAGTCATTCCTCTCTCTCTCTCTCTCTCTCTCTCTCTCTCTCTCTCTCTCTCTCTCTCTCTCTCTCTCTCTCTCTCTCTCTCTCTCTCTCTCTCTCTCTCTCTCTCTCTCTCTCTCTCTCTCTCTCTCTCTCTCTCTCATAAGTTATTCGAAGCGTGCAGCTAGGTGGACAGATGTGAGGTTCCATGACGTCAAGCAAAAAATTCACATTATGGAACACAGCGACACAACTTGACCTCAGCAAAATGTTCTTTTCTTTGCTTTTCTATTCTGACCAGAGACATCAGAGGAAACCAAAAAACCATTCATACACATGTATATGCAGGAGCAACTGGGGATTAAGTGTCCTGCTCAACGACACATAGAACGTGTGGCTGCATGAGTTGGGGATTGAACCCTCGACCCTCCAGTAGAGTTTGATGACGACTTTCCCAACAGCGACCTCCTAGGAATATTTCTACACAGTGCATTTCAAGTTTAATCCAAATGGCAGCTTGGCCCTAAGTTCATGAAGATGTTCCTAAATGAATCTGAAGTTTAAAAAAAAAAAACTTCTTAAGCTTTGAACTGAAGAAGTCTTGAGGATGAGAGGTGAAATGTCCTCATGAACCTCGGCTTTCAGTTGCCTCTGGGATTCAATTTTGAATATGACCTGGATGACGGGAACATCTTCACATGCATGCAGTGCAGGCTTTATAGGAATGGAAATCATACACAATGGACCATTGTACTCTGTATTGGCTGATATCCTGAGTCCAGGTTTAAAGCTCAGAAAAAGCAGAATCAGTTCCTAATTGTTCTTCGTCAGCACAATTGGCTCTAATTTACAAAGCCTGACAATTATACTAAACAAACAGAGCGAGCGTCCTGGAGAATAAATCTGCTTTGTCATGTTGATCTTACCTTCCACGTTGTATTATGCTAATGAAAACCATATGAGAGGATGAGCTTATGAGGTAAATATTGAATTTTAATGGACCTGACTTTGAGGTTGCATTACTCCTGAGGATTGCAAATAATTTATGATCTCCCTAAACTGCTCTTCATTCAATTTTAATAATCCTTTTTGCATCTAATGGATATCTAGATCATCTTTATCAAGACACTCTGACCAAGCTGGGCGGGAAAAAAAAGAACAAGCAGGAGAAGAAATCTGTGAGACTGAATGCTCTGATGTCTAAAGTTCTCGTAATTTTGTCTGCTTAAGATATCAACTTATTTATCTTGTGACCTTGGAATAAAAATGCTTTTCATAGCATCAGATTAATTTCTTGTGTTTTTTTTCAACATCTCGTGAAATCCACTTGTTATCACTGCATGGAAAACCAGCATTGTTTTCCCCAGATAAATCATGACAAAGGCTCCCACACACTGCATCGCTTTATGGTGACATAAATATTGTGTCAACATCGTTTTCAGTCAAATCCTCAGTGGAGCTGGAGCTGGAGCGACCCACTCACACACTCAGGTGTGCAGAGATTTTTTTTTCCAGTTTATCCTGAGATAAATAAAATGTGGAATGTGAGAAATAAATCTTAATTCACTTGTTATCGTCTGCTTCCGCAGGTTTAGGGCTTCAGTAATAAACTAGGAAAAAAAAACATTTGAAGAACTGTGTGACCTTGGACTTATTTTCGGGAAATGCCTTCCTTTCAGGTCTTGTAGTAGCACATTCTCCACAATGTTGGTGTGATTCATGTGATGATCACATTATGACTTTATGGGCATTAACTTGTGAAGTACCAACATTAAGAGGAATAGCCTCTCCAAAGACAACCGAGTAAAAGGCTGAATTACAAAGTGTCTGGGTATATGTTCATTTGGTGTGCGTGTTTCACCTTGTCTCTGAATATAATTAAGAATTAGTTTGTGTTATTATTGTTCCATGTTTATGGGCTAACAAGCCCCACAGCGTTCTCCCACCAATCTGCATCGGTCAACTCAATTCTGCAAGAGTCAATTCAAACCTGCACACTTCCATGGCAGAGCTCTCTTTTCCCGCGGGGGGGCCACAGGGGGTCCGGGGACAGCCGGGCACAGCCAGGCAGAGAGCCTGCTTCAGGACAAGTGGGTGGGTGGTGGGAGGTGGTTTTGACGCTGAGGGGTGACTGATGTATAAGTGACGTTGTCGAATTGCAGCATATGCCAAACTGTACGCGAGGAGAGACCAGGCAGGACGCACTGAATACGGCAGATTAAAGGAGGGGAGGGCAAGTGGAGGAAGCGGGTGGGGGGGAGAAAGAGAGAGAGAGATAAAAAACCCACAAACACCGACAGGGAGTTGGATGGATGCGAGGGGACAGAGAGCAGGAGCCCGGCTCTGAAACATCAAGGTGTCCCATCAAGAGGTCTGGTGTCTGCACCAAATCCGCTTCAGGGATGTAGTCGAAGCGGTTTCGAGCTCAGCCCATCCGAGCTCAGCACCATGAAGAAGCACTCCGCAAGGGTCGCCCCGCTGTCCGCCTGCAACAGTCCGGTGCTCACCCTCACCAAAGTGGAAGGTAGGGGAGAGTTTGTGTGCGTTACGAGCGCCTGCAGAACCTGCAAACTGACGCTGCGTGTTCCCACAGAACACCCTAAATTTAGAAGCATCCTTCCGTTTTAATATGACTGGGAGTATTATGGCTGAAATATTGTCATCATCTTGACAGGGATCAACTTTGGGAAACCTTACTGGATGGCGCGAGACATTTTTAATTACACGTCTACATTTCTGCACAAAAATGCCCTTAAATGCACATGGACATTAAGTTAATTATGCTATTTAGCCGAAAACCCTCCGAAATCAATCAGTGTGCTCTGATTTACCTGTCTTATTGTCGCATTGATTTAGCCTGTAATTATTTGTTTGTGAATAGGATTGACTCTTGCAGCTGGCTTCATCAACACTGAGCTAAATTGACTGGTCCACAGGGAGGATCTTAAGTTGTTATTGCAGCAGGGATTCCCCCTCTCTCACTCTCTGCCCCTCCACCCATCACCAGCTGCAGGAGTCACACAGCTAAAACACCACCGCCAGACCATCACATCCCCAAAACATCAGAGGCTGCTGGGACTTGAACCCTGCCAGCGTTAAACATTTGACTGGTTCTTGTGAATGTTACACTAAAATCACAATGATCGGCAGGTTCGCCTCGAGTGGCTTTCTGATGGATCTGTCCATTTTTGGGTCTCCCTGCTTTTCCCGAGAGTCCCTCTGATCTGCAGGAGGCTGACGTGTCTTTATGACATCATTAAGGGACAACTCCCCTTTGACTCCTTGTGTGACTGTTTATGCTTCTGCCCTGCATGAGTGTGTGTGTGTGTGTGTTGCTGCATCCTCTTGAAACGCCTGTCCCGATGTCTTGAGCAAGTACAGTGCCATATTTCCTCTCCTGGCTGGCTCTACAGTACGCCTCCTCCTCCGCTCCTCTTCTCCTCCTCAGCCTCATGCTTGTGCAAAAGCAGTGATGTTATGCATTTTTTAATCTGCCCCTCAGCACGACCAACTCCTGGATGTCTCAGTGTTAAGAATAAGCGCGGAGTAACACGACTGAATCAGCTGCTGATTTCACAGCAATTCAGCGCCTTGGATCTGAAGTAATCCACAGAACAATTGTGTTTCTTCGACCGACTGAAGTGAAATGAGGATTATGTTGAATTAAAGCAAGAATTACATATATAAACAGGCATTGTTGGACACCTTGTTTATTTGTTATTTTATTCATTTCTGAATGATTAAAACACAAACACATGTAAAGGCATGTGGATTTGTGCTATGAGGTAATGTTGACTTGTATAATTGCCATTTGATTAGCGTTAGGGAAGTGGCAGTTGTACTTTGTGCAGTGTAGTTAGGTGCTGCTTTAATGAACACTGATGGCTCAACTAATGACATCACAGCATGCAGAGCTAATTCAGCTCTAACAAAACAGTTTTCGGTTTTATTGGATAGATACTAAACTGCGACATTCTTGTGTTGGCAGCTGTTTATCCAGTCATTTAACGAGAATGAGAAACCACAACTTTAATTTACACAAGAAGACTAAATTAATTTACTGTGCAATTCGAGCCTGCAACTGATACTTTCAGCTTCGGATTGATGAAATGCATCTTTCCATCCATCTTTCTAACGTCAAACAGCCTGCAAGTCTTGTGAGTAAACCGTGTCCTTCTGCCAAACTTACACATGGTGTATGTTACATGAAGGCACAGGGTGGATCTGTGGACATCTAGCAGAGACACTGTTCTGCCCGTTGGAAGTTGGTTTACAATTTGATCGACTTTGAAACTATTGAAGACGTTGATGGCTCTGCCTCTGCTGCTGCGACACAATAACGTCCCTATCAGACGAGTCCATCGATGTTGTTATCTAACATCAGCGGACTGGCTTGTTCTTACATCATTACTAACATCTAACACCATGCAACATAAACACTTATGAAACAGCCTGTTACTGTATTTGTAAAGCTGAGCTAAACACAGACTGCTGACTCGTCAGTGCAGCTTAACTCTCACCAGAAACAACGACGTCGATGCTCCTTTTGTTTGGAAGGATTCTCGACAGCCTGTCCCGTTAATGTGAAATATCAGAACGTACTTCATTATTCATAATTAATGACTACACCAGCTGCTGGAATATGAATGAGGACTTTCCTGCAGTTTCAAATGGACACTGCAGAGAACTATTAAGATGCTGAAGCTGTTTGAACTGTGTTGCATTTCTTCAGTTACTGTAAAGCATTCTGGGTAACCTCAGAATAATCACTGCGGCTGTGTTGCTAAGATTTTAAGCTCATAAGCGATAACGTCGGCTTTAAATATTTTAGTCTCAGAATAAGTGAGATGTTAGGCTGTTATTTGATAGATATGTGTTTAAGAAAAAGCACGAGTTTGGAATATGTGTCTTCTTTATGATAATCGTACAACTCGAAAACAAACAAAAAAAAAGGTTCACGTTGTGAGCATTCAGTTCCCCATCTGTTTAAAAATCACAGGGGGCAACAGCGGCTCAACATGCAGCTTTCCAGAGACTCTGCCTCTTATGTAACACCAACTCCAAAACTTCTTCTCTCCTCACTAACAACCTGCTCCTGACAGACAACACATGTCGTTTTTCTTCAGTTCGACGTCTTTAGTGGTCTTTTGTCTTGTGTCCATTTAACATCCGATTCGTCAAATCACATCGTTGTTATTTATTTTTGTTACATCAAGAACAACACTGGATGATGTTTCTGACATTTTCCACTCTGCAAAAGTTGAATCGGCTGTTTCTTGATTAGAACATGAACATCCAGTTTTCGTAAATGAGGCTCGGTTCATATCGTAGACTGCATGTAGTTTGTTTCTGAAGAGCCCAGTGATTTTGGAAATGACATCTCCACTTCACTTTTGATAAATCTATTAATAACGGAAGAGTTGGAGCTGTGGTGGGCTTTAAGCCTCTTGACAAACAGCTACAATGAGGGATGGAAAGATTCATCTTAAAATGGTGATAAATTGATTCGAAGGTGTCAGGATTCACATCGGTACTCTGAAAAATGAATCTCAATAAATGGTGAGCGTCGGCAGCTGTAAAGCAGAGGCGGTCGGCAGCAGTAGAGAAAGATTTAGAAATTGAGGAGGCACCACCGTCTTTAAAATCGGAGCTGTGGAAGCATTTTGGTTTCCCCAAGACAGAAAATGAAAAGAGGTGAGAAGATAACGCTGTGTGCAGATATTGCAAGAAGACGAGGAACGACACGAATAGCACAACCAACATGATGCAGCATTTAATGAGACGCTCCAATCACCTCCCCTTGTTAGGAGACTAGAAACATTAAAAGACCAAACAGCAATCTGTTTCAGTCATCATTTATGCACGGTCTCGCTTTGTAAAATAAATTCTCAGAGAATCGTATCTTGAACCCAGTATCGTCTGTTGAGTGAATCCTTACACCCACCTGTCACTCCCTGTTAAAGGAGGGTTTCTTTTAGCTGCCACTACACAGCGGGACTGACAGGAAGAAGTCTCCTCAGAGTCTGAGTGAGCAGATTCAGCTGTATGCAGAGCATGTGTGAAGAGGCTTTAAAGAATGATTGAGAAAAGCGAGACCGCAATGAATGTGTTTACAGAGGCACCAAATCAAAATGAGAAGAAGGCTCCATCTTTTCATCCGGTCAAACAGCTAGACTTATTTTTGCAGCTTTGGCCACGCCCACTTCTGCTAAATCCAATACAGTCTATGCTTCTCTCTACATCGCCAACATTTCTCAGGGCCGACACAGTCGTACATTGTGCTTTGAAGGGAACATGTTGAACCACCACCAATCAATTTTGGCATCAAATGATTGTGGTCTTGAGGCTGGTAACACAATCATCTATCATCAGAGAGCAAATCCCAGAAAGCCACCATTGTTCCTTTAGCGTTCCCTGAATTTGTAACAGATGGCATTTCCTGTGAACCCACTGCTGTCTCCTTCAGCCATAACTTTGATTCACTGTCTCATCTGCAGTATTTACTGACAAAGTCACCAACCCAGCGGCCCAGGGATGATAGCTATTGATTCTTCTTTGAGTCTGCTGCTACTGATGACTTCTCAGGGAATGTCTGTTGGTCTGTCTGAGTCGTCAGGGGGGTAAGAAGTACATAAAAGTCCCTTTGAAAGTCTGTTATTACATTACATGCTGTGACACAGAGCAGGCGTCTTCTGAAAGGGGTTCGATGTACAAACGTCTCCCTGGAAGCTTGTTATATTTCTCCAGCTGCTATTATGGTCACACTCAATCATCCCCTCGGGCTGCATGAACCATGGACTTTAGATTATAATACATCAATGAAACACATGCAGAAGTGCACATTCTTTCACTTTTTGTTTTGTTTTATTTGGTATTTAGGGAGAGGAGAGATTTAAACATCATCATTACTTATTAACAAAACAAAATAATACATTTGTTTGGTGTGACGTCACCAACTGATTTTGTAAGCCTTGACTCAGCATTTCTGTTGTCGCCATCTTGGTTTCTTGGAGCCATCAGTGACCATATTTGGGTGACAGGGTGCACATGCACTGTTGGCTTTCTGTCCTCGAAGAAGCGACCGTGAGGGGAACATGTGTTGGAGTAATTCCAAGATGAGTCTGCAGAGGGCGCTAAACAGCTTGTTCTTGAAATCACAAGATATAGTTAACTGATGTGAATTTCACGAGTTTCCTCAAGCCTCTTTGTAAGCCGCTGAAACTTCATACATAGACTCTCTTCACCCAGCTCTGGAGAGCAGCCCTCCCCGGGCAGCCCTGCAGCGTTCTGTCCCTTCCTGAGAGCCGGCCAATCAGAAGAGAGTGGGCACATGGGATATGGGAGTCTTACATCTTGTTGCTTGTTTGCATGTTTCTTATTTGTATGTTAATGTACCATCAGGCCTGTGTGAACACCAACAACCTTCATATGGAAATGAGGCTACACCTGCCAAAATGAAGGTCACACACATACGCACAACGTATGTTAGACTTGCATCACTGCGGTCGAAAGATCACAAGAAGGAAAGGGTGATAAATTCTTCTGGAGTTTTCCTCTTTAACCCCTTTGGAAATCTTACTTCAATACTTTCATCAGTTGAATGTAATCAAAGTCGACTTTGAAGGCGGCGTCCTCTTCGGTCTAAATTCATCTTTATAAACAAGTGAAACAGATCTTTCTTGCTTCACAAGTGTGCGATGAATACACAATGACAAGGCGTCTATTTCATTTAGAGGGGAGGCTTTTTTTTTCTCCTCAGGTCTATTAAATCCAGTGTGTGTGTGTGCAGGAAGGCTATTAGTTTCATTGTAATAAATGAGATTTGAATGGATGGATTGATGTTAAGTGCTCCATTGATTCATTGTATAAGTTTATATGAGGTCTGCTGCTGTGACTTGCTGGCTCGGTTTTGTTCACAAGAAATTAGCCTGTTAAAGAGTGTACTATTTTCATCTTTGAGCCGAATCCTCTGCAGAAAATGTGCACAGATAAAGCTCTAATCCTAAATTGGGAGAAGATCTAAAGGTTTTTCTTCAGGGGTGGCTGTGCAAGACGGCTGCCTGCCGTCTTGCACAGCCACCAGACCAGATGGTACAGTTGTTGGTGTGCCTTGAAGGCTAATTTTTACAGATCTGAAATAACAAAATGTTTCCATCACCCCTACAGCAGTTGTAGTAATTGTGACCAGCACTGGAACAGTGTCAGCATAAAAGAGCTCTGTGTGCCGTGTTACGTTTCGTCTTTGCAGAATGACTGAGGTTGCAGTTAAAATCTTGTTCCATTAGCTTCCCCATTCATTTGATTTATTTAAAAAAAAAAATCATCAATCACCAAATGCTGAAGGTCATTTCACAGTTAGAAACACAAAGGGAATGATTTACTGATGAGGGAATGCTTCCAGAGGAGGGGAAGTTACTGTGGCTCAGTCGGTCGTCTCTCAAACAGAAGGTTGAGGGTTTGATCCCCATCTCCTGCTGCCACTTTGCCCGATGTGTCCTCGGGCAAGACTCTAAACCGCAGAGTAGCCCCTCTGTGGACTGTCATGATAAGATGCAAGCTGACTGTACAGCACTATTTCCTCGACTTCATGAAATGCTTTTTCTACATTCGTTGTGAATTTTGAGTCAAACATATTTCAAAAACTACGATCACTTCTTCTTCTGACTGCAAGAGATTTCAAGGAATTTTGATTTTGAAAGTCAAGACTCTCGTTGTTCATGCTTACAGTTCTAATGAGGTCATTTTTGATACTTTAAACATCTTTTTTAAAGTAAGGACTTGTATCCTATAAAGCTCTGATTAAAGTGTGAAAGTCTGTCTGGTATTTACTCAAGTCTGACTTCTTGCTCGGTCTCTCTCTCTCTTTTCTTCTCTTCTCAGCTTTTACACAATAGTCTAAATTTATTGTAAAATATTTAAAGTCTCTTATTTAGTCTAAAGTTAGAATAATTAAAATTTAATCATCACTCAAACATGATGTGAGGTTCACTTCTGCATGAAAACAGCTGATGGAAACGTCCGCCAGAGGACGATGCACTGCTTTACGTTTTCACTATCGTTTCAGTTAAAATAAATTAAAATCTTTTTTTTGATACAGAAGTTTAAATACTTTCACTATCGTAAAGAAATTTTCACCATTTAGGATGTGTCTGAAACAGGGCAAATTATCATTCTGGACTATAAAACCTATGTCTGATCATGCCCGTGTTTTCAGAGGCCTTGGGGTGCAGAGCGGGGGTGAAACCGATGTTTGTGCCGACACGTTGTGTGTACACCTGCGGTGTCTGCTGATCCAGTACTTCAACACGGAGGCTGTGGCCAATCTTTTAAATATTGATTTGTCGCGGAAAGTCCTGGGACTCCTGCCAGTCTGTTTAACTGCAGCTTCATCACACGATATTCACTGTGAGAAGGGACTGCAAGAGAGAGAGAGAGAGAGAGAGGGGGGGGGAGGGAAGGAGGGAGAGAGATGGAAGCTTCTAGACCGGGGGATACACTGTTCTGCTAAACATGAGTAATGCCAAAGCTCTGCTGTAACACTCTGACACGCATAAACAAACTCTGGCCTTCTTTCAACACTGTTTTGTTATGTCAGCAACCAATGAGGCGTCGGAGGGCCGCAGCATTGACCTGTACTGTGAGCATCTGTTGAACCGGCTGGGCAGGTCAAGCCCCCAACAGAGCGAGAAACAAAACTCATCGCTATGACTTTGTATTGTGTCAAGGTGTTTCTTATTTACTCTCAAACTGCCAGAAAAAAACCCCCAAAAAACTAAAAAAGTCTTTGCTGCTGTGTTTAGAGATGCAGTAACAGGAAGGTCATGAATCCAGAACTAAGTTTTTAAAAGCATAAAAAAAAAGAAAAAAACCTGAACCTTAAGGAAGAAAGAAATCAAAGAGACATGAGGCAATCTGAGGAAATATATAAAAACTGTGTGATCCTGACTATCAGTCGTTTATAAAACAGACGAATTGTCGAGCATGAAAGTAAGCTGTGAAAGGCCTGGTTCTGAACTTCGATAATGATAATGCTACACAGTGATTAAATCAAAGAGATGACTTGTTAAAACAAGGTGAACAGAAGCAAAACAAAGATCAAGTTTAGTTCATTTATTTCACTCAAAAGTACAAAAAAAAAAGCAAAGTGCATAACTCAACTCTTAAAGCATGATTGTGGAAGTGGCTGAAACCACCACACAGCAAAAACAAAGTTGTTAAGATTACATGGACCTCCTCGGCCTGCATGAAGGAAAACAATGTGTGATCACAAGAGAGTGGGCAGAGTGACGACGTTAGAACCCGGCCAATAGGCAACTGGAGCTGCTTCATCCTCTTTTATTTTGAACTTTGTGCCGACATGTTCTTTCCCACTCTTTGGGTTATACTGTGAATATGTCTAATTACATGGAGCAGTGACGTAAAGGTAAAAAACCAGCGCGTTCGTTCAACATCAGTATCAGCTGAAAAAAAGGTCCATCGTGTCTTCTTCTACTGTAGATGTTTTTTGGTTCTTTGTTCAGACATGAGAAAAAACAACGTACAACATAAAAACAATAAAGCACTAAAACAACAATATAGTCTCATGCTGGGTTGAAAGCCAAAGAATAAAAATGGGATTAAAATTAGGGTTTTTTTTACATTTACTGCCATACACCAAACTGCTGATTGGCCAGAGGAAGTCACCTGTTGAACAAAGCAAGCGGCTAAATTGTTACTTCAAACATTTTTATTGATGTCCGCCCTGATTTTCCAATCGCTTCATCCGCCGTTGTAACATGGATGTGTTGTCAAAATTACATCGTGACCTCCAAGGGGTCCTATTTAGGTCATATTTTGCCTCCTGAGGAAAAACTTAAATTCTGAATGACTTAGGTTAAAATGTAACTCACAAAGTTTCCAGGAACACGTCGTCCTTTTCTCGACATTTTCAGGAACGGATTTGAGAAAAATGCTTCTGTCTCTACAAAAGCGACAGTATTCTGCTCGGAGAGAAAGTCTTTCTGTCGTCCTTTGAGGTTGAAGGCAGTTCAGGATGAAGGGATCAGTAACATCCGTCCCGCCCTTGTCTGCCCTCCTGGGTCTCGGTCCCCTGTGTCCATGTGGTCCCACCTTTCAGCCGGGTGAAACAGCAGGGAGTGTTCTCCTCCTGTCTCTCTGTGGCGTTATTGAGTGAGACAGCGTTGTCAGATGAGCCTGCTCTGGTGTGTTGAAAGGCTTCTGACTGACAGCACGGTCAGGCCAGGCTGTCACAGCCAAGTATCACAGACTCCCACTGTCTGTCAGACACACAAAGACGGGAACTGCCTGTCTGCCTGACTGTCTCTCTGCCATGCTATAACTACCATCTAACCAGAAGTGGAAACGGTTCATAATTAATTCCAAGTAATTATGATGTTTTAGGCACATTCAGACTGGAAGACTCCGACTTGGACTTGTTTGTCAGAAATGACAAACTGCATAAATCAACATGAGACTGGAGGGTTTATTTTTATGACGACTTCTGATGCAATGATTGATGTTTTGTGACAGCCGAAGATAACTTTAAAAATGAAGTATCGTTTTTAATTCTTTTTAAATGTCTTTCAATCCAATATAAGGTATTTAAGATGTTTTCAGCTGTGTATATTTCAGCTAAATAAGGACGTCACACTTTTTTTTTTTTTTTTTCACGAGCGTGACAAAACGAAGAAGTTGCTCCAGTCAATTCATATTCATCGCTCAGCAGAGAGCCAGCAGACAGCTAGACAAGGACAGGAGTTGCTCTGAAGTGTGTATCAGTGATTGATCTGTTTACCCTCTTGAATCAGTGAGGCAGAGCGCTGCAGTACACTCTCACTCCCACAGAGGCGTGTCACCAAACAGCCCACAGACGAACCCCTCGTACTTCTACGTCTCTAACTTAGGAAAGAGTGGCCACCCCTGCCTCATGCTGTCGTGGCAGCTGCCTGTTGGGATCTTTGTTCTTGCTCTGCAGTGGCGGTTTGTGTGGGCGGTGGCTTGTTTAGGGAGCTACAGTGGGGTTGCGGCGGGGCTTTCTCGGCCTGTCACGGCTCGGTTCTGTGAAGTGTGAGAGCGGGCAGTCAAGCGGTGCTCTGCTGGCACGTTTGGGATTTGCAGCTATCAGCAGGAGAGATCTGCACTGCAGAGTCTGCAGGGGGAGGAGGGAGAGGAACGAGGCCGGTTGGGAAGCAGGGAAGCTTGGATGGAGACTGGGGACAAAAAAAACGTGGAAAACTGGCGAGTTAATGGCCAGATAAATCTCAACACCAATCGACATGCTTCAAGCCAGCTGGTAGTGGAGCATGTACTCAATACCCGCCTATGAGGTGCTCAGTGTAAAACACTAAAGGCAGACAAATGAGCATATAAGATAAAGATTGATTGGCTCTGCCTTTAGTGATAAAGAGACTTATTTATTTCACACAGGCGGCGGGGTGTCGCCCGAGACAAGTGGATTTCTCCTGAACTGATAATTTAAATGAACACTGTTTAAAGGTTCAATATATTAAGATATCTACTAAAATAGTGCTCCACGTGTGAATATTAAACTCCAGTGTATTTCTAAGCCTTGATTCAGCTGCTTGGTTTCGATGAATACATTTGAGAATCCATAACCGACTGTCAGAGAGGATCCAAAGCTGCTCCTACAAGGATGCCAAACACTGTCTTCATGTCGGCACTGATTTCACAGATGCCTGTTAGCTGTGTTTTAAGTGCATGTGGACACAGAGTGTGTTAAATGAGTGTAGATATTTTTATCCAGTTTTGAATTAAGGATCATTGCTCATAGTCTGAGAATACACCAAATTAAAGAGATCGTGTAGCGGGCTTTTTCATGACCTTTAGTGACCTTTAATGCAGCTGTGTTCACACACAATCGGATTCTTTTCAGCTTCTCTTTGCAAACCGAGTCCTACCTTTCCTACACTTCAATAAACACGCTGATGTTCACATTCAAAAAGCAAACGTAGCTTCTTGTTTGCAATGATGTAGGCGTTGCAGTGCCTTGAACATGCATTCCTTCTAACACACGTTCTTACACACGTTGTATCGAGGAGCTGTTGACTTGAATCCCAGCACTCAGAGGCTCGTCGATAAACGCCACACGGTGAGCTTTGTATGGTTATTCTCTCAGGTGTTGACACAAGTCGATCCATCACGGATGTGCATGTTATTAATGCACCGTTATCTCCACCTTGTAAAACATGCTAACAAGCTCAGTCGAGTGAAAAAAACGAGGGCCAGTGCCGTGTAGAGCCTCCTCCTCCGGCGTTCCTTGACTGTTTATGTTAGCAACAAAAAAACCCGGCATGTCGAGCTGCACTGCGTTGCTCATGGGCAGCTTGGACACTGAAATAGGAAACAGTAGAATGAAGCTGATTTTGTTGCTGACTGTCACTCGAGCCGCATGCTGTAAGGACGGATTATAATGGCCAGCGGCTTTAGAAGCTAAACACAAGTAAGTTGGGGAAGCTCCAAATGCGTCGTCATATATATCGTCCATCTTTTTATACGGCATGTAAGATCTACATCGTGACCTGGGATGAGCTGTCCTCATCAGCCGCTCTTAGAAGATCGCTGAGTCATGAGATCTGACTTCTCTCTGAGAGCCGGAACTCACTCAGCCCTGCTAGCGTCACAGGTTGACCTTGACGTCTGACATTTGATTACCAAGTGATAATCTTAAGAGCTTTTAGTTAATCATTTAGCAGTTACAGGGCTCTTCTTTGGCGTGTGACTCATAGTTATAATGACTTCAAGTGCCGTCGATGGAGGAACCTCTCCGCCTCACTCAGCCAATCTCCTGAGCCGACTCGCTCTCTCGCTCTCTCTCTCTCTCTCTCTCTGATGAGTTCTGCTCTGCTCCGTATTGTTCATCCCTGACATTCAAGGTTGACTTGATTCTTGCTTCAAGTGTGAAACAAGTACCTATTAATTATGAAGTCACAGTTTGAGCTGTCGGCCGGTGTACAATCTTCATAATGTATGTATGTGTGTTTCATTTAATGAAATAGGATTAGTTGTTGGGTATGCTTTTAAGAGCTTTACTGAGGAGTGTGTGATGGGAATATGACTACACTGTACGTTGTTGTCATGGCAATACTCAAGACTTCTCACATGTGTGCCAGAGCTGGAAATGATCAGCTGGACTCCAGTCCCACTCTGGGTGCTGATTGGCTTTGGCCCATCGCTGCATTTGGAAGATTAAACTGTGCTGCAGTATGGAGGGCCACGGGATGTGGGACGGCAGCCCAGGAAGGACAAAAACTGTGCAGTGTAAACAAAGAGATGACCTTCAGGACAAGACAAAGAGGCACAGAGCTCAGAATAGAGAAACTTAACGCTCGCCCTCGTGACACAGACTTTGACATTTGTGCCCGTCTCTTCTGTTTTTTTTTTTTCTTGGTCACTGCTGATTCATCACTTTATCGCAACAAGAGAGGCAATCTTGAATCATCTTTTATTGCTTCAAACTCACAGTGGGGGCTGTCAGAGCTGTCTAGTGTTACTGCATTGTTTAGGATCTTCCAAATAATGCAACATAATCTCATTTTAAATGCATCATGTGCATCATGCATCACGCTGTGAGGGGGGCTTGTCCTCCATTTTTGGAGTTGCCTTGAGGCTGCGAGAGCTATTAAGAATGGATGCAGCAAAAAAAAGCCAAATCGTTGGCTTTTTTTTTTTAATTTTGGGGATAATGTCTCCAGCCTCCGTACATTGGGCGCTACCTAGCAGCTTGGCCATCGAAGCCCTTTAAATGCATCATTATGTCAGGTTTTCTGGGACGCTGACAGCTTGTCCAATTTTTTGGGAGTCATCGCTGATTCATTATTTTCTTACTAGAGATGAAAGATTCTTGAGTCATCTTCCATTACTGTAACATGGCCCTTGGGGATGTCAGAGCTGTCAAGTGTTTATGCATTTACAGCAGGGAGCAGTGTACAGGATGTCCAAAATAATGAAACGTCCTTTCATCTTAAATGCATTGTATTTTGCTGATTCATTATTTTATTGCTACAATGGAGACCGATCTTTATTGCTGCAAAATTTGCAATGAGACTGTTAGATCCAGAACGCTGGATCCTGACAGCTTGACCGTGTTGTCGTTTTTACTGATTTAATTATTTGTTACAAAAACGAAAATGAGCTGTGTAATGTTTCTGCAGCTGGCAGTAAGAATATCTTAAATGCATCTTTTTAGGGGGAGTGGGTGCTTTGCCCACTTGTATTATTTTATTGCAAAAACAGAAACGGTCTTGAATCATCTTTCTTTGTGACACAACCTGCCGTGTTGCCTCCGAGGCTGTTCACTGATTTTGCAGCAGGGATGCACAGCCATGATGTCCGAGTAACGCAACATCGCCCAACTAAAATTAGACTTTTTTAAAAATGATTTTCTTCTTTTGTTTGGAGGCTGACAGCTTGTCCACTTTTTTCATTCTAACTATAAAAGCGACAATCTTAATTAAGTTTTATGGCAGCACAATTTGCCTTTGGGTGTCAGAGCTGTAAAGTAATTCTGCAGAAGGGAGCATTATTCAGGATGCAAACACACAAGCAAAAACATCTTTTTATCTCGGAGCGTCTGATTGGCTCGTCCCATCATTACAGGTTCATTATGTCTACTTTTATAGACACGATCTTGAGTCGTCTTTCAGTGCTGTGAAGTTTACCTCAGGCGGTCGGAGCTGGAGTGTTTATGCAGCATACAGCAGGGAGCATCGTACAGGATGTCCAAACAATGCAGCATCGTTTCATCTTAAACAGATTACTTGTTCATTGCTTTTCACTCACAGTCGGGAAACATCTCGTCTGCTTTCAGCAGAGAGTCCGGGGGAAGCCGAGGTATTAGCATGTGAGGCGACAGAGTTAATCTGCGATATGATGAGGCCACCTTGCAAGGTCAGAAGCAGCTCTCTCAGGACAAATGAGCCGCCTCATCAGGCATGATGGATTCCCTCTTTTGTGAAAAATATGGCAAAGGTGTCCTTTTGATTACATCCATCACATTAACATAAAGACAAACAGCGTCACCAGTCCAACTCAAATAACAGTATGAGGGCGTTTAGTTTTCTGTTGATGCTCCGTGATAATCATTTTCACAGTGCAACTCCTACTTAATGTGATAGATTTAATCTGGTCTCGCAGAGTTCTGTTTGAAGTGGGTTCTGTGTTCCAGTCAGCAGAGTACAGTGCAGATGAATCTGCAAAAAGCCTCCCTGCGGCACATCATTACCTCTGGAAAGCACCATTAGGGAGATCCCTCAAACTTAACTTGTTGGAAGGCTGCAGAAAATTCATGGCGCGGCTTGTTCAACCAGTATGATAGTAGAGATTGCTATTGCAGTATTGCAGTTTTGTTTCCTGTTGTAAAAGAACAGTTAGAGGTTGTTCTGAAAACGGTCGAGTTTATTGACTATGTGTTATTATTCTTAATAACTGTTTTTCATACCCAGGTTTTTTTTTGATGGTATCATCAATACACAATCTCTGAGAGATAAAGGGAGGCAGATAACTTCTCTGAATGAAGATGTGCTGTATAAATAAATATAAATCTATTATTATCTGCAAAATATATCAGAATCTGACGCTATGAATACATGAACACAGTTGATTGTCTTCACTTCACATTACACATTTGTTCTTTCTTTTAAACGGTGAGCTTTTGCAAACATGAAGCTGCACAAAGCTCTTTCTGTACCATTAAAAAACACTTCAGATATTCTTCTAGATTTTTGCTCTTTTATTATTTTCTTGATTTAAGTCTCTTTCAAGGAGGAAAATTCTTCTCTTGTTGCTTTCGTTTTTCACACATTCCTTTTAAAGTTGAAGCGGTTTGAGTTTCTCGCGGATAGACGCTGGTTCTGATTATGACATGTCCGTGTAGAACATTTTAAAAAATCACTGGTGCATTTGTGATTTGTTCATGGTTATACTTTCTGCATAGATGGAAGTGAGCTGCCTCAAACAGACAATGTTCAGTATATTAGTAACAAAGTCTGAAGGAATCAAAATGACCTTGGTAAGGGAATTGGTTTGAAGCAAAGAGTGGGTGTGAGTGGGACAGCAACACTTTGCTTCAATTCACAGCTTATTGAACAAGTATGGAGGCTATCAGGTTTTGACAGGAGCAATAGAAAAGTAAAGTGTGGCTGTGTCTGCATTTGTGCACTCCAGTGAACACACAAACATACACGCACACAGACGCGTCATTGTGGCCGGTGAGGTGGAGAAGAGGCTGTGTTGTATTGGATATCAGATCTGCCCTCTTTTGTCCTCTGTTTGGCTGCAGCCTGACACACTTGATCACCACATTTTGAACCTCGGATGTCTGATTGATTACCTTCAAGTTCAATTAAGCTGTGAAAGCAGCTATTTTTATCTGGAAACAGACGGAAAGACACGGGTGACCTGAAGGCCCTCGCTCAGATAAGAGTCTCCCGTGAAGGCTTTTAGTTCAGATCCACTGCGAGAAATAATCTGATAATATGTGTGCAGAATAAGACGAGAGAAGACGTCGACTCTTCCTTCAGGCGTCTGTCTGTCTGTCTGTCTGTCTGTCTGTCTGTCTGTCTGTCTGTCTGTCTGTCTGTCTGTCTGTCTGTCTGTCTGTCTGTCTGTCTGTCTGTCTGTCTGTCTGTCTGTCTGTCTGTCTGTCTGTCTGTCTGTCTGTGTAATTTTCCACTTTAAGGCTTTGATGATGCTTTATGTGCCGTCAGCACTCACAGCATCAGTTTCAGAGCGCTTCCCACCGGCACTAATTGTTGCTTGGTTACAAAATTCAACTTCCGCTTCCCTTGGTAGTGACTGTTAGTGCTTTTTTAATATCTCTGTGTGATTAATATTTTCCTTCATCAAGTAAATATCTACAAGAAAACAGCATAAAGGAGTAATTAATTAATGAATTAACTGTACCCTCAAAAAGCAAAGCTGATATCAGAAGTCTCAACCCTTCTTGATTTTGATTGGTTGGTTTTGGCCAAGGTTGACTGAAGGACACAGTTTGAAAGTTTTTAACCGTCAGTGTTACACGTTTGTGTCCGCTTGCAGGAGAAGAACGCACCAGGGAGAATGTGGTGGGCACAACAGACACACAAGCAGCGAGCGGTGCAGCTGGAGCTGAGTCCGGCTCCAGCAGACGGAAGCTCCACTGCTGCATCAGAGTAACAACCGTGCAGGTACAGAAGGCCCTGTGGGGGGTCGCCATGGTGATGTGCGTCTGCTCGTCCTGGGCAGGCTCCACCCAGCTGGCCAAGCTGACCTTTAAGCAGTTTGACGCCCCCTTCACCCTCACCTGGTTCGCCACCTCCTGGAACTGCCTCTTCTTCCCCCTCTATTACATCGGCCACCTGTGCAAGAGTCCGGAGAGGCAGACGCCCAGACAGAGATTCAGGTGAGGACACTTTACCTGCATCAGCAAGTAAACATTATTCACAGAGCATAAAAAAAAAGAATAGAGCTGATAGTGAAGAAGGAAAAGGAAGTGTATAGCCACAGACAGCTGTCATGTGATCCCTTCTATTTCATGGTTTGAAATCCTTAACAGACAAAAGAGTGAAGTCATGAGAGTTGGAGGCGAATCAGAGCTGTGATGGACAAGGAGACAAATGTGCGACTACAGTCGAGGTTTGGATGTGATTTCTAAATCTGGCAGTAGTTTCCAGTTTTCAAAATGTTCCTTGAAATTAGAGAAGCCAAGAATGCAAACGAATGCAAATGTTGGTTGTGATTTAAAAAACAATCAAAGCAGTCGACTCTGTGTGCAAGTATGAAGCCGTGTCCAGACTCACAAACCTCCAAAAAAAAAAAAGAATTCTGCTGGAAATTATCTAGAAATTTCCAGCAGAGCATAAAAACAACTTTTGGCTCTTCCCTTGATTTTTATGTTATAAATGGAGCTGCTGTGTTTTAGGTTTCATGCTAGCTCTGAACGTACAGAACTGTAGACGGAGAGGTTCAGCTTCCCTCATGTTGTTCTGCACCTTTATGTGCAAAAAGCAACAATAACTTAAAAGATCAACCTTCAGTGATGTTGCACTTTTGTTTTCTTCAATGCTAAAGTTTTTATTTACTTCTTCTTCTTCTTATTGTCACTGTAAACAAGCCGAACACACAGTATTTTTTCTGCAGATCCAACAGAGATGACTTAAAGAAAAAAAAACTAACCGTATCTGTCTTGTCAACAAATAGATTTGTTTTCTTTCAACACTCACCGATGATGCACAGACATCAAAAGTCACACAATCGGGGGGGGGGGGGAAACAATTTTCCATCAGCAGCAGCCTCAGTAGACAAGAATACAATTAGAAATCATTCTGCAGAAAGTTGCTTTCTTCACTGATAACAAATCTCACTATTCTTCTTTATACAGATAAAATGTGCAGCTGAAATGCTCGGGCACATCCTGCAGAGATTGACAATAAGCCCTGTGAGAAAATATCTATATGCAGTTGTGTCCAGGTGTTTGAACGCAATCCTGAGGGGTCAACAAAACCTGAACGAGACAGGACAAATCCCCAAGACTTTCCCGCTCCAATCTTAACAAAAAGTTCTTTTTTTGCACTTTAAAAAAGAGTAAAATGCAGAAACCTTACTATGCATATAAACCCCTTTATTCCAGCCCTGATCAGGCCAGGTCTGAAAGGAACTAACAAAAACCTGTCTGAGAAAGTATGTGTGTGTTGTTTGAACAGAAGCATCCTCATATATACGTCCTTGTTGATCATCTCAGAGAATGTCTGGAGTTGTTTGCTTGTTACTTATTCACAGTCACTCCCCGTTCATATCTGACTCCCGCAAATAGCTCGCCACTTATTTAATTTGGGCTCTAAGATTCCCGCGTCGTGTTTAGTTATTCTGCTGCTGCGGCGAGCAGAAAGAAAGGTGTGTCAGAAGAGCTTTCACAATTCAAACAGCCCATTAATCACGGTCTTTAAACAAAAGTCTTATCTCTCCTCCTCGCTGTGCCGCTCTAGCGCAGGGAGACAAAGAAGGCGAGGTGGTGGAAGGTCCCGGCTCTGTATCTCTGCCGCACCTCTGTGATGTAATCCTTCCTTTCGGAGGGCTTACACTAGGATCTGGGGCTCCTCGACCAAAAGCTGATGTGTTCAGAATATGAATCCCTCTGTTTCCTTCGTAGTTAGAATGCACCCGGTGAGTTTCGGAACAAGCAGAGGAAAAGAGAGTTTAGATCAGTTGCTCGCCCGTTCCTACAAAACAGCAGCCGGGGTAACAGAAGAGCTGACGTTGGTGATGTTGTTTCACTGGAACTGGATGTTTTCTTTGGAAGCTTTCTGCTGTATTGACTTCCAACGTGCCTGGCAGATTGTAACTCTCCTCCTGTTCATGTTTGACGTTAATGCAAGGAGCCTCTTCGTCTCTTTTACTGCAGCTTGAGAAGGTTTGACTGTTCCAGTCAAGGCAGGTTACAGGACCAGAGAATGTAACGCTATCCTTCATATTTAAAAATAATATTAAAACAACCACACCAGGGGGCTCTCAGTCAATACAACAAGTAAAGATGATGTTGAGGCTGGTGGGGAATCATGGGAGTGATTCTCTCTGAAATATACAGTAAATATGAATATATTAAAGCTGTCACCTGAGCAGAAGAGCAGTCGCTGTGTGTCTGTATGAATATTTCTTAGTCATTTATTTTTGTCCTGTCACGAAAAGTTGAGTGAAGTGACATTTACGTTAGGATTTGTTGAGCCAGACCCTCCCTGATTGGTCACTCACAAACAGATCAGTAATTTAATTTCAGCGGTTTCAGAGATGATGAAACGCAGCTATCACTGAGAGAGCGTTTATGTGTTTATGACAGCAGGGTGTGAAAAGTGAGTTTTTTTAGTGCAGACCCAGCCCGTTTATAACAAAGCTTGTTCCTCTGCATTCGGCAGTCACTCTGATAGCTCTGCTAGCTGCCAAAACCTCATTTCCTGCCGCTTCATCGCTTCCACAGGGGCCGGATGATTTCAGGGCTCGAGAGCAACGTAAACAGAAGCTGTTAAAGTGCAATGATGTGGTATTTTGACCTCTGAACGTTTTAAAACACTGTAACACAAGTGGACGGGATCTATAAGTCTGAGGTGTTTTGATACTGATACATGATGTCACGGTTTGATTTCCTGTCTCACGTTACAGAGAGTGTGAAACATCGACTGTCAGGCCAATAAGTCTCAAGTTTCTGCATTTATCTAACAGCATTTTTATCCACTGCAGATATTAAAAACCCCACATCTTCTTCTTTGTGTACCGTAAATTCCGTACTATTGAGCGCACCTGGATATAAGCCGCACCGGCTAAAAATAAGTAAATAAATGTATTTGTACATATATAAGCCGCACTTGATTATAAGCCGCAGGTGTCCACGCTATAACAAGAGCTATTTACACAGACGTAGGCTACCGGTAACATCCGCAAATACTGTAGCGTCCGTACGGACGTTAAAGGACGACGAGAGCGTTCAAATAATAACTTTTAATAACCCGATCACTGTCGGCCGTGACCACGCCGTTTACAGCAGAGAGCTGTCATAACTTGCCGTAACAATCCAACTCTCTCCCCCAGCGTTCTCTCATACAGCCACTCAACACGTTCTCGCTGGTGCATTCACTGACTCTCCACATAATCGGAATTATGAACACATTATCAACTACTGACTTTACAACATGAACCGTTACAATACGAAGCCTAGCCGACGGTGTCTGTAACACGGCTGATGAAAAAGATGACCGTAATATATTTCACAAGAAAAAGTCCATCCATTCACTGCCTCAGAATGACTTCATTACTCACTTCCTCAGTCTCTGTTGTCGCTGTCAGTGTCATCTTAACGTGCAGCAGCTCTGTTAGCTTCTTTGACAGCCAGGTCGATCGCCTTTAACTTGAAAGCTACATCATATGCATTTCTCCATGTGTTTTCCATGATGAGGGTGCGTGCATGAAGCGCACAATGACTGATATTAAGATCCGACGTGACGAAGTCAAATGTTTTTGCGGCAGAAGCACATTGTCCCCCATAAAAAATCCATGCATTAGCCGCACCGGAGTAGAAGCCGCAGTGCTCGAAGTGTGAGAAAAAAGTAGCGGTTTATAGTCCGGAATTTACGGTACTTAAAAACTCCTCTTGACGGTTGTAAGGTCCAGACTTCAGCCATCTTTAGAGAAGATATCAAATAAAGGAACACCTATTCTTTACGCCTAAGCTTCAGTGATAGTCGGAATAAAAGCAGGTTCATCTCTCATGTTATGACAGAATAAAAAAAACCCTTTATTCTACTTATTACATTTCAATGATGTGTTTTCACACATGAAATCTTCCTGTTGTGGCGTAAAAAGGACGACGCAGAGGGAGCTGACGAAGCAAAAGAGTCGGACACTGTAACGGGAATGTTTGACTTTATATCCAGTGTTAACAAAGGCGTGGAGAACAGAAGGGCAAACAGAGAGCGTAATGATGCGGTTTTATTGCGTGCACATTGAGTCGAGATCGTTCTGTGTTCACAGGATAGAAACACGTTCACTCCTTCCCCCTCGCTTGTGCTGAATTTTTCCTGAATATGTCTGACACAGTGGCTGGGGCTCAGATTAAAAGCTCAATTAATCCCTGAGGGAATTTCTGGTTCTTACACTCACACACTCTGTCATGCTTCTCACACACACATAGGCCCAAAATACACACGCAACAACAGGTCCTGTGGACATGCACAAGATGGAGAAACGGCAGAGTGGGGCTGCTACACACTGCCAAACTGATAGGGGGTTCGGTGCCTTGCTCAAGGGCACATCAGCAGTACAAGGGAAGTGACATGGCACCAAACCAATTTCCTTCTTTCTTTCTTTTTATTTTTTTTGCACCAGGATTTGAAGCCTCCAGTTCACGCTGAGCTACTGCCGCCCCCAAAAGCAACATACTTAGAGAGATGTGATCAAGGCATGTGCATTCACTGGACAGACAATCTTTAATCCTCACCTTCATTAATGTGTCTGGTCAGGAAATAGTCAAGTTTAAGGTGGTGCTGAGGCTCATATGGCGAGAAAGGAGTAAATTCTTTAAAGGCACATCCTCACAGCTACTGTACTTTTAGTTCTAGGAATCTGAAGATTGGAGCGGGAAAGTCTTGGGGTTTTGTCCGGTCTCATTCAGGTTTTGTTGACCCCTTAAGGATTGCATTCAAACACCTGGACACAACCGCATATCGATATTTTCTCACAGGGCTTAAGAAGGCAGTTCATGTAGCCTGTGACTGATTTTATGCTGAGTCATTATGAGACATTGTTATATATATATATATATATATATATATATATATATATATATATATATATAAAGCTCAAAATGTGTTGTTGTGTTTTGATTAGATTTTTCCAGCACAGTTATTATAAGCATATTGCATCTGCTTTGCTATCGTCCTCATTTAAACTCACACTGTCGAGCAGGAACTGGCAAAGACAGATCATAAAAAAACGCCGGAGGAAGAGATCGATAGTTTAGTGTCATGGTTGGAAACAGCTCAGATTCATCTCACTCTATCTCCAACTTCAGTAGCTCGTGGCAGATCTGATTTCATCTGTAAATATTTACTTATTCTCCAGCGGAGGGGAGTTGGTCCCACACGCACCGCAATGCAATCATCATTTTGATGTGACTCCTACAATGGGAATTACTTTACACACTCATTACTGATCACTGATTAAAACTTCTGGTCTCCGTGGTGTCATTATATCAGCAGGCACTATTTATATTCATAAACATTGATTTAAAAAACTCCCACACCATAATGACATCCATCAGTTTTTAATTTACTCATCCTACATGTTTTAATATTCTTTCACCGTGCTCTGCGTTTTGTGTTTTCTCAGGGAGTGCTGCAGGTTTTTCGGGGACGACGGGCTGACGCCCAAGGTGTTTTTCACCAAGGTGGCGCCCTTTGGCCTCCTGTGGATCCTCACCAACTACCTGTACCTGCAAGCCCTCAGGAAGATCAACACAACAGACGTGTCGGCGCTCTTCTGTTGTAACAAGGCCTTCGTCTTCCTGCTGTCCTGGATTGTACTCAGAGACCGCTTCATGGGGGTCAGGGTGAGTTCATGTGCCTGTGTGTGTTTATTCCAGGGTTTCTTTTTTTTTTTGCCCAGCCTTTTTTTTTTTGCCCAGCCTTTTTTTTTTTTCTTCTTCCTGAGTGAAAAATGTTGCTGCTGCAGTTTTTAGCCACAAACAGCTGGGTCAAATGAAAGCTTTGTGCTTCAGACTACACATCTGTGGCAACCGTTACCTTTAATAACCAACATAATAACCTCCTAGCCTAGTGGTTAGCATGGAGGTTCCTGGTTTGAATCCCTGCGTCTGTGTGTGGGGTTGCATGTTCCCCCCATGCATGTGTTGGTTCTCTCCGTGTAAAAGGAAAGGCTCATTAGGTGAATTGGTGACTCTAAATCACCCTTGAGTGTGATTGGCTGTGGCTGGTATTCTGTCTCCATGTGTCAGCCCTGTGATTGACAGGCGAACAGCCCCGCCTCTCACCCAATGACAGCTTGGATGGGCTCCAGCACCTGAAGAACCCCAATGAATAACCAACAAAACAAGCCACCACTTATTGTCAGTGTTATTGTTTGGCTTGATAGACAGAAGTACCCACACTCTGGTCTTGGGTCTGTCTTGGTCTCGGTCAGTGTGGGCTTGACTACAACACTACTTATTTGTCGATGCTGTTTTGAAGGACATAATCAGGTAACATTGGAGCTCTAAGAGTTTTATTATTATCACATTATTTCACATTATCAAATGGACCAAGTCAAAGTTAAAGAACATCTCGAAGCAGAGGTGTCTTCCTCCCGCTTGTCTCTCCTGGTGAGCAACGTGTCACTTTGTCTCAGTTTTTTTTTTTTCATGAAATCCATGGCGCCAAAATTACAACTGAAGATCTGCTTTTTTTATTATTTTAATGAGCGTGGCACAGAAGTCAAACATTTACTATGGAGAGGGTGTAAATCTCTTTTATGATGTCATTTTCACACATGAAGGGAGATGACTCTGAGTATAAATCTCCCGAGGGAGTGCAGATAATGTGTGTTTTGTTGCTCTGACTTACTTTCCATGTGAAGGTGTGAGCTGCACACTGCAGCGCGTTGGAGTGGATTTACCTGCGTGACAGCGTGATTTCCCCGCCAGCAATCACTGTGTCATTCAAATGCACCTCCTGGAGTGTGTCTGCATCCTGGTGTGTGTGTTTGTTGGCATGTTTGTTACTGACTCTTTCTGCGTGAGGATAAAAAAAAAAAAAAGCAGAGGAGTGAGGGGATTTAGCTCTGTGAAATGGGGTAACTCCTGCTCTCCTCAGAAGCCTTCACATCTGCAGCCGCCCTGCACTCCTGCAGAATGCATTTCCCTTCTTTTCTGTTTCCATCACACACACTCCCAACCATCTCATCTACTCCCTCGTGCATGCACCCGACTCCCCAACCCCCATTATCTGCGATGAAAGGCCTCAGTAAGAGACAAATACTGTAAAATGTCTTCTCTCTCTCTCTCTCTCTCTCTCTCTCTCTCTCTCTCTCTCTCTCTCTCTCTCTCTCTCTCTCTCTCTCTCTCTCTCTCTCTCCACCCACATCTTCCCTCTCTCTTTCTCTCTCCCTCTTTCGGTGGTAAGGATTGCAGTGTTTGGATGTCTGCAGCAATGCAGGGGATCTTGGATGAGTTTGACAAGAAAGTAAAGGAGTGGAGAGAAAGAGGGATAGGGATGGGAATGCTAAATCATTCTTGTTAAAAAGCAATGTTTTGGGGACATTGTGTTCGTGAAAATAATGGCTATTTAGAGGCTTAGACTGGTGCTAACAGCAGTTTCAGAAAAGGTTGGAACAGACCAGTGTTGCTTTATGTGGGATTTGTGGATGGATTTATCAGCCATAAAGGGAGATAGATACGGCCTAATCCACATCGACACACTGCAGTAATAACACTGTAATCACATAAGCCACTCTGTTTGCAGGTGGCATGATCCTTTCCATCACTGTGCTGAGCCATCTCGAGAGGTAAAAATACGGACACATGCCGGGTCGCTGACCTTGTAAGCAAACAGCCCGCTCACACAAATGAAAGGTTTATCTGTGACTGACGGGCTGCCTGCAGTGCAGAAAGAGCCATTTTGTGTTAAAGGTGCCCGGGGGGCTTTGTCCCAGCAAAAACACGCAGCTCATTTATCTTCCTGACACCTCCTTAATGCAGCACTAATCCACTCAGCTGGACTGTGCACCGGCCCCCTGTTAATCAGCCCTGCACACGTATGTGTTCACATGCACAGTAAAAAAAACCCAAAGACTTGTGTTTTGCAAAACTGTCAAAGGAACACTTTGGATGTTTTCAAGTGGAGCTGTGAGGTGTCGGTCATGAGGCAGTTTAATTCAGGCTGCAGCACTTCCTTGGCCCGGTGTGCTTCGGCACGCTATAGTTCACGCATGGGTGCAAACACACGGGTACAGAATGTTGACAGCCTTCATTATGTGCTGGCTGTATCTGACTAACATGAATCAAAGTAAGCTGATAAGTCGTGTGTTGTATTACCACGTTATTTGCTGCATGTCATCCCCAACTCTCTCCTTCCAACTTTTCCAGTCTCTTCAGCTGTCCGTTCTAATAAAAAGGTAAAATGGCCTCCCAAAATAGCTTAAAGAAAAATATCATTGGACCAAAACAAAAAAACAGTTTGGTGTCGACTTACAGTAGCTCAGTTGGTAGAGCAGACGCCACAGTCCTTGACGCAGAGGTTATAGGTCCCACTCTAGAGTCTGACAGTGTTTGCTGCATGTTCTAGTGTGTACTATAAAAGTCTGATCAAACAGCTGGTCTGATACGGTGCACTGCATGCGTACAGGAATTTTGAAAAAATGTCAAAGGTCATCAAAACGAAGCTGTGAAAATATACAGAAATGTAGCTTGGACTCAAAGTTGTTGGTCGGTCCTTAAAGTAATCGTCTCCACTGTAGTGCATCACTTAGCTTCCATGTGTGTTTGTACTCTGACTGGCTTCACCAAACAGGACAAGTGCTGAATGTGAACCACCGTTTGACAAGTCTCTTTCTAACTTAACTGCCTTTAAGCACGGATGAAAGATTCTGCCTCAGATTTTGCATGGCTGGTGGGATGAAAGAGAGATGTTTAGAAGCTGTGTAAATCACAAAGACAGGAAGTGGGAGTACGCAATGAGGGTTGGTGGACTGAAGGGGGGGGGGGGTTTAGTTTGTAAACATGACAGTGGAGTAACAAAAACCAACCAACGTCAGACAAAGACACCAACGCTGCAGAAGACTGTCCTGTGTCCCCATTTCATTCAGAGTGTGTCTACAGAGTGTCTACGAGAGTTTGCCTTCAAATACCAAAATGCTGCTTCCTTTGAAAGAAAACCTGCAGATTAATTATATCATAACAAGCCGTGTCCTGTGATTTCTGCAAGTGTAGGCCATGTGGGCCTGCTGTGCCCCCCCCCCCCACTGCAGTGAAGGCTCGGGCGTCTTTATCACCTCACTGCGAGCAGCATGTCGTCCATCCGTCATCCACTGATCTCTCTCTCTCTCTCTCTCTCTCTCTCTGCAGATCGTAGCTGCTATCTTGGCCATAGCAGGCATTGTGATGATGACCTACGCTGATGGATTCCACAGCCACTCTGTCATCGGCATCACGTTGGTCGTGTCCTCTGCTTCAATGTCGGCGCTTTACAAGGTATAAGTTTGCATTTGAAACACCTCAAGAACCCTATAATCGAGCTTGTGTATCCTCTCTCGAGTTTAAGTTGAAGTTGTTGAACATCCCAACGCTGATAATGTGCGAAGCTTCAGAGCCCAGCACAAAGAAGAACATATCACATCACACACTCTGTTTCAGGTAGAGTAATACACAAATGTAACTATGAAACACAAAGTAGAATCAAGAACTCAGAAGTGCATGAAAAATGATTTCCAGACTTGCTTCACGTGTTGCTTAGCTACAGGTTTTCTTCTGGGCTCAGCTCACACGTGCACATGTGATTCAAGCTGAACTTCAACTTACTGAAAATGTTACTGAATCACTCTCCAGACAATTTTAGCAACTCATGACAGTCAAGTTTCTGCAGCCTGCAAGTCCATTTCATATATTAGTCACTTGTAAACATTAAAAAACATTAAATTTTCTGTTGCTGATCGAAGATGCACGAAGACAAACATCTGTTCAGTCTTCTGAAAAAGAGTCTTACATTGGCTTTTCATTCTGTTTTCTGTTTAACATTTTATATTAAAATATAAATGTTGGGATAAGAGATCAAGCATGAAGATGAAATATTGATATTTGTTTCCTTTTGTTTAATTTTAAACAGTTAAAATCATCCAGTTGAGAGAATCCTACAATCTGTATGAACACTCGCACTATTTCAGACAGCTGAAATAGTGCGAGTGTTCTCTCAACTCTCAGTCAACTCTCCTTTCAGATTAAGAGCAACTCTGTTACAGTTTTATTAAATGATGCAGTAGATGTTCATTTTTTTTTTTTTCTTTTAACCATTTTTGGCACTTGAGTCAATCGAGCATGGTTTATGATTTTAATCAGTCCTCATGAATGTATGATCTTTTTAAACCTCCCATATTCAAACAAGCTATTGCAGGTAATGAATTAATGTTGTTTTTTAAAGGGATACTTCACCCATTTGCATGAAGCTTTGTATCATTAGAAACATGGTAGCAGTGTTGAGTGGTCGTGAATCCAGCCCTCATTTTGCACTACTACCCACTTCCCTTTAAATTATGACTCTAAGTGTTTTCCCTTTAAATGTGTCTCTAGCTCCTGTCTAATTATATAACCTGGTAGCGTTAGACAGAAGCAGATTACGACATGGAAGCTGACACAACGTGTGACATGAGAGCGTTCGGTTGCCGCCCTCAGGCTGTGATGTCCTGATCAAGGAGGTCACAGGACGGGTAGCTTTATTTTGACGGGGTTCTGGCCTGCTGTCTGTACTGCCTAATGTGATAAACCGACAGCAGCGAGCCTGTGCCAAAGACATGACAGGTGCTTGGCAGGTGCGGCCTCTGCTTTATCCCTCTGCTCCATGAGGGGGCAGATTTCTTTTGGTGCATTCATCCTCCTCCTCCCTGCTTGTCCTCAGGTGCTCTTCAAGATGGTCCTGGGCAGTGCCAAATTCGGAGAGGCTGCGCTCTTTCTGAGCATCGTTGGAAGTGCAAACTTTGTCTTTGTCAGCTTTGTGCCCGTCATCCTGTATTTTACACGCGTGGAGTACGTCGGCTCGCTTGCAGACATCCCGTGGGCTTACCTCTGTGGCGTCGCAGGACTGCTTTTTGGTATGTGACGACAGCAGGAGATTCAGTATGTTGAATAAACATGCCACTGTACTGATCATGTGACCCATTAATATCCTGCTTCTTTATGCATCTTTCCACAGCTTTCAACATCCTGGTGAACTTTGGCATTGCCATAACATACCCAACGTTAATCTCCCTTGGCATCGTATTAAGTGTCCCAGTGAATGCCAGTAAGTCTCTTGGCTTTCTTACCGACAAAACTTAATTGAATTGAAGAACTTTGAGATCCAGTCAGCATTTAATCTTTTACGTTTCCAGAACTTCCCCCAAATGTTTTCCCATATTTAATAAAGCAAAGTGGAATAGTTTGCTTGAACAATTTCTAATTTTATGTGAAAAACAAAAAAACAAGTACTGATCATGCTGAGTTACTTACAAATGTGCATGTTTATTGTTCACATGACTCCTCTGATTCCTACAGTTATTATTACAACAACCATGGAGGTAAATGCTGGACTGTAGGGCAGACTGTGTTCACACTGATAGTAAATGTCATTATCTTGCAGTGGTGGACCTCTACACATGTGAAATTAATTTCAACACGGTGCGCCTGATCGCTGTGTGCATCATCTGCCTGGGTTTCCTCATGCTGCTGCTGCCCGAGGACTGGGACCAGTGCATCATCCAGCTCAGCACCAAGCTGCGCAAACGTGACGAGCCAGCAGAGGGCAGCGCAGAGGCGGGGGCCACCACAGGGCTCAACTGGAGGGGCAGAGCCAGGACCTCCATGTCAACATTTGCACACTGACTCCGTGAAGTGATAAACAGACAAACAGACGGACGCAGGGAGGGAGGCACTTTAACCTCTTATAGGACTTTTGACCTGCAGCTCCCTGAGGAGAAAACAGTATTTCAGACCGTCCTCTGGTCAGTAACTTACAGCAAAAGGAGGAGCAGACTGTGTTATTCATTTGGCGTCCATTCCGCTCAGAAGTTATCTGAGTGGCTGCATGGACTCGTATTATTTGAAATCCTTCTTCACCGAAAAAACATGATCAAATAAAACTGATCGACTCGTGAGTTCTTTTGGCTTTACCTCTTCATCATTTCATTCACGATGTATCTTCACGCCTGGGAAGATTTGCCAACTTGCCTGATATTCTTCAACTCTGAGAAAAAAAAAAAAAAAGACAGACACCATGTGGGCTTGCTGTCGTACACATTTACACACTTTTTAAGATCCAAAGAAGAATGCCTAAAATGCAGAACGCCTGAGAACAAAAAGCGAGGCCAACAGAGGCTGCCTTCAGGTTTCACTTACTGACAAATACCTGCCTTTCATGCACTGTACATAGCTGACTTTCACACCTCTGATGTCCTGGAGTTGTTGACCTGATGGGCTCATCTGGCGTGAGGGAACCTGTCCGGACATCTGAGCATCAAATCGGAGCTGAAGAAGCTTTCACGACGCCTCGCTCTGCTCCTCCCGAGAGAGGAAGTCAGGTCTTTGTCGATCACAATGATTGGCTCCTCACCCCCGTGGTTATTTGTTTCTCCCACTCTGTCAGCGCTGACACCCGTTGCTCAGGCCCACAGATGAGTCACGATAGATTTTTAACACCAGTATCTCCATGGCATGAGTTATCAACGCGTGATACAGTTTTTCAGAGAGAGCTTTCAGCCCATCCATGATGCACTTTTGCCTCACATATTCTCCTGCTGACGTTGGCAGTATTACAATTCTCCTAACCAAGCGACACAGGTAAAACATCTATTGACATGTGACTCTGATCAACCCACTGTCATTGTTTCAGATGTCCCAGGTTTGCAAATCTTATAAACACAGGAACAGCTAACAATCTTTTACAGATCAAACATTTTATGTTTCAGTCACAAGTCGGCCGGACATGAAAACCAATCAGCGTGTAGATTCCCTCACCACCTAAAATACAGAAACATTGTGTTTGAAGTCAAAATGAATGATCAAAATGTTATTTCACCAAACATTTTTCATGATAAATGTTATATACTGTCGTTTTAATTCATCTTCAGTGTAATCATTCCTGTAATTATTATAATCACCAGCTCCCCACCTAGAAACATCCAGAGTCAACCAAAACAAAACAAGAAAATCCGGGCAGAGGACGGACTCGCGTATGGAGGCCCAGGGAGGGATGGATTAGCCACATTACCTTTGTAGTCTAGTCTAAGGCCCGAAGTCCACCTGGTGTTTTTCCCGGGCAGAAAAGCTCTGGCTGTATGCATGAAGCTGCACGTCTGTCCTGTCGCTATGACAACAGTCTGTTCACAACAGCTGATGTCTCAGGTGGGTGACGCCCTCTCCTCATTGAAAACAATTGAAAAACATGCTGGTGCTCAAAAAAAAAATGCTACGTGGACACCTTTTGCTTGTAAATGATACATTTTCAGTTTTACCTGCCGATAAATCAAGAACTCGCGAGAAGCAGGAACTTTGAAATATTTGCTGCTTTTATAGGATTTGCAAACTTTGAACACACGAGAGCGACATGCCAACAACGTTGGAGCTTCCCACTCTGAGCGTGACATCAGGTGATGTTGAAATATGCTGACATTGTTCCACCTTTCCACTTTATGGGGAACACAAATCTCTAGTTTACTGACACACATTTCTTAGGCAAGTTAAAACCAACGGCGATGAACCCGAGGGAGAAAGAGGCCCACGCTTTACAAAGCGACGGATGGAAACTCTGCCTTGTTGTGAATGTATGAACATCACTCGACCACACACGCTCGCTATCTGATTTTTACAGTGCCACCACAGACTGCTGCAGAGAGACTCTTTAATCCTTCCATTCTGTGCTGACTGAGTTGCTTTTTTTTTTTTTTTTCTTAAGAGAGAGATCTCTAAAACCTTTGTTCTGGACTACTTTTCTACTACTTACTTTTTTTGCATTTGGTTGCTTAGTAACCTGGAGGGGACGGTGAGTAACATCTGCAGGAGGAGCATGCACATACTGTAAGAGCAGATACAGCTGACAGATCCACGTCACTGCCTTTTCTTTCTTTGCAATAGAGTACATCAGCACTGTTTCCCATTGTCATACTCTATGACAATAAATAACTATATTGTATTCCTCTGGAATTATTGCGAGACATAAATGTAAACCTTTGTAAGGAATGATGATTTTTACACTAAAATGCAACACATGATTATCACGTTTGAGGAAGAGATATTAGGAGCGCTAATAAGACAGGTTTATTCAATTTACTGCTGGCTGTCTTCAAGTGTAATCACATGTACTATATAAAAGATTTCTTTTCAATACACGTCTGTGTCTGGTTGTTGTCGACTAACACTAACAATAATAAAACAAGTCTTTCAGAAAATGTGTGCTCAAACAGGCCGTTTCTAGATTTTCCCATCATGACATCACAAAGGGCTGAAACTCCTCCCCCAGGTGGGTGAAACTCCCACAGCTCAGTGTTTGTCCCGCCCTCTTTTTCTGCCTTCTCACCGTAAACAATAGGACATGGAGTGAGAAAGCCCGGGACACCTGAGCCCTTCCAGAGAGGGGGCGTGGTCAGACACAGCTCATTTACATATTTAAAGCTACAGACACAGAAATGGCCTGTTCTGAGCAGGGCTGAAATAGAGGGGTTTATAGACATGATCAAATACAGGATCAGAGTGGATTTAACAAGAAAAACTTCACACATACTTTTTGGGGAACTCAAAGATTTTAGATTTTTTTAAGCTTAACTCTGTTTAATACTAAAGTAGCATTTTCTTCGTTAAACACAAGCATTGTATCAAATTTCAATATTACATTTATTTAAGTTTGTAACCTTCAGGTCAAACATGATATGAGATAATAAGCTTTGAACACATTTTTTCCTTTAAATGTCTAAGAGTTAAATTGAGGAAAATAGTTGATTATAAAAGATGTTGACCTTTAGTCAAATCAAATCCAACGGCATCTTCATTGTCAGCAAACATCGTGATCCACTCTTACTGCGATCTGGCCGAAGAAGAAAGTGGCCTGACGCTTGTTGGTCAGAGCAGAGAAAGGTAATCTGCTGCCCTCTTGTGGTCGAGAGGGAACCTGCAGGCAGTCCACCCTCACGCATCCACCTGCAGCAATTTGCTCCCTCAGACCGAAGGGAGCGATGTCTTTACGGTGACACAGTTTGCATTGATGTTCCTTGGAGCAATGTTTAAAGTCAGTGCTCACAGTAAAAATGGAGGAATAATCATCACAGCTCAGAGTCTCAGAACTGGAAGGCGGACCAGGGTGGGTGGTGGTGAGGGTATTGGGGTCACTGCTCCTGCCATCATCTCCCTCTGCTCTGACCTCCTCTCCTCTGCAGAAAAAAATGCCAAGGCGTGCTCGGATTTTTTGCCCCAGTCCCTGAAGAGCGCACTGGAAACGCTTGCTGAGCAGAGCATACAAAAGGGGATTGATGTCAGAGTTCAGCAACACCAGCAGGTGCGAAAAGGTGACGGCAGAAGGCGGGACCAGGCTGGTCCGGCCTGAGATTGCCGTTTCTGCAGCCTGAACAAGGGCTACACATGTGAAAGGCGTCCAGCAAAGAAAGAAGGCTGAGATAACCAAGAGTAAACGCAGAAGTCCTTGGTGGTTGTGGTGATGCTGTGACAGGAGGTGAGGAAACGCCTGGATGTTGAGTTATTCTGCTCTGGAGCAGAATCAGGGAAAGCCGAGCTGACATTATGCCCTTGTTCCCTTCTCATCTCGGACACAAACTCTCTGCTCAGATGATAAATCAGTCTTGAGGGGCAGCACTGGTGAGATGAACCACGTGGAGAGGAGACAGAGTCTTGAATCCTGCTGTGCTGCACTGAGTCCTCCAATGTGTGAATCCTCCTTGCATGGCTGCGTGCAACCTTAACAATGTTCCCATAGCAAAAGAGGATGACCCCTGCAGGTATGGCGAAGGAGAGGGCGGCCGTGAATGCCGTGTAGCTGGAACTGCCGGACCAGTTGACTGCACAGCTGTACGCGGCGCTGCATAACTGATGGAGCCCCAACCGAGCAGGGGGGGGCAACTGGTGAGCAGAGCCTGCAGCCAGATCCACATCACCACAGCACAGGTCCTCCACAGGGTGCAGCGAGAGCTGTAGCGCAGGCAGTCCACGATGGAGTGGTAGCGGTCGAGGGCAATAGCGGCTAAAGTTAGAACAGAGGCGGTGCAGTAAACAGAGGAGGTGTAGCCCACGTACAGACAGAGGCCCTGCAGGAGAGGAGAGAGACAGAATCTCACCACGTGCATCTACACATACATCATCTTCTTCTTTATCATGTACAATATTAAATATTAAAAAACTAATTCCCCCATTTGATTTTTTGCACCAGAGTAAGCTTAAGGCTCCTGTGAGCAATGTAAATGTGTTTCATCTCCTCATAATAAATCAGCAGACTGAGGAAGAAGAAAGGCCCGCAAAGTCGCTCAAATGCCAAAAAAAAGTTTGAATTCATCACAACGTTTCTTCTTCTTCTTCCTCAGTCTGCTGAAATATTCATTAAACAATGAATGACAGTGACGCCTTGTATCGTCACTGGTCCATATGTCTGTAGGAGCAGAGCAGGAAAAGGTAGTTTTTAAAAACAGGAAGCTATGTGGTTTATAATTGTTAAAAGGTTGTTTTAAATTCAAAGATATTGTTTACTGTTGAAAAGCAGGAATATGAACACTTATTAAAAAATGGTGAGATGCCACCCTGAGCAGGTCATGTGCCCTGGGAGATGAAGAGAATAAAGTGCAGTGTAAATGATGAACACAGGACAGAGGGGACTCACAGGACAATCCACCCACGCATGTTTCATGATGGACAAAGCCACAAACGGCATCACGCCCACGCCCACCAGGAGGTCGCTGACGGCCAGGTTCATGATGAGCACTGACGTCACCGTGTGGAAAGTCTTGTTGGCAGCCACGATAACAATGACGAGTATGTTTCCTACACAGGAACACAAACACACTATGAGACTAAATGGATTCTGAAGCAGCGATCTCACTGACTCTAAATACACAGGAGAGACAAATCTACACTGCAGTCCACGTGAGCAGTAAACACTGAAGAGTAAAAAAGGTGTGAGCTACATAAATACAGAGCAAAGGAAGACTTTTCTTTCAGGTAATTCAAATAAATCTTTTTTATGACCTTATCTGGGAAATATGAGGATCACCGAGTTTAAAAAAAACCCCTCTGTACCCGTCACAGCTCCCAAACACATCAGCACCATCAGGATCTCCAGGACCAGCTGGGCCCGCCCGGACACACCGTGGAGCCCGCGCCGCCCGTCCAGCTCACGTTGACTTCCGACGATGCGGCCTGCAGAGAGGACTCGGACTCGGACTCGGGCCCGGGCTCCATGTCCCATTCAAAACAGCTGCAGTCCTCACATGATGAGACTCCGTGCACAAATGACTTGATGGAAAAAGAAATGAGTGTGATGAGATGAGCTGCCCTCTCCCCTCCCCCCCCGGTCTCCAGGTGAACCAGGCACTTTACTCTTTGAAATGGGAGGGGGCGGGGGGGCATGAACACCTCTTTTAACCCCCTTCTTCTCCAATCCCAAACCAAAACAAACGAGAAAAAAAGTTTGTCAGAGCGATTATTTATTCAAACATTTAAAAAGTTTACAGTATAAAACCAAACGCTGCAACAAAATGAAACCTTAAGAAAAGAAGATGATGCCTTTTGACAGCCTTATATATACAGTATGTAGACACTGAATGGTATTCTCGTGGGTGTGGAGATTAGATGCCGGTCCTGCTGCTCTGAGGCATAAACTAATTGCTCACATAAACAAGACACTTTCCCTCCTCAAAGGGGAATGTTGCCGTTCATGCAGCTGCCCCACTGATACAAAGAGAGCCTCCATTAATATCCCTGCATGCCCGCTGGAATATTTAAACCGAGCCGATCACTATTCATGACTCTCATTAAAGCGCATGAGAAGTGTCCTCTTGAGGCCTGCTGACCACATGTGTGGAGCTTCTTCATGTCCAAGTTCACATCCTCGCGCCGGAGACAGGAAGTGGAGTCCGTCAGGCTGAGCTGCCCGCGTCTCCTTCAGTTGCTGGAGTCGAAGTGGAGGTGAGGATGTTGCCGTGTATACTCCCAGATCAGCAGCGCGCGGCGCTCACGTGCACGTTGAGCGAGCGGATGATGCCTTGTTGAGGGATCTCCACGCACACGTCCAACATCTGGAGCAGGTTGGCGGGAATTCCTTCTCTTTCGTTACTTCGAGGAAGAAGGAGAGAGAGAGAGAGAGAGAGAGAGAGAGAGAGAGAGAGAGAGAGAGAGAGAGAGAGAGAGAGAGAGAAAACAATGCTAAGTAAGAGATTTGGAATATAGACAGTATCATGTTTTAAAGCCTCACTTCTCTCTAAATTTGAATATTGTCTTGAGATCTAATGTCGAAGGAAATCAGGTTTCACCTCCAAGTTTTATTCCCGGTAACTTTTAAGAAAACAGAAAAAAACAGGAGTGAAGATGCAGAGAGGTTTGTGGTAAATTGGTGAAGTCATTTACACAAACAATAACTCAGATTTGCTCTAAATGTTTGGAAATCAAAGTCCTCCGCAGCATTAACATTCATTTTTAATGAAGCTATTCTGTTATATGAAGTCAAGAAGCCGGAGCATGAGCAGCCAAGTTCTCGCTCCTCGGCGTGAGAAAGGAGCGTCTTCACACACAGACGTCTCCGGAGCTCAGACCAAAGTGTAATCAACACAGCATACATGCAGACGGGCGATGCACAGCGCTCGTACAGAGGTAATGAGCTCGGCGTGATGATGAGCGACACTTCTCTCGAGTGCCTCCGAGGGAGATAATGGCGACCTGATGACAGATTGAAGCTGGGCGTGCTGCGCTGAGGAGAGCGCAGCTGTGAAGTTTACAGCTCGGTTTGCATCAGACTGAGTTAGAACTGCAGCGAGTGGTCGACAGTAAGAAAGTTAAAGAGCCTTCATCAGGACAAGGAATAAACGTCTTAAAATCTTCTTCACCGAGACGTTTTGTTGCTTCATGTTGGCATTAATGAAAGTGAAGGAAAAAATAAATGTTTCCAAAAGATTTTAAAAGTTTCAGAAAATTCATGAGAAATGTTTTCGAAGGATTTTTTTTTTTAAATCACTAAAAGTTTCTATACATTTCCATCAAACATTTACAACAATATTTATTAATAAAAAAAAAATTTCTAAAAAAAATTAGAAAGTTCCCAAAAATGTCGACCAACCAAGAAAAGAAAATCCTGAAAACTCTCCAAAATGACTGAACATTTCCCATGAATATTCCCGAAAATCCAATTCAACTTTCCATTTAAGATTCCCTCAAAGTTTGTGAATGTTCCATCTGGAGACTTGATATTCACCTGCACAGAATGAAAGTCTATCTTGAAACTGACCCCAGCTGTTTGCTGCTGACCCCGTCAATGCTGCATCGTCCAATGAGAAGTGAGAGCCGTGAGCGTTTGGGGCTCAGAGGCTTTGGGTACATTTTCAGGTGAAAAGTGTGTGTGTGGTTTTTTTTCTATTCTTGGATGTATGATGATATTGACACTGACTCATGTTCACCAGCACAACTCGTTGGAAACAATCAGAAGCTCAGGACACGAGCTGGGTCCTGTTGACCTGACCTGATGGAAGCAGCAGGGAACAAAAGCAAACAAACACCACACTAACGGATGATGAAAATGTTCCCGTTGCTTTCATCACGCTGCTTGTATTGCGTTTTCTAATTGATTTCCTGTGCTCTCGTCCTCCATCGGGAGAACCAATTATAGCCCAGCATGCTCAGGCATGTTCACTCCATGGAGAGGAGACGTGCAGGCCCCGCAGGGAAACAGAAAACCTGAGAGATAAGGTTAAACAGCCTCGTCAGCTCGCACCTTCTTCTATTTGAGAGCCACAAGGGCGCGGGGAGGCGGAGACCTGCGTGCATTCATCTAAATCTGTCCTACCCCAGGAGCAGCAGCGTCTTCTCGGGGAACTGGTAGTCCTGCAGGCTCTGGCTGTTGGCAGTCTGCTCCACTCCGACGATGCAGTAACCTTCACTCTTCTTCATCTGCAGGAAGTCGCCGAGCTCTGCAGGCTTCACCTGGTGGACAGAAACCGTTCAGAACCTCTCCGTTTCACACAGTGAAGGGGACATAAAACGTGTGGACAGTCAGTCTGCTAAACATGTCTTTACTTGTTTCTGCTTCATTTGCTGGACAAAGAGAGGGAGCTCTGATGAAGATAAAGCCACACAAGCGTTTTGCAACTTCATAAGATTGACGACTGAAGTTGCCAGTTTGACCCTGTTCCAGCAGTTCACCAGTCAAAGTGTCCTTGAGCAAGACACTGAACTCTGAATAGATCCCTGAGGCTTTAACCTCAGTGTGTGAAAAGACTCATTAAAGTACCATTCACACATCTTTCATTCGCTTCACTGAGAAAGTGACCTCAAAGACAAAGTGATCAGCATCACAGCTGGAGTTAAAGGTGAGATGGCGTCTGTCACTTTACCTCTAAGAGAGGAAGCCAAAGCTCGGACGAGACGCTCAGGGACTGAAAGTGTTTGTCGCTGACGTGGCGGAGGCTGTCCAGAACCAGAGCGCTCGCACCAAAGATCTCACAGGTCCTGCACAGACCTGGAAAAACAAACCATGCTGTCAAACTGTGATCGTCATAGTTTTAATACCACGTGAAGAAACGCTGACTCATGATTGTGTATTACACATAAAGCAGCTGAACTCAGCGCAGATTCTAAAAGGAGTCTTTACATGTCCTGCCCGCTTGTTTCTGTTAATACCTGGAAGATGTGCAAAGCGATGTAAGTGTTTGTAATAATTCTCACCTCCTAAATTGGTGGGCTTGTCGATGAGCGAGGCGACCACCAGCAGGGCACCGTGCAGTTTGCCCAGACGAGCGGCCCTCTGCTGGGGAACCAGCTGAAGTTCAGGCTCCTGCTCCTGGATCCCCAACCTCCAGGGCGTGATCTTTTTCTGCACCTCGGCCCAGCGGTCCTCCTTATTTTGCTCACCTGATCACACAGGTGTAGATTAAGTTATGTTAACTTGAAGGAGCGTAACTTGAAGGAGGCGCTGCTCTACCTTTGTCTTGCTGGATCCAGTCTCCAGGCTGCAGCCGGCTCAGGTCAGGAGAAGGATTTCTCAAACTTAAAGATAAAGTGTCAGAGAATCCTGGCTGCTCCTCAAACTTCCAGGGAGGAATCCACTCATCGTCGGCCACCTCGGACAGACTGGGGAAAGTATGGAATATGGTCTGTTGAAGGCAAAACGAGAATTTCATTACACGGTGGGATTAGGGGAAAAAAAAAAAAATAAGCAGGCTCCATTCAGGTAGCAAAAACTGACTGCACACCTCGACGCTGTGATCCCTGATGGGATGAAAGGCACCGAAGAAGAAGTGCTCCTGAATCCGCAACCAGTTCTTGTTGGCATTTCTGAAACGCATGAGAGCAAACGCATCAGAACGCGTCCAGCTGCTGGAGGTCTGTGGTCAGAGTGACTTCCAGCTTCTCACCCGGTGTTCTGCATGGCCTCAGCCTGCTTCAAACAGGCCTCGATCACAGTGGACAGACCTCCCAGACCACAGTCCCCTTCCTCTGCCTGGACTTCCTCAGCCAGGCTCCACACCCTCTTCAGGGCCAGTAAGGCGTACAGACGCACGCTGAAGTTGTGGTTGAAACACCACTGCAGGATGATGTCGAGCGCCTTAAGCAGCTGTGCAGCCTAAAAAAAAATAAAAAAAACACACAGGGACGAGAATCTGACGTGAGCGTCGTTATCACCTGACATCACAAAGATCCAAATACATTTCATTTTTCTGTCTCCCTTCTTTTAACTCTTTGTGGCATCTATTCTTTTATATCTGTATAAATAAAGAGGCACACTGTAAAAATATTCATTTCAAATGTACTGCGAGTCTTATTTACATTTCATTCTGTTCGTTGCATCTTTCTGGACATTCACAATTTTTTTTTTTACTTTAAACATCAAGAATAACAAGTCACAGTTTGTCAATGTGTTAAAGCTAAATGCACATATTTAGAAAAAGGACAGGGATCTTGTAGAGACTGAGAAGCGACAGCAGAAGAGAGGTGAGTGACTGGAGACAACTCTTCAAAGGCCGTACCTTCTGCGTGAGAAGAGGAAGAATGACACTGAAGTGTACCAGCACTGACAGGAAGGTGCACACGCTCGTCTTTGTCTTTTCATGATCCTGTGCAGAAGAGACACGATGAATAATTGAGCCGCTTCACTCACACGCTGCAGGATGGTTCTGGTGTCCGGAGAGTGAGAGCTCACCATGCTGAAGCAGTCCCAGAAGCTTTCCACGAGTCCAGGATGTTTGACCAGGATCAGGATCATCATCCACTCCATCAGGTATTTGACTGAGGCCTGGTTGCTGCAGAATCCAGCTTCAAACACGCGTTTTACTGTGGAGGTAATAAACTCCTGCACACACACAGTTCATGTTAACAGAGAGTCTTTTTGCCTGTGAGGCTGTAAATGTGACTGGAATAATTGTACCTCTTTGAGTTTGGGCAGCAACAGCAGCAGTGTTTGCCACACTCTGTTTTTGACACGATGTTGCAGGGAGTTGCTATAGTAACGCACTTTTGACTTTGATATGTCATTATCCTGGAGCGATGGAGGGGGAGAGATAATGGAAAATGGTGTTAAGTGTTGTTCAATTACCTGTAACTGATGCTCTGCTTATTATCTTGATTAAAAAAAGAACACCGAGTACAAATCAGACGAGCCCGTCAAAATAAAACCAGCAAAAACTCATGTGACTGTTGTTGATGGTATTATGAGTGAGGCTACATGAAGCTGCAGTAAACCCGTTAGCCTATAGCAGTGCATTGAGCTGACTGTACATACAAACAGGAAGCAGCAACATCTGTCAGGTTTTTTAAATTACGAGAGAGTAGGAAGAGTACGAATTTTATTTTTGATCATGTCGAAGGAGCTGCTTCATTTTGTCTGACCGTCGCCATGGAGACGATTTGTGGACACGTCCTCAAAGAGAGACTTCGCGGGTGGCCAATCCTTCTTGATCAGTGCGGTCAGTGATACAAAAATAAGGTCAAAATCAGACCAGATACCGGTCCTGGATCGGATCCCTAGTTTTAGTGATTTTTTAAAAATCTTTTTTATTCAAACCAATTAAGAGAGACCAATAAATTTTTTTTTTTAATTGAATTGACTAAAAGCTTCTAAAGTTGTAAATAACTTTTCATAGTGACAAATATCCCATTCATCCTTTTCATGTTGGTCCCTGCCGTGAGTAAAAGCATTTTATTTTTCAGTTGTAACATGACCACACATGGAAGAGTTCAAAGGAGGGGGCTGCATCATTTACCTTTTTCAACAGATCCAGAACGACTTCCTCCATGAGCCTCTGATGCTGCGGCACATTCACGGGATCCAGGCGGACGAGGAACGCCAGAGCGCACGTCCGGGGAAACTGCTCGTCCCTGTTATCGCTGAAAAATATGAGCCAGGTTGAACTGTGACAACATGCAGAGAGCGAGAGAGCCCCCTAGTGGCCGTGTTTAAAACCACAGTCCTACAGGAGCTGCGGCTCACCTGAAGACGGCGACATTGGCTGAACACTCCTCCCCCAGTTGCTCCACATACGTCTGGACATCCTGAATGAGCCTTCAAAATAAAACACTGAAAGTGAGTGAAGGCCTGAGAAACGGCAGAGCTAACCTGGGACATGTCATTTGGGAGGTACCGTTGATCCCTCCTGAACACCGGGCCGTAGACGCAGGCTTCAGTGAGGATGTTGATGTGGTTGAAGACACTTGAAAACACGGCGTGATGGCAGCCTGGGCCGGCGGGCAGCCACGTCTGACAGCAGTGTTGGAGCAGCACGCCGAACACGCCGCTCTTTGACTGAGACAGCTCCATCAGCTCGCTGGAAATCTGAAAACATTCAAACAACTCCACATGACCTTCAGGGCCTTTAAGTTACATTTTAAAAAGGGCAAGATTGGAAAAAAGCGCTCTAACAAAGGACAACACAGGACCTGGAAACACTATTCATGCTCATTTTTGGCGACTGCATATTCATTTCTTTTCAATATTTCGATGTCCAGGAACAAGAAGCACACCATAGCAACCCTTCACTGGCTCCCAATATGCTGCAGAATCGATCGTGCTCGGTCGATAAAACTGATTTCTGAAGCCAGCGTGTTTAATTTCAATCACCTGTTTCAATGTGGCCGTGAGTGTCGGAGCCTGGCTGTCCGTCGTCTGGAGGAGTTGTCGGTGGAAGGCCATGGAGACGAAGCCCTTCAGGGCCAGCCAGAAGTCGTGGGCGTTGGTGCTCAGCCCCTGAACCAGCTCCCAACTCAGAGTCACGGCCTGCACACAGAGAGCCTCCTCGTGGAGCAGCAGCTGAAAATCAACACATCCACAAAGCAGACGCGCTCCATCACACATGGCTGCTCGACTCAAAACTCCCAAACGTCATTCAGATGGACTGAAGCTCACTTGGGGCAGAAGTGTCTCCATGAAGGTGAGCACAGGCAGCACCAGGTCGCTGGGCAGCAGAGACAGGGCCTCCATACTGCAGCTCAGAGCGTCAGCAGGTCGGAACGTTTCTGCCGACTCTGGTAACCCAACAGCCTTTATCAGGAAGCTCAGACAAACCCACTGGTCCCGCAGAAAGCTGGCAGCGACGCGTCCCCAGTCCTGAAGCAAAGGAGCCTGCACGCCCACCTCACTAAAAGAAAGACACTTCATCATCACAGCGGCGCGTGAACTTTAATCCTCACTAGTCTTTCAGCCTCTCACTGACCTCGAGCCGTCTTCTGTCCGCGGTTTTTGCAGCCGTTCGTTAAAGTTTCCGAGCAAAGACGGACTTTGAGGAGAAGGTGAGGTTTGGACATAGAAATATGCATTAAGTGATTTCACGGCAGAAAGGGTCTCTGGTTGCATATCAATCACTTCCTGCTCCAAAAGGTTGCAGACTGTAGCCAGAGTTGCCATGGCGATCGCTTTAGCCACCTGGTTTGCTACAGAGTTCATCTGGCAAAAGAAAAAACAATCAGTGGTTAAAAATCAATCAACAAACTCAATCAGGAATGATCTTCTTTAGTACCTCTCTCCTCACCTCCTGGCTGGGATCCTTCACGACCTTCAAGCTGTACTGGATGAGCTTAGGGAAATAGGTCTGCTGAAGTTTGTTTTGGACGTGTTGTGCAGAACTGTGCATGACCCAGAGCGTCCTCAGGACACAGAGGTACAGCTCCGCTCGCTCCACATCGAACAGCTGCGAGACACACAGAACCACTTTACAGCCCACCCGTCAGCTCCCACAGGAGCAGCTCTGCTCATCCCAGTGACTGTTTACCTCCTGAAGCTCCCCGAACAGACGCCTCGAGATAAACTCCAGGATCGGATCCATCAGTTTAGAAACGAGCTTCTCCAAGGACTCCATCACATCGTCTGCTGTGAGAAGCAGAGAGAAGAGACGGGAAGTTAAATCACGACTGGACAACTTCTCCTAGGGTGAGTGAGCCTTTTTTTTTCCCTAATGGAGGCTCCCCCTGCTGGCCATTAGACAGAATACACATGTAAGGCAAGACTGCATTAGCTTTATTTCTGAAGGCTTTTCCCACTTCTGTTTGAAGCTAACCTCATAAGCAGATATCAGAGACTATGAGAGCACAAATATACTTAAATACTTTAAGGTACTACTCCTCACTTTGTAACTCACAAGTACCATTTAATGAATTGGTTTTAAGGTATCATATATAGGAGGAGTGAAGCTTTCCTTCTATACCTACTCTAAATGCAGAAGCTGTTCCCCTGACTCAGTGTTTTCATTACAAACCTTTCTCCCCTCCAACACGCTGACAGCTCCGTTTGCCTCCCAGCTGGAGCAGTCGGAGCACGAGCTGCAGGCTCTTGTCACTCTTGCGTACAGGCAGGTAGATATTGGTGCTGACTCTGCTCAGAGTGTCGAGCAGAGGAGACAGCAGCGCCTCCAGAGTGTTACCGATCTCCGGCCCGAGACGACTCCTCTCCACGTCCACACACAGCAGAACGGCCCGGGCCAACTTCTCAGCCTCTTTAGGCTCGGGTAACTTCTCAGTGTGACCTGAAGAGCAGAGAAAAACAACTTTAATTAACAGAGTCTACCTTAATTATCAAGTATACAGATGGCATTAAAACAGTGATACAATAGGGACGCGTTCTGATGGAGGAACACGAGGGACTGTATTTAATTAAGTTTGTACTTTTTGTGACTCAACACAACAACAATGAGAACACTCCTGGAAGACGTCGATGTGCATTAGGCTCACCTGTGCTCGCTGGGACTCGGAGGTAGTTGTGCACATGTTTCATAACGTGGCTTCTCACAGTTTCTTTCTCAGCATCAGCACCGTCTCCATCCATCGCCCGGGGCTTAAAGCTGTCCTCGTTGTCCAAAAGCCAGACGCACGTCTGCAGCCATGTCACAAGTACGGAGAGTAGCAGTCAGAGAGCAACACGACTTTCCTTCAGTGTCATTCTTATGCGTTAGTGTTGAGATTTCTTTTTTTATTATAACACACTGTACCTGAGTCCAAATCGGCGTCCCTCTACACAGCGACTCGTCCGCACGAAAATCCATCAGGAAACTGAAGAGGTCATCAAAGGTCACCGCACTCTGAAACGATGTATTTCAATGATACAGGTCAGCTCCTGAAAGTCTGTGTTTCAGAATAATCAATGTTACCACTGATCCTATCTCCCAAATCATCCCCAAGCATCCTGTTTATTTGTCTCACTGTTTCCTTTCAATGCTCTTTAATGATGTCGTGTATGTGCACGAGTTCGGCTGCTCTTTGTCTTCCTCACATTTTCCGACCTAAAAAGATTTTTTGAAGATTTAATTTGGGGGATTTTTGTGGCTTTATTTGGGAGACAGGAAAGTGGACAGAGTCGAAAATCAGAGAGAGAGAGAGAGAGAGAGAGAGAGAGCGAGAGAGGGAGAGAGGGAGAGAGCGAGAGCGAGAGAGAGATTCGTGCATGTAATGTTCTTTGGTTTGAAAAGTCTGTTGGACAGAAATGATTCAGTGAAAATGAATTTCCCCATGTGGACAATAAAGTCTGAAGTTGTGACGCAAAGTGTGCGTCTTACCACGTCTGTGAGGCAGAGGGCGCTCTTCAGCAGGAAGCACTGAGCTGCGCCTCTCAGCAGGACTTGATGGGTGATCATGGTGCAGCGGAGCACCTCCCTGTCAGACACCACAGACTAAATGAGCTTCAACATGCACAACAACCAGGCAGGACACAGTCGCTCTGAGTGTAGACCTGCTGAGGAGTGTACCTGAGAGCACTGAGACCCTCGGCCCCCAGCAGAGGACTCGGGGGGAGTTTGGAAAGAGCCCGGGCGAGGAAGAGGAGGGGTACAGCACACCAGTGTTTAGAGCTCAGCTGCTGAATCATCTTCAGCAGAACACGACCTAGGAACAATCACAGCTCGGTCAGTCAGACGGCATGGTGTTAAGATAAGAGGAGTGAGTTAGGAATCTGTAAAGGTGTATTCTACCTCTGTGCTCTGAAGGTAGACTGCTGAAGAACGCTTTCATGAAGACTTCAAGTTTGGTCCCGAGCTCAGGACAATCTCCCACACGCTGCCCAGCTGACCTGCATGTGAACACAAGGACGGTTGAGACAGAACATTTGCATTTTTCTTCCTGGTCATGACTGCGAAGTCTCACCTGTGGAAGAGCGACGATTCAGACAGAACGTCCATGAAAGGGCCAACGATGAACTGGAGGAGCAGCAGGAGAGAGTCAACGTTTATGAACCTCACACTGAACTCATGGTGTCCGAGCCCTTACCTGAGAGAAGGCCGAGGCAAAGGCGGGCTGCTGCAGCACCTGCAGCTCCAGCAGATGACACACCCCCTCCCTCATTAAGGATTTGTTCTCACTGTGGAACATCCGCTGGTACACACACAGCAGCCAGGAGGGGTGGAAGAGGTCTTCACCTGAAGCTGCGACACGAACACAGAGCGGACAAACACGGCATGATACCAGAGTGGATCATAAATAGATGATGTTCAGAGTTACTGCCAAGTCTTTAGTGACAGAGCAAACAAAACTCTCTCTGAGTTCAGCTTTTTCCAAAGTCAAAGGGATGAAACTAACAGCCCACGTTACCTTGACTTCCATCCACGGTGGTTTGGATCAGCGTGTCTATTCTGTTCAGAACTGGCCGGACGACGTGAACCTGCAGGGTGTACAGAGGCAGGAAACAGAAACAGACCTGGGTAAGGGCCATGTCTTCCAATCACTGAGAGGGAAGCCCTCATTTACATTTTCACCAGACGAACACTCATGTAGGATTTTCGACCTGGTTTTCCTCCAGTGTCTCCATCACCAGCGCATAATCCTCCCAGAACTCTTTGAGCACCTTGCTCCTCTTAGAGGCCCATCGGAACAAGATCTCGTCTGCAACAAATCCAAGAAAATGTAAAAAAATAAAATAAAATGGGAAAGTAAACTAAGTTTCTTAGTGCAGAGTATTTGCATGCAAGATAAAACAAAAATATTATAATGTGCAAAAATATGTACATTTAAAAAAAAGAGGTGGTGGGTATGAAATACAAAGTGGACTACAGGACACTTTACCTTCCCCTGGTTGAGGGACAGGACAGTCGACCCCGTCCTGCTCTGACAAGGATACACACATTTTCAGCAGGTACAGCGCCCTCTTGCGGGACACACTGTCTCTGTGCGTGAGTCCATCCTGAACCATCCGCCAGAAGTGAAGGGACAGGCGAGGATCGGGGTCACGAGGGGAGGATGAGGAGGAGGATGAGGAGGAGGATGAGGAGGTAAGGAGGCTGTGAGGTTTCAGCAGGTGATCAGACAGAGCTGTCAGACAAAGCAGGGCTCTCTCTGTAACCACAGGTGAGCGGTGGGCGGGGTGCCAGCTGCACAGCTCATCCAGGATCAACGTGAGGAGTCTCGCTTGCATCTCACCACTGCTGCAGCTCACGGTGGTGAGGACAAGCCTGACTGTGATTTTGGACACCATTTCATCAGGGAGTGTTTTGATGCAGGATAGAGCAGATGTCAGGATGGTGAGGGACAGGTGTCCATCGGCTGATATAGAAGGTATCAGAGCAGACATCACTTCGCTTGCAACCTCCACACTGAGCCGTCCAGGAGCGGGGGACTCCTCCGCAGACAGCTGCAGTGAAGGGAGGACAGACACAGCTACCTTCCCCGGGACTGCCTCGTCACACAGCGGCACACAAACGCTCACAAGCCGGCAGACTGCAGCGGTCCTCTCCCTGCACCGCACGCCTTCCCCGGCCTCGACTGAGAGGAGAGGCAGACATCGTGTCCAGACCACCGACTCGATTTTCTCTTTTATAGATGTTTTATTCGCAGCTGATAAACGAGTCGTGTTCAGAAGAGGTCCGAGTCCCTCAATGAAAGCTGTCAGCGCCTCGACCTGCTCCGTCCCCGGACACGAGTCTCCGGACCAGGAGAGAGAGTCCAACAAAAGGCTGCAGTCCGGAGAGCTGCCCAGCACGGCTTTAATTAAAAGGGAATTCATTTTTGGAGGACTGTTAATTTACAAGGAGGAACACGCACGCTACTGTTAAACAGCCACCCCGGCTTTTCTAAATAGCTGCCATGAGACACGTTTTCTCCAAGCGGAATGTAAACTTCCGCAAACGTCATCTCAAACTCTCGCGAGACGTTAAAGTTCAGCCTGATTTTCTTCACTCCTGAACCGTTTGATAGATGCATACACTGTTTGTATTTGATTGTTTTTACCAATTTATGTTTGTGGTTATTTATATTTTAATAACATAAAACAAAAAAAAGTAATTCATAAAGTACTAGACTTTACTACATAAAGTACTGGTCAACTCAACCACACTTAAGTTAATTGGCGATTCTAAAACGTACCCGTTAGTGTGGCTGGTTGTCTGTCAGCAACCTAAAACGGAAAAAGGCATATATAGAAATGGATGGAAAATTTTATCTGACAAATCTCCACGAAAGTGTGTGAACGACACTATTAAACCAATCAGACCGGTGCAAAAAAAACAAAACAAAAGAACGATAAATGTTTCTAATCAATTGCAAGGATTTATTTTCACATATAAAAAAACATTGCTGCAGTCAAAAAGAAATTGTTCAGTGCTCTCATATATAAAATTGGTTTAGAGTGAAAGTTATTCTGTGTTTGAAAGGCAAAGGGATTTTACCCACGTGTGTTAATATCGGAGTTCTTTTGAATACCAATTATCATTTACAAAACCGAGAAAATGAGTCTGAAGAAAGACAGAAAGGCTCTTTGTTTGGGGGAGGGGGGGGGGGTTACATAACTCTAAAGTTCTGCAGCTTCATTATAAACTCTCTGGTTACAGAAATAGTGCTTTACAAATAATACTTCTCTGTTTTAATTACGACAGCAGGAGGCAAGTATAGAACGGGAGAGCTGTGGGCTGAATGCATTACCAGCTGTAAAGAGGTTCAATTTTCCACATCGGCAGCTCCATTGCTGTGGCAGACTAATATGAAAAGCATGACAGAGCAGACCATACAACAATAAAGACCATTATAAAACCTGATTATAAAAATTAAAAGGACAAGGCAATACAGGAGTACAAACATTAGCACTGTGGCTTATAGAGAATCCCCCGCATCTAACAAGGAAATTGCTTTGTTTACATTAGCAAAACAGGCTAAGGGCGAGGAAATGAAGTCCCACGACCGCATGGCCTCCGAAACTGCCAGCATATTAAAAATGTCTTATTCCTAAATGTTATGCCCTCAGTACATCTCACATAGACTCTTTAAAAAAATGAACGTGTGAACTTTACAAAACGAGTTGATTAGAAATGTAGGAGTGGTTTAAATGTAAAAACAAACAAAAAAAAGTATATACAGGATGTACAACATAAATAAATACGCTCTTTTGTTGTTGTTCTGTGGTTTAAATGCAGCTGATTGAGATAAAGTCAGACTTTTCTGAGAGGGAGCAGAGGTGCCTTCTTATAAAATAATGTCTCTCTGCAGTTTGGAGCACACACATCCCTCGCTGTCATCTTCACCTCATTGTTGGCAACCTGAGTGTTAGGTTACAATGGGAGGAAAAGGAGGAGCACAGGTGTGTTTGTGGACGTGCTCAGAGTATGAATTCCTGGAACTGCTCGTCACCCAACGTGTCCAGAGACAGGCAGTTTGTCGACCTGCGGCCGTAGAAGGAAGGTTTGCCTTGGCAGTGTGAGAGCGGGCACTGACAGTGATCAACGGGGGTCTTTGTGTTTGTAGAGGCATCCGGAAGGCCAAAGGTGTAGCTGTGGGAGGAATCGGGTGGCAGTGTCATCCCAAGGGGCGGCAGACTTGGGAAAAGGCGCACGTCATCCAAACTGTGGCTGTGCCGATCCGCGCAAACTTGAGCCCTCGGTATCTGGATGGAGAACAGAGACAGGAGGAGAGTAGAAGGTAAGAAGATAAAACAGAGAAATCCAAATGAGGCCAAGAAAGAAGGAGGGTCACTAACCTGCTCTAACAACTCCTGGTTACGTAAATTTACAAGATCTTCATCGCTCTCTGGGGGGCACGTTTTGTTTTCTGTAGAACCAATAAGATGACAAGATACTAAAGTTTAACAATACTTTTTCTTTCATATACTGTTCTCAGTGATGTCCGTTTTCACACATGCACTCTGGAAAATATCTAGATAAGTTCAGGTCTCCTGAAGTAAGACGTGACTTAAAAAAGGCGACGTGGAAGAAGTGGACGAAGCAACAAGTCTATAGTGAGAATATTTACCTTAATGTCAATGCTACGTGTAATTCGTCAAAATGACATTTTCAGCTACAGAGCGGCGAGCACGCTGACAAACATGATGCAGCCGTTTAAATACGAGCACGGAGATCTTAGTGGTTGCATGCATACAGTCTGTGCACCGTGCAGCAGTCACAAGACATAAACGTCATCCCCCCCTCTCAATGACCTGAGGTCAACTCTCCAGAGAATATCCTGCTGCGTTCTCACATCAGCTGACTCTGACCTGCTGCAGAAACAACACTAAGGGGTCCTGCAGGAGAAACTCCAGGCGATGTCAGAGGGAAAAATGTTTGCGTGCACACATAGAGCGCTGAGTTTTCTGCGAGCCCTCTTTGTCAGCAGGGTCAAGTGATTAATACCTGGTGAGCAAGTCTCTGAGGAAAGTCCGGAACAATCCACCGACACTCCTTCGAGAAGATCAGCCAACTGGAACATCTCATGAGGGTCGTCCACGAGGACCTCCTTTGGGCTGTCGACATGAATCTCAATCTCTTCAAAAATAAAATAAAAGAATTCTTTGTCAAATGTGTGGAAACATCATTCTTATTTTCTGAAGCTATATAATCACATTAGCGCCCGATCAGCCAAGATGAAGCATTAGTGAAGTATGCAGAAGGGATGGGTTTGATATCTTGTCTTTCAGTGTAATAAGCCTCTCACCTTCCTCCTGCCAGCCCTCGTCTTCCATTCGACCCTTACTGCCTGCGTCGAAGCCGGAGGTGCAGGAGCTGCCACGGCTGGTTGCCGAGCTGAAACACTTGTCCACTCGCCGATGACCTTCCTCCTCCATGGAGGTCATCTCGGCGGAGAGGCTGTGTTGTCGAGCGTCGGCTTCGATGCCGGAGCTGCTGGTGGAGCGTCGGGATAGGCCGGGGCTGCTCTCGCTGCCCGGGGGGTCGAGGTCCAGGTCATCACTGATATACGACTCTCTGTATCGTTTTTTCTCTAAAATTAAAAAAACAGATACTTTATTTCAAATATGTTGCCTGCATGAAATTCAAATTGGACATATTTTAACAACACTCATCAATTACAACATTTTAGATATTTTGTCTTTTTCAATCAAATATTGGGTTTCATTGTTTTGCAAATCCTCCCAACATGTTTTTATTTACACAAGTGTTTATATATTTCGACATCAGGCTTCTATATTTAGACCTTTGACAAACGTATTCATTCAAGTAATTGTATCTCTATCTTCTCTTAAATGATCTATTTTAACCGTTTGACTTGAGTTGTTATCAGACTATCACAGGTAGCCATCTGTATTCACACGGCCCTCTCCTACCTTCACTCTCCTCCAGCTGCCGGAGGTGTTTGAGCGAGGGCTGGAGGCTGAGGTAGATGCGGTGGCTGCTGCTCAGGTGCAGGAGGAGGTGGCGAGAGCGGAACGACGAGCCAGTATAATAAACCAGCTTCCTGGCTGAAGGCAAACCATCTGGCTGGATCTCAAATTTCTTCCCCTGAAGGAGGACGACATATTGCAAATACTGAAGTGTACATAGCTAATGCCCGTTAAATAATTACAGCCTTTCCACCTCGTCTGAAGGGAGAATAGAAAAGGTGCATACCAGGAAGGTGAGACGTCCCACATTTGACCAGGGGAAGTCGTACAGCAGCTGTCTTATGTTGTCCACCTCCTGTTGTATTAGGAACACACAAACTGATCAGAGACATCGCTCAAACGTTCTTCAACTATTGTGTTCAAAAAAAAAAAAAAAAAGACAGCCTTCATGACGTGTAAGCTACTTGCTTTTATCCTCCAATTAGTGATCAATAATCAGTGGTCTCGTCTGTTAGCAGGAGCCATCTGGACTTGGCAAAGAGGCCAAGAGCTTCTCGAGATATCTCACGGTCTGCTGGCTCTTTAATCAGCCAGGCCCGGAGTCCTAATCCCCCCAGATGGCCCCTGATGGACAGATCAAACAACTGACAGGCTCCTATCTACTCATGCACCGCTGGTGGCAATCCCCCACATTCCTCTCACGTCCAGTCAGAGGTTTTATAGCAGGGCAGATACAAAGACTGAACCTTTGAGCAACTGCAGATTCACTCCCCAGCACGCATCTGTTGACGTATATACGCTGTAGATCCACGACACGCTCACACATGCACGCACCTGATAAACCTGCATTCCTCTCAGGGTCAGTCCGAGCAGAGCCGTTCCTCTCTCTTCCTTTTTGTCCTGGACAAATGAATGATGAGATGTCAGACAGGCATCTGAGGCGTTCAGATAAGACAGCTTTACCACAGCTGAGCCCAGAAACACGGCACATTCAAAAAACCAGGGAGCATTACGCAACGGACTGGGCCAGCTCTCAAAACATCACTCAGTGGGTGAGTGATTCTGAAATGGGGAGGACAATAAATTGGGAAAGATTCAGGGTTACATAATTGCCCTGTACAGCACATCTCAACCGAAGCCAGACTGGATGGATTTGTGTATGCCAGCCATCATTTCACCCGACTATTCACACAGGAAGGGCTGCAGCCAAGCTTCATTTTCATTGGACATTCAGCTGTTGACGATTTCAGGATTAATCGATAAGTTGTTGAGGTTTAAAGTTCAAAAAGTTTAGAAATGAAAGGCTCATTACAAATGCATGGTTTGTCTTCAGACTGATTTTTCTGCACCAACCAACAGTCTAAAAACAAAGACTCACAATTTACAAAAACACACGAAGTGGGGAAAACAATCGGTTATCAAAACAGTTCAAACCTCTGCAACCTCTGATTGATTGTTGCAGCTCTACATACATGCTGTAAGGAACAATCTGCACAGGGTGTGTGTAAAGAAAACGTTGACATAGCAGCTCCTAAACTGGCTTTTATACCTTCTGCAGTCTGTAAAATGTGACGGGTACGTCCTCCAGTCTGCAGGACTCCCTGATGAAGAGCAGCGTGGCATCACGAGTCGACATGCCCCAGAGCTCCTGATGCACCTTGGGCCCGTGGCAGAGCAGATAGTTTACTCCACGCTTTGCTATAATCTAGAGCAGGAACACGGGACAGAAACGTTTGAGGCAAATAAGCTCCAAATACAGAATTATAAAAGGTCTATATGAAGACCATTCAAAGTGGTTTTAAATTCTGTTAGCACACAGTTGCACCTACCCAGGGGGGAAAGTACTCCTTGGGTTCAAAGTAAGGGCTATTCTCCGTCTCCTCCCTGGGCGGCCGGTGGTCACCGAGGTCAGCCTGCAGGGCGTAAGCTGCCAGCTGGAAGTACACCTCCTCCTGCTGACGACATTCAGAGCGCAGCACCCGCTCTCGCAGGTCAGAGTAGTAGAGATGCCGTGCCTTTCGTTCACTAATAACACCCCAAAGAAAGAGGGGTGGGGGTGGGGGGTGGGGGTGGGGGTGGGGGGTGGGGGGTGGGGGGTGAAGGGAGGGAGACAAAAGATGTCAAAGAGGAGGACAAAGATGGACTTCAAGAAAAACAAAAAAGCAGCTAGCACGACTAAGCTCTCGTTAGGAGGGAGTGAGAAACCGTGGACGGACATACCACAGCAGTCGACCGTTCTCTATGTAGTACTGCACTTTGAGGCAGAGCACCAGCGGCAACAGTCTCCTCTGTGATCCCTGTTTGTAGAGAGGGAGACAGGTTAGAGAAGGCCTGAGCGTGTCGCCATCTTATTGTCATGCTAAATGTAAAGTCGGGGCATGTAGGCCACTGAACTGTGGATCCTAATTAAGTCACATGTACAAGAACTCGTGAGGGGTCACAGCAAGCGAAACACTCCAAGAACATCAAACACAAAGTGCTTCAGTTCTCATAACAGGCTGCTTTACCTTTCCCGTGTCCTGCCTGCACTCCTTAGGAAAGTACTTGCTCAGTTTCTCCTCCATGTCCAGGAATATGTGCTCATTGTCTGCGGGGGAGAAACACAATCAGGAGACAAGCAGACAGTTAGCCAGCAAACAAAACCCAAGGTGTACCCAAGCGTGAAATCTGCCCAACAATGGGATTCATTAGGGTAAAAGAAATAAGCCCTTGTTCTATCATTTGTGAATGAGGCTACCAGGAAGCTAACGACAACAGTGCTAATGTTTATGTATCCGTTCTGTCATTTAAGTTGTTGCATAGCAGCACAGGAGCCTGCTCGAGAAGCCTTTGAACAGGAACGAGTCAGACAAGAAAAAGACGGGGCTCTCTGGTGGAAGGAGAAGAAGATCTATCTATCTATCTAAATTGCAAGTTCTTCAAATAAGCTTTAATCTCAACCAAGTGCAATAATCGCAATAATAATCATGCCTTTTTTATAGCCTTTTTTGTATATTTTTTTCTGCTTCTTCCATGCATATTTTTTGTATATTTTTTTCCAACAGAAGAGTGTTCTATTATTTATTATCTTATTCTTTATATTGTTACTTTTTGTTACCTGCTACATTTTTATTTTATTGTATATGCTGCTGGAACCTAAATTTCCTTGAGGGAGTCATCCCAAAAGGATCAATAAAGTTCAGTCTAAGAACTAAGTTTTTAAAAAACTGTTTCTTCAGCACGTTTCAGGATCTTGCCTTCTTCAGGTTCAGGATTCCTCCTGTCTTTTTCTAAGAAGGGTTTAGTTTATTTGAATCTGAGACAGTGTGCAAACCAGAACCAGATTTAGCAAACTAGCTCATTTCCATGTGTTGTAGCTGGGCAGATGATGGCCAGAGTCAAACACAAGTGAACCAGTCACGCACAGTCTATGTGTGTTAAACATAGAGAAGCCTTATATGTTAATATTAAAGCGTTTGGTGGGCAGCTTTGGAGAAACCAGCAGGACTAAGGTAGACCTGAATGGTTCTGGTTTTCAGTTATAGTCCACGTCCAAGGAGTCCGACATGGACAACAGATCCAATCCCAGCTTCCCCCTGCTGTCATCTATTCAGCCTCAGACGTCTTTCTTCACCACGTGCCAAACCTTACACATCCACACACTGACGGCTGAGACCGCCGTGTGCCCACCTGCTGTCGACGAAGCAGCGGGAGCAACCTGGGTTTAAATGTCTCGTCTGAGTCACTCTCAGACTTTCTTATCTCGGCTCTCAACCGCAAAAGGAAAGTCACGGTCGCAGGTCGTCCTGTGATGCAAATCGTTTGTCGTACCATTCTCGGCCTGGTCCAATGAGTCACCATGTGGGCATTTTCTCTATTTGATCCACCTTATCTCTTTTGTCTCACCAATTTATTTCACAACTCCTTTCTTTCAAACATCCATCCCCTCCTTTCAGCCTTTTTTTTTTAAATTTCCAGCTCTGACTCACACCTCCTCCTTCCCCTCTCATCCTTCACCGAGGCGGTTGAGTAAGAGTTTAGGAAGGCGCCGTGTGTCATGAGCAGCTCCCTCTTCGCCCACCCTCCTCTTCCCACCATCAATCCATCCCTCCCCTCAATGAAGTGGAGGAATGCAAAGAGTGCATTCCAGGCTTAATGAAGTTAATATTGCAGGAATCCGGGCCCTAAGTGATCGCTGAACCAACACCACAAAAACAAAAGGCTGCTTGTTGGAGCGGTGAGCCACACAAGATTAATTCAACGTATTTGCACCGAGGAAAAGGAGCAGGGATGCATGGAAATAAAAGTTCAGAACTTTGCTCCCGGGCTTACATCCTTCAATTATGCAGACTGGGTCGGAGGAATGAAATTGTTTGTGTTTTGATGAAGTCGCCAACTGGCAGAGAACTTTTTCCACGGCGTTACATGAACAGGCACTTTCAAAAGGAGCGGCAACGCAAAGCTCCTTGAATCCAAACATCATGTTTACAATCCAAGACTAAGTCTAAATCGAAGAAGAGTTCATTATTTATTATTATTTATCGGATAAACCCCGTGAGATGTCATTCGATAAAGACAAAAATAAAAAACGAAACAGAAGACTTTAAAATAACAAAAGAGACAAAAACAATTCAACACCACAAACATCCCAAAGAGGAATTCATTTGGAAAAACAACCACAATGATGCCTTGAACAAAAACCTTATATTCAATAATCACCTGAACATACTGCTGTGTGCTCTGGAGTGAGCAGAAGGGTATCGATCGTGATCGACTCATCGGCAATTAACGCGGCAAAAACTGATGTCAGAAGCCGATTTTAATCTGTTGCATCATACGAGTATAATAGTGGCATTTAGTTCCTCACCTACGACAGGAAGTCACCTGTCGGACAAACTCTGAGCTGTTTCTGTGAGGAAATGTTGCATTATGGGAATCTTACACCTAAAGAAGTCGTGTTATCAGTATCTGGAATCGGCTGGATGGTTAAATGTGAAATGAAGGTTTTCAGTATTGGCTCGGATTTTCACACTCGCTGCAGCTCTAGTGAGCGGTCTTTGAACGAGGGGAGGCGAGCGGTCAGCGAGGACGAGGGAACTTACCCTTCACCACTGTGAGGCCGAAGAAGTGCAGCTCTTTGACTCCAAGAAGCTGAGCCACGCGGGCGAACACGTCCTGCCCCGTCGACTTCGGCTGAAAAAGACGCAGGAGGTTTGAATCCAGCGTGCGCTCGCAAAACCGCCAAACATTGGAGCAATAAAACAGACTCACCCCGACACTGATGTCCAGCTGGTCTTTGTTTGGGAGGAGGACACAAATACTTCTCTCCTGCTTTGCTGAGGTCGACATGATGACGTCTTGTGAAAGTCTGTCTGAATCTCTTTCTCAGTCTCCGACACGTCACTCTTTGTCGCTTCCTTGCACTTCATCCATATTGTATCTAGTCAAAGAAAGAAGGAGATAAGAGAAGAGAAATCAGATCAGGCATGCTTAGGATGTACTGGAGGAACAATCCAGGACTCAAACACTCAGATATTCTCTGATTATCAAAAGATTCAGATTGATGGCGGGCGCCGTCGGTGGAACAGCAGGCAGCATGTTTTGCTGTCACGATTACTCTCCTCTAAAAACACTCGTGCACGCTTCAATGAGCTGGTCTACCTTCAAAGCATTTCCACCAAAATAACCGGGCAACACCACAAAAGCAGGGGAACAACTGGGCACTGGCGACGAGATTACCAAACTCTAATCCTGATAATAGCCCTGAACTAGAAGCAATCAACTAGATAATCCTCGAGCACGCCTTTGGTATTCCAACAGAATCTGCAGCTACACACAGTTATTCAAAGGAACTGCATGATGACAGGATTGTGCTTTACATAGCAAACTGAAAATGGGCTTGGCAAACAGGAGCGTCGTTTTGGCAGCCGAGGCTCTCCTGAGGTTTACCTTGCGACTACCCTAACCCCCCCCCCCCCCCCCCCCCCCCCCGAGTCCAACCGGTACGAGGCTCATCTGATTAGAACGTTTCTGAATCAATTCATCCAGTTAATTACTGCCGCGCCGCCGACGTTGATCCCCTTAAAGCGTGCTCTGGACAACAACCAGTTAAAGAACAGATAGAAATGCACCGGTGGAAGGATGTTCTGTTTATTGCATGGTCTTGTGTCAATCTCCTCAAAGTACAAAACAGAACACATTTGTTTCTCCCCAAAGAGAGAAAATTAAATCCAGATTGGAAATAGATCCTTAGAGCCAAACAACACGCTCTGTCTTTGTTTTCTTTTGTACACGTATGAAGGAACGGTCACATCGTGTCAGAGCTGATGGAGGAACAGGTCTTGGTAAATCCTGTGGAATAAAGATATTATATTTAAAAACATGTTGCACAAGTTGTGGGAAACATAAGAGTGAAGGTTCTTGGCTCAGAGGGGAAAATCTCATTCGTCTTACTGAATCTGATTTCTGGACGTGTTCAAACACGGCCTCGCTCACGTCTGTGTGTCAGCGCAAACACACAAAACCAGAAATGCCGGTAGCTTTTCACATCTGACTCGTTTATGACACAGGCTGATAATTATACTGTACGTTAAAACTCCGACTGCACTGCAGGGAATGGGACAAAAAGAAGGAGATTTTTGCAAACACGTGAACGACTGTTACATCTGTTTGAATCTGAGTTTGCTTCTTGAGCGTTCGATTGCTTTTGCCGATAAAGACCAAATGTGTGATTCTACTCAGAGTTTTATCACTCTCTACTCGGCTTGTTTGATGCTTTATTTTACTCAGTGTTCATGAAATTCAACACAGAGTTCAGGTCACAAAAGGGATTTCTGAAAACATCAAACTGAAATGGTAACACGTTCTTCATCTGACATCTGAAATATGAGGTTGCACAATGCAGACATATTGGAACAATTCAGAACCAACTGTGTGAAGAGATGAGATGCAAATTAGAAACAGGTTTAGGACCGCCTTGGTTTTTTTTTCTTCTTTTTCTTGCTGACTTTTTAAAGCGATGCTAAAACGTAACGGCCGTGATGAAGCAAAATTCAAGCTTTTAATAACTTTTCAAACCCGACGTCTCTTACGTTACACAACTTTTGACACCTTACGCTCCAAGCCGTTATCTCAGATGAACAACAGCATCATCATCTCCGAGGTCAAGATAAAGTCGTTGTTCCTGGTAACCAAGCATTTTCTATCAGAGCCCCTCAGCTCTGGACCTCCCTACCCGGCCACTTTAGGACGGCACAGCCTTTTATTTTGTTGTGTTGTAAGTTTTCTGTAAAGCACTTTGTTTCAAATGCTAAATAAATAAAGTAGTTATCATTAAGACTCATAACTACATGTCCAATGGGTTGTCTACGTTCTCCTCTGTATCTGGTGGTTTTTGTTAAGTTACTTTTGCACTACACAAAACGAGTTCTGCAGGAATGACATTTCAATTCCTCTGAAACTCACATAAAAAGAAACTTTTTTTAAACAGGAAATCATCCACACTGAATAACAAGGCATGCATGCATTCAATAAAATGGAAAAGCAGTATTAGCTAGCAATGAGCTTGTGTCAAAATATTCTTGAATTAACATCTGGTGTAAAAAATTTATACTGAGTAACTGAGACTGTACATGCTGATTTACAAACTGCACTATTCTTTACTTCTGTCTGAGTTCACTCGGCAACAGCAGTGTCGGCTGCAGTTTGCAGACGTCCCCTTATTGCTGACCAGGGTGAAACCTGGCATCACATGAGAGCGGCCATCTGCACGTCTTAACTCCCCCTGTCATAATCCCTACTTCTGAGTACACACTGCTGTCTGCTGGAATAAAAACAACATCCCCTCCACTGCACAAGCTCTCCTCCTCACTGCCGCCTGAAACCATCAAAGAACGAGATAACAAGAAGAGGTCTCTGCATAAACAGGGGGAATATCATTGCACTGACTCATCATCATCATCCCACATGGAAACAATAGGGTCCAACAACAAGAGCGGACCTCTTCTGAGGTTTGACTCACAGCCAAAGAAGGCACATGTAAGTCAGGGGTCAGTGATTTATTCTCCCCTGAAATCTAGAGAAAAACAAAGTCTTGAAGTGCAGATATAGCTTATCGTGTATGAATTATGATGGACACAGTCTCTTTTTCAGAGAGTCAGATGTTTCAGCTCACAAACAGCTCTTAAATTGCTTCTTCTATGTTTAATAATTCAGTCAAGGTTTTGGACCCATGATTTCTAATTAAATAAATAAGACTATACCTCAAATTACCTTCACATGCTTAGCCAACGATTTTCCCCAAAACTCTTTTTCATGATGTTTAGGATCATAACCTGCCATTAATTTAAAAAAAAAAAAAATTAAATAAAAATAAATAGACTATCTGTTTTTAATTAATACGTCTCTAATTTGAGCTTTTTAATTTGTGTCAAATATTAAAATAGTTTTATTTTGGTGAGTGGGCAAAGTCCCAAAAAACAAAAACAAAACTATCTAGAGACATTTAATTTTATTTGTATGACATCATATGCATGGGGCGCACTATTCGTCATTACACACTCTCGTCTACTTAACAGGACACGATGTTATACATTATTCCGTTTCGGTTGCATCCTGTGCCTTGAGTTTGCAAACTAATTAGAGAAATTATTCAGTATTAATGTATCTCAGAAACTAAGCAGGAGACGTAAATTGTGGAAAAAACGTACTCGTACTTTCTTCACACGGTCACGCAAAGTGCGTGTTAGTTGATGGGACGGTACCGACGTAACTTTACGCTGCAACAAGTGCATCACTTTTTCATCAGCACTTTTTTAAAAACGAGGCAGTAAATGACTTACCATAACAGAGAGCAAGGTAGTGAAGAAAAGAAGGTCTTTACAGTTCAGGTGAAGCACAAGTCCGTGTTTGCTTCAGCTAATAAAAACATTAACTTGTCTCTCTCTAACTTCTCCCACGGAGGAGCCCCAATGATTGGACCGTACCATCTGTTACACTACTAGAGGGGGATTTTACTTGTTGATAGAAATTGTCTTGCCATTTTACACCCTGTTTGAAAAACGTTTTGACTTTTAGTAGTTGTGTTCATCCTCACAGTTGCATAAAAAAAACACCATTTTGATGTAGGAATATACATGTCGAAATATTTAAATAAAGAGTTTAAAGGTATGCCCCCCCTTTTTGTTTTGTGTTGATGCACTGATCTTATGCTAATTAGAATGAGATTCGAACACAAGAAGCCTTCCTGTCAGCGATTACAGGTTTTTCCCGGAAATGTGTCAGGGATTAATTAGCATATATTCTTTATTATGATGTACGTGCAACATGCCGAGAAATGCACCTGGTAGGGGTACGGTGCCTGGTAGGGGTCATACAACTTGTTATCTGATGAAAAGAGAAACACAAACCTAAAAAAATAAAACAATTTACAGCATATTCTTAAATGTTGCAAACGCAAACTCCCAAGACAAATGCATAAACATAAATGTGCTTACAAAAGGCAAAACAAAGATATCTGATATGACCGGAGGAAGAGAAGAGGTCGACAGAGGACTGATAGTAGTCTTTGTTTACTGTAGGTGGTACAGCTGATACTCCTATCTGTGGTGATTGTGTTTGCAGAAAGGACCGTGGCTCTGGGATGGCTGCTGTCGTCTGATCGATAAGCAGACCAGATTCCCGAGGTGTACTGCAGTGAGAGACACCAGTCAGGATGTTGTCAGGAGACAGGGACTGCATGTTGTGTTTGCACTAATTGGCAATATAGATTTGACTCCATTGTAAAAGCACTTCCCCTCCTTTCTCAGAGCAAGTTACTCTCCCACATCTTTTTAAGGAGAAAGTTTTTATTTTGGGAGGTTTGGAAAAACTTCATGAGGATAAAAAGGGACCATTTCTCCATTAGTATATATTTCTGTAAGTCTGGGTTTTAATCAAGACTACGGTCAATCGGTACATATTTATTTTTTTACAGGACAACTTCTTTTAGTCCTATTTATTACTCAAAAGACTCCATCATAACCACAAGCAGTTTACCATCAGTCTGGAGCACAGTGGCATCCAAACAGGTTATGCTTAAATACACAATAATTCAGAGGGGTTAAAGTACATAAAATAAGATGGAGAGCAGGATTATATTATGTGCAATAAAACTATACAATGTATTCACTGTGCATATTTACATAATGGGAGGGAAACAAATACATAATCAGGACACTTCATGTTGAAACCGAAGAGTGTTAACATTTTTACACACAACACAACCTATAAGGAGCCATAACAAAAGAGGGTTTCTGTGAAAACACTGCCACCTGCAGGACTAATGATAGAAAGGCCTCTCATCATTTTTGGAGAATAATGAAATGTTAGGATAACCAGATGTATTTTGGGGCTCTTTGCCTTTATTTGACAGGACAGTTGATAGAGGAGGAACACAGGGAGGGAGGGAGGGAGGGAGGGAGGGGGGGGGGGGGGGGAAAGAGAGAGAGAGAGGGGGGGGGGGGGCTCGAACCCAGACCTCCCACCCGTGTGTACGGCGTGACCTAACCGCTACACCAACAGCACCCCAGATAACCACCTATGAACATAAACTATAAACTGATCAAGTGAGGGATAAACAGATAGCTTAGCTTGAGTGTCTAGTGAACACACAGAGGTCACCTGACTCTAGTCAATCTAGTGAAAAAAGAAAGGTCAGTTAAACAAGTTTATAATATGCATATTTAATGGTAGAGTATGACGATATATAAACAATTTTCCAAGAAACATTTTTTTTTTTAATTTCAAGCAATACTTTCCAGTTGAAACACTTAAATAATCACTAGAGATACCGAGCAAATACTTTCAATAAAACAAGTTCATATCACCAACATGTGCTTCTGCTGAATCAGGATCATAACTTAAAACCCCTTCCATAAAATGTAGTTATGTTGTAGGCAAAGCTTGTTCTCCCAACACCAGGCTGGGCAAATTACTATGCTGCAATGGTAAGAAAACAGCATAGAGACCAAAGCCAAGGCTGCAAAGTCTGAGCAACAATCCTATTTCAAATGCAATCTTTGCCTTTTAAAAATGATGGAAAATTGTTGATAAAAAAGTAAGTTGTACAAATGACCATTTTCAGTACAAAACCCTGTAAAATGTAGTTGTGGTGCAAATCAATGCAGTGCCTCTTTGAACTGGTGGTGCAATGGTGACGACTGTATGTGCAGACTTGACTTGGGCTAGCTCACCAAAAACAGCCGTTTCATTTTTGTAGCAGCTACATTTCCAGTTCAGCATCTAATGAGTCAACAACCTCGAGAAAGAATAATTAAGAGTGAAAACATAACACATAAATAACACTGAAAAGAGAGCATATGGTGGAGGAAATCCCTCCCCCTAACGAAAACAAAGAAATGTTTTGATAATGGCAGTAGAAAAATAAAACTGGCAATCTCCATATTCACCATGATTCACACATGAAATGAAAGAAACCGTGATTTTGTTCATATGCTTTTTAAAAAGAGATTAAATGTATATAGAAAAAAAGTAAGAGTTAATTCAAATACCAAAATCAGAATAAGGTTTAGATGCAGTGAGGTATTAGCTTCACATTCCTCATCTCCGGCCACGTCTTCGATTCTCGCTCGGTTCTACTGAAAAAACTTGAGGCCTGCGACGAGGAAGAACTTCTCCAGGAAGATCTCCGAATCGAGGACGGCGATGTGGGCGGCTCGGCCTATGAGGGAGTTGGCTGTGTTGGGCAGAGCATGGATGACATCGTATCGCACGAGGTTACAGTCTTTGTTCTGAAGTACTGGCAGCAGCAGGTTCTCGATCATCTCAGCATACACAGGACCTGATGGAGAAAAGAGGAAAGCAGCTGAGTGGGGAAAGATTTGCTCTGTTCATTGATCGTTAACCAGTTCATGTTCCGTTGACAAAGATGTGGAGGACTGGACTCCACAAGATTTTCTGCAGCCCCACCCGGCTTCTTCTTCTCTTTAGAATCCGTGTTTCTACTCACCTGTTTGTTTGTCTTTTAATGCAGTTTTGCACATTTCTATTCGTGCAGAATGATAGGGAACATAGCGATCCTGCAGCGACCCCACCAGCACCACATTCTTGAAAAACTGGAGACCTTGAAAACGAGAGCATGAGAAAAGTTTCTTTCTTAGACCCTGTCATCCTCACATAGCGCCTGAAATGGATTTTGTAGAAAACGAACCAGATTTTTTGCTGAGCTTGTAGAGGAAAGTTTGGCGAGGGTCCGAGTGATCACGGCACGTGAGCTGCAGGAGTGAGCCGGACTTTTTCCACTTCTGCATGAACCAAAGACCTTAGAAGAAAAAAAAAAGTTAGTGTAATAAAATAGACTTTAACTCAAACCACAGCCCTTCAAGCTGACTGTCTGAAACGGACCTGTGTTGACGAGTGCAGAGCTGTTGTACAGCGTGCCCAGGTGAGGCCCAGAGAGCGAAAGGAAGGTGTGCAGTCTGCTCAGGTAACATTTAAACCTTGGCCGAGTTAGCACAGAGCGAACGATAAGGTTCCCCAAGGAATGACCAACAAAGCTGCAAAAAGAAGAAAAATGTTAAGACACAAAAGAAATCCACATGCATCTTTAACACGAGTGATCTGAGTCAGTCGTACCTGATCTTTGACACTGTGAGGTTGTATATCTGAATGTACTGGACTATTTCATCCAGCAATCGGTCTGTCATTGACTCAAAGTCAGCAAAGGTGTCATTCTGTGGAAGGAAGGAGATTGACATAAGAAGGATAGAGCTTTCAGGTGTCGAAGCTCATTCGTACTGATATCTGATGTGAGCAGCGCCGGGACGCTGATCCACTCACCTGGTTCCTCTCAGACATGAGGAAGTCTATACGAGCCCCGGGGAGTCCAAGCTCCAGGTAAGTCTTCACCAGTCTCAGGTCTGCACTGTTGCCTGCAGCAATGAAAGGTAAACGTTTAGAAATGTTCTTGTTTTGTTAAAATGACTGGTTCACTTTGGAATCCAAGGTTTCCTACCGTCCAGGCCGTGGACACAGACTATGAGGTGGATCCCTTCGTCACAGCTTTCATCTTCCTCCAAGCTAAAGTAGGGCACAGTGGATGCCAGCTCAGGTACCTCACTATACAGGAAGCCAGGGAGCTTCAGCTGTTTCATGTCTTCCTTGGCTTTAATGAACCTGGTTAGAAGTGAACACCAGAAAAACATGAATTTATAACGAGTCAGGAGGACAGACATTTGACATCCTGTGGGATTGTGAAAGATGACTCACGCTTTCATGTGTGGTGTGGGAGCACACTCGTACCACCGCAGGTTGAAGGAAAAGGAGGTGAAGGGACAAGGGGGTCTTGCCAAACTATACCCACTAGAGGCTTGGTTGGAGCAGGTGGGAGCTTTCGACAGATCTTTCGTTTCATGGAGGTAACCGATGCCGAGATGTTCAAAAAGGAGACTGGTCTCTTGAGCGGCTGCGTCAGCCCCGCTCTGCTCCTCGTCGGTGACGCCGTTCACAAAGGCGTAGCCGTCGCCCTCCTCGTAGTAACCGTTCTCGATCATCTCGTGCTCCGTCTCCTCCTCGTCCTCCTCGGCCTGTGCTGGCGCGCTCTGGATGCCCAGTGTGATGGCGGACGTCTCTACAGGGCTGATCTCCGACACGTCAGTGCTAGAACACGAGCCAAAGTAGTTTTCTACCATCCCACGCTTCACCAGGTCAGTGCTGCTGGTGCCAGAATTACTGGAGGGGCAGGCAGTGTTGGTTTCACTACGGGACTCTTTACTAGCTGCCCCCTCCTGTCCAGGTTCAGTAAAACCTATCAATTTGGAGTCTGCTTCAAATTCAAAGGCGGGTTTTACAAGTTTGGAATCTAAAACGGACTCAGGGCTGCAGGTGGCCTCGACGGCTCGTCTGTTTGTGATGTCCTCAGAGAAAACGAGACTCTGCTCCTGCACCAGGACACTGGACTTCCTCCCTCGGACTTCAGCTCCACTCGAGCCTCTGGAGGAGCCTTCGCCCTCTTCATCAGAAGGCAAGGAGTTAATGGAAGTGAGAGAGGATTGGACTCCACTCACAGCACTCGTATTTTCAGGATAAAGATTTTCTGCCGCCCCACCAGGCTTCTGCACGGAGCTATGCTGAACCGGCCGTGTGGCAGGGCTCAACAGAGGCCTCTCTGCGGGCTGTGCGGCAGCAACGCTGGATTCAACATTACCTGGACCTGCACTAGTCTGCAGTCCTGTGACAAACTGAGTGGCAAAGGAGCTGGACTCACTATCAATTCCTGAATCTGAAAGGCGAGACGAGGCACTAGGGACTGCTGCATCAGGCAGCCTGATACAATCACTCTTTACCTTTACTGAGACCAGACAGGACTGACTCCGCTGTGCAGCTTCTTTACTTGGTCTTTCAAATACAGAGTCAAACAGGGACTGGTTTGCATCACAGAGGTCTGACTGTGTGATCTCAGGAACGTTACGACTGAAAGCGCCTTCGGTCCGACACGGCAGCAGAACCGTGACTTTGTCTCCTTGGTATGGGTCCCTGTTACTTGGCTTCACCTCGATTTGCTTCAGCCCAGAGGACCACTGTGGTACCCTGTTGCCACTGTGGTCGACTTGTTCCTCTTTTTGAAGTGGTTGGTTGCATTTCGCGATAGCCCCAGTGCCCGCCTGAGGATTATTCTGCCCGTCCAACTTTGTTGGATGTTTGAAAAAACCTTTTTGAAAAGCAGCAGTCGTCACATTGTCATCTGTAACAGAGTCAACCGTGATGTTTCCAGGACGTGTTGCACCAAAGTCAAAAACAGAATTGGCATTAGTCCTTAAGTTACTGAAGTCGCCCTGTAAAGTATCCGGTTCATCATGGCCGAGAGGAGCCTCCCCTTCCTTGTACTTTGTGCTGGTGTCACTAAAAGGAGCTTTGAGGTTCTTATAACCCACCAGAACCACGGAGTCCTTTGAACCTTGTCTAATAAGCTTCTTGGAGTTATCAGTCTTGGAGTTCTTCTTCAGTTTGACTGATTTTCCTTTGGACTTAGGAGGTGGATCATAGCTGTCTGGCCAGGTGTTGTCCATAGCAGCGCACCGAGACTCCGGGACGGGGCTGGCTGCTGCGCTGCAGTCCTTGGAGCTGGGCTTGTCTGACTTGCTGGACGCCGAGCCGGTCCTCGCGTTCTGCACGCCAAGCCAAGGTCCATCCCGATCTTCAGAATCATTTTCAAAAGAAAAGAGAAAAAACACATTTGGCTAAAATATACTTCAAGAACTTAAAAAACTGTGTGTTATATTTGATGGCGACACTGTGACTTACCTTCAGTGATGGAATCCAGATATCTATCCTCAAAGATGATTGGCAGGGAGCTCACATCCCCATCAAGGTCCACACACTCCACTGGAAGAGGAGGCAATGACAGGAAGTAGCTGGAGCTTTTGATAGCATTAGTCATCTGCTGGTGACTGTGAGCACTGTGAGGGGGAGGAGGAGGAAGAGGGGGAGGCAGCAGACAGAGTCAGAGAAGGAAAAAAAAAAAAAATAGAGTCAGGTGTCTCCATACCTGGAGTTTTAGTGTTTCAGACAAGCTGGTACCTGCACAGACTTGATAACAGCAACACTATACTTCACAATCAAGATGAACATGCTGCTGCAACTCACTGTAGTTCCTGATAGGCCAGCGCAGATTGTCTTGGATGTTCAAGACAAAAGAAAGCCTCAGCAAAGCGTCTCACCTGCAAATTCACAGAATTAAGGCTCGCTTTAAGAATATTGTTTGGACTGATGTTTAGTTTTAGATCAGCTATCAAAAACAAAGATAACTTGATCAATAATGTGGTTGATTTAAGGAGCTGGGACTCACTCTTAGTGTATGATGCTCGATAGCTAACAGGGCAGCCACGTGCTCTTGCAGGGACACGACCTCCAGGAACTGTCCCCAGAGCGCCATGAGCAGCGAGCAGAGCTGGGCCAGGTTCATGTTAACCACCTCTGCCAGTTCATCAGGAGACTCGGCTTTCTGCTAAAAGTAAAGAGACACAAGTCACCACCAGAGGGCTCCAGAGTGCATAATTTCCTGACACCTGCATGTACAGTTTCATGTCAGGTCTGTTATACACACAAGAGTTTGCATCATCGACCTCCTCAGCACTAAAGACACTGAGGCACTGTCATCCATTCTTCTGCAACGATTATTCAAACCGTGCATGTTCCAGCAGACTTCACATGGAAACAAGCGTCTCTTTTCACTTTAACCTGTATAATGTGCAGCCGTGACAATCGTCGACAGGAGGCTCTGTAATTCAACAGCTCTGCAGAACACTCTCTAGAACTACTCATCAAAAGGAGTCAAGGACCCAGCCACTAAAGAACACCTCACCTACACGATCCTGAAATCCTTTAAAGGCTTCTTTTAAAATGGGACTCTACTAGCTGTGAAGAAGCATGCAAAACATTTTCCAGTCGGCTTAATGAAAGATTTGCAGCATTTTCACGCATCAACAGATCCACTTTGCATGCTACTGTTTGCAGGATTTATTTCACTGGAGACTGAAGACTGTAGGAGTGTTTTTACTGCAGGGATCAGGGTCTTCGTACAGGCCCGGGGACATTCAGGGGGGACATTCTTGCAGCACTTCATAATTATTAAAGTACTTGCAGCAGTTCTAATGTTCCTAATATTCACAGGTCTTTGGAGCTAAGCTGAATCCCAGAAAACAATGAGCTGGGGGAACAGTCTAATCCCTTTGAAAAGCAGCTCCTGGGGCTAAAAGTTCTGGGTCCTTTAGGTGGACTTCTGGCTGGTACAGCTTGCTTCATTTTGCTTTGGTACAAAAACTTCTGATCTGCTTTGCTCTGATTTGTATCAGAGATTACAGCTACGCAGAAACACATCCTGGCAAATCTTACAAACTCGCTCCTCATTTAGAATCCTATCCCGACTGCATACCTCCAATAAATCACGCCCATGCCCTCCAGTCACGCAGACTCATCCAACCAAACACTTTCACTAACTGGGGAGCTTCTACGTGGCCTACTGCCACATATCCAGCTAACTCCTCCTGTGGTGTGACCGAAGCACTGGTTTAATAATGAATCAGGCTCGTGGCTTCACACACATGCGCTCACTTTGTCTCTTAAATGAGAAGAATCTAAAAGAGAAGAAAACAAGTCTTACCTTGACCTGGTCACATAAATCAGCGAGACGGGCCTCTAAGTCGAGTTGTTCTGAAGAAGCAGAGGAACAGTATTACTAAGATTCACTTTCAGGGTTCACGCCGTTAATTTAACAGAAGGATTAGAAGAACCTGGTAAACAGGCGGAATAAGGAAGCGTTAGAAAGTACGGTGTGCATGAAATGATCAAAGACAGCCTAGAGTCGCCTTTGACCAAGGCCTGCTTATAACAGGATGGAAGGCATACACTTGTGCAGAGTGAGACACAGAAAGGAAATGATGTTTTCTAGGAGGAGAGGAAGAAAAAGGAGAGATAGGCAGGTTTATTTGAGGTACTGTAAGGGTCAGGACATACCTATGTAGACGTGCCTTTGACTTCTGGGATAGGGTCTTCTGAGTACTCTCTCATATAGGACTTGCATGCTGGGCTTGGCTAGTAAGATTGCACATATAGGCACATTTAACCTTTTTGATGGTTTGTCCTTAAGAATGGGTTAACATCTTTCCACTTGCATGGAAAAGGTTGAGTCAGCAATAGTTACAAAAGCAGATGTTTGGGAGCTGTTCAGATGTGGTCTTAGTCCACTGGTTATCAGACTTGTTGTTGTTGTTGACAGTATGATTTAGTAAGAATAACACTAAGATAAGTGCTGGCTTTGAGGTTCTGCTCACAGGGGAGAACAGGTTAATGTGAGGGATCAAGTGAAATGACATGAAAAGCAAAAACATGAATATGAAACAAACAAAAACAAAACAAATGAATAGGAGGGGATATCACTGCACAGCCTCGATTCCTTCTTAAGCAGGACAGCAGAGCCGTCTCTTCATGTCTGTGTTTTAAGATTACTTTACCATCCGACCTCGGCCCGACCTCTGACATGAGTTCATGTGAAGCCGTAGTACACTTTACCTAGTTCCATACGATGGGAGGAGGGCAGGTCCTTGGTTATGGAGGTGAAGTAATCAAAGAGACCCTTGTAAGCTTGGAGCAGGTTGGAGCAGAGGCTGTTGTGCAGACCGAAGGCATGCTGCAGACAGTGGTCTGACACCAAGAACGTCCTGCCCTGAGAATTAGGAAGGACACCGCGAGTGAGGATTTAGATGCTGGAAATGTTTTCTGCTAACCCAAACACAAAGACAAATAATCTGTCATATGTCATGGACATCAGGTAAATGAATGAACTAGAATTCAGTGGACTCCTCTCTCTCAGACAGGATCCAAAGAAAGTACTGGAACACACATAAAGCCAAATGAATTCAGGTGCAAAGGACTAACGTTAGGACACGCCGCGGCGTCTTCTTCACAGTGAAATTTAAAAAAAGAAACGAAAAAGAAAGACGTGCTCACCGACTGGTCGAGGATATAAACAGAACTATACCTTGAAAAGAATGAACACGACGGCAAAGTGTAGCGCACTGCTCTGGTCTTACAGTGAACACTGTGGACTTATAAATAACAACAAATTAACCTGCCAGCTATTTCAAGGCAATCTTTTAGTGTGCTGGATGTACGAGGCGGTGTTTTATAGCAGAGCTCCCTGCAGAGAAATGAATAGCAGTGGATGGCTTGTTATTCCCACGCAGCCTGTCGCGCTGCCTCGGTTCTGCCTGAATGACTCGGCTGCACTCGTAACACTGCATCTCAGGGAAACTTTAGGTGGCCACCTTCCTCAGACAGGAGAGGCCAATTACTCCGGGCCAAATGTGACAGCGGTCGGATAGTTTCCTCCTCTTCTGCTCGGTCTGTCAACAGCATGACACACAGTCCTGGGCTTCTGGTGCAATGAGCAGAACACACAGTTTTACCTGAGGTGCAGAACTGTTGGATCTAAGAAGACAGCCGTGGCCATTTCATAAGCACGCATGCAACCGTGCTTGAATACATAACGGGCCTTTTGTTCTTTAAGCTCGTAAAAAAAACAGGGAACAAAGCTGGAAATCCACAGAATATTTGGAGCGTTTGTGAAAGTTATTTACTTTTATATCCAGAGCTTGATTGAACCCAGTGTGCAACAGAACCCGACGACACAAAGGCAGCGTCTTTGAAACGACTCTCACAGCCACGTTTGTTAGCAAAGATTTCAGAAGTCACTGTCCTTGCTAGGAAGGTGGTTCACTTACATCTGGGGATACTTGCTTGACGTAACTGCTGCCGAACACCACGTTCTCCAGAGGGGGGATGACTGAGTCTTTGCTCTGAGCTGGAGCGTTGCGGTTAAGCCATGTGGTTTTCACCGGTCGAGGCAAACTAGGAAAAAGACACGGAGGGGGAAATCAAAGCTTAATAAGAAACAGCCAGTCCTCCTCTACTTCCATTTCCTTATCTTATAAATATGACGGCTATGTTGTTGCTTGAGTCTGTGTTGTGGGCATGACAGCGGTCGTACCTGATGAGGGGCTGATGTAACGCCACGAGGGAGGCATGGATGGCTACAGAGACGACAGACAGGTGGAAATAGTCAAACATGACGTTGACATGTTGGTGGATGCCTCGCTGGAGGCTAAAGTGCAAGCGAAGAGTGCGGCTGCTGATGTTCTGCAGAGAGCTGGGATCATCCGGCCTGCAGGGGAGGAAGATGATTCTTAACGTCTCATTTTCAAAGGCGATTGCACATTTTAATATTCACAAAACACTTAAACAAGTACATTCAGTTAAAACGTAACAACACCTACGTGTAATCACCATCTGTGAAATATAAATCCAAGAAGAGCTGAAAATCCATGTCACTGAGGGCCTCCTCCACCTGACGTCGACCACAAGAAGAGGAGAGATGTCACATTAAGAGTGTGCGAGTAAAAGCAAGCGCTGTCTCCAGCCAATCTTCTGCACCAGCATAACAACTATCAAGACTTTATTTGAGTTTGAAGTTATCAGCTCCAATCATTAATACATTTTTACTCCAACGCCCTGAGAACACGTCGGTGTTTAAATCCACGTTATCAGCCCTGAAAGAAGCGTCGACCTCTGCACTGTTAACACTGGACTCTTTCTGGAGCTCAGCGCTTATGTTCTCTCACACAGTTATTACATTTCTTCATTCAACTTAGCCAATCCCGTTCTACCAACTCCTCCTCCGTCTCCTGCAGCTCATCGCTCGGTAAGACGTTGTTTCTTTCCAAGTCCAGAGTATTAAAAAAAAAAAAAAAACACCAGGCTCCTTAAATTAAGTTCACAAGAGTGGAATGCTTCAAGGCCAGGTTGGCTCTTCTTTAGGTACACAAGCATCACGTCCGTGTCGTTGGGTAAACACTAAAGTCCCTTCTGCAGGTGTGGCTGCAAACACAGACTTAGTGCTGCTCTCCAAGCCAGGCTGGAACAAAGCCAAAGTGAGTTCATAATGTTGTCCTCTAACTAAATTAATCAAAAACAAATGTTGATCGAGAGGGAACGACGGTGTGTGAGTGCTTGTGGAATTACAGAAGAATGCACAGGTGACAGCAGCTCATGTCCTGGATCCTGATTCAGACTGACAGTGATGAAGAGACAGAGGCGAGAACAGGAAAGAAAGGCTTATTCGGGGGGGGGGGGGGGGGGGGTCGGAGGAAAAGCAAGTGAACGTACCCTTTTCTCATCGAGCAGCAGCATGACTTTGAAGAGGAGGACGTCGTTGACCACAACCTCCTCATTCTTGTACAGGATTTGGAAAGTTTTGCTGCTGATTACATCGTCTTGGATCGAGGCAGGAAATGCCAGATCAGAGCCTAGACCAGAAAACGAAGATTAACGAGGTAAATAACATCAGAGTAAACAATAAACACTGTAAGCTGGTGATGTGACCGGACAAAGATTAGAGCACAGAGCGTGAGAGAAATTCATTTCTGTTTTTCTGTATTGAATTGAAACACAGCTAAATGATATCTGACAAGGTACGCTGTAAGGAGTCTGGATGAACGTGTAGCTACTCTGTTAAAGAAGGTTGATGTAGTTGTGGAAATATATTTTAATCAGGGAAATCACACGCTCTCTTGGTGATCCTGTTTACTGGAGAAACTGAAAACTGAGCACTTTGTGTTGAAAGAATCTGCAGGTTTCTCAGCGGGGGGGAGAAGATTGAGAAAAAGGAGTGGCATAAGAAATCAGGCGAGCGCATGCCAACAAAAAAAAAAACATGCTGAGTGTCGTCTGTGTTCACAAGGAAACAACCGAGCCCCGACACGGAAATCAGCAGCCACCGCTTCACGCCGCTCACCCAGATATCAATCTAGATGAAAGTTCAGAACTTTAAAAAGACGTTAGACGTGTTTACCTCCCGGGTGGAGTAGACTGGCCTCAACTTTGTGTGGGACCCGGGGCGGCACCTTGAGACTGGCACGAATCTGGTAGAACCTGAAAACACAAACTCGTATCATCAAAACTAATAAAAGGTATGAAAACAATGCTCTGTGAGGTCGGAAGCATCATTAGAGACTCGTGAAGGGGAAACAAACCGCACGGGTCAGCGACAAGTTGCCTCTACTTGTAAAATGACACCACGCCTTTCATCAATGAATAATGAGCACTTTCTCCTGCCGGCGATTGCTGTGTGCTAAACCTGAGCTCTTCAAGGAGCAGAGAGCCGGAGTTTAGTCTCAGCAAAAAGGAAGTATCACCACACTGCTGCTGAACTTTCCAGACGCTGAAGACCTCGACTGGACCAGCTCAGCAGTTTAAAACGTGTTTTTCCTTCTGAGCTTCCAAGAAACACGGAAAATGGGAAAACAGGAATAACATATGTAGCTTGTTGAATGGCGTAAAAAGCCACTGAGTATCAGTGGCAGGATGGTTTATCTTTTGCGATGCTACAATGTAATGTAGGCGCTCTTTGTTTAGTCTGACATGATGCAACACACACACACACACACACACACACACACGTTTTAGTAGAAAACAGTGGAAGCACAGCCTTGTGTCATTTCACACCGAGCAATGTGGAAGAAAAACTTCCCACACTGAGTCTCAAGATGACCACAAACCACCAAACTTCCTGCTCTGCTGATCACCGTCTGAGCCTAACCGCGTTTCAACCAGACGGCGGTTACATTACAGCCAGGCCCGTGTGACATCCGCTATCTCCGACTCTCCGGCTGACAGCAGCCAGGCAGAAGGAGAGGAGGCTCGAGGGTTTGTTTTTTTTGAAAGAACAGAAGAAGAATGAACGTATTGAACAAGGATAGAGAGCTTTGTGATAAAGGGACTAAAACATTCTTATTTACCGGGTCAAGGAAGAGAAACAACATCAGAGCTCACACAGAAGCATTTAAAGGGTCATTTATCACACATCTTTCAAACAGTATCATCAAGCACAGTCTAACATATACGGTCTGTTAAAGACTTGGAGGGGCTTGATAAGACTGCTAACTCCTCAGGATTGGCCAGGACTAAATGTGCTCCAATCAAAGCATGTCTTCTGTTTTTAAATAAAAGTAAGGTCTGTGGGTGAAGTACTGATGAGTTGACGAACGCCGGGGTGTTACACGTGTACCTGAGATGGAATCCATACTCACCCTCTTTGAAACAGGTCCACGTTGTAGAACTTGTGGAGCTCCACAGAGAACTCCACTGTAGCCTGGACTTCAGTCATCTTGGTCTCTAGAGGCCGAAGTGCCTTCTGTCATCTGGGGTACATCTGTGTGCCTGAGAGAGAGCGAGAGAGCGAGAGAGCGAGAGAGCGAGCGAGAGAGAGAGAGAGAGAGAGAGAGACAGAGAGACAGAGAGAGAGAGAGAGAGAGAGACTGTCACCACCACACAAGTACAGATGACTGAGCAGCATCACTTTCATTTAAGTCTTTTGAAGAGGAATTACTACAAGAGTATGATGTCTGCCTGCGTTTGGCAAAGGAGGCGAGCCGTCCTCCGGCCGTCATTCTTCAACAGCCTGAATAATTACAGCAGCAGTGTGACAGAGTGGAGCAAAATACTATGAATAACCTCACACAAATAGGCTTGAAATATAATGTCAGCCATTGGTTGGGTTAGGAATAAACGCAGACATCAGTGTCTCTTAATGCAAACTTTTTTAGACCAGGATATATTCAGACATGGTTGAAGAACGTGCCGTGTGCTCGTCTGAAAAGGAAACTGGCAGAAACAAGTGTGCAGACAATCTGTGAATAAGTCATGTATGAAATGAATAAATGATCCAGAGGGAGGCAACATGTCATTGTGTTCATGCCGGTGAAAACACGTGAGTGAGACACAAGTGAATTGACCCGGTTGACAGGGACGACGGAGACAAAGCCAGGGGTCGCAGGTATTGTTAATGACTGATTATGCTTTCCTTCCAGCAGGTGGTTGAAAACTAAATTGGCAACAACACAATAGCTAAATGTGCATCCCCTTCCTGGAATAAGTAATTATCAAGAGCAGTGAGTTAAAAACAAATAAGCATGTGCAGAACAGGCCGAGGACACAAATAGTTGAATGAATGGAAGTATTCTGGGTGGGTGTTCATCCCTTCCATTAACCTTGAAATAGCAAAAAGGAACACAAAGCAGCTTCACAGAAACATCTGAGCCCGGCCGGGAAATAAACCATCAAGTACGATCTAGTGTAGCTTGTAAAAAAGGGAGCAAACCTGTTTCTTTTGCAGGTACGTGTAATTGTTTTACAAACAGCCGAGCTTCAGCACACCCAAACGAAGGCAATTATGACGTAGTGTCAACATTACGGATCAAGTGAAGGTCGGATGTTGTGTTTAGGGGTCGTCGGGGTAACTGGTTTATCGGGTTTATTCTTAAGCCAACAGTATTAGCTCGAGTGTATCTGCAACTAGATAATTAATGAGGTTAAAACAAACTCTTGATGTCAATGTGAGCGAGCGACAGCCGCTGCTGGATGTCAGCTGAAAAATCTAGTTATAAACTTGAAATAAAAACAAGATTGTAGTTTAGAAGATGTCACAAAAAAAGCCCCTAAAAATGGACCTGAGCTTGTTTAGGGTCAAAGGTCACACCTGCATGTTCACATACTGATGACAGAGGCTGCTGAGGTAACTGATCACATTCATTCACAGCCGATGATGCAGCACCTCAGGGGTAAGTGTCTTGCCCAAGGACACATCGGACACGTGGCTGCTGGAGCTCGGGATCGAACCCCCGACTTTCCGGTTAGGAAGCGGCCGACCCTACCTACTGAGCCACAGCTGCTGCTACGTTACATCAATGTAGACTCTGTGAATTCTAGGTCTGACCTCTGGAGAGTCAGAAATGAATAACTCTGAAGCATTCGACTGTGCAAAGCAAAATGTGGAGGAAACCATTAAGCTTTCTTTCGTGCACAATATCCAACAAACGAGGGTTGTGGATTCTGTCCCTTTAAGATTAACAGAGAGGAATGGTGGTCCAGAATCTTTCCCAGCACAGTCTGTAAATGAAGACACGCCAATGTGCAAACCGGCGTGTAGCCTACATAAATCAGTCCAGCTGGCTCTAGAATATAAAGCACAATGATGAGTAAGAAAAAGCCACAATTTGTGATCTCATTGCACCAGTATTCACTACAGTCCAGCACACAAAGACTGAGAGAGGCATTCATGTACAATACATCATTTTTATCCCAACCTGAGATCTGAGAGGAGGGCATGTGGCCCTTCTCTGCTCTGAGGTTTACACATATTAACTTAAGTTATTAGAAAACACTTCCTGGGCACTTTATGCAGAGGAATTGAGCTTATGTGAAGGCATTTTCTGATGGGATTTTAACAGTAATAAAGAAATAAATAAACACTGATTTTCATTTTAAAGGGAGCTCCAATGAAGAAAAGATGGGAACCTCAACTGCAATAAATCATCATAGTTAAGAACAGGTTAAAAAGTATAAACTCATAAGTCATAACCTCAGCAGATCTGGAACGAGCTGGATGTAAATATCTTTCTATTCATTTATTTTCTTACTATTTTACACCCTGCATGTGTACTGTCAACCTTAAGAAAACTGTTTCTAAGCATGATTGCACTTGTTAACTGGGATCTGTCACTACTAGTAGCATGAATGAGATGTAATGTATTATATGTAGGCCATGGCACCCCTACAATAAGCTTCAGGAAGCTTCTTCGGGGACCAGTTCAAATGCATGGACACTTCTTTATTTAGTCTATGTATGTGAATAAAAAAACAAATTCATTCATAAAATCCCGTCAGGTTTTTAGCAACATACTGAATGCACTTACTGAAATCAAGTTAAAACACCAAGTATTAAAAACTTTCCCGATCATCCTGATCTGATATAAGAAAACCAAGAAGCCACATTAAGATTAAACATCTGAAGGGCTGATGAGGAAATAAAGTCAACAAACCTCCTCTTAGAGAAAAGTACAAATTAAATCGTCTTATGTTGATTTTGATTAAAAATAAATAAACAGCAGGGCCTTGACAAAGAGATATGACAATAACTAAACCCCTGGACAAACAAACAAACGGCTCTTAAACTTAATAACAAGGTTTTGATGCTTTTCAGAGATCTGGACTGCAAAATCTCGGCCAAAAAAAACAACTGAAATTGGTGTTACAGGTGGGAAACAACATTTTACCAAAGGCCCCCCCTCGGGGAAAAAGATCGTACACAAAACAACACAGTGATAAAATAAACAAGATGTAAGATAAAACCAACAACAAAGTCTCCCTTCATGTAGTCTGTCTCCGGGAAGCTAAAAGCTAACAGTTACTTACCATTGCGTTGGCAGGCTAACAGCAGCTAGCTAACCAATGTTAGCTTCCACAACAAAAATCCAAAAAAAAAAAAAAAAAATCAGTCCTTTACGTCCTCCGTTCACCGCAGAGAGCTGAGAGAAAACACAATTACACTTCCTGGTTCTTGATAACGTTATGCGAGAAACGCCCATTGAAACGACAACGTTGCTCTGACTGAACTGGCCATGGTGAATCTCTGTGCTGTCTGTTAGCCATCGAGCTAACTGCTGCTCAGTCTGAAGCTCTCTGACAGCTTCTTCTTCTTCTTCTTCTTTTTCTTCTTCTGCTGCTGCTGCCCTCTTACGCACATGTAACTGCGCCTTCATGCGCGTGCAAGAAGGCGCAGTTTGAGGGCAGAGTTGCAACTCTCAAAAGACCCATTAAAGCGGACGTGGAAAAATAATAATAATTCACTTTTGCAGTGTTTTTTATCCATTTTTTTTTTTATTCCATTATCTGGGTAACCTGAATGTCTACGACCCACACACACACCATTTATTTTATTTGTGATCTGCATAACTCTTAGAAAACATAGAAAAATCGTCTGTTTTTAAGTTTAACATTATACTATCGTATAATGTTAAACTTCTCTTCTAACCTGTGCTGCAGGTTACCAGATACCATCCATTCTTCCCTAACAGCAAGGAAAAGGAAAGGAAATAAGAAGGGAAATTAGTGAATAATCAGCAGTTTCATTTCCTATTTTCCTGCACTAACATTTCTTTCTTTTTTAATTCCATGTGCAACCTGGAAATGTGTTTGAATTTCTCTTTTGTATTATTATCATATTTTTTATCATTACATAAACAACTTTAATATCACGTCAGGATCTGCTTCTTAAGAGAGCGTTTCTTCTTTTCATCTGGCATCTCAGCTTGAATTTCCTCATGAGCTCATGAGTTTCAGTTTGCACAGCACTGCAAATAATGCTTTTTGAATATTGTGCAGCCATAGACATTACAAACAATGTAGACTGGAGTGCTGGGCAAAAAAAAAGCCACCAAAGGCTCACACTCTTTTTTTTCACAGCTAAGTTTACTATGAGTGTGAGTGCAGAACATCATGACAGTAAGAAAAGCACGAGACACTGTCCTTAAGGAAACATCAACATTAAATCCAAGGTGGGTGCAGGAAGAACTTCACAGGAATGTAAAGTTGACACTGTGAGACTGTTGACTCACTCCCCCAAATAAATGACAACAGGCCTATAAAACAGAGGGACCACCGACTGTGTGACCTGATGTATTTCACTCCTGCTGAGGGAGCAACTATTAGGGGGTCTTGTTCTCTCCTGGAAGCCAACCTGTAGAAATATCCAGCAGCAGGTGTTGTTGTTTTTTTCCTTTCCAGAACAAGCTATGACATGGGAGAAGTCAAAAGGTAAACTGCTTACTCAAAAACGACCTTGTGATTAGTTTTACATGCAGTTAATGCTTCATACTAATGCTGCTCAGGATGCTTGGTTAGGTTGTGTTTTTCTGATTGCATTTCAGAATCATCCTCCTGTGCTCTCTGTGCTGCTGCTATCTGATCCCACATTGTCTTTGCACAGGACTTCACTCTCAGTGTAAGTAGACTTCCTGCCTGCATGGTGTAATTGATGAGATAATTATACCAAAGGAAGAAAATGTAATGGTGGTGTGTTAAACAAAATAACTCTGCACTGCCTTAGCCGAATAACCAGTTCTATGTATTGGAGCAAATGTGCTTGGCATGCTTGCATTGGCTTATTTTCCTCTGGGTATTAAGTTCTTTTTGTCTATGGCATATATAAGAGGTATGATGTGAAAACACTGCTGTGTTCTCACCATGCACATGCTCACTCATATCTATTTTTTATGAGATGTATCCTGTGTGGTTCTGTGTAGCAGCATTTACATTTCTGGGTTATGGAGTCCAGCTGAGTGCATGCATGTTGTATGGATTCAGCTGTGCACTAAATGGTAGTATATGAACAAAGCAGCAATGCATCAAAAATTACAACAATGACAAAACATCTGATGACTTTTATACAGTATCGACCCTGAGTCGTTCATTTCAACGTTGCCAGATTCCTCAATACGATACCCTCAGTGAAAAATAGAGACAGGAAGGATCTGTTGCATGTGGACCATTTATTCAAACTTGATAAAGACCTTTAACTCTCTGGCCAGATGTGTTCAAACAGGAAAATGTAGAAGTTAAGTGTTAAAGAGGAAAACCACAAACAGTCAGAGATAGCCTAATATTTATTCAAGGCAGTGGAGCAGCTTTCCAAACACAGAGCTTTTATTCCTTTCCACACTGGCACATGCACACACACACACACACACACACACATACAAACACACACACACACACAAACTCTCTCTTTGACTACTAAAGCAGGCTGCTCTCTGTTTCCATCTTGCAGCTGTGAGATTTTCATCTCAAGTTGGTATTCATGGGGAGCAGCAGTTCATGTGCCCTCAGATCAATGTCGGGGAGGATCGTTTCCCAGGTGAATTCTCAAGGAACTAAGCATGCAGATACTACGTGTGTGAATCTTAAATAGATCACTTTGTGATAGAAAAATAAAAAAAAAACCAGAACGACTTTTGTCTCCAAATAATTATATAAACAATACAAAATCAGCATTTAAGATATTTTCTTTTTTTACCACTTGTACCCGTAGGATTTTACATTTTGTCCCAGTTCCACATTGCAGAGCTGGCAAGAAGAGGGACAATTAAAAAGGTCTCTGGGTCAACTCCCCAGCATGTTGCCTATCAAATAGGCCCAGCGTTTAACTTCAGGATCAACACAAGGTAAGATGCAGAGCGTCCCAACTATGTACGAGTGCACACTGACATCTAGTGGTTGAGCTGGCATAGCGCCATCTACCCTGTCCATGGTCCTGAACATCACAGACTGGACTTACCTGTACATCCTAACCTAATCATATAACATGATTTAAGTGTATTCAATAATAAACAGTCGACGATACAAGCTCAGTTTACTCTCAAACAGTTAACTTTTATTTTATATCGAGTTTACAGATTAGGTGATTTAATAACTTGTGTCTTATTGTTCCAGATCAGCCTATCCCCTGGGACTTCCGGAGGAGTTTGCATTTGTGGCCGTGCTGCGAATGAGTGGCAGCACCATCAAGAAAAAGTGGAATATCTGGCAAATGCTGGACGTGAATGGCAACGAGCAGCTGTCCGTCAGACTCAACGGGGAGTCCAAGACTCTGGAGTTTACCTTCAAGGTGCAGGGCAGCAGGAGGCAGACTGTTGTGTTCAGCACTGCGTCCTCTCTGTTCAATGCGCAGTGGCACACAGTCCTGCTGGACGTCAGCACGCCCTCTGTCACCTTGTTTGTGGACTGTGTCATGATCGGGTCTCAAACTGTGCAGCCGCGACAAAAAGTCAGTCTGGATGGTTTCACGTTGATTGGAAAGCTCAAGGACAACCCAGTGATGGCAGTGCCGGTACGTCCATGAGCGTTTTCATGCCAAGGCAAGACGTCAAATTCTGACGCTTTGACGTTGTTCCAAAAAGGGCCTCATCAGAAGCATCAGAAAAACACCACACATGTACGGTGCTGAAATTAGAGTTAAGACATTTTGGGGGTAAACAAAGTTCCCCTGAAAACTATGAAAGTTATTTATGGCATTATTGCTGATTGAGAACATCCAGTAATGTCTGAATATTCAGTTTACTTGACATTTGCAACATTTAACTAAACTTAACGAGATAAAAAAAAGAGACATTCTGTAACTTAAATAAAAAATGTCCCCATTTTCTCTGATAAAATGTTCTCAAATAAAAATCGATTAATCTGTGGCGAGTCACGTGCACCGAAGTAACCTCATTTAGTCAAAATGTGACGTGTTGAACAGGTATTTTGTCAGCTTAGTGAAAGAAAGTGGTTGAAGCATGCATGTTTATTTTACCATGTAAGAAAAGACAATCAGTTGTGAGTGACAGTTACAGTTGTCTTCATTTAGAACATCATGTTTTTATATCCTTGGTTAAATTGACTCGTATAAAAAGAAGAGGAGTTTGTCTTGCTGGCAAAAGTTTTAGGATTCCCTCACCATCCTGTTGTTTACGTCTGCTGCCACTCCATTCAGGCTTTACTAACAAATATGTGGAATATGTTGCGCACAGGCTAAACCATTCTACACTACCAGAAGGGTGCATGCTCTTCATAGATCCAGGCGCCTTTTGTTGAGCGAAATTACGCACGACATCATGGCCTCTGTGGGATTCAGTCGTGGGCAACTCATGGGCAAAGCTTTTAAAGATACAATGATAAAACATCAGTCTCCTATTGTTCCTAAATCATTGTGCAAACTGCAGAGCCTGTTTTCTGCAGCAGAATATCCAGACTTGAGGTTTAATTGGAACTCACAGGGAGAAGTTCTAATATAAAAGAGTGAAACATAAACAAATCAGAACATGAGCTGAATGTTGTCTGTCTATTTTTTTGCAGATATATTGCTAATCTATTTTATTTGATTTGTTTTAATGAAGTTTGAACTCCAGTCGATGCTGATTCACTGTGACTCGACGCGAGCCCGGGCAGACGCATGTCACGATCTCCCAGCCAGGACGTCGGTAAGAATTAAAATGACACAATTTACTAAACCCTGTGTTTTAAGCTGTCAGGACAGTAGTGAAGTAGTGGTAGTGGATCGTAGGGCGATCATAAATTGCTCTCAATGGAAAGGAAATTTAAATCAAGCAGCATCCAAGTTGCGTGCGTAAAAGCACTGCATCTTTCTTGCATGCTGCATCTTTGAGTCTTTAATTTCTGTTTCACGTGTCATCTTCACGCGAGATTTTTTGTTGCAGTACGATATGACCCTAGCTCAAATATACCTTGGATGAACTCTTTTGAGGTCAGCAGAGGTTAAATAACCCGCCACTCCTACCTATTTGGGCTGTCTACGCCTCGGCCCCTCCCCTTGTGCCCCCCCTCCTTACAAACTCTCCAATCCCGTCCCGTTACCAAACATGCCATGAATATACATGAGCCCCTGGTGGTTCTGGGACCTCGGACCGTCTAGATAGCTGAAACAGATTCAGTTGGGTTTGTTTTGTCGGGGGCTCCTTCAGCCCAACAAATCCCAGAGAAAGGACTACTTTCAACCTTTCCTGCCTGCGGGGAGATCATGGCCAGTGTTAGAGGGCCACTGCTGGCTCTGCTCCTGCAGCTTGTCCTTATCTGCTCCGCTCAGGTGAGACTCATTACTTCTCTTTGTCTCTCTATTTCTATGTGGTGTCTCCTGTTGTCTTTGTAGACGGATGTGACCGAGGTGCAGGTGAGTGATCTTCTTGTGCAGAATGTTAAATCTGACCTAAAGCAAATGCTGGAATTGTTCGTCTCTAGTAGATTATGTTTACATCAGCAAAACGTCAAGGTGTGACGTTAGTTTAGTGTTTCATTCAGACCTTTTTCTTTTGCAAAGTGTTGTCTCATGGCTGATCAATTCTGCAATCAGATGTAAGCTCAACAGTCTGTTTGCTTTTTCTTTTTTTTTTGTCTTCTGGACATATGAACATATGAAGGGCAGTGCACCTGTTCTCTTTTGTCATATCTGTGTAGCAAAATAAGTATGCTTGCATCAAATATTAAAGCTGATATTTTCTCATTGTATTATCATTTTCCCCAGAGGAGTCAAGGACCTGCTGGACCTGCAGGTGTCCCGGGAATTGATGGCATTGATGTAAGTGCTCTGTAACAATGTCCACATTATGTGCTGCACACTCTGCATATCGATCTTTATTTACTCACATTGTGTGTCTTTGTTTCAGGGGGAAAGAGGAGACGATGGCGAGGAGGGTCTTCCTGTAACTATAACCTCTCATAATAGAAATTAAAATGATGCATTTAACAGCGTTTCATTGAAAGGCTTTTCACCAACTCATGTGTATGTGGAACCTTTGTTTCCAGGGGCCTGATGGAGATGCAGGTAAATCGGGCTCTTCTGGACTACCTGGCATTCCTGGGAACGATGTGAGTGCTCAGTATTGCATGTTATGTTCAGTATATGGTGTTCTCTGAATCAGTGGAATCAACAAACAAAAGTTTTTAAAAGGGGAGGAAATCTGCAGGGATTATCCGTCCGTTAAGGTTATTAATTGCATTTATAAAAGTGACCAATGTTGTTGAAGATTTAGCTGGGGACCTGGGTGAAAAAAATGTGAGGAATTTATTAAGCAGGAATCCAAATTTCCTTTGTAACAGGGAGAACCAGGGCCGGATTTTAATTAACTCTGCTCCGGTTAGAGTTGAAAGGAGGGTTAGAAAAACATGCTGCATAATGACAGAGAGAAACTCTGATACATTCAGTTCAAATTAAAGGCTTTGTCTGTTTCATTAAAACATTGACAAAATGTTTCTGTTTTATGCATCTTGAGGTATTTCCTGTCTAATCCACCCAGATTCAGGAAACAATAGCGGCTTTGTGGCCTGGCTCTAGTTGGTATCTCCTGTTGAGAATCCTCAAAACGGTGTGGAATGACTTCTGTCAGTGCGCTTGTTTGGAAAGAGACAGAGGAATGTCACTCGCTGCCTGGTTTGCAGTCTGAAAGTTTTGCCCTCTGACTTCTTTTTTTCTTTCTTTCTGTGTGCCTGTGAAGTTAAACCCCGGGCCTGGGACGTCATGACGTGTGCAAATATCACACACAGAAAATGAAACTGTAGTGCATAGAAACGCATTAGAGGTGGGCTTTGTGGTTTAGTGAAACCCACATATGAACACGGGTGACTCCTCCCACTGATTTACGATTCAGTTATGATGTTGTGTCACGTAAAGGAAGGGAAAGGATCGACTTCTGGATAAAAAAAGGAAAAATAAATAAAGAGTTCAACTATAAATTTAAAATCTTCCTAAATTAACATATTTAGATTAGAACACCTGCTTTACCTTCAGGGTTAGACTTTTTAAAGTTAGCTCAGTTTCTGAACAAACTATAAACTCTTCTTTCATAGATTAAACATAGAAACATGCACTTTCATTCTGCCATAAATCTCTGGCAATAAAATGTGTGTGTTTGTGTGTATGTATAGTTTCCTGTCTTTTGCTCGATCATTTGTGTCTTTACTTCGAGCACTGGGATTTGTTTGAAATGATCAGAACATACATGACTTAAATGTTTTTGGTCATGCTTTTGTATTCATTCTGGATTCTTTGAGAAGTGTATGCAGGTTTTGAAGCACCTGGAGGTTTGCCATGATGTATTATTTATGCATGTTGTCTGTTCTCTGCAGGGTCTGACCGGCCCTATTGGAGATCCCGGACCCGACGGCCCCCTTGGACAGAAAGTGAGTGACTAATGAGCCTTTGCTTTGCTGCTTCAGAGATTGTCAGTGAAACGCTTGCCAAGCTGCTGTCCAGTTTTTTGGCCCGGCAAACGAGAGCTGCAGTGCATAAACCAATTCCTCGTGACAAATTAGACTTAATCCTGCGAGTCTTCTGCGTAATCTCCGTGGGGAATGAAGCTCCAACATCGGTTCTCGTTAGAGTAAACATTGCTGGGTCAAGTGTGTCCGGCACAGTCATGTGATGAGCTGGAGGAATGTTAACTCGGAGCGTCTGCAGGCTCAGATAGCTGGCTGTAACCTGCAGTATCTCAGTGTTTGATCAACACCTGTTTGTGCTTTTAATGTTTGATTTGTCCTCTTTTAGGGGGAACCTGGAAAATCTGGACCTCGGGGAGCAGCTGTGAGTAATCTTTACTCTTTAGATCAACGATGACTATTGTTAAAAAATAAAAAAATCTAGAAGTCTTCTTCTGTTCAAGTTCAATTATGTTGATCACTGAGTTTTCATTTATGTCTTTCTGTCTTTAGGGTGTTGGGCAAGATGGACCCCCGGTAAGTGGATAAGTCATGCACATTTTCTACATTTTGTGTTTTTTTTGTTTGTTTGTTTGTTTGTTTGTTTTTAAATGGTATATCACTTAAAATCAAGACCTTTGAAATGTGTCTTTGAACAGGGACCACCCGGGCCTGGAGGACTTCCTGGTGAAGTTGGAAAAGTTGGACCACCTGTGAGTAGAGGCAAAGAAAGAAAGTGTTACTCTGCGTTAAAGACAAAACACACCGAGGCATCAAATGTAAAAGAGTAAGATTCAATGCTGTGTAAACAAACTCAGACCTTATAAATCTATAATAAAACATTAAAAACACATATAGTACAAACTCAGTGCCCATGATATCCATTTAAAGTGTTTAATCAATTAAACATTTTAAGAATTTGTAGAAATTGATTATATGCTTAAAAAAGTCAACATATATAAACAGTCAGAATTCCCTCTGGATAGCCTATGGCATTACAGAGATCACATTAACTGATTTTATTGAGGTTTATTTGTCAGCATTAAAAATGTGGATGTAAAGAAAGCATCAATTTGTGTGTGAAGCTTTCTTGCTGTTAACTCGGCACCATGGTTTACTGCACGATAAATATGAACTATAAAAGCAAAATAGAAACTTAAAATTAATCTCAATGAGTATTTGCCCATAAAACAAGTCAGCTAAAGCTCCTGTGAGAAACCTTTGGTTTTGTTTTGGTGACCCCCGGTGGACAAAGCCATGGCAGCTGCGGAGGAACAAGCAGGTTTTCAGCCCCACTCGCCCCAAAAGCGTGAAAGAGCCAAAGAGATCATGAGCTGCTTTGAAATGAAAAAGAAACTTTTTTAGTCATTTGATAATTTTTCGTCAGTCTCATTTTGTAAACTAGTATCATTTTGTGAACCCAGTCACGTGAATTGTATCGTGAGTTGAGCGAATCGCTACGTCCCTGCTGCTGAATGAATGAATGTACTTGGACATGTGTTACTGCATCAGAGCGTCCCAATGTGACAATAAAGTTCATCTTATCCTAATAAATACTTAAAGCAACTGCTCGAGCCTGCGGACCCCCCACCGCCTTCATGAAAAATCCTGAACCTAATTTCTAATATTTTCTAATCAGATTTATTTCATGGAAAATTGTGCAGTTTGGACCTCAGACGGTACAAAAGCACGATAGAACAGAGAAACAGCTTGTTTGAAAAATCGGCTTCACTGACATTTTGACACGTCTGAGACCCACTATTGGGTCCCGACCCACCAGCTGAGAACCACGGACTTAAAGGATGCTTGTACAATGTTAATATGACTGATCATACAAACATCAAAACATTTTGAAGTAATAACATCTAATCTGGTCAGAAGACTTTAGTTTTTCCCACAATCCCTCTGGGTCCTGATCCTGACACATTCATGTGGCAGCAGCTTGTTCCCTCTAAACTAAAACAGCTCAGGGATCGACTGTTCTGATTCACAGCAGAGACAACACAATGTTAGAAATTTAATTTGAGTCACAGATAACTCCTCTATTTTGTCTCCTCATACACACAGTACAACAACACAGTGCTGTTATCACCTTTGACCCCTCAGCAGGAGATTCAGACAAAAAGAAATGATCGGTCTCGTTGCTGAGGCTCCCGTTTACATCTGTGGGTCACAAACCAGCTGAAAGCTGCATCGTTCTTCTGGTGGAGTTCTGTAAACATACATGCATCTAAAACAATGAATGGAAGCTGGCGATAATATTTGGTAATTCAAGATGTGCTGTACAAACGGTGGACTGGCTTACCTCTGTGTAGAAGTGGAGTGGTGTCTGAAGCGATTTGAGGTTAAAATAGCGAGGGTAGAAAACCCCAATGAGTTTCAGCCTAATGGCCTTCATCATGTAGTGAAAACAGAAATGCATCTTTGCCAGGACTCTCAGTGTCATATTTAATATGATCACATTTTTTGACAACTTTTTTTGTGTCTCTTCAGGGGGCCATGGGCGTGAGAGGACCACAAGGACCCCGCGGAACAACAGGGCCCCGAGTACGTAACGCTGCGGCGTTTGACACCTCACAAGAGTCGCACATGATTTTGAGGTTCTGTTTCACGAGAGAAGGGGCCATGAAATCAGTGCACACTGCTGTCCTCCGTCCACTGAATTACAAACTTTGTTTTTCCCTTGAGAGAAATTTAAGACATCCAGCTTACAAGACACACATGACATAAAACGTGTTAGATCTAAGAACGGCAACTGTCTCCCTCTACAGATCAATATGAAACTTGTACAAATAAAGAGCCGACCTCTATAAAGAAAATGTTCACAACTCCTGTAGCAACAAGAATATCGACCTATTAGTTAAAGACCCTAAAGCTGCACAGAGCATTTCTGTGCAGACTTTAAGGTGCAATTTTGCTTCAATATTTTTTGTCAAGATAAACATGAAAGTCTCCAACTAGAGTCTGCTTCTTTAAGAGAGCTGTGCAGCTGTGAGTCTGTGTCTCTGTGCCAGTGTTTGATTAAGATAAAAGTGCTAACCTGTGTTTTCTCTAAACGTCAGGGTGCAGCTGGAATGCAGGGCAGCGCCGACCTGGTACAGCTTTTTTCTTGTTATAAGATTTTGATGTATTTATTTTTTTGTTCTTCATTTCTTTTTGCATATGATATCGATCTTGTCTGACGTTTATCTCGGTTTCTTTAGTGTCCAAACTCATGTCCACCTGGGACTCCGGGGCATCCTGGTCTTCCTGGCATGAAGGTGAGAACGGTTTGATTTGTTCCATGTGTAAATTGTCTTCATTGTTACAAAGAGAAGTGTGTTTAATGTCGCTTCCGTTCATTGTCTGTATGTTTTTAGGGTCACAAAGGGGTCAAAGGTGAAGCAGGAGAACCTGGGAAACAAGGGCACAAGGTAGGATGTGTTTATTATAAAGGAGCGTCCTCATTCTAAAACTCAAGATGAATATCTGGAGACATGACAACAACAACAGAGTGAAGTTACACCCACGTTAAACTGCAAAAATAATCATTTATAACATACATTTCCCTCTCAACAAGTGCCTCACATGCCACTACGTTCCACATCAGGAAAAATGATGCGAAGTTTGAACGTGAAAAAGCGATTCTCCCAGCGCCTTTGAGACAAGTTATTATTCAGCCGCTCTATTTCAGGAGGAAGTGATACATTCCTTTATGTAAAGCCTGTGTCTCTTTGTAATGCACGCAGGATGATTCATTCGAAATGATGTCTAAGCTCAACTGCCCTCTCTCTGTAATGTGTCTACGCACTATATAAATGGAAATGAGTCTGGGCCCATCTCCTTTTATCACCTCATGCCAGCGTGGGATTTACTGTCAGTCTGCGCCCCGTCCCAAAGACTGATTTTCTCCTTCAGTGAAAGTTTCATTTGAGGGACCTTCTGCCTGTTTTCTAGTCACAGATTCACATATTTGAACTCAACGTTAACAACAACAATGTAATGACAGAGCATCATGCAGACAAACAGCAACATACAAAGTGCTTCACACAGTGAAACGAGAGGAGAAACAAAGTTAAGACATTAAAGACCTTAATATGTACAAACACAAAATACAAAGTAATTTGCTACCTTTAAATTGTTGAATTCCCGGCTTACATCCCTAGTTCTTCTCTGAAGGTTGCTTTCTGGAATAGAAAATATGAGCAAAAACGTGTTTGTTTTTTCAAAGACTGCACATCAGCACCGCACCTTTTAAGGACTTGTGTTGTGAACTGGAGGGTCGCTGGTTCAAGTGCGGACCAGACTTTGGAAATTGGTCTGGTAGCTTGAAAAGTGCAAGGGCACTGCCAGGCCACTTTCCGGGTACTGCCCTTGGGCAAGGCACCAAACCCCCGACGGCTCTGTCTTGCTCCCTGAGTAGCAGCACACTCTCCTTTAACGCATGTCCACAGGTCCTGTTTGTGAATGAGAGTCTAACTGGGGCCTGTGGCTGTGAGAGAAGTAAAGTGTGTAAAGTCACACACATGAAATGGGCACTGACAAAGATATGCATGATGATAAAAAGCTTCCAATAACCAAAGACCTGAAATCAGTTCAAACCTTCTCCTTTTTTAATTCATTGTCTCTGATATGAAATGTTTCAACATACTGTGTTTTAAATATGCGTGACAGCGATCGTTCAGTACTTTCATTGGATTCTGCCTGTGTGAAGAAATCCACTGAGTTATATTTTGAGCGTCTAAGGTCCTTCTCTGAGAGCACCGACTTCCAAAGGAGCTTTAATTCATGGGACGATCAAGCAGAATAAAATACTTTTCATTTCTCTTTTTAGTGTCAGATTTAAACAAACGCCGAACCCTCCCATTCCCTCCCTGTCTGTTTAATTGGCCTTATTGAGTTATAAGTAATGTGCTGTTTATATCTCGTACTGGTGAATGGTGATAATTAACAGAAGAAATTGCCTTCTTAATAACAGAAAACTTGCACACAACTGCGTTCCTGTCTTAATGGAAATCCCCCCTCAGGTGCTCCAGAGTCGGCACATAAATGATTTGTAATTTGCGAAGCAGGAGAATAGTAATTTGGAGCTAAATCATCTGCCTCTGCGCCCTTGCAATCAATTAAATAATGGTTGTTGTGTGTGTCTAAATACAAAACAGCTCATAGGAGCAGAAGTTGATATTGGATGTTTGGTGTGTTAGGTTGTAGATAAATCCTGTTCAGGGTTTTTTCTTTTTCTTTCACTCAGGGCGAGGAGGGAGACCAGGGAAGTCCAGGGGAGGTCGGATCCCAGGGACCAACGGTTCGACACTGTTTCATTGCATTGAATGATCCGTTCTATACAGCTGTTTTTCTCTGCTCACTGAGACACCTGTTGGATCCATTTGTTATTTCAGGGTCCTCAGGGGATTCGTGGAGCCACAGGAATGATGGGTCCCAAAGGAGAGCTGGTAAGTGCTCATGATACCCTTCATATATTTCACATTATAGCAAAGAATTTAGTTGCATTTTCCTACATGTGTAATAAAATGTTCTTTAAAAAAACACAATTGTTCTCGGTCTCTTGCAGGGAGCTCGAGGTCTGGATGGAGAGCCTGGTCCCCAGGGCGTTGCCGGGGCGACGGTGAGTTTGAGCCTCAATACTCAAAGTGCTCTGTTTTTTTTTTTTGCAGAAAATCGTGAATGCATGAACAGCTTATGATTTATCTGATTATTTTAGGGAGATCAAGGCCAGAGGGGCGTGATGGGTGAGTCTGGGCCTAAAGGTGAAGTGGTAAGTAGATGAACCCCCCCTTCCGTAAAAATCAGGTTAGTTTGTACATGATACTCACATTGACAAATATGTTGTTGCTTTGTCGATCAGGGTGTTCTAGGTGCAAGAGGGATCACCGGCGTGCCAGGTCCAAAGGGAGACGCTGTGAGTGTCTAAAACATAAGTACAGATAAATCTTCACTGTTCAGATACAACGAGTGCTAAAACATGAGTTTGTGCTTTTATCTGCAGGGGTTGCCGGGTGTGGATGGTCGTGAGGGTATTCCTGGGATGCCTGGAGCAAAGGTAGAGCATCATATCTACTTCTTCTCTTAAAAAAGAGAAGCAGCAACTTTTAGTGTTGAAGTCTGTGGAGGTTCTCCAATGTTCAAAAAAGTACACTAATGTGGAAGCGCAGATGTGTAGTACCTCAAGTGTCCACTTGAGGCTGGCTGCAAAATCTCTGGAAGTGAAAATAACACCTGTGTTAAAATGCCTGTTTCGATATCTGATCTAAATATGTTTACACCCTGGTTCCAAAAAAACAGCTTTTGGACTGGATGGCTGATTTTTATTTTCCCCCACACTGTACAAAAGTGGTTTGTTGTAATGGTTGTGCTATTTGTTTCTTAAAGACTTCAAGCTTCATTTTTGTTATCGTCTGTTTCTCTGCAGGGAGGCATTGGGAAGGCTGGCGTTCCAGGAGAGGTTGGACTTCAGGGGCTTCCTGTGAGTATGACTTTTGACCCCAAACTGTCAGGACAGACACTGATTGGACGCACCTGAGTAAACCCACCAGGAGCACTTTAACGCCCCACTGCTCACGCGCCACACGTCTTCACTCAGCTGTCAGAGAAGCAACCAGAGACACATCTAAATCTGGTTTATGTGATAAAATAAACAATAAACTGAAGTGTTTCTTTTCTGTAGGTTGACATTCAAAGATATTGATTCTATATGAACCCTTACCTCCAACCCAAGCTGTTTTCACACATGCGCTCCTGAACCCAGAAATCTTCCTGAGCTGCCTGCTCACACATACACCTCAAAGTGGGAGAGAAGATGGGAGGGGTCTCAGGAGGCAAGACATGACGGAAAACAAACAACTCAGAAATATCGGATAAAGCAACAGAGGTGGCGCTATAACACCAAGTGCCTTTACATAAATGCTATGTGCAGTTTCATTACGTGCATGAACATCTCACTGCACCTGTCACAGGATATAATCGTCATCATTATTCCCTCCCACTTGCTTACTGGAATTTTCCAGAATACACATATCGTCTTACCCCGACTTCATGTGAAAAATGCTCTGAGGGCCTGGCAGGAAAAAGTCCAGGTGAAGTCCACCCTGAACATCTCCAGGAAGTATTCAGGAGTTTTGTGCATGTGTGAAAACACCGCCTCACTTCAGGCTGTATGGTGCGATCTATTTCTTCCTCTGGATGAAAAGCGAGAGTTCACTTTCTCAGCCCTCTAATCTTTCATTATTCTAATTCATGGCACTAATGAGAATCAGTTTGCAGACATGAATGGCCTGCATGTGGCTGCATTGAGACAGAATTAGAAGGTGAAAAAGTCGTCACCTGATTTACCTCGAGCTTTTCTGGTCAAAGTGAAAGGTGTTTGTTTTCATATTGCCTTTGTTGTCGGATATCATTCATTTTATTGTTGCATCTATTAAATAAATATTCTCTCTTTTTAGGGTTTGCCTGGTTCACCCGGACCAAAAGGCTTGAGCGGCTCCAAGGTTGTTGTCTTTATCATGTTCTAAGCATCACCAGGTGTTTCTTGCATGTTGAACCCTAATCTGACACGTGGTTGTTTCTGAACAGGGAGATGTTGGTCAACTGGGCATTCCTGGAACAATGGGATCTGCCGGCAAAACAGTAAGCAGAGCAGCAGGGGTTGAATTACTGTTTCGACACCTCTGTTTTCAACTCTGACGTGTCACATTTTCTCCGTCACAAAACAGGGAGAGCGTGGCGAGCAGGGAGAGGTGGGACCTGTGGGACCCGTCGGTGTATCTGTGAGTATTTGGAGTACTTTAAAAATGTGTCGTCTTTGTGAAGCTTGACTTTCCCTGACTTTCTTTTCTTTTCTTCCTAACAGGGAGATACTGGAGAGCAAGGCCCTGTAGGTCCAGCCGGAAAGCCAGGTGCAAGGGTGAGTTATGCCTTCCACTTAAATATGTTTATCGTCATCACATTTTATTGTTTTCATGTCTGCTATGTTTTCCTCAGCACTGGCATGTTCTTTTTCTGCCTTCTTTGAATCTGTTGTGTTTGTTATTCATTTCGTTGCTCTTCTTTAAGAAAACTGCTCCCTCATTAAAGTGTATTAAACACATGCACTATGTTTAATGTCTGTGCAGGTTCTCAGTCATAGATAGATAGATAGATACTTTATTGATCCCGAGGGAAATTCAAGTACACGTCCTGGTAAATTGGACTGGGTTTTCAATCAGTCCAGCTGCCTTTGGATCAAATTTAGAAATGATCTTTGACCATACTACTTTTAAACACATGGGTTTTAAAGCACATTGATATTGAATTTAGACTTTTTACTAATTGATTTTAATTCAGGAATAGTCATTTTGAGACTGCCCATTTATGTTTTTGGATATAAAAAAACCCATTTAGTGACTTTAGCAGCCAGTGTTAATGCATCAGTCAAGGGTAAAATGATATGAGAACACAATATAATCACATCTGAAGAGTTTAAGCAAAAAAAAAAAGAATGATCATGAATTATCATGACATTAAACCTTAAAGGTCACATGTGTTTACAGTCTGTCTGATAAAGAGCAAGGGCCTTAAACATTACATGTGGTGATACGTTATTTTAAATGTTAATTGGAGCAGCTTCAGGTGTGCAGACTTTGTCTTCCTCTGTCTTTAGAGAGATGTACGTGACACTCAAAGACGTGCATTAGCAATAATTACAGTTTTCAGTTTTGCTGCTTTGTGTGTAACGTAGTCCCGGCTGTTGTTTCACTGGAATGTCTCAGAGAATAGAGCGAGGCTGGATCTCACAAGAGGCCTATTTTCACGGTAAGGGGAGAAGCAGCAAGCAGAGGCTGAATGAGCTCTCTGTTCTGGGGACATTCCTCAGACAGTCGGTCAGTGATCAAAGGGGGGGGGGGGCAGCACACACACAAACAGGTCTCTGAAGAAGAAGGGATGCTGGGCTGTGTTCAGAGTTCATTTGAGTAGTTTCAGCAACATTAATAGAAAATTGAAGCCATTTTAAAGTGTGTTTTTTTCGTACTTTTAAAGGCTGTGTTTGACCTTGACATACTTGATATAACAGAATACCTTTATGTATCTTTATCTGTCTTTTACGTGTGATGTGAGGATCTCTGGGCTTGTAGTGCAAGACTACTTTAGGGCCAAGAACAATGAAGGGTTTCTGTATTTTATCTCTTATTTTGCCTTTATCGACGACGTTCCTGCACAGGGCGCCAGCAGCGTAGTGGTTAGTACACACACTCCATGTACGGAGGCTCGAGTCCTCCAGGCTGGTGGACCGGTCTGGGATCCAACCTGTGCATGATTACACTTCCTCTCTCTCTTAGATTTCTGACTTGGTCCACTGTAATTAAATGGATAGATGAGCTTCATTGGCCCCAAACTGAAAGATTGTGGTGCAACAGAAGATTAAAAATAAAGTCTCACATGTAGGAAAACTTAAAATGAAGCTTAAACTAAAACTGACACGAACTGAAGCGTATTAAAAATAAGTCAACAACTGAAAAGTAAACATGCAGCCCGACAGGGAGAGAGAGATGTGAATGTGCAATAGAGGGAATCATAGTTACCTCGTGATGTTATAGAGAGCTGCTCACGTGCAGACACACACACACACACACACACACACACACACACACACACACACACACACACACACACACACACACACACTGTGTACACTGATTACACACTGTTTAAATGTGTTTACAGAGGTGGCACATTATTCTTCGTTTCTATTTGCTGACACTCTTCTGTTGTCAGTCCTGTTGTGTCTCAGCGTCGCTAAGATGTTTCTTCGTCACAGGGACCCAAAGGTGACCCCGGCCTGCCTGGTCTCCCTGGTCCTCACGGTCTGCCCGGGGTGAAAGGAGAGAGGGTAAGACCAAGACCACAGTCCCAAATCAGAGAACGTCTTTTCACACTATTGTCTTGAAAAAAACAAAAAAAAACAGAACATGACAAATAGCTGATCAGCTCCCTCTAGTGGGGACTAATGGAAACACAGCAGTTCACAACAATCCCTTTGGGTGGTTAACACACTTGTTTGTTTTGTTGCAGGGAGAGCGTGGAGAAGCAGGACCTAAAGGAGAGCAGGTACGAGTCTGGACGTTGATTGTTCCCTCTGTCTTGATAGGGAGGCTGCATGTTTATAACCTGTGGGTGGATTTGCTTTTGTTTTGAAAGGGAGTTCAAGGTGATGAAGGAAATCCTGGTGACAAAGGGGAAGTTGTAAGTTATTGCAGAAACACAAATGCAATTCATCACTTTTAATTCATAATCGAGTCCACTCACTTCCCTGTTTTACGTCCTTTTGTCTTTTAATAAATGGTCTTAGGGTGAGATCGGAGAAGCTGGAGCTAAAGGAGAGGTGAGCTCAGACACTTTGTATTTCAGTGTTTCCCTGTGCTGTCAAACCAGCAGTCACAAACTTCTGCAGCTGTGTAATATCTTTCTGGTCCGCTACTTTTTTTTTTTTTTCTTTTTTTTTTTTTGCTGTGAAGGGTGGTAACCTGGGGGAGCCTGGTAGACGGGGCCCAGAGGGAAGTCGAGGGCAGCCTGGCATCGAGGGGCCGCCCGGCTCACCTGGACCACGGGGCATGCAGGGGAACCGGGGAGCAACCGGAGTCAGAGGGACCCAGGGTCCCGCGGTGAGTCGAGGACGTAAACACAGAAAGAAAAGAGTCAGACAGAGTGAAAGAGAAAGTTAAAAGTGTCCTTAACCAAAACTCTTCAAGCTGTGATGTTCAGATTTAGCACTTATGGCAGGTTTTTATTTAATTCAAGGGGAAAGTTGTTTATGTACACAAGGATGAAGGGATCATTGTCATCAGCGTCAGTTATCAAAGGAAGAATGGGCGACTTTTTGATCCAGTAGATGTCGCCCTTGAGCACCAGCATTAAACCAAAACAAGCTGTTTGGCCACGCCTCCTCCGCTCTCCTCCAGTGACACACCAAATATGGTCCAAAAAACAAGATAACAAAGAAATACTCAAATGAAGAATTTTAAAGGTTTCCTCTCTAATCTACAGATTCGGTCTGGGTATAGAGGGGGAATTTATTTTATCTGCGGATCAACATTTCAGTCGTGGAGAGAGGAAGTCTGAGTTTGAGCTTCACCTTGGTGCACTAGAAGTTCATCAAACATGTTTAACAAGCCCAAGGGTCGTTACAATCCTCCCGCCACGAGCGACTGATGTCAGTTAAACAGGACGAGTTGTGTTTTCACTCCGTAACAGTTCTGTGGAGCCGTTTCATCAATGTTTAAGACACTGTCATGAAATGTATTAAGTCATCTTTCCTTCCTTCCAGGGAAAAGAGCCGAGTGATCAACACATCAAACAAGTTTGCATGCGAGTCATGCAAGGTAAGAGCTGATAGGCCTTTGAGCCCATTTATCATTCCCCAGTGCAGAGTGCTTCTCGGGTTCAATCTTTCCCCACAATGCCTCATTACACCACCACACATACGAGAGCTGTTGTCTCATTGATCCGCGCTGCAGCTGCTGAATCCTCTCCAGTTAAAAAAAGAAAAGAAAAAAGGAGGCAAGATCTCATAACCAGAACATAAAATAAGCTTCAGCCTTTGTTTGTATGATGGATGAAAGATTCCTTCTCGGAGCGTTAGAAACGTCTCGCTGAAGTCACAACCTCTGTTCTCTTCATTCAGTTGCTCTTACGTCTTCCCAACTCATCTCCTGCACTCATGATTTTTTTATAGCCCGTGTGCTGAAAAATTAATTTCACCTCCAGCAGACCTGCACTCCTCTGCTTGGAGCAAAGACTCTGCCTGGAAAGGAAGAAGAAAAAAAAGAAGAAAAGTCGAGCAGCAGCTGCATGAAAACTAGAGTCTTAAGTGCAAAATAGCATGCAGAGTGGAACCACGGGAGATTCATATTAGATCTTTTCCTCCGTGAACATACTTTCTCTGCTGCTGATTGCTGGAAATAAAGAGTATTATCTCCTCTCTGCTCGTTTTACTGAGGTTCTATGAAAAAAAAAAAGTTTTAGCTCAGGGGATATCATGCCCATAGATTCACCTCTCTTCACATTCAACTCGTCAACAAACCCATTGGACCATCTCCTCCATGAGAGCTGCTTTGGGCTTTTAGAGATAAGCCTCCTTTCTTTTCACAATGATTTATTACAAAGTATTCTCTCTTCAAGCGTTCCCCTGATGTCAACGAAAAACTGTTAGCAAACAGTGTTTGTGTGCCGATGGTTCATCAGGTTCTCCCTCCTCTTCTCCCATTTATCCTCCTACAGAACAGCTGGCTCAGTTAGCTGCTAGTTTAAGGAGACCTGAGTCTGGTGTGGCTGGTTTACCTGGAAAACCTGGACCTCCAGGACCTCCTGGGGCTCCAGGAGACAATGGCTTCCCCGGGCAGTCTGGAACAAGAGGACTCCCAGGACTTAAAGGGCCGCCAGGAATGTTGGGAGTGAAAGGACCCAAAGGTAATGACTGAACAGGCAGCTTCTCTGCTGATGGAATAAGACTTCAAATGAAACAATATTATGTATTTAGAAGAAGTGGACACAGCCTCTTGGTTTCAAAAGTAAAGTCAAAGCAGAGTTGCCTTGAAAGGCCAGCAGGGGGCGACAAATTGTTTGTAACCAGTTGGGAAAATGAGTGTACTTCTCAGGTGATTTATACGACATTCAAAAAAGAAAAATGTGGCGGCAAACTGTGATTAAAAAAGTGTTTCTTTTTACAGACCAATGGGTGACGTCACTCGACTGTGTCCACTTCTTTTATACTCCTCGAATACCTTTATCACAAACATACCTCGTTCATGTTACAGGTGAAATGGGAGACAGAGGTTCCAGAGGGCCCACTGCACGAGGACCGAAAGGTCAGCCCGGCGCTCCTGGACTTCCCGGTGAGTCGATTGAGCCCGCCGTGCCGTTGTATCAGTGTCAGAAAGTAACCTTTACAAATGAGGACGAACAAACAAGTTAGCTCAGTCAGAGCATGAAGGTTTCTTTTTGAAAAGACAGTCACAGGGGTGATGGTAAAAAGACTTGAGCTTGTACAGTGACTACTCAAAGCACTTTTGGACCTACACACCACACACCCTGATCACTGTTGTCCAAAGTCGTCCTTCAGAGCTCGTTTCTTCGCTTATATTCACGACTGACTGTGAAGATTTGATCTTTCCTTATTTGTTGCAGCAAGTTTCCTAATCTGAACTCTTGTTGATCACAGGTGAGCCGGGCAAACCAGGCTACGGTCAGGACGGTCGCGACGGACAGAGGGGACCCCCTGGTGCTCATGGGCTGCCAGGTGTACCTGGTCCTCCCGGATCAGCTGGTCCTAATGGTTACTGTGACCCGTCAGCCTGCAACCTCCAGGCCGGAGCCGCCCACCAGTCTCTGGACGTGAAGGGACCTGCAGGGAACTAGGAGACACTGTAGCAGAGACAGACAGACTGTTTGATTAGCTCCCCCCCGAGCACATGACATTTTTCACACCGTCTTCCAAAGGGCTCCGGTTGCCGTGGTGTCTTCTGTCCATTAACCTCTCGTCCTGTGATCATGCTTCGGTGAAAGCCACACGTCCATCAGAAGGAGCCAGCAGCTTTCTCTCGAGTTTTGGAAAACACAAAACATTGTGATTTTATATGATGCAAAACTCCAGCTGGTTCCAGCGTGTTTTCTTACCTGAGGGATGTTTGATACTTTAAAGACTGTGCGCTTCCTGTTTTTAAGACAATATGAAATGACCTGAAATATTTATCCCACCCTCATGTTTCCTCTGTCTGCGCTTCTTCTCGTTTTCTCCTCCTAAACGTTTTTTCTTAATTTGAAACTCCTCGTCTTTCCAAAATGACTTTTACAATAATGACAGAAAGCAGATCAGAGTCAGGGATACGTTCAGCTGAAGGCATTTTAAAATTGATCTTGCTAACGTACCGCAGATAAACCTGATGATGCCTCACATTTATACAATGGTTTTTTTTGTACATGTCAACACGCCCAGCAACTCTAAATAAAAAGGAGGGAGGATGAAATGTCACAAGTCACACTGACTTCAGTTTATGTTGTAAATCTGTAAAAAGTGTTGAATTGTGGTTAATTATATTTCCTACAAAACCACCTGATGTGAGAGTTTGCCTCATTGTAAAGAACGATGACACAGTGCAGATGTGCATACTTCATAATAGGAATTAGGCAGAGCCTCATTGATGGTGCAAATAAAGAAAACAACACATGAAGTGTTTAATTTATTCTGGATACTTGTATCAGGCTGTGATCTTTTTTTGATTCAACATTCACTTTTATAATTATTTTTTTTATAAAAAGGGTAAAGGTTAGGATTAATCTATTGAGTATTGATCATAATACCACGGACTGTTTAAAACGTAGTTTCAGCGACGTCACCCCTTGGTTTTTGAACTGCTATGTCCCCCCCAAACTTTAGACTGATTTGATCTGTTTATTCTGAACATTTAACATAAGAGAAAGGTTAACAGCTTAACACAGATTACAAACAGAGAAAAAGAGATCTCTGTAGAAACCGGTGAAGGAGGGGAAGGCGGACCTGAAGCTTCCTGACAAACAGCCACAACACGTAAACCTCTTCAACTTTACTCCACTAACAATCGTGCAAATGTAAGCATTACACTAAACCTCATCTGGATCAAACTGGGTGAGTTAGAAAAAACAACGTGCACCAAAAAAACAGCAACTGTTTCATTTCTGCTGCAAAAATGAGCCTATTTTAATAAAGGGACCTGATGGGGATTCCTTTAAGTGTACAATCGGGGAACTACGATGCCTGTTGCACGTTATGTGATCTTTAGCAGCAGATGGTGTTTGAACCTGTCACAGGATCACAGATGCTCAATAATCTTTATCCTCTAATACAGTGTATATAATGGGATAGAAAGCTCCAGAGCTGCTACTCAGGTAAAATAAATCTGCTTTAAAAGGTGGGAATCAAATTTAAAATGCTCATACGGTTTTCTAAAGAATGGATGTTTGACACAAATCCTTCATTTGAATGGGACCTAATGTCACTACTGCCATTGACCACAGAGAAACAAATCACCAAATGAAGACCTCCTGTTAAAAATGGACGTCAGTTCTACAACAACAAAAAAAAAACTCACACACAAGAACACACAGGATTAAAGCACTGAATAACATTTATTGCACACGAGTAAGGCAGGTACCATTAATCATTAAAGTGAAAGATGCTGCAAAAAAAAAAAGAAGAAATATAGTGTGAAATATAACCTCCGATTCCTGGTAACCACACACACACACAAACACACACACACACACACGCTGGGTCGTCCCTTAAACACAGGAACATGGTCGCCTCTTCTTTACAGAGAGTCTGAATGAAACATCCACGACTTAGAGCTGTGTTTCTGAAAACACACAAGGCTTTTCTTTTCTGTATAGAGGCAACAGGCAGCGATGTGATTTTTCATGGAGACATGTGGTGAACCAAGACTGAGGTAGATATCAAACAAAAACCCACACATTAAAGTCACTCAGCATGACGGGAGCTTATACAGGAGAGGAGAGGAGCTACAGAGAAGAGCAGCAGGCGGACATCTTTAATCCCAGGGACCATGCTGAGAGGCTGAACCGCGTTCCCTCTCATTACAAGCTTATTTACAAGATTAGATTACAACTGGATCATCATCACACGTTAATGTTAAATTATGAGCAACAATGAAACTGTTGTGATTATTCGGAGTGAACGTCGCCTTGATGTGTAACAGCAACTTTTAAATGACGCTTCATCTTGAAACTCCTCCATCCTTTGAGCTCGTTTGAATCCGGCGTTTCTCCACTTAGAATAAATGGATTTTAATTTGGAGAAATGGCGCTGAAATTACAGGCAAGTGGGCTGTAACATCATCACCCTTTTTTGTTTCCTCCCTGGTTATCATCACACAGTTAAGCTAAATGGAAACCACAAACCCAATGCACATTAATATCAATTCAAGCTCATTTCAATCCATGCATAGAGTGGCTTCTCGATGTGCAAGAAAAGAAGTTAAGGCCGCATTAGTTTGCTGATGTCGTCTCATTTGAATTTGGTCAAGGTCGGCGTTCGTGTCTCAGAGGGGAAGCCATTAAACGGAATATGAAAATTAGTGCGATGAAAGGACAGAAGCCGAAAGAAGGAGGGGGTTTTATGAAGCCTATAACCCAAAGAAAGATTGTTTTCCATCCACATAACAGAGAAAATAAATGCAAGTCCAGCAGGGGGCTCTTTCAACTCACAAATGGAGAGGGCAGCACACGTTTGATTCAACACCCATCTAAAGTTTGAACTGATAAAACACCAAGACTGCACGCCTGGAAAAAGATTAAAAAAATAAAAATGTTGTTGAGTTATAATTCACATGTATAAGAGACACATGATGTGAGACAAAGTAGAAAAAAAAGAGAAGGGTCTAGCAGATCTATAAAAAGATGAAACACAGATAGAACAGAGTTCTTAATGTCACAAAACATCAGATACGCCCACAGAAGATTTCAAACATTGACCACAGCAGGAGGGTTTGAAGTTAAATTAAAGCCCTTGAGTCAAACTCTTGTTAAACAGCACTCAAAAGTTAACTTCCAACAAAGTTATTTACCCTCCAAGTCAATTATATTTGTCTTACTTAAGTTCATTGTTTAGGTTGATTATGAAGCTTGTGGTTTCTCGAGGATCAAAAAATGGAGCATCTTCTTAAAACCCCTCGAACACAACCTCAGATTCAATAAAAACTTTGAGAAGTGAGGAGCTTGTTTCTTCCTCTTGAAGAAGTTTGGCCGGTTCGTACTCAGTCAAACTTCACTTTGTAACTTTACGAACATCGAACGGCCTGTTTCAGTGAAGTTGACTCAAAGAACTTTTGAAGGACAGTGAAATTAAACTTTACAGTAAAAAAAATAAAATCAAACTCCAGTCTTCAGATTCGTCCTCAAAAAACACCCAAGAATACAGAAAAAAAGATGGACGACACTACAGCGCACCGAACGTGGAGACAAAACATTTAGAGAGCCCCCTACTGTCTGGCTACGGCATAGGTCACAAAGCTCACCTTCTGTATGAAAACAGGTAAGGGCCGAATTTAAAACCTGTCACTATAGTTACTTCCTTGCATCCTGTTTTATGAGACGTTTAGTTTCAATCAGAAAAAAAAATATTTTCTTGCTGAAAACAGAGTTGCCATGACATGCTGAAAATGATGAAGATGCTGAAAATGATGAAGACGCTGAAAATGAGATAAAAACGAGGAGATGCGTAAGATGACAAAAATGCGACAGAAGATGAGAAATCTGAAAATGTTGATTTCTGGTCTGAAGATGTGATGAAAACGAAGACGACAAAAGGAATGATGAAGATATAGCTGAACGTGAAGGAGCTTAAAGTGATAAATCAGTGCTGAAGTTGTTGCTGGAAGAGCTTCTCAGATTTGATGATGTAAATGCTAACAAAGGTTTGAAAACACTAAAGACAGAAGCTTAAAAATGTAATGATTGTGTTTAAATGCTGAATATTTTGATGAAAAAAAATGAACCTGAAGCTGAAAAGGAAGGAGATATTTCTGACGATGAGGAAATGTTGACGTGAAATGACAAAGGTTTTGATGTTATAAAAGAAAGAGTATGATGCCATGATTGTCAGCTCTGTTTACAGCGAATTAGCAGTAGAAGAGGAGCGGTGAGGGGGAACCAAAACACACGAGTCTTTGAACTTTGAGCGTGTGCGTCAAACTGAAATTAATCTGTGCTGCTGTGGATGCATCACCCTGAGGGATCGATGACGTTTCATTGGCTCCATCAACCGATCTCTACTGCAAAGAGACGTCAACAGTGCAGTTCTTTAGCAGTGTTTTGGCTTCACTTTTATAAAGGAGGTGGAGTTGCATCGTCCATCTTTTACATACAGTCTGTGGAGGATACACACAGTGCTGGTCAGTGAGTCAAAGAAACACACAGAAAGTTCAAGTACATGTTTGAGTGACACGTTGCACCAAAATGAAACGTCTGAAGTCATGGCGTAAAAGTCCGAAGTCCTTGGAGTGACTGAAAATCAAAAATATACAAATAAACCCGAGGAATCATCATACACAACACCATGTAAACATTGAAAATGAACAAATCTCAGATACAGATATTTAAATTCAAACATTTGCAGCAATATAATGAAGATAGTCGAACTGAGAACCCAACAGTGACGACTGTAATTATGTGGTCAGGTCCCATTAAGCGCCCCATTAGACAGAATTAAACTTGAAATAACTTAAAAACAGATCAAACCCAGAGAAAAGGTTAACCTAAGGTCACGGCACGCCACACAAATTATATTTAAATTACATTCTTTCATGTGGAAAATCTGCCCTTGATGTAAATGTCTCAAAGATGAGCTGTTGTTTTATTAAATATTTGGCAATTCTCGTCATCGGTGTTGATGCACAAACTAAAGCCTGGCTCACACTGCAGGATAATTGGGCCGATTTACGGTTCCATTCTTCTCACCCGACAACCTTAGGGTCGCCGATCTGCCCGACGACCGTCAGGGACAGACATGTTTGATATTTAAAATTTAAAATCTTGAGGATAACGTCATGAATGTCTGGTGGAAATCGTGTGAGAATCACAGAGACAGACGAGGGAGGACAGTAATTAGTCGAGTAGCGGCAGGAGGCAACCCGCAAAGGTGCGTTTGACAGACAACTATAAATCTCACAGTTACAATCAGACCTCCAGCTCTGACTGAAAAAAACAAAACAAAAAAACAACCCATGTTGTCCGCCATCCCCTGCGTCTTTTCTTCACCTGAACTTTCCAAACAATTTCTTTTTCTCTCTGCAAAGAGTGTTAAAAATCGCACATCTAACCAACCTGCTCCTTTGTTTACCTGAGGTCACGTGAGGTCACGTGAGGAGAGATCCTGTGATGTGTCAACATGTTCAGATCATGTAGTGTTTGCATGTTTGAGATTACGGGGACCAGCTGAGATTTAAAGTGTGATATGCTTCAAACTGGGACGGACTTTAAAACTCCTGCAGTGTGATCCAGGCTTTAAGGACATGGGAAGACGATGGCACTCAATGATCAGACTTGTTCCAAACTGAGCATCATGCACAACGCTCATGTGTCAGGAGTGCTAATGACAAGAAGAAAAATCCAGATATATCCACACACTTTTTTTCAGTAAGGTTACCGATAACCCGATGCTACATATAGTTGAATTATTAGCACTTTCTTAATCTTTTAAATACATTCTTAAATAAATTATTCCAATATCAGACTCCTCTGATGCACTTTGGTTTCAAAAAAGTGATTATTCTTCACACATTAAACAAGTAAAACATGTACGTTCATTCAGTGAATATCTCTCGCCCTTACACACACACACACACACACACACGCACACACACACATGAGATGTAAATTCTTGCCTGCATATTGGCTTCTCTGACTAAGAACAGCTTTATGGATAAAGATGGCAATCAAATAATTAAGATTGTTTTTTGGAGAAGAACTGAATTGGATGAAATAAAATCATTTCATGGTGGTGGAGGACAACATGAAAGAGGACGAGGAATGCATTACATCACAGGATTTGAAAACAAGAAATAAGTTAATAGAGCGTACAAAAGAAGGGCGTCCTATCGCATTCAAAACAAACACATCAACAGAAGACGAGAAACAAAATAACCTGACTGCATCAAAATGTTGACGTTATAAAGTGAACCAAAAAGAAAAAAGGAGGTCAGTTTGAGTCTGTCAGCACCAAACTCAGAGCTGGACGTCTGCGACCGGAGAAACCAGCCTGACTGCGCCCTGCTGGCCTCATAGGGATGGGGGAAGGCAATCCAGGGGGTTGCATGTCCCAGGTGGTCCACGGGGCCCCGGGGAGCCAGGAGGACCATGTGCAGGGATCCCGGGAGGGCCTGTGCAGAGGATAAGATGTTAAGATTCCTGCTTTGGGCTGTACTGTCTCATCGTTCAGTGGAGAGTCCCAAAATGTTCTACTTTAACACCATCATTATGAGAACACAGGAAATAGAGACGTTATTCATACTGAAATATGAGGATTCATCACAAAGTTACAATCACATGTTACTTGGCAACAGCTTGCAAAGAGATCCGAAACTTCCTCATGCCTAACAAAACAGCAACACTAGAAGCAGTGAAAGAGAAGAAAAGCTCAACTGCAGTCCAGCCGCAGGAGTGACCATGACATCAGTCAGACCAATCACAGCTGCAGGGAGCGCTGCCTCCTCTCTACTTTCCACAGGAGGAATCATAGGTCCTGCCTTTAGTCCTTTTCCTCCCCCTGACAACACAACCTCGTCCCTCTCCTGCTTAACCGCTCACATGAAGAGAAAGCATCCACAGCATTGTGTTGTTCTGTTGTCAGTGTGAGAACAAAGGTGCAGAAATTAACTTCAAAATGTGTTCAGCGTGCAGGTTTAGGTGGCTTCTTCTTACAGCTATCCTTGCTAATTAGCTCCAGATCTGGACTAATGCCCTACAGGTGAGCATGACTTAGCAACAGCAACATCAGGGCTAATAACAATCAAAGTCTGCCAGAGTCTGTGCAAAGCTGTGAGGGCAAAGACAGCAGATGGAAGTTGTGCTATATCTCACATAAAGGACTTTAAATCCTTTGTATTTTTCGTTTACTAAGACGTTCCCAGAATTCTCTCCTGTGTTCAAAGTCCTCTTAAGAACCAACAACGATGGCGCCGTAGCTCGCCCGGGGGGGCTTTTCTTCCTGATAGTGTAAGCGAACGATGCAGTTATGTGATTCTCCACCCTTTTACCTTGATCTCGCAGTGTATTTTATTAGTAATGAGATATTACTTCAATGTATTTTTGGACTACTCGCACATGCACTGCACTCATGAAAAATTCACGAGTTCGTGTGTGAACGCCAAATTCTCCTCGTCTTGTCTCTTCTTGCCCTCGACGTCCTTAAAGTTGACCTTTTTCCGCTTTTTGAAAACTCACATACAGCAGTGTTAAAATGCTGGATGATTCAGCTCAAGTTTCAGCTCAAGAGGTCAAACGTTTGTTGGCGTGATCCGAGGAGGAGTCTGCAGCTGCTTGTTCCCCGAAATGAAACCAAGAATTTCCCAGAGAGAGAATTTTTCAAGAGATAGAGGCCGACCTCGCCCTTTACATTGACTGTTCTCCCCACACAGGAGAGCAGGCCTCCTCTCCTGGCAGCCCTGCAGCGTCCTGCTCTCCAGAAGGCTTCCAGAGAGCTGGCCACTCAGGAGGAAATTGGCATGATGGGGAGGAGGGAACTTAAAGACTTCAGCTGAAATGAACCATGAACCATGGGTTTTTACTGGAACTAGTTTAAGATACATTAGCCGCAAATCATGCAAAGCTGCTCTACAGGTGTCGTATACTATCAAATCTTAAATCAAATGTCAAGCCTCTATTTGACAGCGTACATCTAAACAATGACATTAAGACACATTTTCAAACTATGAAGCCTCTTGGTGCATTGTGCATGTCTTACCTGATGGCCCCATGGGTCCTGGATCTCCTGGTAATCCCAGACCAAGCTGCCCTCTTTCTCCTTTCTGACCTCTGTATCCTGAGGACAGACATTGTAATAATGTGGTTTAGTACACTTCCTGCAAACATCAAGCAGAGCTACAGTATGTGTTGTCATGTTGTGGTAAAAAAGTTAGTAGGATTAGTACAAGTGCTCTTTTGCAAATGTAACATCTGCCCAGGTGTTCAAACAGATTAGCTTCTTGATGAATATACAGATCATGAAACCACTGCAATGTCAGGCATCAAGAGGGGCACTTATTGTGAGATGCAGCTTTTGCAGATGAGTCTGAAAAAAAAAAAGACTGTGGATCCAAGTTACAACCCCAAACCTTTTGAATAATAAAAGTACATGCTGACATCCTGTCATAATGGAAACTCATCAAACAAGCCATCTGTGTGTTAGTGTTCCAAGAGGGAGGCGGAGATGTGGGCTTGTGCAGCTCTCTCTCTCTCTCTCTCAACAATGGGGCCACAAGCACACACATCTGAGAAGATTTCAAAACAGAGCAAAGAGGATTTTTTTTTTTATTCGCGGTCTGACATGATGTGGGTCACTAATGGCAGACAGAGAGTGGAACCACAGGTCTCATCAAAGGTGTGCTCATTCATCGAAAACACAAAGATGCAACAGATGCAGAGGGACAATCACAGCAGAAGACCTCCAGCTTGACCTGTTTGACTACATCTACATGATCTCGTGTTGTGTGAAGCCCACTCATTGAATGATGTCGATCATACATTATATTACATTACATTAAAACGACAGGCAGGGGTGAACTCAAGGGCATGCTTTGTCTGATGAGTGGAACATAATCAAAGCATTTTGCACTGCTCTTCCAGTCAGGCTACATGACAATATGCACACAAACATGTAATTCAAAGGCTGTCTCACTCCATGCACAGCCCACAATCTTTACAGTAAAAAACCCAGCTGCATACCAAATAAGAATCTGAGGCTCTGAGAGTATATTCCCCCCATGAGGCACTTAAAATAATGGAGTCTCAGGACCAGCAGTTGCATGGAGTGCATCAGAAACATTGACAGGAGTATCAAGCATCACACCGCCTGGCCCAAAGGGGAAACGCTTCAACGCTTACATGTCAGTGAAAGTCTCAGAGAGAGAGAGAGAGAAAAAAGGAGGACTTATGAATCCTCCAAAAGTGAGTCTCAAAGAGCGAGGGGCCGTCCACACATTGTCGCAATAATGAGACTTCTTTCAGCACTCACAGAGCCTGGGGCTTTCATTCAGGGAGGAGGCAGTCCATGGAGAAAAGAGCACTGTACCTTAAGCAAAGAAAGATACTGAACAGCACACAGGGAGATGAGCTTGGGTGGCACGCTGGATCTGTGCACGCTTATAAATCGGAAAAAAAAAAAAAAAAAAAAAGGTTGCACTGCGTCTGTAGTTGGTTGAAAAGACAGTTTCTTTGGGCACTAATGGACAAATCTGTGAATGAAAAAAAATGAAACTGCCTGAGAGAGTTTTTTCCAGCTCCTGATTGATCGGACTGCAGCCCCACACCTGACTTACAGGAGGTGTAAACAGAACTAACAGCAAGATCTAATTGTTCATTCTGTGGCTCACAAAAGAAAACAAACAGCTTCCTTAGACCAGCTGCTCCATCGAGAACAAACGCTGTGACATATTTACTGATATTTCAACAGTGTACAGCACAAAGCAGCCGCATCAAATAAAAGACATGTTTTTTTTTTCAGGATTACAGATCCATTTCCTAAAAAAGTTGGGACATTGTGATTTAAAAAAAAGAAAGAAAAGAAAACAGAATGAGATGATTGAAAAATTACAATAAAATCTCATATTTAAAGGCAGGGTTGGTAATTATCTCAAGATACACGTTTTAAGATTTTGGTTGAACTTGTCTTTAGGTCCTGATAGAAATTAATTATCTGAAAAAGGAACGGGAAAAAAACCTGTCATCTGTAGAAGTTGAAAGCCTCTTCAATCAATGTCTGAAAAATGATATGCCAAATTTAAATGAAATGCCTGGAACATTTAAAAAACAAAGTTGGGAGGAGTCAATGTTTCCCATTTTATTGCATCAACTTTTAATAACTCTCTTTTTAGGAACAGCTTAAATTCAGAAAGTGGAGTCACAGTCTGTCTTCGAACTTCATATTGATCCAAACATTCTGAACGTGTCTGCAGGAAGCCCAGTTTATCATTTGGACTCTTTTGCTGCAGAGACATCCTGCTGTAAAATGCTCAGCTTAAGCAAGGCCACCCCTAAAAAAAGAAGTTGTGTATTTGGCAGCATATGTTGCTCAAAACTTGCACATATGGTTCAGCATTAATGGAGCCTTTACAAACACGCAGGCTGTCCATGCCATGAGCACTAAGACACCCCCACATCGTCACAGATGCTGGCTTCTGAACTGAGCACTGATAACAGCTCGCCTCTTTAGCCCAGAGAACGAGGCGTTCAGGATTTCCAAATAGAATAGTCCGATTATGACTCATCAGACCTCAGGACAAATTTCCATTTGGCCTCAGTCCACGTTCAATGAACTCGGGTTCAAAGAAGGCGGCGGCATTTCTGGATCTGGTTTTACATGGTTTCCTTTTTGCATGGCGGAGTCTCTGCCAGGATTTGTGAATACAGCGATGAACTGTGTTCGCTAACAATGAGGTTTCAGCAACAAGCCGATCATCACATTCTGTTTTTTTTGTTTGTTTTTTTACATTTTATGCAGCGTTCTCAATTATTTTGGAAATGGGTCTGTAATCAATGCACAGAAATTAAAAATGAATGCTAAAACAACAACATGTAGATTTCAGTTAATATGCACTTAAACAATGACTTACATCAGTGAGTATTTTCATTAGGATCTGAACAGTCAAAAAATGAGCACTTAACAAATACAAAGGAGGAAAAAAAACACAAAGCTCTCCAGCAGGTGTCCTTGAGGGTGTTTGAGGCACATTTGAGACTTTTCACCCATGTGAAATCAAACCATCAGGGACCAAAAAAACAAAACAAAACGAGGGGTTATTTTTCTCCATAAACTATTCATCTTGGCATGTTGGAGAAGAAGTCAAATTGTATATTCCAGAGGAGCACAGTCTCCAGCAGAGGATGACGAGAAATAATGAGGAAATATTACCCCCAAAAACTCTCTCCCCAGCTGAGTGGAGGCGCAAGTCAACAAAGAAAATAAAAATTAAGAAGTGGCCGAGGTTTTTGGATTCATCAAGGGAAAATAACTTTTCTTTTTTTTTTTTTTTATGTTTTCAATAAATATTTATTGCAAAGCTGCATTAAAAATCACCTATAAAACACTCTTTTTCACGCATTAAAAAATAAAACAGGCAAAATAAAATCTAAGACATGTGCAATGCAGAAAGCATTAACACAACACAAATATATATAGGCTTCTAGATGCCTTCTTGACTGAATAAACTGTGAAAGAAAGCAGCACTTTACAAAAACAGCATTGAGTTAAATGGTCTTGAATAATGTGAGGTAGATACAAAGCTCATAGAGAAAAGCCAATGCAGAGGTGCTTAGATGTGCACCGACTTGTAACAAACTCTTCCTCTCCTGAAGTTGAGATACTGTCGTTCTGCTGCAGACATGATACAAATCTAAGCAAGTTCGAGGTAAAAAGCCTGACCAGCAAACCATTAGTGTTGTATGAGCAGCCCGTTCCACTTTGATAAAGAATGTCCACTCTCTCTTCCTGACTACGCTCCTTTCTATACTTAAAGAGGCTTTCTGTCCTGGAGTGAGGTATCAATACTGGGGCTCTTTCCTGTCCACATTGATATTACTTTCTCTTATTCACAGCCAATTCTTCGTTTGTCTTCATATTTCCCAGAGAGCCGCTGTGCACCACACTCCTGGCCTTTCCTCTGCTTCCTGCCCCTCAGTCTGCATTGATATATGGGTGTAAGCAAGAGAAAAATACCCATGAATCCCTACAAAGTGCACATGTCAACCTGCATTTAAGCCCCCCCTCTTTCCCCTGCAGCTCAGCCAGTCTGCAATGTTTCAGTTTGACTCTGCATGCAGCAGCCTTAATGAAGGCTGTTTACTCAGCACCATTCACAGAAACTTGCAGATTTTTGTATGAAGTAGCAAAAGCTGCTTCTCTAAAACATAAGTACGTTTACATGCACAGTAAGGTGGACTTACATGTATACATCAAGTAGGCCATTTAGTAAGCCTACCGTCCTTTCTCAGAGTACAAATATAATTAGGTGTGTACATATGGAAGAGTAAATCAATCACCTAGGTGTGTTTGTCCCACCTCCAGAAACATTACAACAATTTCAGTGGGACTACATGTATATTAAAAGTCCACTTACGCAGTCCGAGGCTGCACTCACACTAGGCCCCGGTCGCCCCTGCTGTGCAGAAGCATGATTGGCCCCCCTACTCCCCATTCCCCCTACGTGGGCGTGAGCACGGTTACCTCTTGTATAAAACATCATAATACAACACATGCATGACTTTAGGTGGTCATGAAGCGTGCTTAGATGAGATGCAAAATAAAAAAAATTAAATTAAAAGGGCCGCAGGGTCGAGTCAGAGAGCAGTGCAGATAAAATGACTGCAACTTTAATGACTGTGTGCTTATTTTTCAGATACAGCCAGAACAACCATAATGGATGCATGGACTGATTATACTTTTGTTATCTACCTGTGAATGTGATCATGCTGAAGCCCCCCTCTTTCATCCTTTTCATGTGAAAGGTGCCGAGCAGGAACACCAGTCGAATGAACTGGACTTTGAGGGTCAAACAAGCTTGGGCACAGTACAGATATCCTAGTGTGAGTGCGCCATAACACTGTGAACCAACTTTTTCACATCATGTAAACGTACTGTATGTGTGATAAAGTAGTAAAGTTGTAAATGGAGACGTAAGGTAGAATTAGATCAGTTTACAAGTGGCTGATTACATTCCACCAAATCAAAGGTTAAGAGAGTTATTTCTAATCTAGCTGAAAGGATTATTTGTCTGAGTTGTTGTAAACATCCAGCTGTTCAGTGCACTGGCGAGAGTTCCTACCTTGAGGACCCGGATGTCCAGGCTCTCCTGGAGGGCCAGGTAATCCGTTCTGACCTGGAGGTCCTGGAGGGCCTTGGATTGGCGAAGCTAAGATGCCTGCGTGGTTCTTCTTCTGTGGCATGGCAGTGCTGGATAGTCTCTCTGCAAGACAGGACTAATTAAACTTCACATTTAGCACACAGAAGAAAAACGGATACAAGATGATGTGTTGAGCAATTTGTACCTTCGAAGACCCTCAAAACTTCAGTTCTGATAAACAGCTTGAGTTCCTCCATGAAGCCGGGATCACCCTGTGTATGCAAACCAGAAAAACACTTCACTGACACGATGATAAAAAGGCAACAAAAAAAAAGGTAATTAAGAAGACATCTTTCATTCAAAGAGAGGTGGGAGCTGAAAAGATCTGCAGGTGTCTCAGCATGGGCGCAAGAAGTGTATTTAGACTCAAAGATCCCTGCAACAGTCTGTCCTGAAAAACAAAGGCAGGGGGGCCGAGCTCTGCAGCCAGTGAAATCACACCTTACATGATAACATAACGTGGGCATTGAACCCGGCTAGAAATCTAATGGATGAATCCAGGGAACATTTATAAAATGTTTAGACTCTATAAAGAGACTCCTGTGTGATTCTGTTGACATGAACTCTCTATTATATCCTGTCATACAAACTCTGAATGCCTTTACATGTAAGCGTTATTATTACACTTACACTCTGCCACTTGGAGAATGTAGCTGGCAGAATAACATGCTTAAGAAATGACTGTACCCTTAAAGGGAGCTCTCATAAACACTGTTACAGCTCTGCAGGGCTGCAACAGTCACAATGGCAAAGCAGAGTATCTTTGCATTCAGCACAAGGTTGTTATCTCTGCTGTGGATGTTATATAACCGCAGTGACTGCGTACTGTATGTGTAAAAAAGTTGGTGACACATGGAGGTGTTTTCACTGCTCTGCAGAGCTCCAGGCACGCCCACGTATCTCTGTCTTTCCTCTCTGTCTCCATCTCTCTCTTATTCTCTGACCTTCTGATGCGCCTGGATGAGGAGTGGGAAGCGCTGCGTAGAGAAAAAAAAAAAAACAACCTCCCTTGCACAGCCTTGTTCGATGTTTCATGCAGAAATCTGTAGCTGCACCATTTTCCACAAGTTACACAAGCTCGGGAAGGAAAAAGGAGGATGATTAAGCTTTTTTTTTCTATGCCTCAGAGGCATCTGAATATGAAAAAAAAAAAAAAACTTACCAGGAGGCCTGTGCTGTCCAGCTGGCCTGGAGGGCCAGGCTCACCTTTGTGGCCTTCTGGTCCCATCGGTCCAATAAAGCCAGTATCTCCTGGGCGACCCCTCTCTCCTTGAACGCCTCTTTCTCCAGGAATGCCTGGATCACCCTGCAGTTCAAGAACATCAGTCATTTCTCCATTTTTCAGGCGCGTTTCCTACCTAACCATTACTTAACATGGGGCTGAGCACCCTGAACTATTTCTGCTAATGTGTCCAGTCAGTCACCTGTCTCGATGTTCTGTTAGTAACTATTAAGCTAAAAGCCGAATTCTGCATCCTCCATTTGCAACAGATTACGGGAGAAGTGTGACAGAGCTCTTTAATACTGCCTGGGGAACACAATAGGAACCTGCATAGAGTTTATGCCTTTATCTGGTGCTTATGTGCTTGTGGGGATTAGTCATATTTGTGCTGAAGTGAAGACTTTCATTACTATTCATCAAAACCATTTTCTTTGTGCATTACAGTCGGAGTCATAAAAAACAGGAACGACTGCGCTTACACGTTCTCCTTTGGATCCTCTGTCGCCGGTTCTACCTGCAGCTCCCTTCCAAAGAAAAGCAGAAAAACACATTTGAATTCTCTCTCGTCACAGATGAAGAACAAGTTTAACATCTGACGTGAGTAGATTAAAAAAAAAAACCTGGAGCTGAAACTTCGGTTGTTTAAACCCAACATATTGGTGCATTTCTCAAACGTGATCTAATATTTGCAGAAGTTTCTTTTTTTGTCCGAAGAGAGAAAAAAAAAATTAAAGCAAGTTTTTCCTCAATTTCATGACTTTGAGAAACGTCTACTTTTTCAGATGACTTGTGCATTGATTGATTCTCAGCTCAGGTGTATTGGTTGCATAATATGTCCCTGAATAGTGTTTCACCTTCCGCAATGTCACAGCTTTTCTGCATCACTCCTGCCTCGTCTGAGAAAACTCCTGCTTTCCCACCAGCTGTCTCAACTACATGGAGGAGCCGGGAGAGAGAGAGAAAAAAAAAAAAACACAACCTGTCTCCGGCTTCATGTCACAACATTTTGTGCCTTCCAATCCCTCCCCGTCACTCCTCATTGCTTCCTTTTACTGTGCACGCAGCAACTCCCGTGGGAGCATCTTTGTATCAATTTCCTGCTGGATTACAGGAGCCATGCAAAAGACAATCTGGCATGATGTGGTTTTAAAACCGCATCTCTTTGTGATGCTGTTCTCCCCTGCCTGCTTTAATCTGCGGCACTCTGTATTCCCCAATGCCTGATGGGAGGCTTAAATCTATCATCTTGGCCACTGAAATGTGCTTCCCTGAGCATTACATTAAACCTCAAAGCAGAGTGCAAGGAGTCTGAGCAGGAGAGCCGAGCAGCCTGCTAGATGGCACTGTTGCACTACCGTAAAGTCAGGCTGTAAGAGAAATAAAACTGTAGAAGAGGCATATTAACTAATAATATTAATACAAGAATAAACTGTAGGGGCTGTCATAAAGGCGTTAGGTGACAAAAATCTTGTAAATCAGAGAGCAAAACAGTAATACTGCTAGTCAAACCAATTTGTTATGGGACTGTAAAATGTGTTGGGCATTTCTATTCATAGCAGATCTGTTCTGCATGCTGGGAGCCAAATGTGTGTGTAGTGAACACATCTAAGAGCAAATGTTGGTGCAGTATTTGTTTCCATTTTGAGACAAGTTCATCAGGCAGGAAAATGCATATTTAATGTAAATGTCTACTGCCCTCTATTACCAACATTTTGATCATCACCCTGAGGGTGTTAGCTGTGTAATTAGAGGAAAAAGACTAAAAGTCAACAAAGCCTTAAATCTGCAGGATTTCATTTAGTTCTTATCTTTACAATCTCAAAAATGTAAATAGGCTTAATGCACTCAGGACGCTGTAGCTTAAGGGGGGCGGGGGGATAAAAATCTGCTGTGCCATCCTTTTTGTAGCTTGGCTGATGTAAAGCACTTTTCTGTAAGGGGATTTGTGGCATGTTCACACCACTCACCTTGTATCCTGGAGTTCCATCTTTTCCCGGTCTGCCCTGCTCAAGGAGTGCAAGACAAACAAAGACATTTTGTATCAGCTCCCACCTTCGATTGGATCAGCACTGTTGCACTCCTAGTAATCTCTGCAGTTAATGAGATATCTCAACCACGGGATAATGATCCTGATTGCTGTGCGAACACTGTTCCATTGTGCGCTTACAGAGAAAATTACAGAAACCATCTCTGATGATAATTACATGGAGGAATGTAATCACCACCAGGACAAGTGGCCGCACTCACATACTTTGGTCATATTGTCCTTGAATCATGCTCCTTTATTTATCCATCTTACGGTGTAACAGCTGCCCATAAATGAGCTTATTCATAGGAGCAGTGTGATATTCGTTTCCAGTTTGGACATCACTGAAACGTGCTTCAACAACAACTCGGAGTGATTATATATGGGTGAGCAGCAGAATTCATGTAGCATCCTTACAGCAACACCTTGGGGTCCCTCAGGCCCAGGGAATCCTGTCTCTCCGAGCGGCCCCCTCTCCCCCTGTCAGAGCACAGAGACAGCCGATGTGTCAGTCGGCAGTGACAAAGGAATGACACGTGGATTGACAGCTCAAAGAGAGTTAGAGGCTGCTGCTCACCGGCTCTCCTGGGATCCCTGACTCTCCACGAGCGCCGGGCTTCCCCTGTCAATCACAGACACAGGGAGAGAACAGAGCGTGTTTGACAGGTCCTCAATGGAGTCATATCTACTGCACCTTCTGCAGCCTCCCCATTTATAACAGAGCAACCAGCCAACTATAGCTGCTCAGAGAATCAACAGCGCACGGCACAGGTTCATAAAGGAAGCAGCGCTGCGTTGTGGGACTTGTGTTTGTATAGCTGCTAGCCGGTGCACTTTATGAAACATCATCGACTTGTTGCCAGCAGCAGACCGAAACAAGACAGGTGATTGATCAGGCAGGAGACTCAATTAATAGAAAGAAATATCACTTACTGGAGGACCTGGTATCCCAGATGGACCGGGCAAACCAATATCACCCTGAAGGAAACATTGCAGATGTGTCAGAGAGATGACGTCCACGTATCATAAAGTAACACACACATACATCACTGTCATGTAAAGCACAAACACAGATACAGATGATTGAAGCTGGAGTCAATGAATGCTCCTGGGCTTCTCACTGCTTGGACAAACGCGGTTTAAATAAAAACTCTACACCAAGAAAGTACCTCCTCAGAAAAATCACAAATATGGAATTAAGATAAACAACTTCCTCATGACGTTCAGGCTTCTTCACATTTCACCAGCAAACACTTTGCATGTGTTACATCTTTGACAGTATTTCCCTAAAGGAGAAATTACCCTGGATGTCTGAGAAAATGAAGTGTTTCACCCCTTAACACACACACTTAAACACGCACATACAGACACGCACATACAGACACACACACACACACACACACACACACACACAACATACACTGTCAAAAACTGTCAATCAAACGCAACTTCTACAAACTGATTTAAATACAGAAAGTTGTGAAAGAAGTTGCTGGCAGATTTTTTTTTTTTTTAAAGCAGCAGTTTATGAAGAAGAAGTGTTAGTGGTACACACACACACACACACACTTTCTTTGTGTCGCTCGTTAAAGAACTCTGAAATGAAATTTCTCCATTGAAGAAAGACGCGTTATTAAATTCTCTTAAATTGTATTATTCATTCAAACACAGCATGTTTCCTTCATGTCTGATCACAGAGGAAGAGAACTTTATCGTTTCATTTCGTAGATGTAGCACCTTATTCCACAAGACTCATTTCTATATCTAATAAGCAATAAGTAAGAGTTTGACCTCCTTATTAGTGATTATTGAAAATAAAGTTAGGAAACTGCTGAACATGAATTACGATCTCAAAATGCTTTTTTAGTCTGGACTCTTATAAAGTAGAAGTTAGCATTAGCATATTAAGATCATAGTTGCTGTTACTTACATAACACATCATTATGTACTGAGGATGAACTCTAAATTAATGACCTGTTAGCTATAGACTGTGGTCTTATAGAAGAAGCACTTCATAATGACTAATGAGCAGCCAGTGTGCTACTGATCAGCATGCTAATACGAACGTAGTTATTGGTGAATATTGTGACCTTCATTTAAAGTGTCAGTTTTCTCTTAATGGGAAAATACAAGAACACAACTCTATCCAACATAAATAAACACATTTTACATCTCACTTCAACACAAACGCCTCCTGTGTTCACTTTTAGACGTTCAGGTGTCTTAGCTTGATATTCCATTTTAAACATATCAATTTCTCATCAATATTTGCATTGAAGGAGTTGTTATGGGTTTGTTATCTGTTCTAATTGTTTTATTGTTGTAAAACTTTAAATCAAGCTGCACTGTTGGTTGTAGACTTGTATTTTCTTAAATACATTCACTCCCATCCAAGGGATCTGTAAAGAGTATAAAGCAAAAAAGAAACCCCTCCCCCACCCTATATAACCCAATTAGGTCAAAGTAGTTGAGACACTTCTCCGAGCCGTTACGCTTGCTTACCTTGGCACCAGGTAGACCTTCAAGCCCCGGTAATCCCATGGCCCCTGGGTCACCCTGTGAGAGAAAAACATTGAGACAAGAAGTTGTTAATTGCATCTTTTTTTAATAAAAAAAACAGGAGGGTGAGCAGACGGTAAAAGGTATCACAATAAGGTAAACAGTAAATATAGATCAAAGCGTATGTGAAGGCGAGTAAATTCAATTCTGCAGGAGTCAAGATTTCACACTTTTCGCCCTCTCCTCTCCATAATCACACTCAGATTTTTAAAAAACCCTCCATGTGTCAATACGGAGATAATCCTAAGAGGACAATATTTCAGTCTGAGTGTATTAACATTATATGATCTATGACATGTGCTGTCACACTTTGTACGCTAAAGATGTTCGGGGGACAAAAAAACCCCCATTTAGCGATCAGAGTCGCTTTCTGCACTAAAAATAGAGCTCCATTCCCAGAGCAGGAGCAAGCGATGGCCTCTATCTACCTCATCTTGCTCAAGCTGCCATGGAGAAATGCCATTACACAGAACAGAGGGGCAACCGGTCCTGACATAGACGGATTGTGCAGGTAATTGTCACACATGTAGATTGTCATGAATAAGCGAGTGAGGGTAAGGGGGGGAGAGGGGCCAGCCGGGAGGATCAGCTGTGAGACGGATTGGGGCAATTCCACCCCAGCACTGTAGCCGCTCACACAATTTATTAAAATGTCAAATTAACATCCTGGTGAAAAATCTCTGTGCCACAAAACAATAAAAAATGCAATTGGCCCCATGAGAATAAAGAATTCCCGTTGATGGCTGACGTCTCGGGACTGTTTCCATGTCTGCCAGGATTGTTTTCAGGCGTCAGGGCAGGGGGGGGAGAGAGAGGGGGGAGGCGGGGAGGCGTCTCGAGGTGCAACGTGAGTTCATAGGTTCCCACCGGCAAGACAATATGGTACAACAGTTTCACATTTGCAGGAGACGTGATCATTTTTTCTATGCCGTGTGTTGGGGTTCTACTGAGAGTGGTTAAGTGCTCCAGCTCGAGGCGGTATTGACTTCTGTTGTACAGAAAGCACAGAGAAGATGATAGAAAGCAACTGGCAGCTTTGCTTTTCTATTTTCTTCTCCGACTTTTTTTTTTTGGGGGGGGGGGGCTGCACTCAGAAGCAGACAAATATTTTCTAACAGCACACTCCAGAATAAAACACTTCTACTCACTGAAAGTCCGTCGTCTCCTTTGGGACCCTTTAAGAGACACGGGGAAAAAGGACAAATTACTCCCATGAATGTGACAACAGCTAGCGTACAAGTCATAATAGCAGCCTGATATGACAAGCAGCTGCTGCATTACACTGACAGCACATTCCTTAGTGCTTCTCTTTTCCTGCTATTTCTGTCCTTAAATCATGGCTGGATGCTGTTTTTGTAATAATTAAATCAAGTCGGGTTAAACCACATTTACTAAAAGTCTCTGGAAAATTAAATTGGATTAAAAATCTTTAATGTTCCCCAAGTGCTCATTTAGTTAACCACTGTGGTTCATTCCAGCGATACATCCCTCGAATCAAAGACATAAATACACACATTAAATATAAATACATAACTCCCATGGATTTCATCATGACTCTTTACATACAGTACTTAATTAATCCCCAAGGGGAAATTCAGGTTTTAGACTCAGTTATTCTCGAAACCCGTTTCTCACACACACACACACGCACACACACGCACACACACCCACACACACACACACACACACGACCTGTGGACATGCATTAATGGAGAGACGCCCCTGAGCTTCTGTGGATCCGCTGCCTTACTCAAAGGCACCTCAGCAGCGCTTGAGAGGTGGTCCGGCAACTCTCCAGCTACCAGACCAACTTCAATTTTTTGGTCCGTTTTGGGAATTGAACCGGCAAACCCTCAGCTTCCCAACACAAGTCCCTAAAAAAAGGACTGAGCTTCTGCCCTCCCTTATTTCTGTGCCGTGAGACACAAAGCAGAAATAGAAGCCTTGCAGATCTGCTGCAGCGGGCAGCGGACTGTCGGAGCTGAGACGCAGTGGAAGCAGACAAATTAAATAAAGTCAAAACCAGCTCCGCTGCTGTGACGGAGAATCAGGTGGAATTAAGCAGGAAGACTGTCTGAGCAAAGACGTTCGCATTTTTATTGACTTCTCCCCATAAATTCTACCAAAGATCTGGGCGTGTGTAAATCCACCAGCATGTTCAGAGCTACACTCCCTTGGCCCTGCACGCTTGGAAGAGCTGTGTCACAACGTGGACAGCCTTCACTGTGCAGAAATACCACAGAGTTTATCTGACAAACATGACACACAGTCAGTAAAATATCTGTCACGTTGTTTGTGCTCTTCTTCTCTTTTAATTCGATTCCGGCTATCTTGTAAACTGAGCACCCTTGAGTTGAGTTGTATTGCGACGATGTTTTCGAGGCCAGCGGGGGAAAGGGGCAGGGGGGGCGGTAGGCCTAATCATGCTCAAGCACGGTGCGGGATAAGTTTGCCTCGTGTGAGTGCGCCCTCAGACGGCTCCGGGTTCAGTGGCTTTATAAACACTTAGCAAAGCGTTTTAGCATATTTTTCCATTCTAAACAGAAAGTGTTAATTATTAAATTGGGCCGCTTCTCCCTCTTAACACTGATGAAGAAGAGGCTCTTTCATTGATCGCTCCACAGAGACCGTTAGGCTGTGATGGATACACTACTGGGAGAACTGGCTCAAGATTGAGCTGTCCGTGCTCTGAGGATATTGAAGTGTCTATTCTATGTCACCACCTTTAGTGTTAGCTGAGCTGGATGGATCCCGACGAGCTCTGTGAGTGAGCGTCTCCCAGGACCGGATAACAAACTGTCTGATAAGGAGGAGCAGTGGACGGCGGCCTGATAAGCAAATCGGGTCACTTCGATTTGCAGGAGAACTTCAGAGTTCATTTTGCATATCAATAAGGCTGTGTGTCCTGAGGCGGGTCACAGACACCTGTTAAGAGAGTCGGGAAGCCTCCGAGCCTTCACCGACCACCCGCTCTGGATGAACGTGACCGAGTGTGATAGCAACTCTGAAGTGGAGATAACAGTGGAGGGCTGGTCAGGTTATTTGTTATTCTGCTCTCCCAGGTTCTGCGGCTCTGACAGTATCAAGGCGCCTGTGTGCTTGTGTTTCTCCTCAGCACACTGTAAAGGATTCGCTTCAGGCATAACAATGATTTTGCTTACCGGAGCACCAGGAGCTCCAGGTGGTCCCAAAATAGCTCCACCGCTCTGAAAAAGACCATTTTTTTTAAGACGCGTTAAAACGATAAGTACACATTTATTTTCTGACAGTTTGATTGAGAGCAGAGAACAATGTGTTCAGTTCATCACAGTGACTTTATCAGTCAGTTTATAAGTCTTTACCTGCAGCTTGTAGAGACTGCTCATCCCATTGCCTTCCACATAGGGAACACCCTAAAAGACAACGAAGAGTAAATCAGACTCTCCTCACTCTTCTGTGAGTTTAAAGCACCGGCAGGAGTCTCAGAGAAAAAACTGTACAGTAGGTCCGCCACAGCAGTTATACACTGCTAAGCCTTTGAAAGCTACATGAGAGGGATCAATAGCTCATTTAGTGATTACACAAAGACAGAGAGAGAGAGAGAGAGAGAGAGAGGGGAGGAACAGAGAACAGTAGATTTAATAATCCTTGCACCAGCTGTAATTTAAAAAAACGAGAGAAATCTCAGAATTACAAAAGAGCGCACTGACTAAAGAGATTCACGTGTGAGAACTAGGTAATCTGGTCTTCTTTGGGAGAAGAATAACAAGAGAAGCTTTTTCCCATGACAGGTTGGTATAGAGCAGCTATCGTAGATGGAAAGGGAGTCAAGGTTCTCATTTAGAAGCAAGCGGACGCCTGTGCCCTTTTCAGGCCACTGAGCCATCCCCTGTCCTCCCAGACTGCAGTTTATGAGAGTGTGTGTGTGTGTGTGGTTGGAGGGGGCACGGCAGGTTCAAGGGGACGGCTGATGAATTATAGATTTGCCTTTGGAAGTGCTTACTCACTGGCCTTTTAAAAGGAGAGGGGACATGATTCAACGCCAGCGAGCAGCTCGCCACAATTTCATCACATCCGTACTTGTTTGTCAGTTGTGTTTGACTCGTGACTATAAATACTGTAAGTGCATTGACGGTCCGTGCAAACCGGATCACAGAAAACAAAAACACAAACATCTCTGGATAGTGCTGATAAAAGCATGAACACAAAAAAAAAACATTGTTCAAAACCTTCACAGTTTGTTTTTTTAAGAGAAGAAAAAGTAAAGTGTGTTTAAGTGTACATGTAGAGCATCACAATCCTCAACCCTTAAAAAACTTCGGAGACTTTTTACATCAACATCTGACCTTTGTTGAGGCGGGGATAACCTTACCGGAGGCCCTGGAAGCCCTGTTCTGCCCGGAGGTCCGTCATTTCCCTGCCAAACACAGAAAGGCTTAAAATATGCCTGTGAAGACGATCAGTGCAATGCTAATGCAATCCAAGGATATGGAGCCTTTTTGCAAACCTTAAAAACATCTGATCCACTTGTTGTATTTCAATCTGAACTTTTATAAAAGTACAAATCTATCTGAAGAATTTAAGATGAACTTCATTTAAAAGTATAGCTCATTTATGCTAGTAGGGAGATCATACAGTATACGTATGAAAGGCTTTTAACTAAACATATCTGCATGCAAACTTGCTAAAGCAGAGGCCAAGCTAAGTCAGGGTGTGCACATTTCTCCTCTGCATACTGTAGATAAAGTGAAGCATTATACAGAAAAGTTGCTGAGTGGTTATAACTCCTTACTCTTTCTCCTTTTTCTCCCAGTTGTCCCTTCGGTCCAGGTCTACCCATAATCCCCTGAAAGACAGAATCTGTTTTCAGCCCAATAAAAAGCCCCACACACGCTACGCTAAGGTCGTCGGCTGAAAAAGCCCCGTTAGTTGACATTAAAAATAAATTTTAATATTAGAAAGAGAGGCTGATTACCGGGGCCCCAGTCCGACCAGTTGCTCCTGGAAGTCCCGGGGCTCCTGCAGGTCCCTTAAAAAGACAAAATGGATTATTATTTTTTAAAACAATATGAAAACATCTTACTGCACTGTTCTCCTTTCACAACTAAAAACTGGTCAAGGTAACGCTCATCCAGATGCAGACTTAAACAGAAAAGCAAAGCAGCTTTACTCATACTCTGAATGAGAAAAGACACCATGCACACGTCGTTATTTGGTTTAGAAAAGATGTTGTTTATCGTATTTCAGAAACACTGCATGTGATTCTCTCCCTGATTTCATTTTTATAACAGACGAAATCCGACAGAATTTTTTTTTTATAAAGCCATCAAAATGTGCTTTTAGAGCTCTGCTGCTGAAGACGATCTCCTGCCATGTTGATTCAATGCTGAGAGTTGACCTGTGAAAGGCTTTTTAGCTGCTCTTTAGAGTGCCCTGTTTTTAAAAAAAAAGGATACACACGCAGGAAAAGCTTTCTTTAAAAAGTGCAGACGACGGGGTACAGTGCACACGCAGCACTGTGGAGAGCTTTGATAGCTTCTTCAGAAAACCAGACTTTCAGAAGTAGACAATGAGCCAGACGTTACAACATATTGACTTTTTTTTTTTGCCTCTCAAAGTCCCGACAACTTCTGCACGCTTAGATAAACTACTGGATTATTTCCTTTCAGATTAAACTTTTATTCACTCACCTCGTCTCCTGTATCTCCTGTAGGGCCTGAGAACCCTCGCTCTCCCTTCACACCCTGCAGGACGGCAGAAGGCAAGAAGAAGAGAGAGAGAGAGAGAACAAGAAGAAGAGGGAGAGAGAGAGAGAGAGAGAGAGAGAGAGAGAGAGAGAGAGTAAAGTGAATGTTTTTCACCACAACATGAAAAGGCCCTGAAACTAAAAAGCCTATGAGTGTAAACTTCAAAATGTCTTTTCCTCTCTTAAAGCCCCAGACGTGAAACTGCCTCGTGCTACAACACTGTATCCATAGCAACAACTTCTGCAGCAGAGCACCTTCAGTTGGACTTCGCTGAATAATAGAGCACAACAGCTGGTGAGGCTTCCAGAGATAATCCGAAAGGCAATTCAGGAAAAGCATTTGTCATTTCACATCTTTATTAAGTGGATTATAAACATAATTAAATAAACAAGAGAACAGAGCGAAGTTATTGGAGCGTTGATGAGAACCTGAATATTAAATCGAGATTAAAACAAACAGTTACATAAAAGTTTTTATTTATCTGGGAGTTCATGTGCGTCTGATATTTCCTTTCCTACCTTCGGGCCTTCTTTCCCAGGATTACCTGTAGGACCTCTTACACCTGGATCCCCCTGTTTCAGATAAAAACACAGTTTATAGAGTGGAAACTCAAAAACTCCCCAAGAGGGAATTTAACACACGTCAGGTAATGCAAAGTATCCCAGTCAGGTAAACATGAGTCCTCTAATTGCCTGCCATGATGATAAGTGACTTGTACCTTTTCTCCCACCATGCCTTCCACTCCCTGCACTCCAGGGGACCCCTTCTCTCCCTTCTGCCCAGGAAGCCCGGGGACTCTCGTCTGGCACAAACTGCAGGCGTTCTGTCAGCGAAGGAAAGGAAGGAAGGAAGTGAAAGTGATGGCACAGAAAAGATTTCATCCGGCAGAGCTTGAGCCCTGCATTTTCACCTTTATTCTGTCACATTCCCCGGCTGGAGGACGAGACCCCGGCTGACAAAAAGTGTTCTCTAAATGTCTGCAGAGCAGAAATAATGTGAACCCACCGACAGTGTCTCCGAGTGTCTCTCGCTGAGGTGAGCGGTGAACTTTGTCAAACTCATTGACTGTGACATTTAGGTGAGAATCTTAAATATCATTGTCCTGATGCAGTGTAGATATAGGTGCTGCGCCTTCAAGGAAAAGCGTGGGCGCTCTGACTTACAGGAGGCGAGCAGACACAGCTATATCACAAAAAAAAGGATTAAATCAGCAAGGCTGATAGAAAATGGAAAATAATCTCTTTATCCTACTTTTAATGATCTCCCAAGAGTCCAAGGAAATCTTATCAATGAAGAGAAACAAGACGAGCACGCTGTTGGTGAGGTTAAGAATGAAAAAGAAAACTCTGTGCTTTCTGTAGGTGCCATCAAAGGGCTGAAAGTATTAATTAAAGTGCCACTAAGCACCTCTGCTGAGTCCAGCAGAGCACTTAATAGTTAAAATAAGTTGATGTTTAAGTGGAGGGTGGAAGGAAAATTATATGACTGCTGGCATCTGGCTTTATCTGTCAGTGATTAGTCATCGGAGGCATTGTATTTCTCATCAGAGTTGACATGCAGAAAAAAAAATCTTTATTTAGCAAAGTGCCGTCCTGCGGGTAATATCATTAAGCAACGTGACTAATCTCCTTCAGTCAGAGACATACAGAAATGAATCAGTCATTTGCATGGATTTGGGGATGGAGAATTCACATGGGAAACGAAAACAGCTACTCAAAGAGAACCTGTTCGTCCTTCTCTGAGGCTTTAGAGGCTGAAGGCTGCTCGTTACATTCAACCTTTCATTCACTGTGAACATCCTGCTTTAGCTCAGAAAAGGAAAAGTGACCTTGAATGCTGTTTTTTTTACCACTGAGAAGAGAAAAGAGGGGCAGCATAAAGGTGAGAGAGAGAGTTGGAGCAGTTTTAAGATGCAGCGGTGCTGATCTGTTTCTTATAAGCAGCAGCTCCGTCTGCAGGGACGTGGTTTGGGAACCTGAGGATTGCCTGGTTCAAGATTCAAGTCTGGTCACTGGTCTTGTAGCTGGAGAGGGGCCACTTCACTCCCTGAGCACTGTCTAGGTGTCCTTGAGCAAGGCACCAAACCTCCAACTGAGGCATCAAGTGCCCGCCCTCACTGACATCCTCCCATTAGTGCATGTCTACGGGATCTGTGTGTATTTCAGCCTGTGTGTGCGTGTGCTACACATGTCTCAATAAGTGAGTGTAAGGGGAACAGGTGCGTGCCCCATGTACAGAGGCCCAGGTTCAAATCCAACCTGCAGCTCCTTTCCAGTATGTTGTTCCCCACTCTCTATCCACTGTCCATGGCCTCAATAAAGACACAAAAAAACATTTACCATCCAAATATTACAGGTAATTAAGACAGACGTGTGCAGGAATAATGCATATCAAGGGAGTCACCCTCCTAACTATGTATGGAGTTTTATTAAGATCAGACCAGCAGGCAGTGAGAAAAACAAATGTTTAGAGAGAAGTGAACTTGAACTCAAATCTTCAGTTTCGTGTATGAAATAAACGCTCACGTGAGGAAAACTGTCAACACCTTCAGATGTAGCGCCTGGCGTGTTTGAGATCTGCAGAGGATTTTTAATGTTTATCTTCTGATACGCTAATCCCTGGAATTAACACTCGGTATTGACAGTGCACTGGGTTTGATATTTCAAGATTTAATTTTCCTCATAGAAAGGATTAAACGGACATGATGCCACATAAGAGTGTAGAGCAACTCTGCACCAGTCGAGAATGAGTGAGTGTGAGATTTGCTGTGAGATCTTCTGCACATACGTTTGTCTCCCAGTAATCCTGATGGAGGCACTCAAGGGCTTTGACTATCCTGCTGATCTTCAAACAGCCACATAATGGTAGCACCCTTTCAATGAACCCACATGGATCAATGTTGGACGCTAACTAAGCACATCCTCTTTACATGTTGTTGTTATTGAAAAGCTACACAAAAGCATTCACAGCCAAGCGGAAGTACCTTAAGCAGAGCACTCATGTCTCCAACAATTGGCAGCGCCGTCTGTCGAAGAGAGACAAAAAAAGGAATCTGTAAGAAAACATCGCCACGCTCGTCATTTCAAAACAAATATTTGATGTCTTGGTGGCGTTCGGTGAAAATGCTTTTTTTGTGAAACAGCAATTTACCAGACCATCTTCAATGCCTTTAAGGAATGTGACATCATACAAAAATCATCTCTTAAGAAAAGTCTGTTTCAGCGCGTCATTTTCAGTTTTTATCTACAACGCTTGAGGAAACAGTTTAATAACTTTGTCGCCGCGAGACAGGAACGCTCGCATCTCTGAAATGTTCTTCTCAGATTCAGATTGAGAAAAACATTCTAAATTGCTTCCAATGTATATATAGATATATAAATATATATATAAAATATATATTTTTTTTTTGACATAAAATGGACAATAAACGACTTTCCTCTAACCATACAGCACATGATGAAAATAGGTTAAAATCTGCGAGGCTGAGCAGCAGCAGATGCATGTTACTCTCACTACAGCTAACTCTTCTTTTTACTTGAAACAAATGAAAAGACGAGAAATACACAAACACATGTGCTAACAACAGGGTGCTGCCAATTTGTCAAAATCTGCAACATTTTCAGGACAGAGAAGTTGGTTTGTGCACAGCGGGACTGGCTGCTAATTATCCCAAAATTGGAACGAGCACTTTGAACCGTGATGCTTTACAGATGCAGTGATGCGTAGTTACACAAATCAAACGCTGGATTCTACTACTTACTGGTTCACCCGGGGGTCCAGCAGGACCTGGGGGACCTGGTCGACCAGGGGAGCCCTTTAATTGAGACAAAGAAAGGAGTTAACAATCCTCCTGGCTGTGATATCTACAGGCGTGCAGGGCTGTGACTCCGCTCTCACATCCCTCCCCAGTTGGTGGGGATTTGTGTCCACGAGCTGTGCTGGGTAATTCTGCAGAGGGTGGCTGACATTCTTTCATGCTCCCAGCTTTATTTTTATCTGCAGATGTATGAGGGAGTGAATAAGATTGGAAGGACGGACTGATCTCACTCACCTCTCGTCCTGTAGCTCCAGGAGGGCCAGATAAACCCAGGGGTCCGCGTGGGCCCTAAAAAAAAAAACATCAGGATTTTTAAAATCCTGCTTCAAAATGAGCAGCTTACACCTGAACAACTCTGCAACGTGTTATTTGTGCTGAAAAATAATTCAAGGGAAGCATCAATGAGGCTGCACATCAGTAAAAAAAATGAAGCTGATTGTGACGTTTGAGTGTTAGGGAATCAGAGAACTTTCCACAAACCTCCAATCCTGGCTTTCCTGGAGGTCCCATGGGGCCCTAAGAACAGATCACACATCTCGTTAACACCAGCTGCCCTCTAGCACGCGCGATCCAATAAGAGAATTGTGTTAGACACCTTTTGCTCTATTGATTCTCTGCCTGCAACAGTCCTGTATTTCAGAAAATGAACGCAGACCCACGAGCGAGTCACAATCAAATCTGGGAGGTTCAAAGTGGCGTTGCAGAGCATGTTTGATGAAGGAAGAATGCAATACACTCGCAACCCGCAGTAATGACCAGAGTTTCCATCCGAGAGGGTATTTAAATGAACACTGATATTGAAATTCAAAGAGGATGTCTTTCCTTTCATTACCTAAAGACGAGGATCTGAAGGTGTGAGGGTGTGAATAATAACAGACCAATCCATACAACACTGTACTCACCATCAGGCCGGCGATGCCCTCTCCAGGTTCTCCTTTCTCTCCGTGGTCTCCTGGCAAACCTGGGACACCCCTCGCACCCTGACATCAGGATACAAAAGAGAGCAGTCGGTGGGATTTCACTGATACTGAATCCAGAAGTCATGAAGAGCAGCTGCACTGCTCGATCATTAATATTCACTCCATGCCGGATCTCGCTCTCCCTTTATGTTTGCCTTTAGTAGCTCCAAGGGTAAGAAACACAACTCTGATCAAGGCCAACAGCATGCATGTGTTCATTATCTATTTCATTTGTACTTAACACACGTGCGCTGCAAACAAATTGTATTGTAAACGCACGCCTAACTGGGTAATCCGTGCATCGTTTCCTGAACTGGCTTCACTTTGCACAAGGTATAAAACCTTCAACTCTCTTCTGTCGCTTACAAACAAAATGTACAGCAAACATCCGCTTAGAATGAATCAATTATTGGATATAAATGAACCCCTCTCTGTGCTAATTGAAAAGCACAAACACTGGAAGGCATAAGAACAGTATTCATATGTTACAATAGTCTTACATTATCCACTTTAATTAAGTCTCAAATAAAGAAATCCAGTTTAAAATCAATTTAGATTAGGTCGGAGTGAAGAAAGTAAGCTCCATAGAAAGGATTGTAATAACATTAGCTAATGTAGATAATGAACTTGGTTTATTCTGTGTGATATAGATCTTTCAGATAAACTGAAACATGGTCGTAAATAAACTATATTTCTTTAGAAAATCCATCTATGTCTGTTAGCTCTGCTTTATTAAAGGATATTTTTTCAAACTGGTTGCTTTATTAAATTATTTTTTTGGATAAATATTAAAAGGAAAAAAAGAAAGTCAGGTGGCAAAGAGAAGTTAACATAGTTAGTAGAGTCCTCCTCCACCGCAGCGTTTCTTACCTTGGGACCCCGAGACCCTCTGCTTAGAGACAAACTATCACCCTAAAAACAACAGGAAGAAGACATCAGAATAGATATTTACTGCTAATTCATCCGAATTACACTTTAGCTGAAATGACGCATGCACGTCCAAATACTTCTGGAAAATTACAGGACAGACTTCACGAGATGTTTACAATCACATCGTGAAGTTTTCCCTGTAGAAAGAATGAAATAGTATGTTTGAGTGTTGAAATCAATCGTAAAGATGAATGCATCGATGCAGGGACAGGACATAATCGATGAAAAAAGAGTTTGTTCCAGCCACAGTGGTGAGTAAACAAAAGAAACGTAGGCTAGCAGAGGGATTCATGACAGAAAACAATGTAAATCGGATCCTGGTCCTGTGTGCGCTGACTTCATAAGCAGAGTTCAATACTGTATAGAACACTTTGAAGGTTTCTGGGTACAACAGCAAAGTGATAATACCATACCACTGAGCAAAACTTTGACTGGGAAGGAGGGCCGCTGTAAGCATTATTTACAGTACGGTTCAGATGAGACATTGATTTCTGTGCTCAGCGTGTATCAGGCTTGCAAGTCCTACATTGCACTATTTAAATTAGCAGTGCAGAGGACGGATTTGAACTACGACAGCATATCTTCCGTTTCAGGGTGATATTTACTAATTCACTCCAAAATGAAACTGAGAAAAGTTTGAGAAGCACAAAACGCTTGAGACAAATAATTTGATCGTTGGACAGTTTCTCTGTTTCAGGAAAAGAAAAGGACGGGTTTCATGCAAAGTCAGGCACTCTACGAAAACAACACTTCTACATCAGTTCTTGACGTTGGAGGGTGATTGCTTTGCTAATACCACAAGTTAAAAGAAACAAAGAGTAAACTGCTAATTATTCATTTAAAAGCAAAATCAATGAAGCGCCTTGAGAAGGCGGACTCATTAAGGAATCGTAGAACACGTGCATTGAGTTCTGCTTAGGGCAGGTTTCCTTTTCTTTGTCGACCATAAGGATAAGGATAAACTTTATTGATCCCTCAATGGGGGAAATTCAGGTGTTACAGCAGCTCCAAAAAAACAGTAAAACAGGTAATAAAAACAGCATCAGTAGCAAAAAAGAAAAAAAGAACAGCTATGAGCCAGTTTACATAAATTAAATAAAGGGGTTAAAAAAATACAATAGACTTAAGGATATATACACATACCTACATACAATAACAAAGACTATACAACGGTGAGAGCGCTCTGTGCTCCAGTTCTTCCAGACAGAAAGGATGTTCATAAAGACGCCAAAACACGGCATTGACCTAGAGGTCGCTGAGCTGCTGTAAACATTTACACTCAACACGTTCACGCACATACAATAATAGCCCTCTTATTCAAATCTGCCACAAATGTTCGAGTACATTAAAGGGGGGTTAAATACTTCTGTCTGATGCAATCGTTCCCATGTTACTCTGCTCAGTTGAAGACAGACGCCTTTGCTTGGCGAGTCGCTCTGCTGTCAGGCCTAATGTTCAGTTCAGCGCTCGCACACACAAACAAACATGATTGTTTAAAGCCATGGAGCACTTGCCGTTGATTGAGAAGTGCAAGCGCCCGTCGACCGGGACTGAGGCCTCGGCTGCACATTTGCGTGGTGGAGCTGAAATGAACATTACTATATGCAAAGCCACGTACATTAAAGAGAGTGCTTCGACAGCTATAAGCTTCAAAATGGGAGGATAGGTGATTACCCAGGCTGAGGTTATCCAATGGTGGATGATTTAACGGCAGTGCTTCGCCATAATGTCATGCTAGCTTCACAGCTGGAGGAGCTAGTCCTTTAACTCATCTGCAGCTGCTCCAGCTGTTTATCCGTGATGTGCTGTGTTGACTCGTCTTGAATTTTCTCCTGCGTTTCCTTCTGTTTAACAGTGGCAGTTCTGTCGTGTCTAACTACTGTGAATTTAATTGTAATTTTTAGGCTAACAACAATTAGCATATACTCCACATATGAAAGCTAGCCTTTTTATTGATGGGACAATTTGGGGAGTAGAGAGTGGGGAAGAAATGCATCAAAGGACCAGAGCATGGAGTCGAACGTGCAGCTAATGTCTCTGTATATGTAGCGTTTGATCTACGGGCGACTTAAGTGCATTTACATATGTATAAATCGTGTGCATCGTCTCCCTAGTTTCTTCTTCTGCGACCTGGAACTCGAGGGCCAAATCCCACAAGGTCAGAAGAATATGACTGGCTTATCTTGATAAGGTACCCACCATGTGTCCACCTCCAGGCTCTCCTGGCTCACCCTTAGGACCCGGAGGTCCCTGTAGTCCCATCACGCCACCAGAGTCCCCCTGCCGACAGACAGAAAGACAAGTTACAGACAGGTTCTTTCAGGCACAATGTCAGACTGACCCTGTCATCTCAACAACACTCTCCATTTTAGATTATTATACCATGTATGAGAAAGACATTATTCTGTGAGCCGTGGTGCGACACTAACGCAAGGCCTTCTGCTCACAATCTTCACGCTAAGCTAAACAAAGCTCATTGTCTCCTGGCTCCAGCTTTGTATTTAGCTCACAGAGATGGTTTGTTCTTCTCTCTATATATATTAATTCATAGACTGGCACATGAATGTAACCACGCCGGCCTCTTGCGTCAGAATGGCAGAGACCACAAAGGAGGATTGAATGCGAATAGATGTAGGAGGTTTAAGCACTTTACGTCTCTGCCCCGGAGTGGAGCAGAGCGGCTCCAGTGGGCGGGGACGACTTCAGCACCGCTTCGTTTATTCTGACAAGTGACAAACCCCATCAAATATGGATGTCAACTGCACATTTCTCTGCTCTCAGCACAGCATTTGGAACTAGTCCTGGTGCAAGACAAAAGTGTGAGTACATATGACAGAGCAGACGGAGGCATCAAGGGCAAGAACACAAAGATACTCGTGCCTTTTGTCGTCTTTGGGGATGGCATGCAGGGCGAGCGTTCTGAAAGGCGTCTTCACGAGTTGTCTCGAATGTTCAACCTGTGATAAAACATCAGAGCTACACATTTTTCTTTGAGGCGAGAACTTGAATTAAAGTTTACCGTACCTTTTCTCCTCTCAGGCCATCTCTCCCGGGCAAACCCTCCCCTGGCGAACCCTGTAAATAGTGGTAAAAAGAGACACATCTATCACCGGGCCTTCATCTCCTAAAAACACATTTATCTCCTCCTCCTCACTGCTTTAGCGGGCTGCCGTGTTCCAACATAATTTCCCTTAGCCAGGATTTATGAAATGCCTCTTTTTCCCCCCTGCTTTTGAGTAAAGACAGATGCTCATTACGGAAGCAGGTGTGGAGAACAGATTGGGACTCTGCCTCCGTTCCTGGCATAAAGCGCTAAGATTTGCCTCTTCCCTCTAATTAATTCTTAAATTTGATTACTGATCGTCTGTGTAAAAATTCTGGACTTGTCTTCCCGTTTCCTCTCTATCTCTGCCTGTTGACGTTTATCTGTTTATCTCTCTCCATAAATCTGGCAGACGGAGCAAGAGAGTAGAGGAGATGGCAAGGTGATAGAAAATGCAAGTAGAGACAGGAAGGCTTGACTCAAAGTGCCCGACACGAGTGCCAATATACTTACTGGCTCGCCTGGGAGTCCTGGGAGTCCAGGCAGGCCTTGCTTCCCCTGGCAAAAAACAAAACACAGAGGAGAAAACCCATCCAGTGGATTATTTTCTCCTTTTATTTTGTGACAGAACTCTTTTGGCTTTCATATTTTAAAGCCGGGCCAGACACACTGTAAACACAGACGATCTCGAGTATTTCAAACAGCATTGCTGTGTAGACACTGACCCTCCTGCCTTTTAAATAAAACACTGAATTGCCAACAAAGATCTCTAAGATGATGTTATTGTGTCTGAGCAGCTAAAAGTCTGCACACACACACACACACATATGCCCCACTTATGCTCTTCCAGAAAGCATGAAAGTATCATAACAACATTGAAAAGGAGTACTGGCTTCTGTTTTGAGTATTTAAAATCTTAATGCAATATTAAAGCATCAATGTTTTATGATGTTTTCATGAGTGTAGAATCTGCTCGAGAAACTAGAGTGAATGATCCATTTAAATTCATTTTTTTTGTACATTGATTATATTATATTGCTAACTTTACACACTTGGCAGTCACTTGTGTATTTACTGTGATATGCAATTGATTACATTTTATGTGAGTTTCGTTCTGAGTAAAGACCACGTTTGTCTGAAATCTTTAAACGGTGAATGCACGGACTGTTTCATGTAACTGCATTTACCTTTTGTTTCCAAGGGGAAAAAGGAAAAGGAAGGTTTATTTATTCATAGTGTATGTTTTTGTCCCTACGTTTCTGAACCCTTATTAAAAATCAACGATGCTAAACTTGCGGCCCGCAGGCCACATCCTCCCCAACCACACACACACACACACACACACACACACACAGATTCCCATCCGGCCCCCAGAATATACATTTCTCGGGTGATTAAACAATAAACATAAAATCCCCAGGCTGAAATAGTCGCATTAGGTAACACCGACTTCTTCTTGTCGGGGCTGACAGCTGTCAGGCTTATGTGTCAGTATATCTTAAAGCCCCGCCCCCCACAGTGTCTGTCAACACAAAGGCTGGCCCTCCTTCAAATGTAGATGTTGACCCCAGTTGTAAATATGAGTGTCTTGTTAGCTTGTCGTGAGCAGGGAATTCTATTTAAGCTAAAGACAACGATCCATCAATTTAATGAAATCCTTTAAAATACATCAAACAATCCATCATGTTTTCTTGCACTAAATTCCAAAGTGCACAAAACCGATTCTGGCGTCCTGGCGTGATACAAATGTTCTGGGAACATCTCTGAAGAACCAGAAGAAAGAACAACATGGTAAATAATACAAAGACTTTAAGTGGAAATTTAAGAAGAAGAATGTCGATGCTTGAAGATTTCTGTTTATCGACAATAATTACAGAGAAAAAAAACATCTCAAATCAAAAAACATGCAGTCCAGATAGGAGGAGCTGAACTTCAGAAATTGAAGATAATGGATTAAATTACAGCTAAATCATTGTTGGATGATGGCTGAATGGTACCAATATTTTTTAGAGTAGATTGTTTTGTTCCTGTGCATAGTCAGTGTCGAAGAAAAATTAGTGGATATGATTTGCACTGCGAGTGGAAACCACAAAGTCATCTGGCCCCAGGCCTTCAGATTCTGCTCTTTAACGTAGACTCAGTAAATAGAGTCTCATAATTGAACCACCTGATACCAAGTGCAACAAGTGATCTGAGAAAATGTTGAAGAGAATCTACTCGAGACAACACCAGGCTTAAGCAGCCTTGGTCTCACTGTTGTTTGTTCTCTGTGTATTTTGATCTAAAGTAAGCAACACAGCAGACAACAGATACACAATGCTAGACTCACCTCTGGTCCGAGATCTCCCTTCAGACCTGGAGGCCCTGTGCTTCCCTGTAACATCCATGAGAGTAGGAGGAAAAGGAGGCAGTGGGAAAATGCAAGAGAAGAAACATCATTGAGATCGAACAACTTCTCACAATAAGGCTGACACACAAAAAAACTGAGAGAACACCTGAAGCAAATACTTAATATTTCAGATATTTCACGATATTGACCCACTGACGATAGCTCCAAATCACCAAAATAGGAAAAATAGGAACAACTGCCAAAGAATATATGTGCTTCCTTATAGTTTGATCCTGCTGTGCACTAAGTCTTTAGCGAGTTACCTTTAAGCCTTGCGGTCCTTGAGCTCCTCTCTCCCCCTGCAGAAGTTAAAGGTGATAGAGATTCATTGTTTCTCAAGACGTGCACACAGAAAATATTCAGTGAAGCCATTTCTTTTTCAGTCAGCTTTTACACCGTGTGGCGGTTAAGAACATGGGAGTATTTCCTTTTGCAAAGTTAGTTCTAACTTGTTAAATCAAAGCGTGAACTTCTTCAGACTAAATTACCTCGAGGTATCATGCAGAACATTTCGTGCTCTGTGCCTCTTCCACTCATCGTGGTTATATGCAGAGTGTTTTGGCCGTAATACACAAATCTTCTTTCATTTGCTGATTCTTATTTCTATTCATGTCATCTCTTTCTCCTTTTCATTCAGCTGGTTTTGATGTTTGGTCAATAGCAGCCTCAGTGGCCTTTGAAATAGCTGCCTGACTCAAGTAGATGCATCTGTTGTTCTGAGGTCCAAACAATAATTGGACTCTGATGTATTCTGTGCTCCTCCTCTGTGAAGCACAAAGACGACACTGGACTCTGATCAGCAGGTGATCCCCTATTGTTTTTAAGTGGCCAATGTCACTTCTGTTTGGGTTGATGTTTGGCATGAAAACGGACACAGAGTCTATCTATCCATCCATCCATCCATCCATCCATGGCGGAGTGATACGTATTGTGAAAAAATCCCTGTGATGCTGTACTCTATAACATTGTTGTCAAATCAGATTACTTGGTGGAAATAACCTGATGAATAACTGTCTCGAATATACTACAATAAAAAGGGGAAATAGTTACCTGATCTCCCTTTTGTCCACTTAGGGTCCCCTCCTTTAAAAAAAAAGATAAATCAAACCACTTCACTATCTGACTGAAGTGTGCCCTGGGTGCACAGGAGCCACAGAAGAAAATGGATAAAACATTTGTTATGATTAAGAAAAACTGCTTACACTTCCAGAGAGTCTCAATCCGTGAGCTGTCATCATCTAAAAGAGAGAAAAAACCCAGAAGAGACACGGTGCTTCCGGTTAACAGTCTCTACTGATCTCACAACTACTGCGAGAGCAATGTCCCAATCAAAACTCTTCTGAGCTGCTGGTTGGTTTTTAAAGGCACTAAAGAATTTAAAAGCATTGATTCACAAATATTTGCACCCAACAAGCATCTCTCGTCAACTTTGTTTTATCAGAAAAGAAATAAATCCCTTTTTATACAGTGTCGTTATTTATTTATATCTACAATAAAGCTCATAGACTTTAACACAGCGTGCAGCAGAACCTTGAACGACAGTATTAAAAAAAAGGAAGAAAAGGTCAAGACCAAGGAGCTAACGTGGACTCCTTCAAAAAGGGAGTCAGTTGATTCTACAATTCAAGTCAGCAGAAATCTTACAGATCGGTCCTTTAACATGAGCACAGGTGCTGCTGATATTAACCAATCAGAACGAAATATTCAGCAACCTTGTACGAAATATTGCTGTTGTGATTTCAAATTCCTACAGTAGCACTAAATGTGACCTGAAGCCTCCCGCCATCCTTAGAGCGACCTTCACTGAGGTATTCAATCTTCTTCTGTTGTTTTTCTTTTCAAAAAGGCAGAACAATGTGTCCCTTAAATCACGATGTGACAAGCTCAGATTTCCTCAAGAGTGTTGAAATACTGCAAAGAGCCATTAAGCCAACAGAACTTGGAAAAACAGAGGCACTTTAATAGACGATAAAAGTCGCTTATAAAGCAAAACTAGCACCATTAAAAACACCAGGAGCATCTCGGAGCGAAAAAAAAGGAAAGAAAAAAGAAGACTGTTTGCCTCTTTAAAGGCAGTGAGGAAAGTGATGGCCGTGCATGCCTGTGAGCCGACCGCTCCTTCCCGTCTCTAATAAACAGAGGCACAAGAAGGTTTATGAAGAGGGGGTAATGATCTGAGCCCTCGCTTCTGCTGTGTAAGGGAAATCAATGCTTAACTGCCAAAATTATCAGCCACGGGAAAGCAGAGAGCACAGACAGAGACCGGTACTAAATATTCAAACAGCCTCATTTATCAAATGACTAATGTGTTGTCCCTCCGCCGTGTGCTATACAGTACACATCGCCGATACTCTCTCCACACAACAATGAACACAACTGGCTGTTTTAGCTCTGACGCAACGTTTCTGTATTTATTCTAAATTTAAGAAAATAGTGTCATAATTAAAAAAATAGGTGGGTCAAACATCAGCTTCTTGGGTTTTTTTTAAAGGCAAGTCTATCCTGCGTCAATGTGTCTCTGAGTCATGACTGTCTACAGTAATTGAGAAGCTTGAGTCCCACCAACTGTATTGTTGTCAGCTCCGTGTTTCCATGGATAGGACCGATTTGGGTCTAAAGCTGTTTAGTCAAAGACTAGAGAAAAGAAGAAGAGCATACTCACTGCTTATTTGGATGTCATGCCAGTGTCTTAGGATCACTGTGCATTTATGTGCACAGTAAAGCTATGAGTATACTAAAGTGTGCTAACATTAGCATGCTAACACAATAATGCAAGACAAAGGCAATTGCAGCTCAGACAATTCTGTCTGCTGTTTGCGCCTCACGGTGTTTAAATATGGTGTGTTGTAATTAAACTTCTTGCAAACGTGGGCAAAGAGGGGTTTGGAGGTGAGTCGCTGGAGGAGAGAGCGGATGTGTCACCAAACAGCAGTTTGTTTTGGTTTCATGCTGGCGCTCGAAGGCGACATCTGCTGAATCAAAAAGTAGCACATTCCTACTTTCAGCTCATGTGATCAGCTCCTGTATCTTCCTGCTTATTTTAGCCACTATTTACTAAAAAAATCAATAATCTGACCTGATATACGGATGATTGAGAAATGTACTTTATTTCTTTGGCTTTAAAAAAGAATCTGCTTCTTATGTTTGAACGACATGATCAGCTCTGAAGACGAGACTCAACACTGCACATTAAAACAAAGATTTCTATTGACATTGAAGTAAGACAAGTGAGACAGAGGACAATAATGAACGGTTCAACAGACATTTCAGTGTTCGGTCAAAACCCTCACTTTGCGTTACGTGGGCTCAAACAGCAGGCCGTCATTTGACCCTGCACATACATTAAGTTCTTTATTTTACTCACAGTTGCAGCTGGAGTCATTACTGCCCCCTCGCAGATCTTTAACTGATTTGTCACAGACTTTAAAGCGTCTGAGAAATGAGTTCTATCACCCGTGAGCCGCCCACTCGGTGTCACCTTCAGCGTGCATCAGACAGCCACCGTGACGTCAGGGATTTTTTCATCAACCTCTCCTCTTAAAGCAGAAGCGGTGTCTGACAACAAAACTCATCTACACATTGTGTGAACATCATAAACAGGTCATGTTCTGCTCCACTGAACTCACAGGTTTGTCAATGAATGGAAATTGGTTGTAAGAAGACTCGCCAGCTTGTTGGAGGAATGACAGATAAAGGGTTGAGTTGTTCCTTTACTCCACAGATTTGGAAGCAGGACGTGAGGATGTCAACATGTTGTTGTGTATTCAGAGAAAGAGAATGGACTGACGTTTAGTGCCTGACTGTTATTGAATAATAAAGACTGATACTTGTACCACTATTAGAGGAGAGAGATACTGATGTGAAGGCTGACATATTGATGTTTTTAGCTCATCTAGGAGGAACCATGAAAGCAAGAAAACTGCCTTTATCTGCTTTTGTGCTGAAACGCGTCAACAATTTCCGGTGTTGTTACTCATGCAGCATGATTCTTTGGTCCTTTTGGCAAAAATACGACAATAGGTTTTTGTGTGTTACTTACAGGACCAGGAGGGCCAACATCCCCCTGAAAAAAAACAGAAGCAAAATAACAATCAGTACACAGTGATTGACAGAGAGACAAAACGACACTGACAGAAAGAAAAGAGGAGGAAATGAACTAAAATAAGACATATACTGTACAGAACAGAAATGTACTTTAGAAACTACTGAAAGCAGGTTGCCACAGCTGACCTCAAATAGCAACATCAATAGGATTGCAGCAACAATAAAGGAGGCAATAAGACGACCAGACTTCAGAGGAAATATAGTCCAACTCGAAAGATGTGAGAAGAGCCGTGAGATGAGTGGAAAGGAAACATTAAAGAATTCTTGTTAAAAAGCAGAGAGTGGTGGTGGATCAGTAGGATGTGGCCATACATATCTCCTGTGTATATATGAGCTGTTATCATGTTCCCTGATATATCTTTGTATTATGTGCACTAGGTGCTCAAGGGATCTGTAGAGGGTTCCTGATTTTGATGAATTACATTCGGGGGCCTCGAGTCTTCCATTAAAAAAAATACATTTGTGCAATTTAAAATGTAAAAATGTGTTTTAAGATCAGTGACCTGGTTATTAGAAAATACATGTTGTACCTAATCATCTCTGAACTTTTTTCTGACAATCTGACTTTAGGTGATGAAGACGTGAACCAGGCTCTACAGCGATGACAATGAGCCAGCTCACATACAGCGGGCTGTCTGAAGTCCTGAATCCATGTCAGACCTCTTTAATACATGCAGGGAATTATTATGTCATCATGAGTTGTTTTGTGTTCATCGATAAAGTTCATCCTTTGTGAAAATGTTGTACCTGATTGGGGACTGCAGTACCCATTTTAAACACTAGGGGTCAGAGTTACATATTGCCCTCATTAAAGCCATGCATCTTTTAAACTGCTGTGAATTGTTTGTCCAAAACTTTGTGCAGCAATCTATCTCAACCAATCTATTTCAATCTTGACAAGCTATGCTTAAATAAATAAAAGCTCATATGAAAAAATAAAATCCCCAGACGTTATCTATGCTAAATTAGAAGCCGTCTTCCCGGAAATATAATATTCACATGAAAGTGAAAAGTGCAGGGAATGTCTTTTTTTCAAAGCAGGATTATGTTAAAGTAAAGCTGACCTTAACCTTCTTGGTAATAAATGCCACGGCTTCATTATTTTATCTTATCAGACATTTATTCGCTATTGGGTCTTTAATTAGTATATGACTTCTTGAGTTACGGCCCAAAACTTTGACATTTGACCACAACTTTATAATCACATGCTGCTTTCGTCCAAAGGGACATTATAGTAAATCTGAACAGGTGTCCTCAAGGTGTTTCCTGAGATTACGCTTTCATGTCTAACCCTTTATACACAACGCTTCAGGCTCGTGCTTTCGCAGGCACAGAGGCATGAAGAAGAACTTTTGGCCCTCTTTGCACAAACAAATTATCTGTTTTTCCTGGCACATTGGCCAATTTTCCCAAAGATTCTGCTGAAGTAAAAACATTTTCAGATGTAGTTTTCTGATAAGTGACGGATATGCAGAGACGCAGAGGTTAATAAATAAAAGAAAGTCTGTCAGGGGAAAATTGAAGGGGAGAAAAACGTTCAGACTGAAGGAGTCGGAGAATTCTGTGGAAGGTAAAACACAGGGGGAATAACTGCCTTAAAAGGTTAACCCTTTAAATTCTGGTGTATCATATCAATGATATTGCTAGAACTGTCTAACCTCCACCACCTCTTCCTCTCCTCCATCCTCCTAACCATGTACACACACAGGCTGAGTCTCAGAAAGGACAAATAAAGGGGATCATCATGTGTGACTCACTTTTTCTCCTTTCGTCCCGTTGACCCCGTCAGCACCTGACTGACCCTGTGGGAGGAGGCCTTGGTTAATGACTCTGTAGCATGTCCGCACTGTAAATGTCACTGTGGGGATATTACTTACAGGGTCTCCTCTCTCTCCTTTCTCCCCCTTTCCCACTGGGACTCCAGACTCACCATTCCCCCCCTGAGTGTGAACAGAGCAGAAAACATTGGCAGTGACTTGCAGCAAAGGCAGGCGAAAAAAAAGAAAAGAAAACACAACGTACAAAAATCAAGTGAAATTAGGCAATAATGGCAGACGCTGCGGAAAAACAACCAGAAGCACATACTGTGTCATATTAAAAAGACAAGTAATTATGTCAGGGGAGCAGAAGCATCACGACACTGTGGTGTTTAGAATCAGACAGGATAATGAAAAATCAAGCCCCTGTTGCATTGCAGCACTTTTACATGTTGGAATAATTCCTGTGTCTGCCAATAGATGGCACTTGATGACTGCTGCTGAGCTCTCCTGAGAGGGTTTTTAATGGGCTTTCTAGCTGTCAGTTATGAGGAGAATACTCTAAGTAAACAGAGCTGTAAAGCAAATGTACTTCCACCTCCACCTCGAACACACACTGAATACAAAATACAAAGATTTGTGCTGGTAATTCAACTTTTTAAAGACACACAGAGGAGTCATCCTTTTACATGCATCTCTCACGCTGTCATTTCCAGCCATGAATTTGCTCTGAACATGATCCAAATGTTTCTTTTGTTGGAGTCATGGCATGGTTTCACATCTCCAGACATGTTTCGAAGCAGCTCCCCTGTCGTGATGCTCTCAACAATAACGGAGACGCAGGGAGAGAAACATATTGTTCATCAGAGATTATTGTTGTTCTGTCTGAAGTGTGAGGACTTGTCGAGGGCTCTTAAGAAACTCGGCGCAGAAATATTACGGAGCATCTGTTTAGCAATCTGAGAGAACAGAGAGAAATCTGAGAAAGGTTGGATTGTGTTTGCACACTCCTGAGCGGCGCCTGGACTCCTACAGACAATAATTACCATTCAGCGTCAGCCCCTCCTCCGTTCCTTTCGACGCACTAACGACAGCCGCTGTGAAGCCATTAATTTAACAAGATATAGCGACTGTTTCCTCATCCAAATTATGAGCTGTTATTAAGTTGGAAGACTTCTGCCATGTATGAACAGATGGATTGTCTTATTAATAGCGGAGGCAGGGAGGACAGACTTGTGAAAAAATTGACTTTGAGTGTTCGTTTAATTCCATGCAGCTTTTACAAACATGTGGTCTCATATCGCTACCATAACCCTACCAACAAAATAAATCTGCATTCATGCCCCAGTTTGAGGCCTTTTTTCCCAACTATACAGTTTCTGTACATTTTCTGTCTAATTGTTGTCCTAGAACTCAGCGACTATCATCCGACAACAAATATGTGACTGGGAGGGACGGCCAATATTTCCAGGCTTGAGGTGCAGCCAGAGGATATATGGATAACTGATGCCAAGATATCCTCGCCAAGACTTCCTCTTCCCTGAGCTGGTCATTGTTAGCAGTTCCACTCCATAACTTGGGACACAGGAAAGAAGTTGACTTTTTGGTCGGCCAGCATGCATCAGTATCCACAGCAGAAAAAACGGCTTCGAAATCAGCAGACGGTCCCAGCTTAAAGCGTGCGCTGCTTTATTTCCTGTTTCACTTCAAAGTGGATCATAACTCAAAAGAATATATGATTCTCTTCCAGGTAAACTTGTAACTACTGATTGATACCAAGTCACAATTGGCTCAGGATGTCACTTATTGTTAAAATACTCTGCACTGTATTCTGACTCCGACTGTCATTACCATTGTTAGATCTCCATGGAAGATCTTTCAAAGTCAATTTACTGCCATGTTAGTAAACCTTCTAAATGAGATCAACTGCAGCGCAGGTGGTATTTATCCAGACTGTCTGTGAATGTACACAGTGAGAAAGCCCAGCGTGTCTAGGAGAGGGAGCTGGTCCTCCTGTGGAAGCCTGTGGGTGATGTTGACTTTGAGGCACCTCGAGTCATCAAACTGCAATTAAGCCTGTCTGCATCCCTCTCCGTCTCTCCATCAATATCTGCAGCGTTCTGTCAGAGCCCGTGTGGGACTGTCAGTGGGAAGATACAGCTATGGAGATGTGATTCATGAGATCACCGTCACAGCGCAGACCTTCTTTTTCACTTTAAAACATTCACACTCGGCTGAGTGAGTGAGTGGAAGGGGGGGGGGGGGGGGGGGGTGTTCGGCTAACACAGATGTTGCACAAGCTGCAGTTTAGACTGACTTGCGTGTGTTTTGTCCAAGCTAAAAAATGCACAAGGATGGCCACTGAAAAGAAGGAAGAGTCCCTGATGCTGCTCAATTTTAAATGCTTTTTGAAACCGTCTGTGTCCATTCATCTCTGAGTTGTTCAGCTTGTCTCACTTATCTTCAATTGTGTAAATTCCTCAACATGCATGGCCTTACTTGCTTCATTTTGTTAAAATGTGACGTGATTCTCTAGGGCAAGAGAGTTTTCTTGTCATCCACAGTAAGCATGAATTCATAATGAAAAGCAGAGATGTACCAGTAATGTAAGGGCATGACTGATTCATGGCGAGGGCACGGCTGACATGCACATTTAATGCAAGCATTGGAGAATTTCAAACAATATTCCCAAGCAGCATATCTCTAAGTAAGATCAGCATGCATCAGTGATCTTAAAACAAATGCTTTAATCCTGTTTTTAATCATAATGCTACCGTTAATCTAATCTCCAATGGTTAGCTCTGCTCTCCTGCAGGCTGTGCATTTGTTACTGTTCGATGAAATTACCTTTATATCATTTCCTTCAAAATGCAGTCATTTATTTTATAAAGGACCCAAGAAAGCAAAGTAGAAATTGGAAAAAAAAAAATGCTGAACACACAATCTTTGAGCTTTTTTCATTCTGCGAGAAAGGCGTTGGCTTCCTTTTAGGATTTAATACTGACTCAAGTGAGATTATACAGCTGCAACTTGACGGCCAATTATAGAAAAGTCATGAAAATATAATCAATGATTGTGATTTTATTCTTCCATATTTTCTTACTAGGACACAGTAAAACTCTATCATCATTCATGCAGGTGAAACTGGGATCCCTTGTGCCTCCACCTATGGTATACATTCTGCTAGCCCATTTGTTTGGAGATATAATAAGTGTGTCCTCAAACAGACAACTTTCTTTCTCAAGGTTGTCCAGCTGACACCTCTCTTTCCTCTGGGCAGAAGGAGCAGGAGGAATTCTGCGGTCTGAGCTGACACCCCCAGCGAGTGACGCACCTATACATCAAATGAACAGCTGCGGGCAAGAGGTTGTCCACTACACAATAGCTTTCACTCTCTGCATGATCACAAGTGGGCCACTGGAGGCATTGTGGTGGGTGGGTGGATGTGGGGTAGCGGGGGGAGAAAGGGACGTTGGGTTTTTTGAAGGAAGCGGGTAGCATCAGAGACAGTTGGGAGGCTTGGTGGAGAGCCACGTCTGTGAGTTTTTAGCGCGGCATATCTCATGTGCCTCTGGTGAGCTAAAGCACCCCTGGGCTTCATGAAAATGATTGCAGACCTTCTTTTTTTTTTTTTTTTTTTTTTTTGCAAAAGCACTGTACGTAATGGCCATCTGTCTGTTTATAGTGTGAGCACTGAGTCACGCTGTGCTGCCCTGCAGGAGCTGCAGGGTGGGAACAGCTATTTAGCTTTCACAGTAGATGGACTACAAAGGAATGAAAGGTGTCATTTCAGGCGAGAGAGATCCTGAATACAAGCTCGGAAAATATCCGCCAAGGACATGGATCTTATGACACATGTTGGACTTGTTTTGGCTTGCTTTCAGGACAATAGAGCCCATGTACATCTGGTATTATTCATACATAGTAAACGGCCTATTTGAGCTCGTATAATGATTGTCATAGCATCTACGTATTCACACCCATTCACACACCGGAAGAGGCTGCCAGCTAAAGTGCACATCAGAATGAACTAATCACACTCATACGCCACTGACGAAGCAATTCAGGGTTAGGTGTTAGAGCTGGGAATCAAACCCTGAACCTTCTATTTAAAGGAAGACTGACTCTGCCCACTGAGCCACAGCCGCCCTTTTTATGTTTTTTTTTCGAGGTAATAAATTTGAAGTCGAGTTATAACGACCGAACGATCACACAACAATGAGTCACTTAATATTTTTAGTTTTCTCAACGCACGTCATTTACGTCATCAAAAAAAAGTCTGACATTTGCCGGGTGCATCTTTTTAGATATAAAGATTTACTCTTTTTTTTGTCATTCAGAAAATAAAAGGTCAGTGTTTTCCACGTGAAATTTTTGATGGGTATATTTTTGTACAAGTGTGTGACATTTAATAGACCAAGGGAGATAAATCAATAATTAAAAAAAAACGGCCTATGAGCTGAATATGAAGTGATCATTAGCAGTAGCTCTGTCTTGATACAGACCACATTTAGCTCCAGGGGTTATTCAGGAGTGACTTAAAAACCGTACGTCCTTAGAGAGACCGCACGGTGCAGATGATTAAACTCCTCGCCTATTTGGAAAAATGCTGCAATGAACACTGCTCTGTCTTCTTGACAATTCAGCCTGCTAGAAGTGCAGATAAAGGCCAGTTTATCAAACAGGGAGACAGCTTAAATTGACTTTAAATGCCACACGTCAGTACTTTGTTTGTGGAGAATAATGTTTGGAGCGATACCTTGACACTTGCTCCTTCGGAGGTTGCTGCGGGACCCTGCAATTACAAGCAAATGAAATAGTCTTAAAAGGATCAAATGATTCAATGTCACAGAAATTCGAGTGAATTAACTCTTTTATAGGTTACATATTACGTTATCTACTTTGAAGTCATTTCTCTCGCACTCCAAAACCACTGCATGTCAGTAACTGTTCCTCCTTTTTTAACTGTGAAGGCTGGATTTGAAGGTATGTTTTAACCTTTGCACTGATGCTCTCTCTTACAAGGACATAGTCGGGTCCCAGCAGTCTATAGTTAATCCTAAAGTGTGCCTTTCACAGACTCACTTGTTTTCAGCTAATTTGACTTTGAAAAATCGTCCCTTCAACCGCACACCGACTCCTGCTGCCAAGCGGACAAGAGGGAGTGATGCCCTGGCGTGTGTTTTGAATCGATGATTTTGCCCCTGAGATCTACTTCAGCAAAAACAGGCGACTCATAAATGCCAGTACCAGGGGACAGAGGCAACGCTGCCACATGTTAAAGGTATCATCAGGACATTGCCATTTAGAAATGTCACACCTTCTCCAACCTGTCTCTCTTGTTTCCCAAGACTTTGTGTCCTACAACTTTATGAGACATTAGGAAGGCGGGGGGGATTCTCTGAGTCACGCAGCGAGAGAGGCTTAACAGTGAGCGGCTCGATTTAATAAAGACAATTGAACCCATGAAGCACAGCGGTGATAAAGGCAGAACTGAACCTCACTAGTTTTCTCGATGAACAAAAATACGAGCAGCTCCTTTGTCCTGATCAAGTGCAAAATCAGGGCCCGAAAGGGCATGAAAATAATTGGACTGCCAAAACATCAGCGCTACATGATGCCTAAAGACTCCTGTTCGTCTTGACATCAAAGCAGTTTAGAGTGTGACAAGCTGTCTGCAGTAACGCATGATGGTGTTTGTGTGTCTGTGTAGTGACCCACACATTAAAAGGGCACAAACAGTGTCTGGCAGTGCTTGGAACGCCTGAGGAAAAGGCTAATAACTCAAGGAGGCAACGGTCCTTACAGACAGACTTGTCCTGCTCATCAATACACGCAGTCTCAAGTGCGACCTTAAAACAGCCCTTGTACTTTTGAGCTGCATGTTTGCAGTCAAAAAAAAAGAAAAGAAAAAGGGAAACATTTTGACCAGATCAATACAGCCTAAGCATGGCGTTACTGCAAACATCCTCACATAAATGTTTCACGAGAAAAAGTGTGATTGCTCCTTCAAACTGGGTATTTCAGAGTCTGCTGCACTGATTGCCTTAAAGGGATTTTCTCACTATGATGACTTTGCAACTCTGTAATGTGTCGAACGTTTTGGTGAATTCTCAATACAGAGAGACATTGGTTATCAAAGGTTCTCAACTGGAGGGTCGAGACCCAAAAGTGGGCGGTGCAGATTGCGCTCTCACTAGCTTCAGTACGGTTGCTCAGGTCTCGGCTGACGGTGAAAGATGTGAAATACCGACAGCCGGTGTCTTTCAATCATAAGAGCACTCTGCGTCATCGACATCCCAAAGTAAAAGTAACGCAGCCAGCTGGGTCTGTGTCGCTGTCTTTCATCACACGGCGTGCAATCGGCTCGCAATACACAATGAATGGGGCAGACTTTTCAATCGCGCCACCTGGCGTGCAGTGTGTGACAGTGGCGACTGCACTCTCCATATAAAGAGTGCGTGTCTGCACGTTATGCTGGTATATTGGTCGCACCAGCACATAACATGCAACCAACATTTTAGAGGAGAAAGTCATGTTGAAAGTGTCTCATACACATTTATATAACACATGGAGTTAATTTCATTACCTTACAGTTGAATATGTCTCTATTACTGTATTCCACTTACGGGAAGGCCCCTGAGTCCAGGTTCCCCAGTCTTTCCTCTTCGTCCCTGAGGAAGACAGACACACAAAAAAAGGAGTAAGATGAGAGTGAAGATGCGACAACAGGTGTAGCTGTGCATACATGCTGCCTGCAATTAAGACGAGACGACAACTCCTGTCGCAGTCTCTAATTTGCTTTTAATTAACAACAAGAAAACAGCTTAATCGCTGCACCCTGTGTGGCCCACTAGTCTTTGTTCCCTCCTTTGGTTTGCTGCCTCCTTTCCAGCTGTGCGAGTCCCCCCGGTGCATTAATCAACCCAAAGGAGCAGATACTGCAGCACACAGGCCAGGCCGCTGAGCGCTGCCCAGCATTTACAACGAGGTCAGAAGGAAGCAGCTGTTTGAACCCATTTTGTTGTTTCAAGATCAGCGCTTCCTTCCTTTCTTCTTCTTCTTCTTCTACTACAATTTTGTTAATTGCAAAAGCCTCAGTGTTTGGAAAGCTGCTAGTCTTGCAAAGCTGACATCTTAATAAGATGTAATGCAATCTGAACCAAACCAAATTTTGTGTAATTTACATCAAGGGAGCTTAAGTCCTCATGAGAAAAGGGGACAACACTCTGTGGACATCCTTACAGCTATCCAATCAACTGACGGAGATTCACCAGCTCTGTGTTATAAGGAGTTTCTGGAATTAGATGGCTCTCTCTCACACGCACGCACGCACACACACACACACACACACACACACACACGCACACACACACGAGACAGACGTAAAATCAGCTTCATTAGGAGATGGTAATACTCCGGCCAGTATCAATTCACTGTACAGAAGGGCAATCAGAGGCAGAAGAACAATGCAGATATCTGAACTACAGCTCGATGTGATTTCCTCTTTCTAGAAGGAGTTTCATCATCTAACACAACTCCTATACTGATACAGTGTATGTCTCTACTACTGTACGTGTCAGTATGGTTGAACCAGAGACACTTCTTTCCTCCACTGAGTGTGTGGTGGAGAGAGAAGGATCACTGGCAGCTGAGAGAAAAGTAGAAAAATCAAAAATGCGACGCCCCCGACTCTTCCCTCTCTGACACTCCGGCTACGCAGACTGTGACTAACTGGGTCAGATTTGACATGTTGCGTTTGCCTGCAACAAAGACAATAGAAAGGAACCTCACTGCGAGCCGCTGCCTTTTAATCATCTGTCTGCATGTGCGCTCATGCTGAAATACTGCACGCGTTTTAGTTTGAAGTGCATAGATTACAGGATTATGAAAACAAAGGGAAGCCGAGGTACACTGCAGTAAATATTAACCTTAATGATGACACAGTGGAACCAGTTTGTGCCTACTCCTGGGACTCGCACGCTTCCCTGTGTTCTTGTTGTTTGAAGTGCCAACACAGGCTCGACCAGCGTCTTTTTGAACATCTGTGGTAATGCAGTTCTGAGGCTGTGAGTGAGTGTGAAGGAGTGGCAGAGCTGGGAGACGCTGAATTGCGTGAATGGGAAGACACAGCACCTTAAAACCTTAAAATCCTCCCCTGTCAAATGACTGACATTATACTGCTTTGGATTAACCTCTTTGAAATGGAATTGGCTGTAATTGGCACAAAAGGAGCAGCTTACAAACGTTTTCCATGAGTGCTCGTATGAGAGAGTGGTGCATGTAGGTCTAAAACACTTTGCTTTTGTGTGAAAAGGTCAACTAACATAGCCTTTCTGTGTCAGTGAAGGGTGTTGTTTTTTTCTCTTTTATAAAGATTAGGGCCGACACTGAATCAGTGCCGCGTTTGCAAATCATGAAAACTGTTTGCTCTCGCCTTCGCCCCAGCCTTTGTCCTTACTCCTCTCAACCCCACAACAAAAGCAGATTACACAGATAAGTAATTTAGCCAATGAATTTTTCATCAGCTATTATTCCAAGCAGGTCATGAATTATGCAGTTTTTATAAATTAATTCTCCACTTCTGCCCTTATAATCTCTTTTAACACCAAAGTGCATGCTAATGTTATGTCAGTGTAGTTGAATATTAGCATCATAATTAACGATAATAACAATCTGTGGTTAATTATGGATTATTAAACTCGAGAGTTTACTCACACAGGTACACATCAGCCATTGAACAGCTCTTCGTATGATCTCAAATTTGAATGAACCTTCTTTGGAAAGTATCAGAAGAAGAAGAAGATGTAACTTTATTAATGATCAGTTCTTCCCTCTGTTGTTGAAATACACACACGTGCACAAACAGGATCCTATAGGCGTGAGCTAATAGAGAGATGTCAGATTGATGGGGCTGTCGACAGCGAGCTCAAGAAGTGAACTGGCGGCTCTTCAGCAACCAGACCAATTTCCAGATTTAGTCCGCACCAGTACTTTTTTTTTTAAAGTCTATTTAATAACAACTGTACAGGGGATAAAGGTTTGTAAAATGATACCAAGACCTTTTTCTATAGCACAGCAACTAAATACCCTACGCTCCCCCTTTATGGCATTTCGTAAAGTATTGAGATATTGAAAATGTCTTCAAACTTACGGGGTATGCATTTATGTTTTTACACTACTTCAAAAACTGAGATGGCGAAGTTAAAAAAGAGACAGCTTTGAAACATTTGAGCAAAAATAGATGTGTGAAGCCAAAACTGGGAAAAAAACATCTTTTAGAATAGTCTTCAGTAAACATACCTTACACTAACACATTCATACAACAGATCTGGCAAACCAAAGATCGGGTGACATGAGCATTAACTCAAAGGTTGAAGTTAAATTCTGTCTTACTGCCACTCCAATGATTTGATCAAGTGGAAATGTCGTTGTTTTTGGACCTCTTCCACTCCTGTAACAATGTGCAGCCAAAGGGACGTTTATACTGTTCTATTGAACTGAGGTCATTTATTGTCATACTGAGTCATGTTGGAGGTGTTTGCTTTCAAACTCTCACTATGAGATAAATAATAACACACACGTTTCGATTCGAACGTTAAATAGTAACAGTTGAGTTTTTAGGACGACCTCAACCTCTGTTTTATGTACCTATGCATGCAGCTTGTTCAGCCTTCACAGCACTAAAGTAAACACAGTAAATCCATCCGTTTAGTGTTCAAGCACATCTGATTAACAAAATGATAAAAGGCCTCTTTGGTCCTTAAAAGCTTTTTATCAGACAGCACATATTCAGTCTGCATTCACCATCAAAACAAACAACCAGAAATCAAACAATTACAGTTTTCTGTTGTGAAAAACATGCTGAACAAAACCGCTCATTCCTCAGATTCAAAGTTTATCCAAGAGATTACAAACTTTCTAAAGCTTTGCTCTGGGTAAATGTATGTTGTTGTTAAAGGTAGACAGAACAAGTGAAGAAATAAAAAGGTGTTGGAAGTGATGTGCAGTTTCAAACCGTCTCTAGGCAACAAGACCGAACAGGAAGCAGAAAGTAAGGATTTCAACGTGAGAAAAAAATAATAGAACAAGAAGACAAATACTTCTACATGATGCTTAAAAAATAACAACGGTGTGTTTTCAAAACAAAAAGAAATGGGTGCAATACAATGTTCAAGGAGGCACGTGTCCACAAATCATTTTCAATTAAACAAACAATGCAGTTCAACATCTAACGCCCTCAGCAGCAGCTGTTTATGTCGCCGCGCTCACAACGCTCTCAGGAGAGAGAAGGCGCAACATTTGGAACATCTTACAAACCAACAAAGTCTCCTCTCCCTCGCCGACCAATCAGGATCAAAAAGGGGGCGTGACTTCTGATATTTACACGAACAACAAAGAAGAAACACACCTGACCTTTAAGGGTACAACTTTTAGGTCAAGAGCTGCTAAAAAAGCGACAGTCCTTCACATCATTTTCTTGGTGATTTTCTCTTGATGAAGGAAGACACACGGAGCTGTTTAAACACTAACTATTGAAGTAGGAGGTCAACTTTGTTACCTAGCAACAATTAGCATCGGCGAGGAGCGCCCTGAAGACGAGGTTGTGAGCCTTTACAAGCCTGGAGAGCTGTCAGTGCAATCATGTAATGAGTAAAAACAGCTGTAGAAAATAATACATGTCATAAACGTCATGTGCGATTATCGATGTCCAAAATGTTCAGCTCAAGAAAACATTTTAAAAATGATTCAGACAGCGTCTCTTCTTTTATGCTTTTAAAAAATGAATAAATAAATAAAGTTGTATAAATGTTGCTGCGCTTTTTAATTTCATCATGCCCAGCTATCTTTTATGCTATATATTTAATAACACTGACTTCAGGAGCAACACACGAAAACTCCAAAGAACCTGCACGCTCCTGTACCTGTGACAATGGAAAACAAAAATTCTATTGTTTTCTGGGAATCTGAAAATTAAGAGGATTTTACCCGAGGCAAAAAGAGCGGCTTGCTGTTGGTCTCTTCCATTATAACACTAAACTTTATAACACCTAAGTATGCCAGAATGTTTTTGTTAAATATGTTAACACCATGATAATTGCAGCTTGAATAATTACAATATGGCAAGCCCCCAACACCAGCCACTTGTGCAAATTAATCTTTTCTTTCAGCTGAGCCAACATTAACTTTCTCATTTCCTTTTTCTCTTTCTCCTGTTTTTCTCCTCCTTTGTGTATATTTCATAATTCTTCTGCTCTCATCTAATCCCTCTCCTGTCTCCCGCTCTTCCTGTCATCTCTCCTTCCTCCTGTCTCCTGTCACTCGCCCCGTTCCTCCCTCACCCAACTTCCAGCGCCTGTTGGATCACCCTGGCAATCTCTGTTGCTATGCAACGCTCAGTGTCCTATAAATTTGACAACATCCTAGTGCTTGATTATTATTTGAGCGCTGCAGTGTGAAGCCCTCCTTCAGGTCATTGCAGTAGATTAGAGGGAGGGCGAGATAGGGGAAGGGGAAGGAAGGAAATAAAGGATGAGTGGGAGGGAGGGAGGGATGGGGCGAGGGATGGGGGGTTGAGAGGAAAGGAGAAGAAGAGAGAAAGATTAAATAGAGTAAATGAGAGATGGGCTGGCAAAACAGAAAACATATTTACAAGGACCATTCATCAGTTCCACTCTGAAAACCTGCAAACCACATAACAGAAGTGTGAAAAGCTCTCCACATTACCTTCTAATTCAATAATGGTGCTGCTGAAGCTACAGCGAGTACACTTTTCAGCCGAGGTAAGGAGGAGGCCTCAGCAGACTGGCAGCGTGTTTTGAACTGCTGCCTTAATCCACACACAGATCCCAGCCTCAACTCTGCTTGGAGTTGTAAAAGTGTAAAAGTAAAGCACAGACACGGGGGGCCAGCTCATTCCTGCAACATAAGCCCAACACCCCCGCATCTGAGAGCAAAGTCAACAGCGACAGTGACACACAGCAGAGGCACTCGTTTGTGATGACTCCATAATCCTTATCCCAAATGTCAACATGTTCTCTGAGACATCCCATGTTCGACTGCCCATGCCGGGATAACACAGTGCTATAAAACGGAGAGGCCAGGATGTGATGCATTTCTAAGCAATAAAGCAGATGTACCTTCAAAAAGCCACATAATCCACCTTACAAATGCCCCCGTCAAGAAGGGTCAGGAGATAAGCCAGAGGAGCCTTCTGATATAAACACCACGGGACCAGACTCAAAGCTCACAGAGGCCACGAATGATGGGCAGGTTTGTATCTTTTATATGCAGGGAGAGCTATCAGCGGATAAATCAATTTAACTCATTTCAGCGTCTGAACATTTAATTATATCTCAAACACAACATCTCAACTTTGATTTAGCTAATATTTCTCTCTACGTGGGAAAAAAGAAAAGAGAAATAGATAAAGGCCACTGGAGCTCCAAAAGTCATTATCTTGTTTTCCTTTTAACATTTAATCTGTACGAAAAAAATCCAATTTGCTTTCACTTTGACATATTCGAGCAAAAACATTATCATCTTGACAAAGTTTGGGCTAAAAATTAAGAATTCAGCTACCAAACCATCCCTTTAAAACAAAGTGACTTTTTATTGAATGATGTGTTTTTAATTAGAACTTCAAAAAGGTAAAATTGTTGTCCAATAACCAAGATGTAATTAAACATAGCTGACGGCTTTTGGTTGATTAATTAAAAAGCTACCTTAATGGCTGAGAAGAAAAGCCTATGGTGCCAATGCCAATGGTGCAATAACATGCAGTGCCTTGCGTGGCCACTAGAGGCTGGCTCCAAAAGTGAGTCAGTACCTATTAAGCCCATAATATAAATGTCAAACTTGCATATAGATTTATGTTTGCAGCCTAGTAAATAAATAAATGGCTGTGGTTTATTAATATCATGTAACTCACTTTAACTTCTACAACTTCATTTAATTAAAGCATAAAAACGATGCATAATGAAGGTCGTGGCCACTTAGAGAGACTAGCTGAAAAGTTGATTTGACTGACATGCCCCTCAAGGACTCTAAATAAAAGAATCCCCATAATGCTAACATCATACACAGATATGTCAGAAGTAATTAGCAGGTATTAACATCACAACACTTGCTTGTAAAGTGATTGTCATACATTGATATATTTGTGGCTGACAGCACTCAGTGGTCAGGAGTGTTGTTGACCTTTCCTCATAGAGAAGACAGGTACCGTAGTAATGAAAACACTGATTGTTTTTAGTCCCACTTCATCTTGGAAAAGGCACCCATAACTGACATTTCCAAACGCCTCGCTCCTCTTCACTGGTACCCTCATGTACATATGGCCACTTAAACAACTTAAAGACAAAAAAAGATTCAAAAGGGGCCAATAAGCCAATGGGGGATGTCACGTTGGCTGCATCCATTATTCATCTATGCAAATGACCAGACAATCTTAGTATTTTCTAACTCTGCCTGTTTCACATGTGACACAGAGTTTTGATGTCCTGAAGGGGAAACTATCTGACATTACCAAGCCAAGTTGATGCGCGACAACGTTATGTGGGAGACATGACCTTTTTTTTCTTGAGAGAAAAACTCATATGCCACTCCCACTCTTTCTGCCTGAGCTGAGTCCTGTCTCCCTCTGGGGACACGTACTCAGGCCACCTGAGCCTTTTATCCGACTGCTGCACTGCCTTCAACTGGAACTGACTTTGAAGTTCATGAAGAGCAGCTGAATTTGCTTGGTAAACAAATGTGTACGAAACAGCCGAGACCATAAACCTCCACAATATCCATGTGTCATTTAATAAATCACAAAAGCAAAAGGCGATGTGGAGTGTTTGTTGTTTGTGTGCAGGTGTACTCGCAGTTCAGCAAGGGGGCAAAAATCAAACAAAACGAGAAAAAAAACCAACCATCTTCCACGAGCGTGTTCAAACGATGATTTGGACAGAGACTTTTCAAAAATACAAGCGGCCATCCAGAAGTGTGAAGTTGTGTACAGTCCAAAAATATAGAAACAAAGACAGACAAATGTGCACACGCTGCATGCAGCCTGTCACAATATTTACTCCCGAGTGTAAAGCCTGTCTGCTCCTGGCATGTGAGAAAAAAAAGGAATGAACCACTGCAACCACATGCATTTGATGCCCTCAGTCCTCGGGTTAAACCCGACGTGCCCTGGAGCATTTATTGTTATCAGGATTCAGACAAGATACAGACAATTACTCTCACTGCCTGAAAAAGTTAATTTATTCTGTAATTAAAATTTGAAATGTCATCCATTCCCCTTGCAAATGTTCTCAGATATCTTATTTACAAATCTGCACCGTGAACCATAAGAAACAGCTCCATTAGGAAAACAGCATTAAGTATGCACAGAGGATCTTTAAATACAACGATTTCTGCAGCAGCCTCCTCCACCTTTCATCAGGTTCACTCACTTAACAAGCATGTTTAATATATTTATGAACGTTATCTAGTTTACACTTTAATGTTAAACAGGGAGTGTTGTCCTTAAGAAAGCAGAATAGTGAACGTGTTTAAAGAGTGTTTCTCATTGTGATTCTGCACTTTAATAGAAATGAAATATCAACTGGGAACATTCTCCGCTTCCCCTTCATTCATAATATTTTCTCATCTATTCGCTACAGCAGTCGAGCTGCCGTGTGGAGTGTGAGCTGGAGAGGGGGGGAAAATATTCACTGAATTCACACTAACTATGCAGCTCGATATGCTGCAGTTGAAAGAAATCTCAACAACAAACCTGTTTTCACGGTGTCAAAGCAGCTATCAAGGCTTCTGTGGTAAACATCGATTACACTGCTGCTTGAAATGTCACATAACAAACCGCAGAGGCTGCAGCCACACCTGCCTCTGATTAAGGATCCAATTAGAGACAGACAGTGCAAATTCCCCTCCTTCAGAGTGCCCTCGCCGGATGCCATCTCAGGACCCAGCACAAGCTCAGAAAAAGCCTGGGCATTGGAGCTTGCAGAGATCCCTTGCACTTGGTAAAAGCCTCAATAAAATAGGATTTGTTCCAGTTGTTTACTGAGGGTTAAGAGGAGCGGCCGGGGCAGGAAGAGAACGGCAAAGCCGACAGCTGCCTGGCAGGGGCTCAAATGCAGCTTAGCATTTTTCACCATTTTGACTGGCACACAATGCTCTCTTTAACTCCCAGCCATCTAAATATTCAGGGTCGTATAAAGAGATGGCTGACACTGCAGCCGACTTAAGGCACAGCTCAGCTGGCCAAGATTGCACCTATAGTCTCTTGGCTAAAGCTTTCTATGAAGGCTTTCCTCTCACAGACTCAATCACAGATCCCATGTGACTGAACGGTCATTTGCACACACGCCACTAGATGGCAAACTAGCTGCATCGCAAAATTTGCACTTGGTGGTTGGAAAGAGCCAATGAGGAGACTGTAGGCTCGCTATGAGAGGATGGATGTCCTCAGTGCATGAATGTATGATGTGTGTTGGGTAACATCCCTAATTAGGCAGTCTGGCAATTAGGCACTGAATACCGTAAAGAAGATGTTTTTTCTGTTGAGGGCTTACAACGACGGGAGAAGGAGGAAATAGTCAAGAGAACGAAGCTGTATGAGTGAAAAAGAGTGACAATCATTTTCATGCAGCATTATGCCTCTTTTGAGCTGCCACACAATACAAGGGGACACAGGTGGTATCACAAGGGTAGCCATGCGTGGAACGCAGCATATCATCGGGAAAAATAACCATCATAGAACGTTTTTCAGCTTTCTCACCACCATGCAATGTGCAAACACCAGAGCCGAAGGAAAACATGGGAGACGCAGACAGTGGATGTCTATGGAAACAAAGCCAAGGCAGCCCCAAGGGAGCCTGAGAGCAGCTCTTTACAACCGCCACGTCTTCAGCAATGAGTTTTAAGAGCTCATTGACTTTAACAACTCCGAAGGAGAGGAAAGAGGGCTGATGATATTATCGGAATTTGCATTTTTACGCGTTGAAGATGATAAATCCAACTGTGAGCTAAATCCCCACCTATGAGCTGAATGTCTGTGCAGTGACTCCTTGCATGCTGGTTGACTATACACTGCACTGGCTCCTCACTATAGGCCGGCTCAAATGTCCTCCTCTCCTAATGGATGCTGTTATTAGTCTTGGATCTGTGAAATCTCACAGCCTCGTCCAGACTTTTGACCATTTTATTCACCCGAGGCAGATTGCTCCCATCCCATGTTTACAGACACTGAGTGTTTCATTAATGCATTATCCAGAGAGTGAATAGGAGAGGCTGAAAATCTACTTTGAATAAACTCTGGTTCATTTTACAAACCAAATATTTGAGGTCAGAGCGAATACACAGTGCAAAGATCCACAGGGTGCTCACTCCGGGTACTGTAGCCCTCGGCGAGTCTTATGCTTCATATCACTCACCACGAGTAACAGATTACACTGATCACACTACCATCGGTATAATATCAGGCCACTGTAAATGTGCTGCGCCCTGGCATGTCATTAAAGTGGACACAGATGAATGTATCTAGATTGGTTGCGGGTAGGATGAGAGTGTGAAGAATCAGAATATGGTTAGCAGGCTGTGACGGCGTGCTGTAAGGGACGCACGGTCTCCTGCTATCATGCCTCTGTGTTCTGCAGTATGGAGGGCCCCCGTCCAGCCTCCTTCCCCTCTGCACTTTGAGCTCTCTCTATGTCCTCACTCCTTGGCAGAAGTAATGGCACCTATAGATTTAGCTCACTCTGGGCTAAGATTCAATCAGGCCATCATAGATCCAAAATGAATCTTTACGGGTTTCTGACATTCTCAGCATTTACTTTCTCTTTTATAAAGTGAACTAAAATGCAAGGCCAGCCTTTTATGTACAGTATGTCCATACTGCAGAGGTGGGAAGTAACAATGTACAAATACTCTGTAACTCAACCAAAGTAGAGTTTTTAGGTGCCTGTTCTTTGTCTCATTCTTTGTTCATTTCACAAAAATCTGAGAGCAAAGCTGCTATGTTTGTGGCCTCCGCCATGCTGTTGATGTTATTTCCAGTTTATTGATGCTATGCAAAGAAACAGCTGGTAGAAATGTCCTTCTGAGGGGTTACTTTTACTTTTCTCTCTGAGTTCATTTCAGAGCCTGCACTTCTTCTCTGCTCTCGGAGAGAAGTTCAATCAGTGCTTCTACTTTTACACTAGAGTAATTTGTGAGATAGTTTTTCGACTTCTCCTTGAGTGAAGTATTCGTGCACTTTTTCCACCTCTGCTAGACTGCTTGGAGCCGGAGAAACTCAATTGTTTGGATGACTGAAGCCATGGTGAGCTCCACTATACCTGGAACAGTCACAGGGGCCAGTCACCTCCTGTGTGCTGACATGACTCAGTGAGTCAAGCCAATTCAGTGCAGCTGACCCTCACTGACACATGACACTCCATTAGTGTTTGTTTGACCTGGCGGACATTGAAACAACGTTGGAAAATGTGGTAGAGGTATTAGACACAGGCCGAGGGGACGCCGGGCCCTGATGAATTCTGACACTGGAGCAGCAGGGACATGTATAACGCTCAGCGTGTCCCCGCTGTGCGCTTCAGCTTTGTCTCTTGAGAAAGTCGTGAGGTTGTAGAAGTGTGAACAAGAGCCTTGCTCTGGCCAACTATATCAAGCTTCCCTAATGCTCAGAGGATGTGTTGACCTACATTACCCCTTGTTGTACATCTTTTTTTTACACGTATACACACCCACATATCAAGTAACAGACACGCTCAGTGCTGCACACGTTGTGACTCTAAAAGCGAGGGAACAATGTGCGATCAAAGTGGCCCTCTAAAAGTCTTGCCCCCTGTATTCGTCCCTGTAATTAATAGGCCAATTAATGTGTGTTTATTCTGGACACCCGTGGATGTAGCCATACTGGGGCTCTCTGGGAAACACAGGAGTCAGACAGATAAATCAAAGCTCTGTGCATCTGTCCTTGCATGAGCCAAACGCTTCCCCCTGTAACCCTCCTCCTTCCCAACTGGGTCCAAATGTGAGACCTTTTTCACAGCCAATCAGGTCAAATCTTTGTTTCATCCTCCCTCCCAATGCACTTGACATTGACAAGATTAATTGCTTTGTGCGCTGGGCAAACGTGTTACCTCCTGGTGTAGCACAGGTGTCAAAAAAGCGTGGCGCTCTGGATTTCCTCAATACGAGTTTGGACAGCAAAAAGAGAGTGAGCGAGGGGACAATGACCTAGTCCATTTTGTTCAACAAAGGGTTAACCAATCCTCCCTATGGCTTGTAAAATCGCACAGGGTGTAAATCTTGCCATAAAATCTCAGCTGTGAGCCCTGCTGACCCGTAAATTCTTCCCTCTGTATTACTCCGCCATTGAGCAGCGACGGATCGAGCCAGACGTGTAACTACATATCTACTACACGTTTCTGCATTTAAACACCACTTTAAAGATGAACAGCATCAAAACAATCACCGGCTGTGTCTTCATGGTTGAATAGCTTTAATGGGAGACAGAGTAGTGTCCACACTGAGACATGAATTGAATAAGGGACAGAAGGATATGACGTTGCAAAGAGAACAAAAGATTGTTTTCGTGTTCTTTCAATGACACTTGAGGATTTTATTCCTCATTTTGAAAATGTACGATAGGTCTATGAACTATCAGTGTATGTGTAGTCTAGTTTCTTGACCCAACAGGTCCCTTAAAAAAAAGAAAAAAAAATCTTGACCAAAAAGAGACCTTTTAAATAAATGTGTATTTTTGATTCTAATTTACTGGATGGTTTGTCTGTATTTTACAGGCTTAATTTGTTTAATGTGCATTTATGTATTTTACACTGTTCTTGTGTGAATCTCATTGTTTTCCTTTTTTAGCAAATTTACTAGTTTTTGCTTTTGTTGGGGCCGGGTGGGACTCGGTCGGTAGAGTCGTTTGGCTCTCAACCCGATGGTCGGAGGTTCAATCCCCATTTTTTGCAATGTTAATCCACAGTACAGCACTTATTTAACTGCTTTTTAAAAATAAATAAAGTGAATTGGATTGGACATATTCCTACCAAATGCATCAGTCGCATATCAGATCAAACCTGACAGAAAAAAAAAAGAAGAAGAATTCGAACAATGATACTTATATTGCCTGTCAAGGTATTTCATTGCGATAGGTTATCTCCTGGATGTAAACTTTGTTGTTTTTAAAATGTGCAATATAAACAAAGTGGATCGGTTAAAGTAAGACGTGTCCCAAATGGATCGGTGGCATATCAGATCACATCTGATAGAAAAAAGTAAAAACACTCAACACACATCACAGAGACTACCAGCACAGTCGCTTCTTTAAGAATCCTTGTAGGAAGAATTTATTTACTATAAAATAACAACTATGAACTGCAGCTCCCATCAAATAGTTGCTCTAATTTTATGCATGCACTGCATCACCCAAATCAGTGGTTGTCTCCCGTGGAGAACTTCTGGCAGGAAGGCTGGTATTCTCACCAGGGACTCGTTACTTAATAATCTCGCCCTGCAGGTGCTTTGGTAGAGGTCAACAGTCTGCTACTCTTGCAGTTGCTGTTCATGTCTGCCTGCACCTATGAAGCATGAAACCGCTGCCAAATGTTCCAGTCCCCACAAAACATGAACCATAACTCCTTCCCTTATCACTGTCACTGGCTGCTGTGGTCTCTGCAGACACACGCCAAATGAGCCAAGTCCATCAGAAAGAATATGAATATTATATATGTACCATAGTGGCTCAATTATCTCAAAACGACATTTGCTCTGTCCTGTAGAGCAGAAGCATCTAAATTCCAGTTACAGCGAGCACTTGGCTTTCAGAGAACAGCGTGCTTCTTCATGCCAAATTAGGTTAAATGACAAAAGCTATTAACTGTGCAATGAGGATACAAAGATTTACTTTTAAAGCAGATGAATGTTATTGTATCTGATCGGACACTAATGTTTTGACCTCTGTGCACCAGCATTATGCCTTTCAATAGAGAGTTGCAGTATGATATCGGTGCCCTCTTAAAAGGATTTCTCCCACCGAGGCAATGTTGTGCTCACGTGCAGAGCCACCCACGGACATAGCTGGGCCCGTAAAACACTTTAAAAGCCCTTTAACAATGTGTTTTTTTTTTTAGCCCAACAAACGTTTTTCCAGCCATTATTTTCTGATGTAGTTCAGCATACATTGACGCTTTCTTTGCCGGCTTCCCTTGTTAATGTCGAAATTCAGCAGTCTGTGTTCCCAAAAAAAGTTTTCTAAAGTGCATTGTTTTCTTCCAGAGAAGAGGCCAAGGGTTCTCATGTTCGGGTTAAGAGGAGAGCGTATTAACTATCTGGAGTTGTTTAGATACGGGCTTGGCCTGAAATGCTGTTTGTGGTATCACAACGCACTCGTCAATACATCCCGCACTGTCATTTATTGGCCACAACGTTGCCACCAAAATAAGCCAGTCTGAGCTCAAGAAACATAAACGATAAACAACACGATAGTAGTGCTCACCAAAACTGTAGCTGTCAGTAAAGTTTGCAAAATTTGTTTGTGTCCCCCACTAAGGATTAACACATTCGAATGTGATTGGTCAGATTTTGCCATGCACTCATTGATCCATATTCTCATTAAATTCTCTTTTTTTGGGGAAAGTTAAATAGATTCTCCTCATGCATCATGATACAGGTATCAGGTACTTGGAAACATATAAAAGAGATTTAACAGAAATAAACAAATGCTTACAACAAGGATACTAAGCTTTATTCAATTAAACTACCCCCCCCCCCCCCCCCCCCCTCATGTGTGGCCCTGCACACAAACTCATTGTGTAACATGTCCATGCCGCACATGTTCCTCATGTTGAGAGAAAATGTCAAACAGAGAAAATAATTTCAGTGTAACTCTCAAGTATAGCAGCTTCTGAGAAGTGACGGCACAGGGGTGAAGGGGGACAAAACGCTGAAAAATATGCCTGTCCCTTCAGTCAGGTCTAACAGACAGCTGTCTCAGTCATTCAGCTCAGGGCTTGAATGGAAAATGTAAACAGCACTATCACTCCCGAAAGACAGCAATTACCTCCCTCTTTGTTGGAAACCTGGAACAGGCCAGTTGCCTAGCAAGAGGAGACTGATGATCGTCTCTGCTGTTTTGACAGATTATATCCATGCCACTTTTAAGCACCCAGGCAGCTGCTGTAGACGTTAAATTCAGATTTTTACACAAGTGAAGAACTGGAAGTATGGCTGCTCTACAATTACTGCCATGCATTGATCTGCGGCTGTAATATCTCATGATCTGATGGCAGTGAAGTGCTCAGATACACTCACATCGTATCTCACACGTGTCCATCTTTTCCCTTTTACACAGGAGGCAACTTTAATTTTAATCTGTTTTTTACACAACAACAAACACGTTTATGTTTACAACTAAGTGCTTCTCTGGTTTCATCAGAGTTTTACAAGAAGGATCACATTTATAAACCTATTGTACATGTGAGCAGTCTGAGGGTTTTACTCATATAAACTTCGGGGGAAAAACACACCATACAAGGCTCCATCTGGCTGCATGTCTATCATCACAGCATACAAGTTAAAGCCACTATTAGGGGAACCTTATGTGCATCCATCTGTTGTAAAAACTATTGAATAAGACCCACAATATTTCTGTTAATCCAATATTAATATGAACATCTTTAGAATCTCTGCAAGGCAAAAAAATATGGATGGATACAGGGATGCAACCATTTCGGTAAAAACTAGAAATACAAATTAAACTTTTTGGTGTAAGAAAAAATTTTAATAGATAGATATACATATGGACAATATGTCTTCATCCCCTTCCGTCTTTAAAAAAATGATCGTTATAATAACCAGGTGCTACTGACATAACTGAATGACTAGTGACTACTGAATGGGTCTGTCCAAACACATTAGCTGGGGATATATACAGTATAGCCACCACTGCGTCCTCTCATTCTGCTAATAGATGGACACATGACTTACTGGTAAAATTTAAATGATCCCTTCAAAAAATGTACAATTAGACATGTGACTGACAGATACAACTAACCATCATGATCCGTGTTCGAGGTGTATTTTGGTTTTAAAGTGTGTCCCATATGTTCACACTGAGGAGCCGTGGTTTACTGTAAGGAGGTGAGCTCGCAATCTTTTGGCTTCACATTTCAGTGGCTGTTATTTTGTCCATTTTTAGACTCTTTGATGCTGCTGAGTTTGTTTGAGGTTAAATCTGAGGTCAGCAGGTTCAATAAGACTTTTTAAATCCAGGTGCTGCGTCAATGTTTAGCATTCAATCCTTTGGTAGTATCTAAAATTCACTTTGACTTTTGTTATTTCACTGCAGTTCTTCCCCGACCCGTTGGGACATCATTTGCAGCTAAAATAAGGCAGTTAAACAAAATAGTGCAGCCTCCTTGAACAATAAATCCGGGAAGTGGAGTAAAGATTTAAAACGATTTGGAAATGAACATGAAGTATTTGTCAAACAGTCAACATGGTCGTCCTCGTGTATAGAAAATTAACCTGTTAGTGAAATCGAATTAAAGCAAAAAACCCAGAGCTTCCTTCTTGAATGTTTCTCCCATAGCCATAAATACTCTGGCTGTGTCCCTTTATCTGTGGTATTGACTGTGGCACATCATATTATTTATTGAGAAAACCATTTCCTGCAGATTAAAAGTCTCTATTTTTAATGGCTTTTCCCTCCACGGGGTCGTTGTGTGGCCTGGCTGGAGACAGCTTCTTGGCCTTTTCACCTGTATTGTGACTCTTGTCCTTTCTTATCTCTTTGACATATGAGGCAGGCGTCTCATGTGGCAAAGTGTCATCCCCCCACATCCCCAGCTGAGCTACACAGATGAATATTTCTATGAGAAACAGGAGCCTTTTTACAGGAGAGTGTCCGCCACAGACAATTCAGCTGATGCAGAGTGCTTATCTTACCTGATGTTAAATTCTTTAGAGAATCAAAGAAATCTAACCCGTAATGAAAGTCCTCTGCACGCTGCAACTCACCAGCTACAAATGCATAACCTATTGCCAACTGTGCCAACGACTTCACTCACTAAGCAACATAACTCAACAAATATCCAACTAACACGATTTAAATAAATAAAGGAATGAATCAGTAAGAGGATCCACGCTGCATTATTCATTTGAAGAGAACACATCCGTACACAGAGCAGTTGCATCGCTCCGCTTCCTCTAGGGCTTGCTATAGTTTCATCATCCCTGCAGTAGCACGGCTATGTCATGTCTAGTAAGAACAAACATTGTGCACATGCACACTTTTCAAAGCAGGACACAAGGAATCCCTGACACATTCGAGGCCCTCGGCTGATTAAAGGGGGATTTCACACGCTTTGCATTCACATTATTAGCATTCTGCAAAATGCATCAAAGAAAACAGTGCATCATTTATTAATAGCAGAAAATCTATGTACAGAAAAGTCTATTTATAATTCCCACGCAGTAGTCCCAATTCATTTAATTGAAACAAATGTACGACGACGTAGCTTCAATAACAAGCCACGGGTATCAACGTGGAATTTGTCAGTGGATCATATTTAGCAGGACTTATTTTTCCATACAGGCACATTTATAGAGCTAATAAGGCTTAATGTGGTGGATTAAAGCTCCATGACCCACCTTGTAATGGGGGATTTTGTAAGGTGATTATTTATTAATCCAAAGAAAACCGACTTCTATAGCAGGGATGAACTCATGTCTGTGCTGAACCCACTCACAACCCTGCGCCTCTACAGAAGCAAAAGTGTGCTGGGAACACTTGGCATGAGATGAATAAACCGAGCTTGCTGTGTTGTTGCTGTATATATTTTAGCTTTAAAGAAGCTGTGTGCAATGACCAAGCGTGGGTTTGTATTCCTATTTTGGGCATGCAAGATTACGTAATTTCGTGGGGTTTTTTTGCAGCGCTTTCTGCCACCAAATCCCACATCACTTCTGCATGCACAAAACAAGACGATGGGTGTCAGCCAGGCTCTTATCTGCACTGCTTGCTGTATGCGAATACCTAACACTTGGCTGGCAGAGGACAATACAGAAATCTAAAATTCCAAGGTTGTTCCCTTCAGTATGCCGCCTCCTCGACCTGGGCCGCAGCACAATGACATCACAGAGCTTAGCACATCATTACAGCGCATGAGAGGGACGACGTTTCTCTCTTACTGGTGCTCCCCATCTTCTTTCTTAATCCGCTGTAATGTGGCACTGAATCCCAAAGTCCTACTCTCCATGCCATTCTGTGTCAATGCCATCCATAATAGATAAAACCAAGCCATTCACATTACTATTAATGGCGATGTGTAATGTGAGGGTGATACATTCCCATAAATTCCCGGACATGGTTCGACTGGTCCTTACCTCCACCCTGACAAACTGAACTCGTCATCCATCAAGGTAATAAGATAAAATCAAGATTCTGTGAATGTGAGACACCAGGTCACAGGAGAGGTTGGGTGACTGCCCTTGATATCCTCTCTTGCATATGTTGCTCTAAGCTGCAGAGAAGGATCAGTGCAAATGGCATCACTGCTCTTCTCCCCACTACAATGTCCTCCACATCTCCTTGAAGTAAATCTAAATAGCTTAGAGTGCTTGTATTTTCCTCAACAATAAATTGAAGCAGACAGTGTGAAAGATGGCCTGGCTTGAATCTAAGGCCTTGTGAAGGATTTCCCCTCCCAGCTATCATGTGAAGGTTGTCGAGTGGCCGGCCTATGTCGAGATATTCTTCGTTGTGTGTGCGCCAGCTACGCTTCTGAGTGAAACCAATAAGTTGCACGCATAAACAAGAGTTGCTAATTGGGTGTGAGGCTCTTGCTGTATCAGCTGGCCAGGAGCAAGCCCCTGATAATGATACACGTCCACGCTGCAAAGTCGGGCGTCAAACTGCAGAAACACAGGTTGGTCGACAACTCAGAGGTCACATGTGACTCCTCCAGAGCTAAGAATAAGCAGAAACCTTAGCGCATTAACAGTCACCATGAAGTCAGCCAGTCATCAAAGGCAGAGTATTATTAGATCAGAACTGTGTCTTCAGCAACAACAACAGCAGCAGAACGGCCAGCTTAAAGCCCTGTGGCATTTTTACCTACAAAATCTTCAAGGAAAGAACCAGTGTGAGAAATATTTCAGGTATATAGGAAACCAAGGAGCCGCAACTTCAAAAGAAGAGCGACTTCTGATTTCCTGAATACCAATTATGACTGAAAGTTTCATCACAAATCTGGTGCACAATATAAGTGATGCCTCTGACATGCAGTCCCTCTGAAGCTTCACACCTTCTTAAGAAAGGTTAAGTACAAAATAACACCAAACTAATGAGGTGGAGAGACAACAGCGTCAGAAAAATAAACATCTGCAGAAGCCTCAGAGGTCCCTTTTGTTGACCGTCAATACTTTCCCTGAAAACACAGATTTCTTCCCTGAGGAAGACGCTCCACTGAGGAATAAAACGACCGAAGATGGGTCGTAAATTGGGAATGCTTTTGGAAAAGGTTTTGAGTTGAATGTATTGAAATGCAGAAGGGTGGAATTCCTGACATAGTTATGTCCAGATGTCTCCAGTATCGTGCATTAGCTCGCCTCTTGCTTCATCTGAACAGAACATTCGCCTGACCTACTTCTGGCTTTTCTGCAGCTCGATCTGCTGTATATGTTTTATATTTCAGCAGCGGTGGAGCCAAAAGGTTTTCTCTCGCTGTTTTCTGACCATGCAGGCAAACGGGAACATGGAGTTGTCTGAAGGTCCTATCTTTGATCACGGGGTCACAGGCGAAGGTATTCACGCCGAGTCAATTAAGCGGGACACAAAAGGACACTCTCTCTACCTGTCCGTGAAGGCTGTGAAGTCAAGGAACAACAACATCCTCTTTGTTGGAAATCAGGCAGCCAACCATAGTGTTGTTATGTTCACCCAAGACTTCTTGAAATACCAGTTCTCTAGTGTCACTCTCTCAATTTTTAATTACTTAAAAAAGATCACGCTTTTTTATTCGATTTATTTTAGTGCTTTTATTTCGATATAGGACAGAGAAAAGAGGGACTAAGAGAGAGTGAGAGAGAGTGGGGAATAACATGCAGGAAAAGAGTCAGAGGTTGGATTTGAACCCAGGCCGCCCACTTTGAGGACCACAGGCTCTGTGCAGGGACCCTCAGTCCCACCTAGGGGGCGCAGTCCTCTATAAAAGGGACGATTTCAAGCTGTGATATTGTTTAAATTTTACATTTTTAAACTGTTATTCCATTGTCTGTCTGTCTGTCTGTCTGTGTGTCTGTCGCTTTTATAATCTGAAGTGAAGCACTTTGTTACTTGTATAGAAACGTTTTCTACAAAGAATATTGTTATTTTGATGAGACACGATACGATATAATGCAGGAGTTATGAATGAAAACGTTTGTGAATTTTCTTGCATCTCTTTCTGACAAAGGCTGGGTTTTCATGGGCAGAGCAGTGAACGTCATTCTTCCTGAGATAAGAACTCTTTCTGTAAATGCATCCTTTTGTCAGAGCTGACTTTACAGGGGTGACAAACGCAGCTGTCGTGTACTGTTCCACCTGATTCAGTGATAGACATCCCATCTTTGCCAAATCAAACTTGCCTTTAATGTAATTGAATACAGTCACCCAGTGGGACGTGACCATGTGTGCTGCCAGTCACACTGTCACAGCGAGTGACCCCTTGACTGTGACACCCACTCATTAATTGTCATATAACAAGCCCACACCTTGGCTTCTCTTTTTGCAGGGCTCATCCAACACCACAGATCATCTCCCCCCCCCCCCCTCCGACCCCAAAACAACAACAACCCCTCAGCTGCTGTTTGGCCTTTCCCCAGGCCAGCTCCTTTCAGTCAGCACAACCACCAGCAAGGCCACACAGCCACTGAACTGCTTCTGTTTACTCACCCTTTTGCCCTCTTTGCCTGGTTCCCCCGGCTGACCTGGCACCCCAGCAGATCCCTGGGGAAAGGACGCACATCAAAGTGAATTGGGTGCTACAGTTCAGGAGGAGAATGTGGCTTGCTTCTTGTAACAATTCATAGTAAGAAGATTTTCTCAGCAGTCTCCTGAATAACTAGCAGGCTTACTGGTAGTGATAGGAAACACAGCATTAGCTTAGCTTAAAAGTGCATGAAGAGATGACGGCAGAATGTGTAGTTTCCACTGAACCGTTTCTAGGTGACTTCTCCGCTTTCCACTTAATAGGCAATTTGCAGCCTCAGTTGATCACAGCTTCATTCCATTATCCTACGTAGTATCTTCATAAGGAAGCATAAATGAGTTAATCAAGGTAAATGCTGAGTCATGAGTTTGTTTTGAAGTTCTTGTGCAAGGTTATGCATATGGTGCCCCAATAATTGCTTGCCGATCCTAATGATTGAGCCTGATTGCTTGAAAAAAAAAATGAAGCGCAAAAGATGAAAAAGAGAAACCATATTTAAAGTGATTCAGTCATTACCTTTTCTCCTTTTTCACCTGGAAGGCCCTGTGGGAGGCAAATAAAGATATGCATGAACAAGATATCAAGTACCCAAGATGAGAAGCCATATGCAAACATTTATCAACACATTTAATCTGACTCCTTTTTACAGTGACAATTAGAAAAATTGCAGATCTCGTTATCTTGGAACAACAACGCTGCCTTTTTTTCCAGTGATAATGACTTAAATCCTCGAGATCCTTCTTCGAGAACATGGTTAAGCTTAACTGGTATCAAAGGAAAACCAGCATGCTTTGAGCAGCTCAAGATTTACCTGGGAAATTAAGTTAAATAAAAGGTGTTGATGCATGTCCTCTTAGGGCTTCCGTACCCGAGAATACAAATGTTATGAGAGAAATTTAAAAATGATTTAATTTCAAGTACCTGGTCACCCTTGAAACATTCTCTCTCGGCCTAGGAATGAAAAACAAAAACAACAACATGTGAGTCAGTATAAATAAATGACAATGGTAGCAGAACATGTGTTCCAGACAGTTAGAAGTAAGCCATACGATTGGTCATGAGGTAATTATCCTTGGACGCTGTGACCTGTACAGCAGTTAGGACCTTGCTGTTACAACTCCCCAGACACCCTGCCCGCCACAGTCAGGAAAGGGCAGACAGAGTCGTCTATCCAGCGGGCCACAGAACGGACACAAGGCCACATGAAACATCTCAGCTTTCACATACAAGCCCAGTAATTGGTGTCCTTTTTCAATTGGCATCCAAGAGTCAAACTGTGTTGACTTTTCTTAGAAACAGCTGCAGAAATGGCCGTTCACAAACACATGTCCTCCAGTCAGTCGGAGGATTCATGCAGAAACAAACAGGGAAAAAAAGAAATTTAACAGGGAGGCTGAGGCAGTCATTGACGTGAGAAAAGATTGACAGCGCTGACCTGTGACACCTTAAATAAAACATGCCTGAGCTTTCCTGCAGCACCATCACTAATAAATCAATTATTCATGTACAGTGGTTGATCTTTTTGTTGACTCGTGAGCTCAGAGTTTTAAGAAGGGAAACAATGCAATTCCACAAGCAGCAAGTCTACATTCACCGACTTATCTGCTGGCTTGTTCTGAGAAACAATGCCAAAAGCATGTTTGCTTGTTAGCGAATAAATGTTAATAAGCTCGTCCCACACCACAAGTTCTTGAAATCCAAACAGACATTAAAAACTGTGAGAGATCCCACATGACAACAATTAGTTATTTAAACCTCATGTTTGTGTAGTGTGTGTAGAGCAGCGAGAACAACACACACTAACAGATTCAGTGCACAAATAACCAGACCAGCCCCTCAAAACGGGAAATTTTGTAACTCCTCTGCAGTTGAGCATAACTTTAGAGTACAGAAACATGGGATACGACAGGCTGGGAGATTAGTTGATTGTTTTTTTGTTTTCTTTTTACAGAATATCCTCTAAAAAAGACAGTGAAAACAATGGATTACATCATGGCGATGGTGTAAAGATTACAGCGTGAGGTGGAGGTGAGAACTGATTCACTGAGGCGGTTGAATGGTAAATGGACTTGAACTTTTATACTCCGCTGACTAATAGAAACACTTTTACACCTACACATTCACACAGTGATGACAGCATTCAATCACAGTCATATACCGCCAGCAAGCAGCAGGAGCAACTTGCCCAAGGACACATCAGACACATGGCTGCATGAGGTGGGGATTTAACCCCGGACCTTCTGTTTGAGAGCGTTATCGTTTCATTATGCATGACAATCCTGAGAGTGTGTTGGTTCCTCTCACACAACAGGATATCAGATCTTAATATTAGACATGTGTAATATATTGTATATTATTTGACAATAATTGATAGATTGAAACACGTGAAGTGTGTGTTGCTGTTGTTCTTCCATGGTGTCTGTGAATGCAACAGTGTCTGCAGGGACAGCCCAATAAGTGCACATCTCCCCATGTGGGATACGGCCAGTGACTACCTGTCACCCTCCTCTTCCTCGAGCGTGGATCCCTCTCCTTGTGCTCTGCCTGGCTGCTCAGCCCTATCCTTCCTGGCCTAAGTGAGGATGCCCGCTGAGCCCTGTCTATCTGCTCCTTGTTTGACCCACTCCCAGGCGATGGTGATGTGTCACAGAGACTGCTCACCTGAGTGCCTCACTTTCCATCTCCGTGGGCCCGAGTTTTAACACATTGCGCAGCGCCTGCTTGGCTTAAAGGTTGTGATATTTACAAAAAAGCTGCAGTCCTGTCATTGGCAAAAGTACACACATCTTTTCTTCAAGAAGTATGGATACTCGTGTAAAAAAAGAAAAGAAAAAAGACTGGTAAGAAGTAGCTGTCTGAAAGATGGTTTTACTCACTGCTCAAGATTCCTGAACACCATGTCATACTTAGATACAAATTTTGAACTGAAACGTTAAATTAATAAACATAACTTTAAACGTTATGAATATTTTCTTTACTCTAAAAAAAATCAACGTTTGTTTGATTTTAATTTGATAGAAACTGATCGTGATGTTGGGAATTAAGAAACATGTATATAGAAGTCAGCTGCACAGCAGGGTACAGATCAACGTAGCACAAAGTCTTCATCAGCGGTTTAATGATAGATTATGCAAACAGGCAGTTATGGTGTTTTCACCCGTAGGCACAAAACTCTGGAACATTTCGCCACATATTCATGGCGAGCTGCTTTTGTGAACGCAAGAGGTCGAATTTTTCACCCTCATGTTAGCTGGACTTTTTCCAAGTCGGGGCAGCTGTGGCTCAGTGGTCAAGTCAGTCAACTGGAATGTTGAGGGTTCAATCCCCAACTCCTACAGTCATATGCTGAAGTGTCCTTGGGCAAGACACTAAACCCCAAATTGCTGCTAATGCTTCGTCAGTGTGAAATTAAATGGGATTAGTTGATTTAGCTGCCTTTGATTAATTCTTCTACAAAATTTTTTCAAACCTCTTTCACTTATAACACAGCCTTTACTCTTTATTATCGCAGTCTCTTTTACCTTTTAGCTTCTGTTTTATCTTGGGTTTTTCTATCTGGTCGTCTTTCAGCTTTAAGGGTTTGTTTTAATTAGTTTCATAATTTCCTTTTTTCCTCCTTTCTTTTTCTCTTTGTCATGACGCTAAGCGTAAGTTCAAGCGGGGAGGCTGGTTAAATTCTCTCACACATTTATTCAACCTAATTCATTAGCCACTCCCTCTCTACTACTTCCTCTGTCTCCCCGCTCTGGTGATCAGCTGATTTGGGGCATTTACTCTTCCAGTAATAATCCGACCTCACCTCTCTCAACCAATCATGCTGCCGTGGTCACATTTTAAAACCGGTCCTCTCTCTTCCACACTCGGTGTGATCGCTGCGACATTCCTCCTCTGCCCCGATCACCTCGATTCCTGCATTCTTTTATCACCACCACCATCAGGGTCCAGACTCCACAGGGGGGCTTCCTATAGTATCCTGTCGCTCCCCCTCTGAGTACATCACGAAGTCTAATCCTCAAAGAGATTGCATTTATTTCCTAAATTGTTCATTCTTTATATCTCCCGATTAAAATAACATCTGAACGTTTTGTGTGTAGCACTTTGAATGTCCTGTTTGTCAACACGTGCTATGTGAATAAACTTGTCTCGCACTTCTGCATCAAAATAAGGACATTTTTAAATGTCCTGCTTTTTGCTTTATTTGGTGCCCTTAACCACACAGATTGCATAACGGCATGCAAATCAAACCGTGTGAACTTACAGGAAGCCCCGGAGCTCCAGGCAGACCCGTATCACCCTGTGGAGGAACATCATAATTAGTGAAAACTCTTTCAAACTTCACTGGATAATCTCTCACACACGAGGAGTGCAACGGGAGCGACCACAGCTGCAGCTTTAAACCTTCATATTCATTTATACATGTAGCTTAAAGGCCGGCTGTGATGTTTGTGATGAAAAGAGGGAAGGTCAGGTAAAAAAAAGATTTACTATGCAAGGCCATAACATTAAAATATATATGCACGGTTTGCTATGGAAGGCCATTAACTGGTATTTGCAATGTGTCTGGAAATGTCTGAGGACTTTCAAACAGACAACAAGCAGCTGGGCTGCTGCTCTTAAATGTGACAGGCGGGAGAATAAACAAAGCTCTATTATATCATGTAAAAGCTTTGCACTATTAAGATTGGACAGATATGAAAACATTGCTCTTTCACTGCGACGTACCGACAGTCACTAAAAGTCACAAAAGGAAACAAGTTGATGTCTTTTGACGCCTGAAGAATCATGTGTGAGGGATGGTTTTCACAGTCCATTTGCTGCCTCTCTGGTTTCTGTTTTTGTCTTTTTCAGATCAAACTCGTGCATCACTGTCCGCTGTTCCTGCACCTCCCTCGCTGTTTTTTAACGCACCGAGTTAAGAAACAGTGGACTTTAAGAACCGGGGACCCTCTTTCATCAGATGTGGATGAGAGAAAAAAAAAGTGCTTGTAGTTCATATTCGTTTTGTTGTCTGAATGAATGTCACAGCTAAAATATGCCTGCTATGGGATATTCAGGAGACTCATTACTCTGTGCTTCCAAATCTGCCTCCCTCTGTCAGTTTCAATACAAACAAACGTTAGCTCCCACCTCCAACCCCCCTCCCTCTTACCCTCTCATACGGAAAATAGGATAAAATACCCTGTGATGCTGTGTTGTCTTCACAGAAACACACAGGCCTCATTATAACTTCAAGGCTGGCAGACAGAACATTGCACCTACAATTATGTGGTGAGTTCTTCCAAAAGACAACGGTACACACACACAAATACACACAAAGCCTCTATACAGCAGGAACAATAAAAGAGCTGGAGATATGGCAACTAATTACAGGAAAAAAACCCCATTTCATCTCATACATGGAAAATAATCCTGCTGTGGGATGCAAAGAAAAGAAAACTTTAAAAAGACCAATATTTTCACCAACATCGCGACACGAGTTTATCTTGTTCATGTCGGTGAGCTGACTTTAAAGAAGCTGCAGATAACAACATGCATCACACTCCTCTGCGGCAGTCTGAGAGCCCAAGCTCCTGAAAACAATCACAGCACACTTCATAGGACACACCTGCAGAACTTCTTAGCATAATCCGAAATATTATGATGCGACTCTCTCATCCTTCTGGCCGAATGATTGTCTCACACCTCGCTGCTCGGCCACGCACTGACTCTTTGGAGAGATGCATTAAAGCAGTGTTTCTCAAGCCTGGATATGGGGGACCCACTGTCCTGCATGTTTAAGATGTGTCTCACTTCCAACACACCTGATTCAAATAATTTGGTCTTCTTGATGAGCTGTTAAACATCTTCAACATGCAGGGCAGTGGACCAGGACCAGGAGTGAGAAACACTGCTTTAAATGATGCACAGGCTCCTTTCAGACAAGGACATACCTTACAACATAGCAGCTGGAAGTCCACTCTGATATGTGTCATTCAGCTTTAGTTTGAACTGTTTTACATTGTACACATGTTTCTATTATTATTCCTGCACTCTTAAACATCCAAAGGCCAAGGAGTTAAAGTTGCATTTAGGACAAAGAGACTCATTTGTCCCTGCTGCCATCGCTTTTTTAAACGACTCATTGAGTCGCTTTTTTTCTTCATCTGTTTTAATCTGTTGTATTCATGTATTGTCCAGTGGACTCTGTACAGCTTTGTCAGGCTGGGAATCTTTCGACGTCTCGTGTTTCAATTCACTTTTTTTGGGATCAGGATTCGATTCAGAATCGGATTTTTGAGTTTTTACTTCAGTCATCTGTGAGACTGGCTGAATTTCTTGCAGCTCCATTTGAGTGATACATTTTTGGACGCTATTAATGTATTTAAGATCTCTGTCATTCTTATGTTGGAAGCTGACTGCAGGCTGTATGTGCTGTTTGTATTTTCCTGCGGCCCTCTCACAGGGATAATAAAGACAACCTTGAACCTTGAACTAATCCACATCTTTACTGTGGCTTTTATTCTTCTCATAAAAAGGGCTCAGAGAAGACAAGGTGAAGTGATTTATGTGGGTATGTTCATTTTCAAAAAGCTATCGCCATGAACATAACATAATCTACACATACAGGATGTTTTCACTCAGCCGGGATAAAACCTACTCGACATGACCAACAATATGCTCTTTGCTAAGGTATGATAGAGCAACAGTGTTCTTAAGATGGCTGTGTTGAGCGTAGCAATCATCGCTGCACTTCAAACAGATGGAAAACATAAACTCAGATTACAGCTCATGGATCTCAAGCAGGTTCCCTTAAGTATCTCTATTCATTGAGGAGGAAAAAAAAGGAAAACAATTGTGGTGTTATGTTGTCCGCGCCTTTCTTTCCACACACTCACTCACTTTGCTTCCTTGAGGACCGACTGGCCCAACTGGCCCTGGGTCACCTTTCACACCCTGGGAACAAAAAAAAATAGACAATAAATGGAGCTCAGAGAGGATGACGGGTTTGTTATTGGGGGTGGGGAAAAGCCAACATGTGTTACTGTATGTCAGTGGGTTGACACTCAGTAGTATCTCATGCAGGTCAGGTGTGAGCTTCTCAAGCCTGTCACAACCAGTCAATGAGAGCAGCAGATAATGTCAATCATCAGACGCCGCGTGGACCAAAATTTAAGCTGAGAGAGATTCACAATCAGCTGCTTACACAGTTCCTGCCTGCACCTTACCCTTCACTCGGTTTTCCTTCTCTTAGCATGTGACTGTCATTGCTTTTACACCTTGAAGCACGCGACCTGGGGGTGGAATCGAACAACGTGAGCTCTCGGCAAAGTCAAGCCTTGCCGCCGTGGTGAAATGTGAAAGAAGAAGGACAGGCGAGATAAAGAATGATCGCTGATGAATGAGGCTTGACACATATTGACAGGCTAAATTTGCAGCAAGCCTTGTTAGGCGTGACATATTTGGGCCAGTAGCAGCATAGTCTTTGAAATAGGTTAAGACGGGAACAAGAAAGATGGGGAGTGTGAGCCGTCTGTAAAAATGACTCAGAAATGCAATCATTTGTCATGGTTAAATTTAGAGTTAGAAGGGCTATTAATAGTGAATTATATATCTGCAGAAGATGATTACCTACCTTTATCACATTAAGTCTGACTGCACCAGAGACATGACTAATTCATCGCCTATTCCCCACGAGCCCTATATTGAACATTCAACAAACACAAGCCACAGCAGTAATGGTGTCAAATTATTTCCCCTATGCTAATGGCAGCTAATGCAGCTATAAGTTGCACTTATTTAGACACGATTGTGGCGTGATCGTTTCCGTTTGTGTCGCTCTATGTAAGTCCTCTGCCCACACACGCCGTCATAATAGGGCAGCTGTGTCATACTTATAGCTCCACGCGAGAGGCCAATACTTTATTTAAATCGACGGGCGAAACACATTAGTGGTGCGATCTGACAGAAGGGGATCCAGACGCAGTTATTAGCAGAGCTGTGAAGGAGCTTCAGAGCACGAGGCTCATGAGATAACAAGGACGTTAACGACGTTGTGTTCTGTCCATGACTAACGTGTATTTCATTCACAGGCTCTAAGAACATGAAGAGCAATAAAAGAAATGTGCCATTAAAGACGTTTAGACATTATCAACCATTACCTAATTACAGCTTAACTATTTACATGTGCATTTACTGAACTCGTATGTTAGTATATTTTGTTTTAGGCGGCTGCACGGGGGTCCTGAGGTTCTTGCTGTTGGCTCACAGCAAACAGGTTTCTGGTTCGAATCCCTGTTGGTCAGGAGCCTCTCTGTGTAGAGTGTGCATGTGTGGGTTCTCTCCAACGTGCTCCACTTTTCTCCCCGCTCAAAAGACTTGCTTTACTTACAGCTCTGTGTGCCTTTTAATTGCCCCCCGGGGACAAATAAACTTCTTTAAATTAAATTGAAAATGCTCTTTAGGTCAATTGATGAATAGATGTTGAGATTGATAAATCTCCCGGATGTGTAAATGTGACTGGTTGTCTGTCTCTGTGTGTCAGCCCTGTGACTGACTGGACAGTCCAGGGTGGAAGCCCTCTCGCCCAATGACAGCTGGGATCGGCTCCTGCCCCCTGCGACCACAAACGGGCAAAGCTGTAAAGTTGATAAAGTTCATTCTGTACGTTTCATATTGAAGGACCATGAAGGCTCCTGTATGCATACAAGTGCAACATCTAACACCACATGTGCGGCTTCGGGCTGTTGGATTCAATAAGAACTACTAACTAATGCTATGACAGGTTCGTCGTAAATCATTGATAGTTTGTGTTTTAAATCATTGTTGCAGGATGTGATTCGCCTGCAGACACGAATAAATGTGTTTACAGAGATGACAGGACTGTTTGAATTCAAACCAAATAAAGCAATTAGAAATGTGAAGACAGTGAGCTAATTTTGCCAAGGCGACCGTCCTTATCAGTAAACAAATGTAGGTCAGTCAGAAGCTCCGTCAATCAAATTGTCTCTCGGTACTGAATCCTATCTTACTGTGAAGCTTCGCTTTGCACCACGGATGGCTAAATCTGTGTGCCACAAAAACAAAGCAGTTTCACACAAAAGATTATGAATTCATCCAACTTTAGAAAATGTTAGCAATTCGATTTCTAAACTTAGACGGAGTTCCTCCCCCTCCGTGCATGTCTGTGGTTGTTTTGTGTCAGGACCTGTTGGAGCTGCACAGCATCTGTGTGTAGTCATGCTCAAAACAGGAACTAAACATGAGTGCTGAATCTGTTGTGCTCAAGTTTCTTTTGCCAAATTTTGCATAAAACTCAACTCAAAACGGAAGATTCACAATTAAGCAGTCTTCCCGTCACGTCTTGTTTTCCATCCCACATCTGTTACTGTGAACCCTCCTGTCTCAAATAACATGGAGTCGCTAATTAACTTAGTGTAAACAGTTGCTTGTCAAAGTAAATATTAAAGGTTTATACTGTCAAATTGAATTTTACTTCTCGCTCTGCACAGAAGTTGAGACATTTTTAAACACAGCGCTCTGTGACATCACCTCCGCAGACGTAACAAACGTTGAAACTGTGGAACTGAATCGTTGTACTTGATACAGCAAGATGTTGAAAATAAAAGTGTGGACTGGAGCGAAGGAAGACCGGAACCGGGTGACACAGATACAAAAATAAAATAGTATAGAGATAACCAAATAAGCAATGGGTACCAAGTGTGTAAAAAGCACAGTGACTTGAAAATATACTAAATATTTACAATTATGAATAGACACAATGAGCTGATTAAAGAGTGTATTAAAAAGGCTCATGAGGAACAAACAGTTTGAGCGGTTTGCAGACAGATTTCCAGATTAAATAAATAAACAGGTTAATAGTCCAAATGTCTGACTCTCAAAGGGAGGAGTTACAGAAACCACAAAGAATTGGAGGATTTCATCCTCTATAGTTTAACACATAATATACAGAGAACTCAAAGAAATCTATTCTGTCGTGGACTTCACTACATCAGACACCCGAGACACTTTCAAACACCGTCGTATTTTTAATCAGCTGTCACTCAAAGGTCTCGCTTTTTTATTTTCAAAGCACAATTAGGTGCTTCTTACCAACTGAGGATTATATAGACGACCGTCGTTGCATCCACACGAGCAGCAATTGCATGAAACTCTCAAAGACTGTACAATAACTAATTATTATTAATTATTTAAAGAAGATGTGGGATGCACTTTCGGTCTAATGGATTTCTTGCAGTTGTTTTTAACTATAAGGTTACAGTCTCTTCTGACCAACAGCACATTTAATTATGAAGCATGTTGATTGCTGTCAAGATCCTCCATGAGTTAGGAAACATTTAATGACCTCTTAAGGGAAAATATTCTGTTTCTAGCTTCCACACCATTGCCGAGTTAAGACGCAGCCATCCTGGCTCATGGACTCAGTCCTGAGCCCACACAGGTCCAATTCAGTTGCCCAGCGGCATGGAGGGATATGAAGACCAGAGGGGCTGGGATATATTGCGAGCCTTTTGTTGCACACTGTGGGCTTTGTTGCATTTACAGGCAAGGAGGACGAGGCTGGGAATAGGCTTGCGCCGGCTGTGTGGCTGTCGCTCCTGCAGCACGAGGTCAGAACACTGTGGGGAGCTGTGTACACTCGCCTGCTAATTACACACACCACTGTGTCTCGTCACTCCTGCAGCGGCGGGGCCACAAGACAATCTGGCAACTCCCCAGCACAGGACGACTAAGGCGAGCAAATAAACCGAGCCAGAGGAGCGGGGATGTACAAATGCAGTCTAATTAGGTTTACTTATACCTTTTACCAACTAGAGCAGCTGCAGGTCACTGCCCCAGTCTGACAGGAGGCAGAGCGATTGCAGGTTTTCAGTTACTGAGCACAATTTAATCATCACCAAACTGGGTCCGGCCTATTGGGGCGAGGCTGGATTAAAATTGTAGATGTATTCAGTATTCAGAGCATTCTGGTGGGGGAAATGTTGTAGTACTGAATGACAGGCCTTTAAAGCTCTGCGGAATAGGATCTCGAGGTAACATCGATATCTTGAGGGCTGGCCTACAAATGCCACAGAGATTACAGCAGGAAATGCCTTTTGTGACTTTCCATTTGCTCAGCACTACACCAACGTATACAGTGTGGAATACTACTAATGCGTTACAGACTTGAGGCCAGAGAAGATAGTGGAGCATGTGTATCACTTGATGTTATTACCGAGGTAACCTCAACAGAGGGCCGTGGTGTGAAGATATCAGAGAACGGTTCAGTGTCAGAGATCCCCCTCGTGCAGAGAATATCATGTTCTATCAGTGTTGCCTGACTTCTTCTTTCTACGACACTTCACTGAACATCATGTATCCACGAATGCAACGTGGATCACCCACAAGATAACACGTCCCGTGTGCACTCCCTCCTGTCCCGCAGGACGTGTATCTGCAAAGCGATACCAGATCACATGCTCATAGATAGCATTCTGGCGTCTCAGGTGTCTCCTCGAGCCTTAAATAACACACTCGCTTTAAAAATGGAATATGAGCTAATTGCAGTAAAGGGACGGGTCGGGTAATGCACTCTGGTAGCCACAGTAAATAAACTGAATTTGGCAAGCAGGTTCATTTTTGTGATACATTGTGTTTACATTATTTCTGTTTTTTTAATTTCTGTTTATTTAATTTCCCTCTCAGGATAAGGACAAATGTCCTTGTTTTCATACTTAGTTTTGTACACTGAATATAGCACATATCTTGTTTATTATAAATATTGTAAGCTTTACTGCAGCTAACTCTGAAACTCATGTTTAGATTTCTCTGATTTATAGCTGGTGATAGATTCAGCACGCATTACTGTGAGAAGGTTTCTCTTGAAGAGAGGCGAAACTACCATTGTTTTTTATAATACTTCCAGCTTACATCACAGACCTGTCAGATGGGAATTCAGGCACCTACATGATCCGTTCTTCTGATTGGCTCGTCTTTAAAGTCCTTCGAGCTTTTATTGAATTCAATCAAAAACTGCATTTTCTTTTAATGTCCCAATGTCATGAAACGCCCTACAGCAGTAATAACTGGAGATTTCAGAGTTCAGGAATTTGATTTATAACCCATTTGTTTGAAATGTTTCATTGTTGTTTTAATGTGCTTGTAATCTCATTGGAAAGGAGGGAAACGTCAGTGAATTGAACTCCAACCACTTATTGTTTTAATTAAATCATATCTATATTTCAAATGAGATCGTTCAATGATTTTTTTTTCAGTTTCATTGTGGATTTAGAGTCATTTTCAAAGAGAAATCTAAACAGAGGTCCAGCGTCAGATCTTTATCAGAGTTTAACTAGACACTGATTTAAGGCAGGTTTGTTGCAGATTTCCATTTCAGTTAAACTAACATCTGACTCAGTAGAGTTATTGTTGAAATGAGAGAAATAGGTATGCGTGTATATTCACACGATCCACAGTTTTACTGAACAAACATCTTGCAGTCTATGTACAGTCTGGGTCCTTTAAATAACATCTCCTGGACTTTAAAGTCCCCTGGACCTGATTACTGTAGGTGATTAACCGGCAGCACCGGCAGCCTTATTGCGGTCATATTTCACTGATGAGCCTCAACTTCATCCGCCCCCACTTCTGGAGGCACTGGGGATACTGGTTTTAACCCATTAATCCAGTGGTGGCCTATGCCCACTGATGAGGCATGGGGCTATGTTAGCTCATAGTTTTTATTCCAGTGTCCTGCTTTCATATGAATCTAAATCAAATACAAGGTTTGGGTCATGGAATCAAATAAATCACAGAAAACAGCACAAATGCTGGGAGGAGTACTAATGAACGTCCCATCACAGTTTGATTTATGCCGTAATTGTACGGGTAAGGAGACTGTAGTGGAGCTGAGATTTCAAGGGAACATATAAAGAAAAATGTCATGTGTAGTATCATTGTGAAAAAATCCTGAAAATGTTTAGTTATAAAAATCAAATTATGTTAAATAATAAGTAGAATTTAATTGCAATGTTTACATCAAAAAATACAAATTCATAAAAAGTGGACTAAACCCATATTATACATATATATTTTTTGGTTGTTAAATCAAATATTAAAACTTTTTTTTTTTTTAAAGCTTCAACATATTTTGTGCTGTACTGTGTGTTGCAATATGGAGAACAGCCTCAGTCCACGAACACTTGTTTTTGCAACTTCTTTGGTTGAAATCAAACAATGAAATGCAATATGTGAGCAACATCTTCTGGCCATGATGGAAACATTTCTACAGTGATACTACAGAGAAAAAAACCAGCTCAAGCGGTAAGAAGGAGAAGATTTTTCATGCACATTTAGCTTCCCTGCAGACTCACTTTTCTCTGAGCTAATTTAGCTAAGATGTGTCAATCAATGGCATCCCTCCATTTTTGGCACAAAGACAAAACCATGGGCTGTTAAACACACATTAACTATACAGAGACAGCCCTATGTATTGGTGACAGGAGTTCCAGCAAACAAAACACAGCAACATATCTCTTTCACTTTTGATTTAACTACACTGTCTGTTTTTGTGCCAAGCAAGGCTAAACACATTCCCGAGCCATCCATTCCTATTCTAAATGGCTGTCTTCAAAGCTCGACAAACAAGCCTGAAAGAAGCAATGCCTCACAAACACAGTCCCCATCGCTCAACTTTTCTTTGTTTCACATCCCTCTAAGAATTGGGGCACAATATAATAAATCCTTGGAGAGTAGAAAGAGTGAGCCAAGCGAGCGTGACCGAAGAAATCCCCAACAACCAACATGGGATGCACAGAGATCAAAAACAAGTCTCCTCTCCTGATACCCTTCTGTGAAAACAGATTTTGGTCCCAGCCCTCTCCCTGTGCTGGACACATCGTGAAGTGATTATGATGTGTCATCTGATGTGGGCTTAATGGTATGGTTGGTATGAATTCAGAAAGACGTGGATGCATTCTTCTTTTTTTTTGACAAATGGTAGTGTCAGTTTCCTTTTTAGACATCACAAAATATAATAAAAGAAAACTGCCCAGAGACTGTATAAAAGATGGACATAGCCTGGAAGACGTCACCCACTGCTTTCTGAAGAGACATTTTGAAGCACAAAGATGCTGGTGGCCATATTGGAAAAGCTATCTAAACCAATCAGTCAAAAAACAGGTAAAGAAGAAGAGCTGAGGCGGGCTTCAGGAATAAATAGGTTTAAGGTTTAAAAATATCAAAATGGATTAACATGGGAGTTAATGGTGATTCCCTGCGTTTTAAAGTAAGACTCAAGAACCACATTTTTTGCACTTTCATATTGGCTTAATTTTTCAATACTGCAGGTTGCTACACGAGCTGGGTTTGGGTATAATCAAGATTTTATCAATCGGCGAAATCAATATGGATACTGTGTAAGGCTACAGATACTTATCAATACTCTTATCAGTGTTACTCTCTATTAATAGTAAACTGGAGGTGAGTGCTTCTAAAATTTACTGGAAAAGCAAGCTGCAGCTGGTCAGCTGCCACCGCTTAAGGAAAGCCCTGCAGCATCTTATCATGAAACGCAAACACCGTTTGGTCAAGGTTTCTTTATTGTCTCGGATACGGGTAACAATAACATACAGGGGCCAAACAGAACCAGTTGTCGATGCTCATCCCTTTGTTTAACACCGACATAGTGATGAGAATCTTTATTCTGGTCACCAAATGTTTCCAGACGACTACACCACAATGCCTCTAAGCAGGCCTTTGCTCCAATGCTGCCAACTGAGCAGCACTCATTACACATTTCAGACAGCGCCTTGTGACGTTTAAATCCCCAAGAGTAACAAATCTGTAAAACTACTCACGGCCATGAACACAATGTCAAGCTTACTTGTTTGGTGACAAACAGAGCAAGGTGGGAGTCCCCGCACTGATATGCAAATTAGCAAATGACATCAACTGGTCACTTCTTAGAAAGTTTTAAGCAGCTGCCTTTCTTGGAAAGGAGAACTCAAAAGTCTCAGTGAACAAGCTCCCAGCTGTTTCCAGTTTGTAGACCATGAATGTCCAGTCAACTGGAGCCCAGGGGGAACCAGTGAGCAGAGAGGGAAGCTCTGTCACAGCTCTGTCACTCTTTTCCTCTTGATTGCCGAAGCGCTGGTCGCAATCAATGAAAAAAAAAATTTAAGAAAAACTATGTACACCCCCGTCACAGTTTGTGTATAATATTATGACAACACATCTGTCATTCCGTGATGAGGTGGGAGTTAATTTCCAGTTTGGTGGTCTCGCTACTCCTTCAGATTTCTATGTACATAAGCCTGATCGTGTCATTCATATGCAAATATCCGCATGACGTCAACTGGCTTTTCAAGCTGCCAATTGCTACTTAGTCTGTTTTCTCATCACCTCCTTTGCTTGTGTTGTACCAGAGTGAGGCTTGAGTTCTGAACCTGCCAAATTCCACACAACATTTCTACACTACTTCTTATTCTGTGCGAATTAGAAATGCTGAGGGGACTTGATGACAGAAAGAAAATCAATGTGAAACAATCGAACAGAAACTTTAGTGTGAGCTGATTTTTTATTCATTAATGAGCTACTTTAGTCCTTATTGATGAAGAATACAGCAACATTAGGTCTGTTTCCAGCTCTCCTGAATGGCAGCCTGCCTACAAAATCTTCCAATGTGTCATATTACATATTTTCCTCACAGCCTGAAGTTTCCCTGTCTGACAGAAGCGCTGTGGAAATCAAAGATGGGAAACAAAGGGACAAGACAGACAAAGGGCCAACACTAAAATTAAAGTCCTTCACTTTTATTTCATTGTTAGGTGTAATTGGATGTTTTCACAGTATCAAAGAATGAATTGAAAAGGACCGTCGCACCAGTTGGCACCGGTCACAAGATTTAAAAAAGTCCTCATCCTGCCTGCTCACTCTCTGTAAACTATCCTGAATATTTCACATCGGCACAGTCATTTCTGCTGATTGTGTTCACACAGCGTAAGATACTTCTTCCACCTTGATGTTACACGGAGCTGCACCATTAACACAGCTTCAGAATTTCTGTTGTTACAAAAAGTGTACATGTGAAATATTACAGCTTTGCATTCTGACAAGGCTGTTATCTGAAACCAAACTCTTTCAAACAAATGTGTTTTGTCAATCCTAAAAATCAAGACCTACACAACTCAATATACTAAAAAAAAATTAAAAAAATTACCAAAAGGACATCCATTACATTTTTTAGGTTTTTCTTTCTCTCTCACTTAGAACAACAAACGTCATTGTCCAAAAAAACTTCACTAAGTGTAAACATCTTCTCAAAACAACCAAGCGTTAAAAGGAGCTCATTCACCCTTTGAGAGGGGATTCTTCTATAAACCCATCCTGCTTTTGTCAATGCAGTTTTAGAGCATTTTCTGAGAGCAACGTCTCTGCATGTGCTAAATAGTTTTGGAAAACCAGGTACTTCTAACTCGAGTACAGCAGTGACTCGATGGTCTTTCTGCCTCACCATTTTTTGTGCTTCCTTGTTTTTTTTTTCTGATTTCTCCCCGAGCCACTGTTAGTGCAAAGTGTAGGTCCAGAGCCTGCAGAGAGGTGGATTTCTGCGGCAGCTGTTCATCTGCTCAGAGGGCTGATGGTGATGAAAAGAACTCCCTTTATTAAGCCACTTTTAACTGACCATCTGCACAGCTTACAGGACATCTACTAAGACTGTCCCAGTGAGGGCAAACAAATGCAGTACAACATAAAGCAGCCTTTGATTTAACACTTCTCTCTCTGGTTAAAACAACTTCACCGACACCACGAGAAAAAGGCAGCTCATTTCTAATGCTTCTGCAAGAATGATCATCTGCCAGTCTTTCTTTATGTGTGATGTACATTAGTTTCATCACTGTAGCCAGAATTAAAAGCATGCAATAAAGTTCGACCTGAAATGACATTAGAAGGGCCTTACAGTAATTTGAAAAATTAGTTTTAGTCCATTAGTATGCCAAGCTGATGGTAGCATACATATCAATTATTTTCACTGCAGAAGAACACTGCGGGCTGGAACACACTTAGATCTTCTTCAGATATGACAGCCACCTGCAAACAGCCACACAGAAAACTGCTCTTCAGCCCGACCCCCCCCCCCCCCCCCCCCCCCCCCCCCCTCCAGGGCATCACACAGAAAATGAAAAGCCTATAAGAATTGATTCCCTGACGAAACGAGATCTGGCTGATGTATGGAATATATGTCGGCGGGAGATAGTACTACTTACCTTCTCCCCATCGATCCCTCTTTGCCCTTCTGATCCAAGTTCCCCCTGCAATCACAAGATGGAAAGTTAAAAGGCGGAGAAAGGACTCTTGAAAAGTTTGTCTTTTTTTCCAATTTGACACGAGCTTGGGGACATTTATTTTGTATGATATTTTTTTGTTTAGTGTCGAAAATCCCAAACTAGAAAAAGGAGAAAAGTCATCGATGTGAAAGGTTGTTGTGTTCGGTGTTTTATTCACTGAAAAGGAGATTGAAACAACACAGCACAGATGCCAACACGGCGTCATTGACTCCTACACTAGCATTTGCACACAGCTCATTCAAATCTGAGCTATTCACGGAGAAAAATACTTCTATCACATTAACAGTGACACAAAAAAAACACATTTGCAAACCAGATACCAAACTCAGAGCAGCATTGTTTAACCAGATAGTTCGAGACTTAATTGAAGCTTCTGCAAAGTCTACAGTGTGTGTGAGATTAGTCATGGTCAGGGAATAAGCTGTTAGGAGCGTGTTTGTTTTCCACAAATATCATCCTGATCGCTGATTCTTCTCCAGCGACCCAGCCCTTTACTTTCCACACACCCTGCCAGAAATGTGTGAGACGTCTTGGAACGTATTGGCTCTGTTATACGGGTGTAACTTATACAGTCTCATGACCTCAGCTGGGCCCCGTAAAGCTTGAGCAAACTGCCACATTATAGGGGACAAGGTCAACCATATCATCACTCTTGCAGGACAGACAGCTGCGTGAAATTGTTGTTCTCACAGTATGGCTTCCAGAAAAGTCTGAGGCTTGTATCTGTACAAAGCACATGAACAATATGTCTACAGAAGTAAGAAAGCAAAGAAAATGGGTCGGATAAAATACTGTTAATGCAATATCTAGTTTTCCTGACCCGTGTAAAACAATACCATAATCACTGATGCAACATTTTAACTAAGCATTACTCGCTCTTAATAGTCAGTTCGACTCCCTGCATCACAGACACAGAACGTTAGCTGACCAAAGAAGCCATTGAAAGGGAATAACAGAAGAAGCAGAAGACAGCAAGGTAATATCAGAAGACCTGCACTTGACCTTTTTGGGGGCATTTGATCCTCTTAAATTATTCAGATCCATAATTCAGTTTTTCATTCTTTTTTAATCCCTGAGGGGAAATTCTGGTTTACATTCTGTTATTGAGAGACATGTTTCTCACACACACACACACACACACACACACACACACACACACACACACAGGACTGAGTTACACACACATGCACAAACCAGGACCTGTGGACACGCATTAATGGAGTGGAATTAGTGGAGCTGCTACACAGGGAGCGTGTCAGAGCTGTTGGGGGGCTGTTCAAGGCCTCCTCACTCGTATTCGAGAAGTGACCTGGCACCTCTCCAAACGCCACACCAACTTCCATATTTTTGTTGGACCCTCCAGTTCCGAACCAAAGTCCCTGCAGATTGAGTTTCTGCTGTCACACACACACACACACACACACACACACTCACTCACACACACACAAGACGCATGCACCAAAAAAGCTTTATGGACAGCAAATGGATGCATCTGCAGAGAAAAATATTACGTGTTTTGTGCATTCAAATCAATATCAATACTTCTCCTATTGCTCTTTATGCTCACTTCTCCTGTGCAGTGTTGTGTAACGTAAAAGCTTTAGCCGGCTCTTGAACCCCCCACTCAGATAACACAAGCGGATGGAGCTTTGCCATTAAGCGTTATTTCATATTCCATGTATCGGGTTTCATCTGCAGATATGTCACCCTGCAGTGAAGCTTAACATCTTCAGTGGATATAGGTCCAGGATTAAGCCATCTTCCACATCCAAGAATGATCCTGTTTTCTGCCTCCACAGTGATCCATATAGCACAATGGATCACTTGAATGAAATGAAGTATCAAGAGGATAGGATTTATCATTGCTTCTGTATTTTCTTCATATTTCTCAGAGCAGAATCCCAACGAGAGCACAAAAACACAACTAAAGCCGTCACAGCAAGTGGTGGTTTCTGGTGACTTGACAACCCCTCCCCCACAGAAGGAGATTATGAGAGATTCCAAAATGTCCCTTGTGATGGTCTACAATCTTACTGATGACAGTATCACAGAAAACAAAAGGCAAAGCCACACAGTCATCCGGTAAAAGAACATAAAAAAGCTACATCAGGCAATTTTCTCCTCTGACCAGAACAACAACAGAGTGTTACAAGACAAGCACTTAGGCACTCTTAAAGCTCTCTTTACAGGAATGTGCATTTGTCTCAATTTAAATGTCTGACTCCAAAGTAATGTCGGTCCCTTTTCACATCCACATCTCTCCTTGATGTGTGTTGTCCATACACTGTGAATATTAATGTTTCAAGTCTAAGTGTTGTCGGTCATTTGTTCCTGCTGGGGGCTTTGGAGTCCTATCGATGGCGGTCTCCGTGCAGGAAATGCTGTCTCACCCAAACTTTAAGTTAACCTAACGACAGGCTGAGAGGCAGAGCTGAGGCGGGTCTTAAAGCCTCTTGACAAACTGTAACATTGCGCCCACCTGTCAATCATGTCAGCTACACGCCTAGCAGTGGATAACACGCATCGTTCATAGAATCTAAACTGAGCCGTTTCAAAAAAATTCACCCTCGTACAGTGTGTGCCAGTGAGGACAATGACTTCATCTTTTTTTTGTACGAGATTGTACACGTTAGTTTATGCTGTAAAAACTGCTTTTTGGCTGTGGTGTGTTCGTGACTTTCCGTATTGCTGGAGCTGCAGGTTTGAGCACTTCCGCATTGGCTTCATATTCTCAAGGCCAGAGCTTGCCGCTTGTTGTCGACCTGCTCTATTACGTTACTTTTTCAAGAAAAGCCAGAATTCCTACAAACACACGAGGCGTCTGCTCCGTCCAACCAATTACCCATATGTATTTTTGTGCATAAAAAAGACATAATGGATGGTAGGATTAAAAAAATCCTAAAAATTATATGATAATGATAATCTTTTAAAATCCACATCTTTGCTCGCTCTTTATTGCAGAACTACATTTTAAAGGTCGATCTTATTGGAAGATTTCTATTATAATCGTAAAAGAAGTTAACATGTGTACATCTGTTAATGACTTAAGAGCCTGACTGAGGTTGTTAAAGGGTCAAATTCAGCCCACGAGCCGCCAAATGAACAGGTCGAGAGTGGTTGGTTGCATGTTACCACAAATACTCATCCAGCTATGTTAGCCATTTGTTTTTCACCCAACAGTGAGAGAGGAGCCAACAGGACATAACTGAGACACTCACAGCGCCCTCTGCACCGACCGCTCCATCATACAGTAAAAGTTGCTTGTGCAGTGATAAGGACATGATCCCTCACTGGCTTCCAACCAATGAATACTTCCAACGGTGCCCAACAGGGGAACCTGGCCAAACAAGCGGCACCGCTGCTCGGGACTGGAGTCGTGTCTCTGCAGCAGCACCATTCACCCGGTGCCAAACATGCGCTCACTTGCTGGTTTAATTTGATTTTGAGATTGCTTTGTTTTCTGTGTTGCTGTGTTGGGGTCATCACAAAGCGAGTCAGTGATTCAATCCAATGATGTTTGAAAATCTATCTCAGAGAGCAGCACAGGCACATTTCATAAATCACACAAAACAAAAAAGTTCCACCTGCTTTCTTGGCGAGATGTCAAAATCATGAAGGAAAAGTTAAAAGCATTTGAAACTGAAAGAAAACGGCAATTAAAAAAATTCTCTCTCATTTCCAACTGACTGAATTTACATCAGAGCTTTTAGCTTGATGGGCAGAGCAACACGAAGCGGTTTCATCAGTGACAGGCTTACCTTATGTCCTGGGTCTCCTTGAAGCCCGACCTCCCCCGAGTCTCCCTGCGACAGAAACAACACACAGAACAGTTAGTGAAAGGTCTCTCGTTCGCACATTAGTGAATGGCTTTATGAAGGCTCGTCATTTCATCGGCCGTGTTGCAGCTCCAGCTGCTCCACAAGTTCTTGCTGACACAGAGGCTCAGCAGCTGCAGCTTGGGGCAACAACTGGAAAGTACACTTCTGACTCTTGTTAAATTCACTGAATTATTTGAATAATGGCATTATTTGAAAAAGGAGGTCAGCGGGAAAGGGCAAGAGATGAAGAAAAGCTGCCCTCTGAACGAGGGATGCTGTGACAGCGGGGAGAGAACGGGGAAAGGAAAGCAGCAGAAAGCGATTTTCTAAATGAATGTAAAGACAGAGAAGATGAAGGTAGATAGTGTTTCGACAATTAAGCTAACACTCAACTTGCTCCGAGCTAAAAATCCAATTAACCACAGTGCCCGTTTATGGTCACATCTTCATTACAATCTCTGTTTGTAAGAACTCAATGGGCTAGGAGGAACAAGAAAATGTCCAAACACCATGTTATCCATTGGATAACTTTCTTTATTCATGTGTCTCTGCTGACTGAGACACTTGTGGCGTCAATTCATGAAAACAACCAGAGTCCCAACACAGCGGAAATATGCGTCTGCAGGAGCCGGAGATCGAACCGCCGATCATCCAGTGGAGAGACGACCGACTCTCCCAACTTATCCACATCCGCTCAATGTACATACTCATACATATTTTTAACTTTAGTCTTCATATAAAATTGCAATTAATCAATTGACGGATCCTCTTTTAGAAGAGCTTTTAGACATTTTAAACCCTATTGAAAATAAATGGAAAAATAGCAGGCTTTTGTGTAAACTGATTTCAAAAAAACACTTCGGAAGTAGAATCAGTTCAAATTGAATTAAGGTGCTAATTGAAAACGCACGCCATGAGAACAGGAGGGTTGTAAAAAACAAATTAAGGGTGTTGTAAAAGGGGGAGAAGTTTAATTTCACCATTATGTCGGTGCTTTTCTTTTACCTCTTTTGCATGTACATGCAGGGGCCGTAAATCTGGTAACACCAGGGTTTATGTGCGAGGCCATAGAAAATGGATTTCCTTTCAAGTAAGCGGCATTCTTATAACCCAATCCTTATCTGTTTAATTTCCTGAGGGATTCTGGATTAATCATAGCAGTTTAATCCCTTTGCACGGCATTAGAATCCGCCGTCTAACTCTCACTGTAGTGCCGGAGAGTTCTGTCTGATGGAGCAACACAGTAATCCACACACACTTCCTGAAGAAAGCCTCCTCTCGAGGTCATAATGACTGGCCTGCTCTTCTCATTACGGCTGTTTTAAATGCTCTTAATTGCCCCGATGTCTTTGATTAATCTCGACAGAGTCAAGCTAAATGGTTAAAAGGTAGACTCTGCTTTAAATCTGACACAGATTGAGATTGTAATGTTAGTAAGTGAAAGTCTCGTGAGCGTACCTCATTAAGAGGGTGTGCTCTGACTTTGTTAGTAATGTATTATAATGTAAATCTAGAAGAAGGTAACACAGTGTCATGGTTGCTGGAACGCCCCACATTAAGGGATCAATATCAATTAAATATGCTTTAACTGAAGCACACAGCTGCCATGATTTACCGGACGGACTAATGCACACTAAGGTTAGAGTGAATGCGATAAAAGCAATTACTTCATATGATTGTGTCAAAGTGACGTTTTACAATATACTGCACAAATGGCTTCAAATACATCTGGGTTTTTCTCTCATAGTGCTTGTGGCGTGTGATATCTGCAAACCCCTCAAGACGTGAACCATCTTTCTTCGATGATCGGTGACGTTTCGCTGTCTTCAGGTATCTGCTGCTCATTGGGAGAGAGGCACGCTGCGTTCGCTGCTCTGACAACATATCACACAAGCTGCGTCTGCACTAATAAATCAAACATCCAAGATGATTTGTCTTTCTCCATCAAAAGATGAATATTACTTTTTCATTTTGACTGTCAGAAAAATAAACTTTCTTGACAGTTTGTTGAAAGGCAAACACATTTCAAAAGCTGCTTTCACATCTGCACTCTTGAAAATATCTAGCTAATTACGGGAGGACATAGACGACAAGGATCTATGTCTATGAATCAAACAATAGAGGTTATTTATTCAAAGTGGAGCAAAAGGTCCAGTCCCCCTAAATGAGATGAAGAGGCTCCTCTACTGTGATGTGTCTTTTCTTAAAACCCACCTGAGGCAGCTCATCGTGCCCCTTCACCACCAACGAATCAGAGCGCTCAGTCTTCAGCGTGTACTCCCTGATCAAGTTTTCTTTAACTTCATTGATTTACTGCTCGAGCCTGTAATAGGATTTGTTATGAATTTTGTTGTTCAGTAAGTAAACAAATGGTGCCAAGTATCGATTTGTTGAAGAGCTGAAATTAGATTTCAGGTGATAACAGTACGAGCCACTGACTCGTGGCACAAGAAATGTCCTGCAGAAATATTAGAGACCTGTGTGCCTGAGCTTCAGCTTTGAATCACTGTCGAGTATCATGACATAACACTTCAGAGATTCACTCAGTGCATCCTGAACATGTTGTGTTTTTACAGAGGTCGAGTTTGCAGATCATTAATGTGTACTAAGGGACTTTAGGCTTGAGTTTAAAGCACACTATCTACGGTGCATGCAAAAGGTAAAATGCAATGCCTGCATGCTGTCTTTATTACATGTACAATCATCTGCATTCTCACCCTCTTAAAGAAGTTGTATCAATTACCAGCAAGTAATTAATCATCAGCACCACCAGCATGCACAAAGTGCACATACAGCTCGAGAGCTAATCCCTGCCCGAACAATTAAAAGCTGTTAGAGGCCAATTACAAGACATTTACAAATCTGATTAGTACAATCTGTTGCTATACACACACAGCGTTTTATTAACTATCTTCAGTATGTTCCTGTATAACAACAAGCAAGGACTGGGCTGCTACAAACTACTTTTTAAACACAAGCTTTTCAGCCACATTCGTCCGCTGGCCTTCACTCACACTGCTGCAGGACAAACCGGGTCAGAGCGCCGTTACCTCTCGTACATCATCGTCATAATACAACACATGAAGAGAACATGGCGGCTACGTCTCGGACTTTGTGGTTTATCTTGAGTCATGATAAGTCAGATTCAGCCTGAATAATAATAAAAGGCATCTTCAAGTGGACACTCAAGGAATGGCACGTCTTCTCACTTCTGCATTACCTGCAATGTTTCATCGCCCCATTTGCTGATTGGATAAATAGCATTAAAGAAAATGCCACCAACAGTTAGAAACACACGTGATGTAGATGGGATAAAGTCTGGGATCTGCAGGTTTAATGATTTTAGGTATCCCAGCCTACCAGGAGTAAATGGTTTTCCTGGAACAAAAGTCTAACAGTCTTAGTCCTCGTGCATATCTTAATCACACAGTCACATCGTGGTAATTAGGACACTGACCCCAAAAGCCATCTGCTCTTATCAGGCGTGCAGGACCACCACCTGTTCATCCCTACAAATTCCACTCACAGCACAACGCACCCTCTTTTGGTTCTTTTTTTAACCCTACACAGCCAGTCAGAGCGGGATTCAGACTCCTGAAAGAAGTCATCTGTGTCATGAAAAGCAACACGTTGATGTGCGGGTATGAAGCAAGTATTTTAATGTTTTGTTGTTTTTTTCTTTGCTGTCCAAACAATCAACACAGTACCCATAATGTTCAGTGGGCTGGCATCTTCTGTTCACAATTGCACCTGTCTACTGAGCTGTCAGAGAGAAAAAAAGAAATCTTCCCTCTTTGAAATTACTGTTTCTCTCGTGATTGGACAAATGTATGGTTTCCCAAGTCGCACGTCTCAGAAGATTTGAGAGAAAATTCGCTGTGTGAAGGTAATTGTAAGGTTTCATTTCTGAAAAAGCCTCGACTGATGAAAACAAAAACTTTGTCAAACACTGGAGCGATGGATGTTTTTATCTTCTTCTGACAACGACAAAAGTACAAATGTGTCCTTCAGGTGAATGGCTTCCTTTTCTTTGTTATAAGACACAACAAGTCTTCAAGTCACAAAATGAAGAGAGAGCATTACAACACCTACAGAAGTTTAGTCGTTTCTGCACGTGATACAGCACCGTGCTAATACTCTCTTTGATTAAATACACTCCTCTCCTTTCTGCTTGACGCACGGTGAACAGTTGGTGTTGAAAGTGTTCGACGTTGAGTGGAAATATTGCATCACTTAACCCCTTTTAAGTAAACACCAAAGAACAAACACGAGCATTTATCAACAATATAAAAAAGTTGTCCTCACCTTGTCTCCTTTCACACCTGGAAGACCAGCTTCTCCCTGAGCAAGAAAACACATCAGTGAGATTAAAAGGTTTTATGAAGCAGAAGCTGAAAAGTCACTCTTGTTGGCTGTTGGATCTTTTTTCATCATGCACATTTACCGCACGTCGTCTGCATAAATCCTGGACATTTATGATCCTTCTTCATGATTATAACCTCTTGTGCTTTCTTATTGTATTATTTAGTACAGGGAAGCAGATGATCTTGTCTGGTTACTTTAAGACGTTGCCTTTCCATCGGTGAAATGCAGAGCAGACTTCACCGATGAAAGAGAGACGATACCCTCTTTCTTTTAGATTCTGTTGCTTTAACTGTCTTAAACAGAGGCCCAGGTTGGATTCGAACCCACAACTGCTGGGATAAGAACTATAGCCTGTGTACATGGGACACATGACATAACCGCTCAGCTATACAGCACCCCATGCAGGTAGTCATTGATGAAACATCCTTTTTTGATTTTTGATTTGAAACACTTAATTCATCTTTTGAACACTCTGTTATTTTGAGACATGCTTCTAACACACACACACACACACACCCGCACACACACACACACACACACACACACACACACAGTGGGTCCCAAATGACGTGCGCAAACAGGACCTGTGGTCATGCATTAGTGGAGAGGTGTGAGACTGGGTTGCTCCACACTGCAGCGCAGAGAGCACCCCAGGGAGGTTGATGGTTCAGTGACTTGTTCGAAGTCGCCTCTGCAGAACTCTCCAGCTACCAGACCAACTTCTGTATTTTATCCGCAGCGGGACTTGAACTCCTCTGGTTCCCAACCTAGGTCCCCACAGACTGAGCTACACAGAGCTCAACTCCTTTTCCCCCTGCTCAAGTTTTCATTCTTTTGTTTTGGGGGAAATTAAGACCTACATGGTCCACTGTTTCTTTTGCAAACTATGGTACTCTTTAAAAGAGTCAGCATCTTATGATTTTTTAAATCATTTTCCATCTATGCTTCTACTGAAGACAGCCGTGTTTTAGAATATTATTTTGTCTTTTAAGATTTATTTGTTGTCTTCATTGGAGAGATGTGAGAGTGGACAGAGAAACCAGGGAGAGAGAGGACGGGGAACAGGAAAGGAGCCACAGGTAGGATTCAAATCCTTACTGCCCTCTTGAAGGACTCCATGCCTGGACCCTCAGTCACACCTAGGGGGCGCAGTCCTGTGTAAAAGTGATGTCACTGCATCCCCCCTATGAGCTGTTATTCTAAAGATATTTCACATTAAGTAAAACACTATTTTCCGCCGTCTTGTTAAGTTCATCTAAATTATGGCTGGGAACATAAATCTTGTGAACAAACGATGAATTCACGGCTGTAATTATCTTCACACACAGCCTGGAGAGTTCCCTCTCCACAAACCCTGAAATGATTGTTGGCCACTCTCCTTCATCTTCTGTTGCTTTTATAACCTGAATGTTAAATGAAATGCAGGCGGCTGTTTTTGTTACTAGTGTATCAAAGCTATGTTAATGCCGCTTATGGTGTTTACCATTCAGCATAACAGAGTAAAATAGAGAAATTCACACAATAATGTACAATAATGCCAGTTTGTTAATAGTGCACAGCATTTTAAATGTTTGCATTAGCCACAAATTAAAACTTGAACATTATGATCAAACTGTGAAGCCTGAGGACAAAGATGTAACTTGAGAGGTTAAACATTTAAATTTTTCTTATTTAAGCCGATCTGTAAATCAAAAAAAGCTTTTTTTTTTCTCGGCCCGCAGTCTTACCATTAATCTGAAAATATGTAGAGGTGTTTAAATCTTTCAGATACTTTGGCATAGCTCTCCACAATAACCTACACTTCAATCAAAATGACATGGATATTTACAAGTGCTGTCAACACAGACGAACAACCGTCCATAAACTACATCTCCTGTCTCTTCAACCTCATCTTCTTTATTTCAGATTCTGCACGGAGCCAGCTCTTCTGCACGGTGCCCTCTCTGTGCTTACGGTCACCATAAAGAAAAACTCAAATCAAAATTTACATCCCGAGTCAAGGAACTCCCCATCCCACAATCCACTGTGAATGATAACGGGCTTTTTTTGTTTTTTTCCCATTGTTAAAGTGTTTATTCTGTTACTGTATATACAGTTCACATCAGACGCAGAGGGGAGGGAAACATTGCCATGGTAACATCGAGCACCACCGATCAAAGACGCCGCTGTGACACTCTAGGATTGTGGGTATTGTAGTTATTTTCCTAAACATCATGAATAAACCATGATTTTCTGAAAAAAAGAGGTTGATGTCAAACGAACTGGTGGCTCGTTATGAATCTACCTTGAAGGGTTATGATATCATAGCTTCATCATGACATCGACTCAGGAGAAAATAAACAGGATTTTCACTTCTGGAAGCACACATATAAAGCTGATCCCGATTCTGCATGTCCTCCTCGTCTGACTATGTGAACCCTCCCTAGGAAATGTAACATACACAGTATCCTTTCACTTCTCTAGTTATCAATCTGTCTATCAATCTTTCTGGTTTTGATAAAAGTAGCAAAGTCTCAAAGGTATGGGAACTCTCTGCTGGAACCTGTGACCTTAAAATCTTCCTGTGAATATATTAAAGGCTGGTTCTGTTCCTAACTCGCAGGCAAACATTAAAATTCATAAATTGCATATCGAAGAATTTGACTTCACCTTGGAGCAGTACTGTCAACTCTCTTCAAAGAGCTCTGGTGGCTTTCAGGTCTCAATTTGCACTTCAATCTTACATTAATATTTCAAATTGAGACGATCACTTTGCATTTTTACACATTTGGAAAAGTGTGCTACACCTGTGTCGTCTTACAGTCTAAAGCCGTAACTGTTGTTGGTTGACAACACAAGAAAATACTTTCTGTTATAAATGTCCTTTAACGGGCAGTTTAGTGGCTATAAAGGATCGAGAGCACGTTGTGTAAATCTGTGCAGGTTCAGTTGTAATAGACATTGCACTTACTCAATTAGAGGCCCTTGTTGGGGGAATTGATTGTACCTTTTCAGCTGGACAGTGACATCTGTCAATCGACTGTTTGGGCGGCTGAGACAGCATCTGGGGGAGCTGGGCTGTAACCAGGGGAGGGGAAGTCCCATTAAACGTCCTCGTGGCCGCACACTGGATCAATACAAAGACACCAATTTAGACACCACCCTTTGTCAAGTTCCTTCCATTGCTAAGAACTCGAGAAGACGGCAAGCTTCAACCACAGCATCCTGCCTTTCAGGAGGCACAGATTGAATCCTGCTGCAGTTTTCTTTATAGGTAGATGAGCAGTGAAACTTAGAAAGTGCAAAGCAGACATCAGTCCGTCTCGAGGCTGTGACAATTCTCGAGGAGTAACTCTACACCGCCATGACAGCGAGCTTATGGTGACATGTAATGGTAAGAGCTCAAAGGTCATCTCTGCATTTGGAATCACTGTAACACAAGATCTTATTGATTCTTAGGTGATGGAAGATCCCCGTTATTAAGTTTCTCACTGAGGGGAATTTACCCCCGTCGAGGGGATAAAGGTCACGTTACACTTTAACTGTCCGTGCACACTACATGGGGCTACAATAAATAAGTCTGCTACCACAGAACCACAGAAGATTTGGTGAAATTCACCTTTTGACAACCTCTGAAATTTAATAGAAAGCAATCCTTCGATTTTTAAATTGTGTATAAGTAGAGATTATCCAGCAGATGTATGAAGCTGGAACAACTCAGGAGGTGTTTTCTAAATACAAGGTTGTTGTATTTTGCAGACTGTGACGGTCAAGTGCTGAATTATATAAAAGAAATAATTCACCCTCATCAGAGAAGGCTTGTTTAACACATACTTTAAAATGTAGCCTACAGAAAATAAAGTTTGGAAACCCCTGTGATACAGAATGGTACTGACCTCGGGCTCCAGAAGCTCACAGCAGTTTTCCATTTCAGCCATATAAGGGTCACAGTAGATGAGAATCTGTCTCACTTCAACCTGCGGGAAAGAGAGCGTGTTCAGGTCAAATTCAGCATCTTCTCCTCTTTTTAAGTGAAAAATATCTGCATCTCAAAGGCGAAGGTCCTTTGTTCAGAGGTCAGATGTTGTAGCACCAATACCACCTGTCCACCTGGCCTTCTTGCTGTGTGCTCACGAGTGTTTGCATGAAGCATTTGTGTGCTCGGGATCAGCTTTATATGGCTTTAGAAGAACAAGAAGCGCTGAACGTTCTTCCCGTCTCTATGACAACCGTCTGTTGACATCTGCCGCTGTATGACCGATACTGCTCTGTTACTTTTTACCGCTCGTTACTTTACATTTCAGATCGTTTTTTTTTTACCTGATCAGACACGGAGCAAAAGAGGATGTGAGTACAAGACACGATCAGTCAGTGGCAAAACTGCAGGGATTATCATACATTTGGAAGAGAGCGTAGATGACGTCAACAGCGCCTTTCAGAAAAGCGTGCTGCACTTTTTAACCAGGTGGCGGCTTTCTGCTGCGTAGGCAGGGCCTTACTTTGTCTTCCCCATTGCGAGCAAAACTGTTCAAAAAAATACCACATCCAACGCAAAAAATAAACGGAATAAAAAGCTCTAACTGGTGAACGCACAGCAGCTGCTTCAGCATAACTAACACTGGCATTTTTTGGGATTTACTGTCTTACATTTTAACAAATCACACGGACTAAAGACTCAGCTGTTAATGCAACTTAAGCCCTGTTCTACTCAGAGGTGTTGGGTGACCAAATGGCATAGCTGACCTAATGTTTGGGGCATCCGTGTGAATGCGTGTAACACATATGACAAAATAGGGGATTTACACAGATTAGGAAAATATGTCCCTGCAGTGTGTTCTAAATACCTTTTTTAAAAGCATTCAAACAGTAAATCAGAAAACTTCTGTGGGTGTAAAATGCTATTGATTGAAACTGAAGAGAAAGCCAAAAAGTTATTGATCCATCAATAAAAAAACGTTTAAATGAAGCTGTGTTTATGTGTAGACAATGGGCATACATCTACAGGCCGTCCATCCTCCATTCGTGTAGTGATGAGAGTGCGTCCACTGGGGTCAATGCCGTCCCTCTCGTCAGTCAGTCTCCTTTCTATTAGCTTGCAGTCCATGTAAATGGAGACTATGTTGCTCTGCACAGAAATGCTCAGCTTGTGCCACTGGCGATCAAAGAGGACGTGTAGGTCACGGCTTTTAAATGTGTAGCGTAAAGCGTTCTTAAGTTCGCCTTGGGCAGAGAACTCCACCGCTTTCTTTCCACCATCAACCACAACAGAAACCTACAGAGGACAGAAAGTACAGAGTGTTTACGCCTACCGGCACATAGAAAAACTGACATAAGAGCTTAAGAGTCTGGCTCACCTGACTGCCTCCTGACTGGTCAAATATCTGCCAAAGATACCAGCGGTCTTTCTTTGTAGTTCTTCTGACCCGCAGGATGGTGACGAGGGAGAATTCACTCGGGAGCCCATTTGGAAATATCAATCTTAAAAAAAAAAAAAAAAAAAAACAATCATTCAACAATGTCAGATTGTCACAGGATGAAATTCAAAAAGTATAATTAACAAATCGTGAAAATTGCAAAGTCTCAAGTGTCATTTTTGAAAATTGCAAAGCTTTTAAAGCCTCTCGAGATGTGTCTCCACGTCTCAAATTAGAGAGGTGAAATGAAAGGTACGAGTCTAATTAACAATCAGCATCAGTCTGGGTGAAAAATAAACCTCCATCACCATGAGGAAAACTAATACAGAAAATAATCTCAGTGTTGAGACGGCTTCTTAAGACAGTGAAGGCATGGCTCGCATCTGAATGACATCAGGGAGAAACATCATGTAAGAATCATCTTATGTTAGTGCTGCAGTATGTTTGAGGACGACGTCTTATCATGTCAACACTGTTATTCAAACTGTTCACTGATTGGTTTTGCTTTATCCATATCCTCACCAGAAGTTAGATGTGCTAGATTTGTGCTTGACGGGATGTAAATGTCATTACTCTCTCAACCACCAATCAAAATCAAGAAGGGGCGGGACTTATGCATCAACTTTCTCATCATCCATGATGGAGGAGATACTAATTGTCTTTCTGAGGGTTTCGATGCTCAGGTCTAGAGCGGATACTGACGTCAAACATAAAGCAGGAAGTGAAAGTGGCGTAACTTTTGTAACCTAGCAACAGTAAGCGGTTGTAAGAAGCTCTCTGAGATTTCGGTCATGTGCTCTGCCAGTGCAAAAACAGCTGATCATGGACTTGGGCCCTCCTGCACACGAGACCTGATATGACATGGTTCAAAGGCTTCGGAGGCTTCGGGGGATTCAGGGTCTCCTGTAGCTCTAAAGCTTTCAGTAGCTAAACAATGAAGCAACCAATCAAGTTGAATGATCAATAAAACATTTCAATACCCTCCTCCTGAGTCACTCGCATAAATAAAACTGACAAACATGATGCCATTTAGCTTGATGAATTTTATACAGGCTTCCCTGTCATCCGGATAATGAAAACATATAGATATTGATCCAAAGTTTCAGAAGCCAATCTTTTTCCCGCAGATACAAAAACCCTGTTTTACAGTTATATTGTTATAGATGCCAAATGTAATGCAGCTTTAGGTTTACGTGAATGACCTTGGTTGCTCTGTAAAGTCGAGTCATAACTCAGTTTTTCTTTCTGCTGCAGAAAACATGTTCCAAAGGGAAGCAAAATATGCAGAGAAAATACAGGAAAAACAATATCATATTTCAAATCACACCTACACTCGTACGAATTACAGCTCATTCAGTAACTCACCCCCCGAGCCCACACACCCACTCCCTTCCTCTTTTTATACATTGTGTATAAAGAACAACAAACACTGTACCCTTCAAAAACCTCTAACCCTAGCCCTAACTCGCGATGCAGATTAACAGTCAGAAGTGGAGGAGCATAAACATAATAAATCAAGATCAGCAAAAATAATAATAATGCAATGATAAGGTCGTTGGGAAGGCAGCGCACAGCCTGGGGGAGGGAGAGAGGAGAGAGTTTCTTCAGACAGGTTGGAAATTAGTTTTCACTCCTATATATCATCTCCTATTCTCTGTGAGCTTCACACCCTCTTCCATTGTGTCCCATGAATTCTGTGAGATTTCGGTGTAAACGGTACATGACTAAAATGATAAATACACCGTGTTAAAGCTCTCGAAAAAATCAAATGGCTCTTAGAGAGGGCGAGGACTAGGAAGGTTATGTGCTGCCCGAGGGCTTAAAGGACTATTCAGTTGCAAATCAATATGAAAAGTGACAGGGCAATTTATAAAAATGAAAATTCATAAAAAAGAGTCAAGACGTTCAACGCAGATGATTTTAATGCTGCATATGCAGTAACCGCTTGTATCAATGCACGTTATTACAATCGGCAGGAAACAACATAAAAGAGAAATGTAAATTAGATCTTCAGAAAGTGCTTGCATTGCTCAGAGCATAAAACATGAAGGTGGTCAAATCGAACACAGATATCTTGCGAAATACTCTGCAGGGCTGCTTTCTGGTGGGGCCCTGAAGTTCACACGCTTCATCCCAAACTAAGTCTCCTCTTATTTCAAAACACGGTCTACAGAGCGGCACACTGGATCTCGAGTGGCCCGCGGGGTTAAAGTTCTTGACCTTGTGTTGAGTGCCATCTGTGGCTAAATAGCTACACCTCAGTGTAGAGTGCTTTGAACCCTTTTTTCAGATTGGTTATATGGAAAACACCACTCAGCATGTTTAAGTAAGTGATAATGACTGAAGGAAAAGAATTTGGGCTCATTTTGCCTGCTCCCACACTAAAATACCAAAACAACTTTTACTGTATGGGGTTCTGCCAACACTGTCACTTATAAGGTCCGTTAAAATTTGCATTCTTTGCACTGGCAGGTCGGGCTCATAACATAACTACTTTCTGGATAACTGTACATGTAATTACAGTGTTTTGTTCCAGTCGAAGTCAAGTAAGGTTCATAAATGGGTTTGACTCTGCAACGTGAAGAAGCAGAGCCAAGGTCCATGAAAAATAACTGAAATAACCTCAGAGTTGCTGCACACACTTAAAAATGAAAGAGATTCTTTTCAGACTCAACAAATAAAAAGCTTCTGCAATGTTTGCTTCGAGAGGCATCAGTGCTTGTTATATTTCATGTGAGACTGCCTAACTTTGATTCTCATTGTCCAATGTTACAACTCTTGTTTGCACATCTTACAAGTCCCTGTGTAATTGTTGTTTTCCCCTACCAACTAGGGGTGTTGCTACAGTAAATGATTCAGAACATTGTGAAAATAATAATAATAATACACAGTTTGTAACAGAGTGCTAATTCAATGGTGAACGGCTAAACATGCACATCCCTACAACCAACCAATCCATGTTAGTTTCATCTTGAAGCCAAAATTCTCTTAACAATCATTTCCCTATCTTTTTCTGTCTGTCTTCTGTTCACAGCTTGTGAAAGCTTCATTAATACACTGAAATGCTAAATGTTGTAAATTGTCATTGAACAAGCAAATCCACAAATAAATCATATTAAAAAAATTAAGTGAGAAATGTTTGTTCGAATCATGTCTGCAAGATAGAAATAATGATGCTATATCTCAAGATCATGAGTAAAAGAAGACACTAGAAATTGATCATTCAGTCAAGTCACATTGTACATACTTCATATACAAAAACAAGGGAAGTGGGAGACCGTAGTTTGATGAAGTATTCATAAGTCTGAGTCAAAGCGCCAGCTAAACTTTAAGACCTATCAAAAGTAAAAACTCTCGATTTTTAAGATACTTATGAACACAATTCTGAAACATCTTATTGCAGACTAGAAGGCTCTTTAAGAATTGGACGGCAACACAAGTAAGGAGCAGAAAAAAAGGAAAGAAGTCGTTGAGGAAAAGCACAAAAGATCACAGAGCAAAAATCCTGGCTGCCAAAAGAGTTAGCTCACAATGAATTCCATTTTTATAAGGACTAACCGTGTGCTTCCTGTCATTGAACGTCTTTGAGCATGAATATTGCTTGGCTGAGACTTCACCTTGTATAATCGGAGACAACAGATTAAAAGGATGACACAGCAACAGCACCCAAGTGGTGGAGAATCTTCCGGAAACAGCTTTGGTGTCCCAGCTTGTTTGAAATCCAATCCAGGCGGATTCTCTTAAGGACCCAGAGGAATCAGATTTCTTTAGCTGGGACAATCAAGCACTCAAATGTTAGCCTAGTTGCCCCCCCATCACTGACACTCAATAGGACCAATCACAGTGGGCTCCACCATGCAGGTTAACACGCTAAATGCATCACTCATGGAAGGGATGACTGCTGCTTCCCTCAGCATGCGTCCTCAGTCCTGTTTAATCTGAAGGGACTGTGCATGATAGAAGAATCCAAATCCATTTAACGCCTGTGATCTGGAAGAGGAATACTTCACCAGAGAAGAGATTTAATGCAACATGAGCAGGCAGAGATGTGTCAGAGTCCTATGTTATCCTCTTTCCGGTGTCATTTAGTGTTCCTCTGCACACACACTTAATAAAAAGATAAGACTGCAATAGCAACGGGCCACCAATAACTAACAATTTCAAAATATGTCCCGTCAATATGACTACACGCCATCAAATTAATTAAGCGCCATTTTCTACCCCCTGATAAACATTGAATTGTCTGAGCGAAATAAGAAATTATTCATTGGTGGAAAATCTCCATCACAACAACAGTGATGCACTGACTATCAAACCAGTCGGATATTAGATTTTGTTTTTCATCATTCTGTCTTTTTGTCCCCATCTGCAGTCACTTCTCAAATCCCTGAGCTCCAGGCGTTTAAGACATTTCCAGATTTGACATTTTCCATCTATACTTCAGCTTTGTTTGACATATTCAGTTTGTGTTTCAATTGCATATGGAAAGTCAGGACCACGAATAAACACATGAAATACAGTAAAGGATAAATGGGCTTGAGTAGTGTTTTTCTAGCTTTCTGACTAATCAAAGCAATTTTACACTGCATGTCACACCTGCACATTCACACCCTGATGGCAGAGGTTTCTAATCCTATTCAGATTCCTTCAGGTTAGGAGATACCCGATACCCAGGTGAGCCACTTCCCAGTATTATGGCTGTACTGGTTGTACTGGCAGCAGGTAATAAAGAAGAACAAACTCTTGGTGTTGTGATCTATTACATTTTATCAACTATTTATCTTGGCAACACTGCAGCACATGTTACAGTGCAGGATACATATCTAAGCAAGATACTACAAGCACACAAAAAAGCATTAACCTAACAATGGTTACAGTCCAAACCTCCAACATATATTGTGAGTCTAATTGAAGGTATGGAGAGAATGACGTTCTCACTGAATCTGAGGGCAGGACAATGTTTGCAGTCAGTATCCATCAGTATCGATATCTAAGATGTATAGATGACCAACGATTTTTTTTTTAATGTTTGTTCACATAAGGGGTATAAGACCACCAAATTAGATTTTCAAAAAACCAATACAGGCCACATTTGTATGGGGTTTTAAATTTGATTCCACATCAACTAATCAGATTTGAAAATGTATTATTCAACATATGCAACATATCAAACGCAATGACAACGTCGAGTCCAGAAGACGGTGAATAATTTGAAGTATCAAATTTCTTTATATCCTCAATATCGATACTGGCATGAGCTCCAAAAATGTCATACGTCATATTGGTCGAGCCTTAGTAATATAAAGTTTTATTTTATTTATAGATGTGCAGTTTTTGCACTTTTGCTTCGGTTTTACTTATCAGCACTGGAGGTTACTGGTTGGTCCCGAACAATGACAAAGGGCATCCCAGATACTGCAGTTTAACTCCCTTCACTTTATAAATCCATGGACCTTCAGCTCACTTTGTTTTGTTTCCACTGAAAAGTTGCACTCTTAGACTTCAAAGAGAAAGAGTTCAGAGGCTGAGCTCATTAGATCTCCTTTAACAACGCTTCCACAATGGAGAGCGGCTTCACATAGAGTACAAAGTACCTGACACATGATGTTGTTAGCGACTCTTGAAAAGAGGCAAGTGACGTCCGGACATGAAAATCCGATCTAATCTCTTGCAAATGAAAGTGCGAGAGGTATTAAAGATCTGATTTGAGAAACAAATTGGGCTGACCACCTGTATGAAAGAGAGCATTACATCACCTGCTCATATGATCCTGATTTCCATTTACCACACAGTATTTGTACGACACCCATTTCCACCTACTCACAGCCCTGATGCCAATGTCCCTTTATGCATTTGCAGTTATGTCTGATGTCAACATTTACAATGCGTGAACAGAAAATAATAAAATTACTGGCAAAGAGTGTATTTCCCCAAAAATACTTAAAGATTGCTTGTGCCACACAATATTGACTACATTAAGCTGAATTGATTAATTAGCTGTCACAAAAGTGCTGAAGCCGCAGAATGATAAATGCAAACTGGTAATTTGATACTCTCTATATCTCAGTCTCTCTGGCTCCTTTGTGTCTGTATGCTAATTGTAATGTACCTTCAGCATCTTCACATCATTTAGAAACAGCCTCCTGTAACACCATTCAGTGCTTTGATGAATTTCTGGCTTTCCAATCAAACATTCTGAATAATCGTTGTCACAAGTTAAAAAAGTGTTCATCCCACTAATTTCAGAAAAAAACGGAGGATCAATGGATGAAGACTTCGAAACATAGTTTTTAGTGCATGCACCCCAAGTACAGAAGCCATGGTCCTCCAAGCGGGTGACCTGGGTTCAAATCCGGCCTGTGGCTCCTTTACAGCATGTCTTTCCCCACTTTCTCAAAAAAGCCTAAGAAACATTGTTTATGTTTTTTTTCCAAAGCAGTTGATGTCGTGTAAGAAATACAATTAAAAGTGAGTTTGTAAAGTTCATGAAGAAACATGTCACCTTCCCTTTCCTCCTCATCCATGTGTCAGAGCTGCTGTCCGAAGAAGTCAGGGATTAAAAAAGGAGGGAGTTTAGATCAGAAAAAGACCTAAAGAGCAGAATAATAGAAAGTATAACAGCTTCATTAAAAATGTGATTGATGTGCATAAAAAGGCACGGCAGTTGTAATTTCCTTTTTTTAGTGTATGTGGCAGACAGAAAGAATATCGCAATGTGAGTTCTTTCCCAAGAAGGTTCACCCCTCCAATCTGTTTTGACATTTGGGTACGTTTTCTTTTGCAAAACAAGGATTACCGTCTTGGTCACAAGAACAACAACAGTCAAATGCATCCTTACACCAGAGGCGGTGAGTCAAGAAAACAACTCATCCAACTTCCTGTGAAGACAATAAAAAGTGCATGATTGTGACCTCTGGAAAGCCTGTACCTGTTTGGCCTTTATGTATAAGTGAACGCATAACTGAGATAGCAATGAAACACACTACTACTACTGTATGTGTATGTTAATATTATATGAACCAGACATACTGTATATGTATGACACTGAAGTTCATGAATGATGTACGGAGTGCAAGGCTACACATAGATGTGCTTCTCCAGACTGACAGAAAGCCTGTGCTTTAATACTGTATGGCAGCATGTTATACATGTCATATTTTGCAGAGCTTAAAACACATTTTTCCTCTCACACACAGGTTGTTTGTGTGTGTGTGTGTGTGTCAGCTCTGCTCTGTGAGCCACAATGTGTTTTGTGCCACAGAGCTGGCAGGACATTAGCCAGATCTAGCGAGAGGGAGCATCAATTGCTGCATATCCAGCGAGTAAAGTGAGCAATGTTTTAGCGGCTGTGGCAGGGGCAGAGGGGCCTCCTGCCTCATGCAATTGCCCTCGCTTTCCCTCCTCAGCTGACATGCAGTATCACCTGTCAAAGTACTTAGATAATTGGATATGAGAGGGATCGCAGTCTCGCCACTATAACCAATGACACTGTCAGCAGTGTCATTGAGAAGCAGCATCTTCTTGCACTACGGGCAAAGACCGAGGGAAGGGCTGAAGTAAATGTATTTTCGGACGGCTGGCTGACTGAACAGGGGAGGAGATCACAAATCACCTGGCTTAAAGATTCTTTCACCTAGCCAGAGAGAGAGTGGCAGTAAATGTTTACAGTTGCATGTAAAAATGCTAAAAATACCCCCTCCCTCCTCCACCTCCCGGAAGAATGACAAAGTGTTCCCTTTCACCAAAGGACACAAAACAAAGAGGGTCTCAAAATACTTTTCTTAAAATCCAGAATGGCTACGTGAAGCTCAGTTTAGCAACCAGTACATCTTCATAAACACCACTCCCCTTCCTTGATACAGCTGCTGGTTCTCAGTGTAAAAAGTGCAACAGGCCTTTATAAATATTACATCTTATTCAACTCCCCGCCATATCATGATATGAGCTCCAAGGTTAAGTCACAGAGAGGCTCCAGTGTTTGACCAGGGGAATAAAGGCCTTCAGTAAACGGCTCCTTTGTGTGTAATTTGTGTAGTTATTTTAATATTCCTGTCTTATTATACGCGCTCACACTTTTCCTTCCTCCCCTTTATGTCCTACTTTTCACCCTAAGGAGACTTCTAGAATAAACGCAATATATATTAATTCTGTTCATATTATTCCCCCGTCTAACAGCTCACCTCACAGCTTGCCCTTATTAGCCGGGGCAAATGGAAATACTTCTCTAAGCAGGGCATATCTAGGTTGCCTCGAGTCAACCCTTTCATGTCATCCAGCTACGACTACACAGTTTTTTGTTTTTTTTAAGTATGTCACCAGATCAACAGGAAAAAGAAGCATACACCTCTATCATCACATAGTTTAACTATTCTTTGAAAGATACAATGTGTAGATTCAGCCGCCAGGAGGCTATCAATCAGTCTTACAATAACAAAAGGTGATGTCGAGGCTTGTGGGGAATCATGGGAGTTCTCTCTGCTACTATCCGCCAAATCAGCACAAAAACTGCTTTCAATCCAATTTCTATTCTGCAGTTTGATACTTTTTCGTTGCTCTGGCCACGACTGACATCTTACAGCATGTTATTGTACTGTGCTTCAGTTCCACGGCGCGAGCAGGCGACTGGAGGAAATGAAGCATATAGGAGGATTATTTACTAGTTTTTGCCGTCGCTCTGAGTTATCCTCAAACTCTGTAAGACAACAGAGTACAACCACTGAGCCCAGATGATGCAGATAAACAATGAGACTACGTGGTGAGGCACGCGCGCTTTACTCACTTTGTTGGTTGAATGAGCGGACTGCTTCCCAAACGAAATGATGGCAGGTCTTCTGAGACTGTCCCCTTTCGAAGGAGAAACTTTTCGGTGAGATCAAATCCTGTGAGCGGGAGAGGAAAGGGTCACCACATTTACACAGGTTCAATACACTTTTACTCACGCTGCTCATTCAGGACGTACCTGTGATTTGGAGGGGTCGGTCTAAAACATCAGAAAACCTGTGTTCCTCTACACTCAGAGGGGGACATGAGCCGTCTAGAGGAAAGCCAAAAATACGTTTATTTATTACAGACACTCATTTATATTTGAACCACTTTTTACAAGCATATCAGAAGAGCAAATTTCATTTTCAGAGTGCATTTTAAAAAGAAACCTTTAGGAGACATCTACATCGGAGCAGAAAATCAATTCAGAGTTGATTCTCCAATTAATCTTTAAAACATAAGTTTAAACTTTAAAAAATAACCAACAGAGACAAGAGTCTGAAATACACTGAAAGGGCAACCCTGCATTACTTTAGAGAAATTAAAGGGAGACTGACTTTATGAATACTGAACACTTTAAAAGTCAATTTGGACGTTTCACATTTGAGACATTACAAAAGGATGGTTTATCGTCATGCATAAACATTAAATCCTATTGGTAAAAGATTGAATGTATTTATTTACAACATTAATCAAGAGGGGGCTGCAGTGGTATGCGCCTCACAGTGAGAAGGTTCCTGGTTTGAATCCCTGTCGGACAGAGACTCTCTGGTGCTTTTGTTCATCATTTGTTTTCATGGTGAAATGCGACATAATATGACGCCAGTCTTTCACATCACTTAGAAAGGTTAGAGACATGTCGTTTGACGGTGACATTTCAAGAGGAGGGAGAACAATTTAATGCATCCTATCACAAAACAAATAATGAAGAATTAGGAAGAAGAAATAAAAAACAAACAAATCAGAAATGGCAATTTAATGGCAAGTTAATTTTTAATCTATACATTGGAATCAACCCTGATTACGATAATAAATTCATGTCTACGCTATTCAAGTTTTATTTAAACGTTTAAGATGAAGAATTAACAGAAACCTACAGCGACACCTTCATACTTATTTAGATGCTTTTTCACAAAGACACTCAGCTGTTGAAAGACAGGCGTTTCTGGATAAAGAGGTCAAGAACAACAAACACACCCGTTCGTTCAGTCACTGCCATTCCAAGAGTGCAAGGAATGGAATTTACAGTCCAAAGGAAAGCAGTCCATCTTAACAAGCAAATCATGGCTCAGACAATGGAGAGCTAGTCTGCTTGAAAACCTGGATGGAAACAGAAGAGATTGTATTTTACACTTCAGTTCAATTCAGTGGTGAAATAAGCACAACAAATTGTAGCCACACCTCGCTGTTAAGATAAACAAACAAACGTTTTCTAAATGCAACCAGGCCTGACTAATAGACTGAACAGACAGTCGACAAGGTGCCTTTACTGTTTTAGCTTTTGTTATAAAGTTGCTTAATTGCTTTGATGAGTCCAAAAGGCAAACTCTTGGTGGTTTAAAAGGAATCCAATGTGGAAGAGAAAAACATGCAGTTCCCCTCGTGTCCACTTGAGGCAGGCTGAAATCCTGACTTGAGCACCAGCTTAGCCACGACTGGCAAACTGAAATAACCGACTGGCAGTCATACTAATACTGTTGAACATAGTATGAAATATGATAAGGTTGGACATTTTTGGGTGTCTCACAATTCAATTTTGATTCTCGATGGTCATGAATCAATTAAGAATCTATTTTCCATTCAAAACGATTCTGGAGTAATTTTTTTAAAGTGTTTTTTTACCATTGGTTCATACTTCAGGATCTACACCAGTCATCTGTGAGGCTGGCTGAATTTATTGCTGGTCCATTTGGTATTCCTCTGAGTGTATGAGCTAGCCATTGCACTTATCAGGGAAAGACTGATTAGCCCAGAGCTGCATACTGCGTTCCATCGTAGTATGTTGTAGTCGGTTTTGAACAACAAAAAAAATCCTTTGTATATTTTTCAATCTAACGAACGTGAGGTTGAGATAGCTTTTCAAATATGGCGACACCAACATCCAGCTTCACAACTCCTCTTCAGAACCAGTGGTTCACGTCACTGACCCTGCGTCCATGTTTCATACAGTATATAGTTAAATCATCAACTTTGACTCAGTTGGGTTCATTGAGCTAGGTCAGCACTAATACAGTCTGGGATATGTTGGATTCCTCTGCAAGCTAAGGAGAAACATTCCTTTCATCAACTGTCTTCAGATACTTATCCACTGAATATGATTACTGCATGTTGTGTTATCGACTCTCATATCCACTCATACTTCCCTAAAGCCTCTGCTTATTTATGTAAAGTCGTTCAACCCCGCAGAGCGCTCTTCTGAGTCCTTCATTCATTAGTTTTCATGAACACCTGCCATATACTGACAAATGGAGACGTCTGTGCAGCAGCAAGATCATTATACTCTCTCAGCTATGTTTATGTTGAGGTTTCGGTTGTTAACTGGCCAGCCGAGCTGCCTGTTGTTCTCCACAGACGGTTTGTTATTCATTAGGTTTGTGTGTTTTCTCCATAAATGAGCTGCAGAAGTTTGCCGATGTGCTAAATGTGCTCAGAATACAAAAACAGAATTCAACGACATGAAGAGAGAAACTATCTGTTAAAGAGACAAAACAAGTAAGCAAGTTTAAACAGAAAATTATGTGTTATTAATATTATCCTCAGATCTGTGTTTTTGTCAATTACCCTCCACCCAAAGTGAATTTATTATTATAATAAAATACAGTAACAGAGGAATTGCATTAGAGGTGCAATACATTTACAACACCCAACTATTGGCTGCTCAAGTGTTGTTTGTTTGGATTCAATCTTAATGCCGCGGCCTTAATCTTTGTGTCGGTAGGACTCCATTAACACTCTGTTGTGTTTTGATCCCAAAGCTGTCAGCGGCGTCCTGATCAAAGGGGACACATACAAGGATCAAACCTGGAAACCTCCAGTTACAAGCAAGTCTCCGAAAGCATTTCACAATACTGCCAAGTGGGATCTTTTGAATTGCTCTCATGCCATTGCAAAGAAGGCAAGGTTTTTTTAAGGGCAGAGTCATCCAGGAGAGTAAGAGTCGGATCCAAAGTGAGTAGAGTACAGGCGACTGTTCCAGTTCAAAAATACAAACTAAACACCCTTCAGTTATTGTCTGGAGAACTTTGTCTGCTATCTTTGGTGATCTGCCAAAATAGCGATGATGACTGAACATACGCGCATGAAAGTTATTTAAAGGGGGCTACCATTTTAGGACTACACATACAAGAAATACGGGACTAAAATCAGCATGTAGATGTGAAAGTGAATAAATACAATTTTTTTATCCCCATTGAAAATGAAGCTGAAAATCACAGCGCATGTCAAGGAGTCAGTGAAGTACAGTTTACTGTTCTAATGCAACGAGGAAGCAGAAACAAATGTGGTGGACTGCAAGAGTTGTGAGCATGATTAGATGCAAAGAAATATAAATAAAAAAGCATCAACGGCGGCTCATTTTTAAAACAATTTGTAATTAATTATTGTCCAAAAAAAGTTTAGATAAGGTGATTAATTTTTTCAAAACTTAAGCAGGTTGTGATACAGTGTTTATACATTTCATGCCGAAATGCTGCCAACATCTTTGTGCAATGAGAGGAATTGCTCTCACTTTACTCTTTTATCAATATTGTTTGATTTGTTTACTAATATTTGTTTGCTAAGTTAGATATCACGTCCTCCTTTACATAAGTCATTAATCAGACAGATTATTAATATTTCATAATAACATTTGCTTTTTAATAAAAACGTGATGTGATTTGGGTTAAATCGTTCCTTCCTGGGGAACATGAATCTATTTCTGCTGGGGAACAAACGGCTGAAGACAGAGTTGAGTTATGCACTTGACCTCCACAGAACAGCCACCATACATTAACATAATTAATAGTACAGTCCCTCATACAGCAGTATTTCTCTCCTCTCCTTCTGTAACTGCCTCCTTCTTATACAAAAAAAATCATTCGCACAAATAATTCATTCTTATCCATATGTTTGGAGCACTCTTGGGTCATAAAGTTGTGCATGCAGGCCTACAGTATCATGGCGCTTGGAGATGAAGTGACCATGCGCCTGACAACTACAACCATGCATGGGCTGCAGACAAGTAGCACTACAGAGGTATCACATTCCTCGTCTGTGTGAAGCCGAAATGTTATTCCTGTTATTTCTGAAAATGCTTGAAATACACGCAGGTCTAAAGCCACGTTCTGCAGTTAAATATATTCTAGAATAATCTGTACACTATTTATTGTCATTATTGAGGATTTGGTAGGTGTTAAATTGAGTCCACAAGTTATTTCACCCTGTATAAAAATCCTGCTTAAACTCGTTCAGTATAATTATAGTTTGAGGTTATTAAACCCATTTTTCATAGTTTTAGAAGTAGCACAAGCAGCTGACACTGAAGTTACTCCTCTGCCTGATCTCTCCATCATTCATTCAGCTGTAATAACTTCACTTTGCAATATTCAAAGAAGCGTGTTTCTGTGCGCCACCGCTGATTGGCTGGGTGCTTTTTAGTTTTTTTAATATTAAAGGAGTGAAGGGAAAGATTTTTCTTTCAGGGTCTTCGTGCGCATTTTGCACTTTGCTGTTTACAACAAGTGATGCAATCCGGTACATGTTTACTGCTCCGGAGCATTCAGGAATCAGAAAGGACCTGTTTAAAAAAGCGTGCGTCCCGTTTAACGGACAAGTGACACACATCAAACCACGCGTAAAAAATTAAAACGATTGAACACCAGGTGGACACGTGCAAAGGTGTGCGTAATAAGCGTGATTTCGATGGGTTTACGCGCTGATAATTTCATAAAAGTCGAGTGATTTTGAAATTAATTTGCTCTGTAAGTACTCACTGTTGCTGAGAAAGTTTCCTCTAGGGCAAAAAGAAATCAAAAACAGCGATAAAAGCATAATCCATGTGTGATAACGATCAGTCTGATTCCGGATTCCAGGACTTGGAAATAAAAGTCTCAGTGGGATCGCCTGCTACTAGATCGCGGTCCTTATTAGTTGCACCGAGTGGCCCTCCCACTCTGTCATTATTACTGAAATGCTCTGACAGAGACTTCAGCAAACAAGCGGAACACACGCTGAAAGCTTTCATATTAGAAGGAGTAAATGCCCAGAGGGGTCTCAATCTAACTCTGTTGTTTAACGGAGCCAGGTGCAGGAATTAAATCTTGTTTGATGTATTATCGTCTCATCAGATTCTCCGAACAGAGGGCCGAATTCAGGTTTTATTTGATTGCCTTCAAAGTGGTTTCAAGAGTCTTTTTTTAGTTGTCAGAATAACGTCGTGCTTCGTTTAAACTATACAACTAGAATGCTTTTAACGCCTAATTTATCTTGATTCAAGTGCGGGGAAAAAGAGAAGAAAAGCAATCTCACCTGTCTGTTCATCACATAAAGGTAGAGAGCAGATTAAGAGCAGAATAGGCTGAAGACACATGGGCGTCACAGTGAGGCAGGGGAAGTGGGACTCAGCTATCCAGGGCCCCAATGGATGAAGGGAAGGGGCCCTTATTCTGCCTGATGTTTTTTTTTTTAAAGTTTATGTTTGGATTTGTTTCTCTCAAAGTTCAAACTTTCATCGTAAAGAATTGGCCCAATACATGTAAATGATGCATAAATCTTTTTTTTAAACCAAAAATGAAAATTTAGATGTAAAAATCTTTTAACGGCTTGAAAAAAATGTTAATGCAAAAAAAGATTAATAGTTAAAATAGTTTGATAATTTGTGTTGTTTTATTTAAACTGCAATTAAATCTTTAATGAGTTAATTGAACCTCATAGTTAATTAAAATAGTCACAAAGCTTTTTTGAAACTTGATATGATACTCGTCAAAATTGGACCAATAACCATTTCAATAAAACTGCAAATACACAAGAGGATTTTCTTGTTTTTAATTATCAAAAAAATCCAACAATACTCCTGGAAACTGTTTCAATTACACAAATACATAAGCAACATTTCTTATTAATGTAATTTAGACAAAATATAGGAGTTTTCTTGCAATTTATTATTAACAAATTCTTTTCGTACACACCTTTTTTAAGCTCCAGGTGTAATTTTGTAAAGCTTCAGTAATTTTCAGAATTGTTGATCATCACAACAACAGATTCAGCTTTTATTGTGAATATGATTTTATGATGTTTCCTGTTTGCAAGTTGAACGTTGCTCAACTTTGGTTGGTTTATATTAACAAAGTTGACTGTGTTGCCCAGAACAGTATTGAAGGAGGATCATTTTGAGCGCCAAACTTAAAAGCTTTTAGCGGGTCCTTTGTGGTATGTTTAGAGCAATATCGCCATGTTGACTGAGACGAGGCCCTGTGTGAGGACATAATGAAGTCTCAGCTCTTTGCTGCAATGGCAGGCCTTCAGCAACAACACTCACACACATACTATTTTAGTCTGAAGACATGTCGCAATACCACCCTGCTATACAGCTTTAACACTCTCTATACTTTGTCTAGTGGTGTACAAATGCAGCTCTCCTTCCTTCTGTGTTTCCAAACTGCAGCGCGTTGGTTCAAGCTGAATAAAGGTTAAAGCTCAGGTGCTTTTTCTGCCCCAAGTATTCCTTGAAACAGCACACCCACAGTTCAAGACACCCGCTCCACACAAACAGGTGTTCAGACTCCACACACATGACTGTTTGGACAGATGATTTCACCACAGGAACACACACACACACACACACACACGGACACACAGGCATAGTTTTCAGTAATAAGATAAAAGCAACAAAGACATAAAGAGAATTGAATGTAGCAGATGGCTACACTTCTTTGTTAGAATTGTTCAAACATTTTCTTTTAAGTGGTGGTTGCATTATTGTTTCCATCCGTCTGTTATTCTTTGTGTTTGTTGCGAGTGAATGACTTTCTTTAATCTGCAGACGAATGATTGCTGCTTTTCTCACAACACACAAGAAAGACTCTCTTTACGTCTTTACTGCATTTGTCTGTTTGTGAAATTCCACTTTTCTTTTGTTTTTTTATTCAATTAGTCGTGAAATGTACATAACTACACTTTCAAACTCCTCATGTGTGTACACGACTTTTAATAACAACACATTATCTATTTAAAGGCAGAGTTGGTCTTTTTATCCAGAGCCACTTTTTAAGATTTTAGTTGAAATTGTCTTTAGGTCTTGACAGAAATTAATAACACAGGTGCTCTGAAAAAGGAATAAAACATTTCTGTCATCTGTATTAGTTGTACCTGTAAAAACTTTGTACCTGTCTGCCACGAGGTACCAACCTGATGAACCAATCACACGCCTCCCTGCTCGTTCTTGACCCCATGCAGTGAGGGGCGTGGCTTTTGAGGGAGCACAGAGGGGAGGGGGTGGGTGCACTGAGGGAATGCTACTTTTAAAATCAAGCTGGGGGGGGGGGGGGGGGGGGGGTTGGCAGGGTTACTGTGTTCAATTGTGTTTGTTTGTTTTTGTCTGTCTTTTTGTACCGACATGTAAAAAAATGCCTTCAAGAAAAACAGCTTTTAAAAAAAAGAAAGAAAAGAGCTACATATGCAACCTCCACCGCTGCACCCTCTTCTTTATTCTTGCAGTTTCTCTATAAATATTATTACCTTCAAAGGAGAACTAAACAATGACTCAGTGTGTCGTGTCGGATTCAGCTGAGGGCAGCCGGTGAGGTGAGGGTAAGATTGGGTCATGGTGAAATAAACAAAATAGTACAGAGCCTTGATGATCTTTTATCAGCAACTTCACACAGTCATTTATATTTCTGCTTTATTATGTCCGACGTGTGAAGTTATTGGCCCCCAAATGTCTTTGTGAGATCTCTTTTAGAAAATGATGCAACCAAGACCGGGCAAAATATTTAATTAGTGAATCAAAAATGTATTCTGTGTAATGACAAATCACTTTACAAAAAAGCGCGCTTCCCGCTCACTCTACAAACTTCTGTTAAGAAAACAAACAAACATCATCTATTCCACTGAAATCATATTTATTCAGCCAAACACCTATGCGTGTACACCTTTGCTCTCACTATGAGATGGATTGTGTGTCTGCAAACAGTCGCTGACAAATGCATCCCACCAATCGCTGAATCACGGTAGATTTCTCAGAGTCCATCCGACTGGAGTGATGTCTTCTAAAGTACAAGGCCACAGACAGCTCACAGGAAACTAGAAAAATACCCGAGGCATGATTTTAGTTTGAGAAATAGAATAGAAGAAGGAAAACATTGTATTTGTTTTGCCATTTTTGAGTCTTTACGAGCTTACAGCCAGTTGTAAGTAGTGACATCATAGTTTATAAGTACTTCCTGTTACAGTAGGTGGCATAGAGTGTGTGTGTGTGTGTTTGTTTCTCTCTCTCCTGTTGCTCTGCTGGCTGCTGCTCACTGAAAACGAGTGATCAAAGGTGTGACCACTCAGCATAAAAAGCAGGAGAAAGGCGAGAACAGTAGCCAATGGGTCATGCAGTGATCATGTGGAAGCTGAGCCAAGCTTACTGCTTCAGCGGAAGAAGTTTTCTGCCTGCGTTTCATAAAAAAACTCCGTTCGTACACGCTCCGTTCTCATAAACTTGTCATAATAATAATAATAATCTCATAATCTTCTTGCACTGTTACGACTGTGAGCCAAGTCAAAAACCGAAATGCTAAAATGTTCACGGCATGACCAGTTCATTTAACAAAGTTGTCCTTTTAGGCGATTCTGCAGTCAACATAGTGGGAGCACTTGTTGCGTTACTTCTGCTTTTGCACTAATCAGTTGTAAACAAAAGTGACAACATCACACAATGATGTCCGACGGAGGAGAAACAATGTGACCGTACAAGCCCAAAACTCAGATTTCCCTGTCTACACATAAACTAGACGATGAGCTCAACGACTTTTAAAGACCAATATCAAGAGGGGATATTTTCTTGGACTATGTTCTGCAGTTACAAGAGAATACAAATACAATACAAAGTATATATTATATATAATACATACTTTTGACTAAAATGCTCAGTTCACTTCAGTATTGTGAAAGCCATGTTGTCGAATGGTCTCTCCTCCATGAGCAAAGACAGATTGTTTGGGTGTTGTGAGAAAAACCTGTATGAAAAAAAAAGTGACACTCTGTAATTTGTTGGCTGGAATTGAGGATTTGTGCTCCCGCCTCACTATCCTCGATAAATCACATGCTGTCAAAAGTTTTTTCAGGTTGTTTTGTTGGCAGATCCAATTGGAAACAGTTCAGTGGGGTCATGTGGATTATCCAGGACATTGTTTCCAAAAGACACATTTCTCCTTTTGATGTTTTTTAATGGTGCAAAGAGTCGAAAGCTCAGCAGCCTCCCAACATGCCTTTTTCCATTTCTTATCATTGAAAGTTGAGGATTTGGCGGATTGTAATGGATTGCTGGTCCAAGAAAGGTAATATCCATCAGTAAGACCTAAGGACACTTTGCATCATTTGTTTACATTTAAAGCTGAAGCATTTGATTAAACTAAATCATAAAACATTTACACCTCTAAAGGATTTAATGCGTTTGTGACCTTTAGAAAATAAAAAATGACATATATTACCAAAGCAGATTCATAAAGACATGAATTATTTTTAAAACATAAAAAGTGATCATATTGTGGATGAATATTAGTATCATGATTATAACAAGTACAACATTTTTTAATAATTTATTTCTATTCCTCTTTTTTACCCCTATAATTTTTTTTCATGCGACGTCTCCAGAACCCGGATATTTCCCTTTTTCTGTTTTCTTTATATAATCAAAGAGCTTTTTAATAATATGAGCAGCTGTTTGTACTTCTTACTGTTCTTCATTTTACAGTTTTGTATTAATGATTAAATCAGAGCGACATTTTGAAAAAGAACCCACTCACCTTGTACCAGTGTTCATATTACACTGTAAGCTATTGCTGCTAATTTACAGCCAATTTTCAGCACTAAAATACTGTTTTTTAGACTCAAATAATAATAAAATATCCGTTTCACAGCCCAGTCTAAAGCAGCATGAAGATGAATACACTGACCAAACAAGACATCTGTCAGGTGTTTGTACAAATCATTTTAAAGAACTGTGATCCGAGATTCCGAGTTTTCCATTAGTTCCAATCTAACTTTATTTGATTAAGGACTTCAAAACAACCACAGCTGACCAAAGTGCTGTACAATGAATTAACAATAAGTTAAAAAGGCATAATACACAATAATTTAATTTATTAATTTAGTTGTTCCGACTTGAGCAGGTGTTCGAGTGCCTTTTACAAATCTCAATGCAACACAAGTTGGCAGCTTTTATAATGACTGGGGCGCAATGGGCACAGGTGCTCTCAGTCGTTCTGAATAGATAGCCACACCTTCCAAACACAGCAGCACAAGAAAAGAGAAGACCACAGGGCTGTCACAAAGGGGCTTTGAAATAATCTTTTCACACCTATATACTGTATGTCACTTTGATGTTGAACGCTTTATAAAATGTGTAATTTCATTTGTGCTAGTTTTCATTTCAACCTGAACATAACTTGTATGTAGCTCATTATTAAAAAATAACTTTAACCCCCCCCCCGCATGTATTCAATCAGATAAAGCTCCTCTTTAAGCTTACCACTCCTGTTGAGTGACTTTGTTCTGCTTTCCTTAATGCATTATAAATCCTATATGCCCAAAATAAACACGCACTGTACAGTATGAAACGTTTTATTTTTAATGTGTGTGTCTATTTGTGTGCGGTTTCCTCTTTGTGTGCAGCATCGTATTTGCACTGGATATGTAACCTCGGTAAACACTATAGTTTTGTGCGAGCAGTCATTGGCGTTGAATAGAAACAGGTTAATCTCTGCATTCTCATTCTCAATGACGCCATACGAGTCATTGTTGTAAGGGTTTAGAGGCAAAACACCTGTCGCTTTTACTGCATCATTTACTAAATCGACATATGGCTTAGCACTGGACAAACAGAGCGCAGTGTTTGTCACTAATCTGTATGCAGAGGTAACCATTGAAGCTCATGTGCTCATAAACAGAAGATCACAGAAGCCATTAAGTAGTCTCATTCATCACTTCTGTGAGCTCACCTGGGCATGAAGGCCTCCCGTGCGTAGACAAAAAAAAAAAAAAGATACAATAACATGACAGGTTGCCCTGCAGCAGTAGTTCTGAGGGGTGTTTTTGAAATATGAACTCCTAATTTTCTATCTTTTGAAAGTTAATGAAAGAGAATCAGTTGGTGGCTACCTCACTGCGCTACCTGTGTGTGCTTCTCTTTGATATCAACTCAACATGCAGCGGTATGAGAGCGACTTTAAATATGAGGCAGTAGGCTTGAATATTTCAATTGAAACAGTGTGTAAAATCAGGTAACATAAACTCAGTTTAAACTTTTCTTTTTCACCACGTAATCTAAAGAAAATGATTGTTGGTGGATCTTTTTTTGGACCTTGTCAACCAGCTTTGATTTGATTTTCCACCTGTTTAAATTTCCTCACTACAGCAACTAAATCCTTTTTTTTACCATCTTTATTTAAATGGATGTTTTTTTGCACACCCTGAAATTGACTCCTACACTTATCTAGGATCTGATTACTTGGCTCATTCTAATTCTGTCAATCGTTTTTACATCAAGTAATTTAAACTCTTACTGTACTTGCATTAAAATCAAAGTACAATATTGGACCCTTGAAGACACTAATAATGTTTCTCTTCTAACTGAGCAGCTGTATACCTTCATTCACTGCATATATTAAGAGATCAGCACTGTGTGTGTGTGTGTGTGTGTGTGTGTGTGTGTGAGTGAGTTTGTTTTACAGGACAGGGTGTTTTTCAGCAGCCTGTTCTCGTGCAATGTTCTCTTTAAACTTTACATACATTTACCTATGGCAGCCAGATGCTTCACCTGCAAATGATACACACCCTAGGTTAATGCTACAGTCAAGGTTAGAGTAAGAGGAGGTCACTGAACATCCCTTAGATGATTTATCTAAGGTCAGAGTGCTGCGTCGTGCGAGATGAGACCTGTATATTGAAATACTGACCCCCGTATAATCACATCACACATCACACTGACAACAAGATACACCCATCCCACATCCAACCGCGATCCCTGCACTTTATCACTGTCTCTTTTAGTCATTTGAGCTCCATTTACTTTGTCGCTCAATCAGTGTAAAGGGGTGTCATTAAATGGTGACATTGCATTTTCATCTCCAAAATTGAAGGATGCATTTGATGGGGGGAGAAAGCGTGTGAGGGCTGCAGCTATTGGAACCACTCTTGCAGCATCTCGTCTGCTCTTCAACTTGAGCAAGGAAACAAGTCTCAAACAAAGAAGAGTGAATGAGCGATGGATGCGATACAGTACAGTTTTTGCTGCAACGGAATAATCCCCCCCACGGATCAAATACCCCTGCGGCTGACGGGAAGCATTATGAAATTGAAAGACAAACAACAAGATAATATACACCTATTAAATGAAAGTCATCTAAACCCTTTATTATTCCCCAGTTGACTGAAATCATCTCAATTTCCTGTCTTTTATCAGCAAACCCTTTTTAATAGAGTACATGGTTTCCATTATGGCTTGTTGCCAAGCTGCACCATAAAGGCATTTGCACTTTTGAAAGGTTGCATGAATTAAGAAGACCTACCTTTCCTGTGCAAATGACTAATGGGTGGTGAACAAATTACATTAGTTTAATTAAAAATGTCTAAGTTAGGAGGAAGAAATGAAGTTCAGATATATGGTTATTGATTTTGGAGAGTTGAATGAGAAAGTGTCCAAACTCACACTGACCAGCTAATTAACTGGTGAGGAGGTTCTTCGGTCCAATTAAAGAGTAACAGACTCATTTTCCTGAATACAATATACAGAAGTATTATTTTCACTTTCAGAAACTTTAGAGCCTCAATGTCACCGCAGGCTGTTATAATCTTCCCCTCGCAAAAGTAATTACTCAAGTAATAATTTAATTTCATCTCAATAATTCCAGACATGATGACGCATGAGTGCGCACACTTAGACTGCTGTAATTTAAAGGATAATATACTCCATAAATGGAGCATACTCAATTAGCGTTCACAACTGGGGATATGGATGAATAAAAATAAAAGACAATTCTTTAAATTCAAATACCATGTGGGATATGAATTAGCAAAGCCGAGTGTGTCTGGCGTACATTTATCCATGCACACAAAACATGAGCTGATTTTTTTTTTTTTTTACACCTCACATAGTGTCTGGAAAAGTTTTCAAAATCCTGTTCTTGAATAAGTTTTGATCCTCTGCTGAATTAAACCAAAGCTCAAGCCTCCAAAGAATCCACTGTTTCTGAACATTTGAGCGGTAGTGCCACTAGTGCATTGTCATACATCAAATAAATACATGCAGTGGCTTTTAGGGATTCACGCCTCCTCTTGTGTTTGAGCTGAGGACACGTAAGAAGAAGCACCTTAACAAGTTTCTCAAGAGAAGCAGAAACATCTGATAGTGCTGATCTCATTTTTAATGTTAAACTCTACATCTGCTATAATATGACACTTAACAGATGGTATTAAACCAATATTGTTTTTTAATATTCCTGAGCCCCGATGAGGAAAATTTAATTAAACGTGTCATGCACACAAGACTGATAAAAGTCAGTTCCTGTACCAGCTGCTTGTACAAATTAAGCCATAAATTTAGCCGCAAATGTAATTACAACACTGATTATGTCCTGCAGAGTCAGAGCTGAAGAAAATCATTTTAATGTAAAAGCAGATGTGCACTCCTGAGAAAATAAACGTAACCAGGGAGCTAATGGTTGGACAGCTTTATTATTAAACTGCAATTTTACATTTTGCTCATTACCAATATGGATTTATCATATCAGCTATGGGACTTAACTCCAGCACTGAATGTAGTTGCTGTTTGCAGGTCCTCTGTGGTTGATAATTGATGGCAATTATTACCCCCAATGATCATCCCTGCACATGGGAATGTATCTACAGGTGTGCTGCACCCTCATTTCCAGTGACCTACTTTCATTTTTCCAACAACTTTAAAGCGTATTGAAGCGATTTTTTTTTTTTGGAAAGTGGATCATTGCCGAATGAGTAGTGTGCCAACGTGAGTTTAAAAATGCATTGACCTTCCTTAATGCGCCAGTGTACGATTCTGCCCTTTGCTGTAGAGTGAAAAGTGAAGTGGATTCGCTGGAGGATGGGGAGTCAGTGAAGGTTTCATGGAACAAGCATGAAGAATTCTGAATATATTGTAGTTTCTTCAGTATTTTGGACAGTTGCCCCTGTAGGAAAATACTCATGTTGAGGCCTGTCATAGATAAAGGGTTTGTTTTTAATAAAAGCTATTCATAGAATATTTACAGTAGTATCATGACGCTAATAAAAGCTATATCCGTAGAGGACAATATTATATTTAGTTTCACCCAACATACCCTACACGTATTTCCCTATGTTCACTTCAACAGGCTTTCTGAGGAGGTCGACGTCACAGCGGCTTCTCCGTGCGCCGTGGTGACGTCACCGGGGAGACACGTGGGTTTGTTATTACAGGAAGTGAAGATGGCGGCTCAGTCGCTGCTCTCCGAGTCTGCTCTCGGGTGGTCTATTTTCACCTTTATTCTCTTGGTAAGCAAGCGTAACGTTGACCTCTGTCGCTTCGTTTATTTCACAGAGCGTCACACGAGCTGTCTAAATGTTTTTTTGTGTTATTATTCGCTGTTGAAGTAGCGTTGTTGAAGTGATAGCAGCAGACGCAACTTGGCTGCGACGTATTAACGCTGAAATTGGCTTTGGATTTAAGCTAACATTAGCCATGACACACTTCCAGGTTGTTTGGTTGGAGGCGCTCAGTAAAGGATTAAGTATATGCCAACCCTTAGTGTTGTGTTTTATAGTATTGGGAGCAGGTCGGTGTTCCTCCTTCATTGCAGGGCCTGTTGTCATCTCTGGTTACGACCTGATCCTCAATAATTAAAACCTCGATTCACTCAACTCACGATACGATTATCTCCCGAATTATTTCACACACTGAGACTGCAGACAGATGAGGACTGAAGCAGGGCTCTCCAACCTCTTAAATTTACATCAAACTCAGAGAAAAAACAACAACAACTTGTGATTGTGCCATAGTCAGCTTTGTTAAGGAAATATCACACAGCTACCACAAGAAAACATGACTTTTATCTTTATACGTGCCAAATATAAATAGTGGGAAGAGGTGCATTTTTCTTCTCAACAAAGATGATCAACCTAAAGGTTAGCTACCTGTTGGATATGCCTCTTTTAGGAGCCTCTTGTCGGTGTTGTTTGGCCTCTTAATGTTGGTGAGGTGATCAGAGCTTCTTATTAAATGCTGCATCATCTTTGTCGTGCTGTTTGTGTCGCACAGTTTTTGTCTCGTCTCTTCATCTCCTGTCTTGATGGAGGAGCATTTTTCAGAGTGCCGATGTGAACCCTGACACCTTTGAATTGAATCATCATTACATCCCTTTAATGTGTTGTTTGGACATAATATAGCAAGTACTTCTTCTCACCAATGATAAACTATTTGTGTCCTTAAGATTTAAATTTAAATGGCTTAACATTTAAAAAAAGAAATATACAAGGCCTACATTCCTTTTTTTTAAGGACTTTATATCTAAAGATTTCTGTTAACAAAGTTAGGGAGGATATTTGGGGTGTGAAAATGTCAATGTGGTGTAACAGTAAAGGTAAACAATTATTACAGAATAATTGAATTGGCTCAATTTCCCATTAAAACAATCTGTAATCTGAGAGAGAGAGAGAGAGAGGGTAGAATGAACCCCAGGTCAGACTTAAACCCGGGATGATTTCTTTGAATTCAGTGGGATATGTTGATCCTTGTCCTTCTCTCTTCCTGGGGGATGGAAACTCTTGAACTTGTGAATATAAGGGCCATGTTTCTAATGTTCAGGAGTCGTTCCTTAAACAGGTAATCTGCTGCCTGTTTCAGAGCTAATGACCCCAGCTGCCTTTCAGAGTCACGTGGTGAAATCAGAAGGTGCCAAGAAGGCTGCTCTGCTGCCAATAAACGGCTCTGCCTCCCCGCTCACCACTCGCAAGCTGCAGGCCTTTTTATTTGTCCAAACCTTTCAGTGGATCTTATTTGGATGCAAAGCCTGCGCCATTACCTGACAAAACAAGCAGCCAGAGGCTTAAGGCTGCGGGCCTTTAATTGATCCTGTCTGTGAATGGCAGCTCTTGATCTAAAGGGACTAGTTTTAGCAGTGTCCTCACTTCTTACAGCCGCTGTGCCTTGAATATGACCTTGTCATTTCGAAGCCCCTTCTGTGCCTCTCTGTCTAATGAGTGCTCTGTTTTTTTTTACAGCTTTAACCTGCTATCATTATGTTAGAAATCAAAATTATAAATCGGCTCATTTGTGGATTTCTTCTTCAAACATTCAAAGGAGCTGCCTTGCTTCCTATTTCTCCTGCAATATGTTGAAGCTCACCTTTGTGTTATTTCTCGTTGTCAGCAGCACTGCTCTGTTCTCACTGCGATGCTTAAAGGGGAGGAGGGAGTGTGATGATATAATCAGATGAGCGGCTGTCAGGCTATTCTCAGTTTGTAATTCCCTTCATGTTGTTAAAACTTTGGTCTGAGTACTTCTCTTCGGGAATTAGAAACACGCACACACACTCCGAATCTCCAAAGTGCGTGAGTCAGGCCGAGGTGTACACGACAGCATGATGAAGTGAAACATTGCACTGCAGCCCCTGATCCACGAGAGATACAATAAGACATCGTTTGTCAGAGAATATTCTGGATCTCTGCTGTACTCATGTGTTAATGGTCGCACATGTCTTCCTTTTTAATGTTTTCATCCCTTCATCATTTTGTCTTTCGTACGCCATTGGCACAATCTTGTTGAGATTGCATGCATTCAGAAATATTAACGTTACATGTTTTCTGTCCCTGCTGCAGATTATCCTGGCTTTCTGTTGGGTCTACATTCGGAAATTTCAAAGTCGGCAGGAGAGTGAAGTAGTTTCGACCATCACAGCGATATGTGCACTGTCCATCGCTTTGATAACATCTGCTCTGCTGCCCGTGGATATATTCCTCGTTTCGTTCATGAAGTATCCTAACGGCACCTATAAAGTAAGTATTTGTTCGTCTTGGGAAACATGCTAATTACTAATGCAGCTGCATCTTTTCTTTGCACACCAGGAGGAAGGTGTTTAGACGCTTCATGTGTTTCTTGACTCATTTACTTTCTCTGCAAGTCATCGCATCTGTTTCCATCGATTTTGAAGATTTAGCAAAGTGTGTAATAATGCTCAGTTGAAGGAACAGGTCATTGCTTTGTGTGGATTTGGGTGGTGTTGTGTTGTGTACAGTGAAGTCACAGCCACGTGATTATCCCCGTGACTCAGCGGGAAGGGATCGCTTCATGATTCAACTCAAAACAAGTGTGGGACAAAGTGATGGCTTTTCTGCTCACGTTCAGAAGGTTTAAACAGAAGTATGATTTCTCTTTTGACGGGGAAAGAGTGTGGCTTAAAGCGGTGAATGTCATGACACAAACGTTTTTCCTCCAGGCTGAAAATCTCCAAAAACAACATCTGCCTTGAAATCGTTTTGCAGCTTTTTCCTGCTTTTATTTTTCGATTTGACAAATCATTGCTAAAGTGGGATGCAGAAAAAAAAGAAGTCTATTATGATAATATTCCTCACATGGATTTAGACTAAAGTCTGACAGCTTTGAGTTATTCTCCCACTGCCTGTCTGGTTTTTACATTATTTTCTGTATTTGGTTCATGAAACCAGATAAACGGAGCTCTTGACACATTTTCTTACTTGTTTGGCAGAAGCCTTGCAGAGTCTCAGATTGGATCTTTAAGCCGTGTATTGTAGTTTTTGTTTCTTTATTGAATGCTTGTAATAAAATGGAAATCAAATAAGTGGAATAATTAAGATTTTATCCAGGAAATAAATCCTCCTTCTCTCAGTGTTGGTGACGATCACATTTTATTGAAAACTTGGTAGGTGCTCCGTGTCCTAGAGTTTTTATTTTTCCCGGGTAGAAGCTGATAGCTGTGTGCCTTGAAGTGCTGCATGAAGCGTTCGTGTGCTGAGAATAAAAGCGCAGCACGTCCGTCCTGTCGCCATGACAGCAGAGTGTTGACAACCCCCGCTGTATGAGTGACTCTGCTCTCATACAGCATGGAAATATCACTTCTCATGAAAAGAGCGCCACTGAGGTCGCCTTTATTAAAAAGTGAAAAAGTTGGGCGCACAAAGAGGCGGGGCGCTGCTCTCCTTGTCGGGGGGGGGGCGCCTGCGACTGCAAACACCCTCGACTCTTTGAAAACAACGGAAAAAGACGCTGGCGATCAGATGGACACGCAGCCTTGTTGTTGTTGTTTGTTTGATGATCTTTATCTGATGCATTGTCTTCGGGATCGTTATGCTTGTGTTTACTTATTTCATGTTCAGCGTTCACATAGAACTCAACAGCTCTCCCTTTTACTGTTGAAACTAATTCCAACTTTTCCCCTGGATCTTTCTTTGTGTTACATCCAGGAATGGGCAGCGAACAATCAGACGAGAGGGCAGATTGAAGACACCGTGCTGTATGGATATTACAGTAAGTGCTTTCTGTTCGTACCTGAGGCTGTAAATATCCAGAAAACACGTCAACACAGTCTCACCTGGTGAGAACGTTCTTCCTCTATAGATCCTCGCTCGTGTTGTACTGACTCTCTGAGAGGATCCGGCTGAACTTTGAATGAGTATGCTTGGACACTAAATGTGTCCCTGGTGTGCAGCGGGGGTCAGATTCACTAACTCTGTAACGACTCACTGCCTTGTTAACTTTTTGCTTTTACAGTCTTGTGATTTGCTCGGATGCTTTTTTTTAAATAATGCATATGGTGATAAATAATGTATGTGTGAATGTTTACATAACCTTGCATGTTTTTGTATGTTTGATGAACATTCATGTCATGCAAATGTGCATTTAAGTTCATCCATTCCATTTTTTTCTGGAGTCGGCTTTATTGCAGTAATATGTTATTTCCCTTAGAGACCAATTGTGATCTCATTATTTATTGATAATGCTGCGTTTCATGCATGTATGCTGCGTGTGTTTAGTCTTCTTCTTTCCCATGAAAAGAGGACAGCAGCGCCGTGTCCTTACGGAGCAAGTTAGAATGAAAACGTATAGTTTCATATTTGCACGACTAAAGTGGCTTGGACAACAACTATTAGAATCAAAATGCGGTTATGCATCGCTCCAGATGATGAAGCCCTTTAACCTGCCGCAGCCTTCGCTGACTGAATCTCCATGTTTTTAGAGTGAAATACTGCCAGCTGCACCGCGATGCTGTTTGAAGGAGAAAACCTTTAGTTATGACTGCTGTGTATCTCGACGTTTCCTTCGACTGTCTGAACGAGCTTTAAGTGAAACGGGAACATTTAAGCAGCACTGGCAGCTGTTGTTGTTGTTTTTGTTTGGCTTTTGCATTGTGTTGTATTCCCTCGCTTTGAGAGAGCACAGGTCCAGTCCCCATGGATCACTCTGTAATAATACCATTCGTGCATCGTCGCAATTCATGGAGACAGTCTCCAGGCTGTTTGTTTGATAAATTGCCAACTCAAAGCTATTAGTGCCGCTGAAATATCTTGTTGATTGTCATATTAAGGGATAACACGAGTTTGCTGTCTTTGACGAGAGCAAATTCAGTCATACCAGAGACACTAGATCACACGTTCTCCAACAGATGCTGACTTAAAGTGCCTGTCAGCAACACTGTTGTGTGCCGTCTGTTCAGAAATGCCAAATGCAAGGAAGACAAGCTGTCTCCTCTCCCAGACAGCCCAATCAAAGAAACCTCTTCCACTGGTAGGACGACGTCAGGAACTTGTCTATCACGGACTGAGCACAGTTCAAGTGAATCCAGAATTCAAGGGGACGTGGTGGATTGTCCTCTGGACCTTTGAATATGAACAGCATTGATGAAAGAGAAACCTCCTCATATAGAAAGGTAGAATATTGATCATACGCCTCGTCATCATGAATGCAGGATGTGTCCTTTAAGGATTCATTACTTGACCAGATGTTAAAAGTGTAATTCGGACAATCAGGTCAATCATGTCTGGTTGAAAAGAATAAAAAAAAAAGAAGATATTTCAAATGAATTAGAGAAGTTCTAACGAGGTGGTTAGAATGGTTTAAGTTGCCGCCAATCAAGCAGCACGACAATTTCTGCAAGTCATGCTTTGCCCTTTCTGTCTTCTTCCATGTGAACTCATGCTAGCTCGATTTACAGATACCCATGCACAGAAAGGAACAGCCTTTGCTTCCCTTATCCTGCAGAGAAATCAGAGACGTACCACAGATTGTGCATTCTAGGAGTTTGAGGAGGGGTTTCTTTTTTTTTTTTTTTTTTTTTTTAAATGGAGAAGCTTGAATGAGTTTGCTGCTCGCCTCAAGCATGTACGTATGTGATCATAGCTTTGGGAGTCTGTGGTGCAGAACGATATGCTTACAGCTTTGTTGTGGTCTTGTAACCTTTAGCTGTTGATAAGGACGTTTGAGTGCTTGTTGTGCTTCCTAAAATCCCCAAATCTCCAAATCACAGCCTTGCAGTTGTTATTGATATTGTGCTCAGTTTCTCACAAGTAGGTCACATTTTTTGTTTTGTTTTTGGGAGGGGGTGGGGTGGGGGGGGTGTAAGTTAAGTACTGAAAATGAATAAATATCGTGGAGTTAAATGACCCATCATTAACATCAAGCAGCTTCCTGAGGTCTTGTTTGTTATGATGTGATGTGATTTGAGATAGTTGTTATAAGCTGGACTGAATCTCTGGGGCAATACGTCTAATACAGTAATGCATTATAATAATTACAAATGTGCCCTTTTAAACTTTCAAGAAATACATGTAGCAGTCAGTGTAGGATTGAAATCATTGTTTTTTTTTGGGTTGTAATTCAAACAGGGCTCTCGATGCATTTCTGTGCTGCTCTGTTTGTGCAGAGGAGGGATGTCTGTGAAGACGAGAGAGTCCCACTGAGCAGTGAGCTAAAATAACAACATGCTGTAAATCACATGATGGCTGCATATTCTAATATTACGCTGTTGTTTTAATTCTTGAATAAAGAAAACAAACAAACAAACAAACAAAGGCAGCTTCTTCTGTTTCTATTTGAAGGGCCATTGGGTTTTTGATTTGCCAGCAGGTGGAGACCAAGCTCCATGTGTGTGACATGCACAGCTTGCTAACACATCTAACCTTTAGAGTTGAATATTTTTTGACAGGCCCTGTCCATTTGTCTCTTCACAAATGGAATAATTGCAGGTTTGACGTAGAGATTCACTGGTTCCTCTGAGTGGAGTTTTTTTTTTTCTTTATAAAAGGCAAATTGATTTGTATTCAGTGGTGATCACAGTTAATACGCATGTGTATCTCCAGTGATTTTTTTTTAAGAGCCCTCTCCATCATTTTCATGGTGTTTGAAATTAATTGATGGCTTTAAATAGCTGCCTTTGTGAGTCATCACTTGCCCGTTCAGGGTTATGTAGATCTCACTCTCTTCAGTTGGACATGTATTTCACACTGACAGTATTTCTGCAGCTGTTTTGAATCCAGTGTTCTGCTGTATAATTACCTTTTGAGTAAGGTACCTTTGAGCATTACAAGCACAACATCGTCAAAGTCGGGTAATTATCAGACGGTGAACTAGTGTGATGATCGCTTTGTAGCAATTGAATCGATTTGTTAATAATTAATCCATAAAGTTATTCAGAATAAGAAGCAGTGGATGACATTGTGTTTATCTTTTAGTTTAAATGTGTGCATTCATGTTTTGCCACTCTCTCAGTGGTGTGAAATTCTGTGTCTGTTCCCCCCCCCCTCCCTCATGATAGCCTCAGTAAACATGAGCAGTGAAGTCTGAAGTAGGTCAAGTAAATGTGTTTCCTTTATGTAACATCTCTGACAGCTAAAAAAAAAATCATGCTGTATTTGCATAATGCACAGATCCAGTTCCAATGGATAATAAATATACTGCCCGGTTTGAGACGCTATAAAAGATCTTTGTCTTGACAGAGGAGGTGCAGGTTGGATCTTAGAAACCTGCTTCCTTTAAGAGCCCAAACAGCTATTTGTGATCTTCGATGGACCCTCAGTTTGAAAGCCTCGCCTTTCAATCTCCATCCTCTGTCCATTTATACACTTCCTTGGACTGCTCAGTACTTCAAAGCAGTGGTGCATAAGACCCTTAAGCAACAGGGCAAAATACCCCTGGGCCCTTTGAATTAATCATCGGCTTTCTCTGTGCCATTTTTAAGGCTATTCACAGAGAAGAAGCTAGCGAAGATGCAACCCTCTTGTAAATACACTGCCACTACTTTCTTATTGTGTGTGATTCTCGTCCCAGCTTCATGCACTGACTGAATTTCGTTGGAAAGTGGCGCCCTATTGGTTCATCTTTTGAAAGCGTTCAGTAAAAACCTTGACAAATTGCAGTTTCATTTGGGAGGACAGCTCCAAGCTCGACTAAAAGGCCTTCAGTGATGAGAACATTGTCCGATGTGCATAAGAGTCGAAAGGCACTTTTCCTGCTACTGTGTGCAAAAAAACCAAAACAAAGCCATAACTCATCACTTCTGCTTTTGTCAACCTCCCGATATTCAAAACAGAGATGCAGGATTTGAACCCATGGGAAATAGTTGAGCCAGCAGGTCCTGTTCAACCATTAAAACTCCACACGTTCATCCGACAGCTTATACCAGGGTCATTATGACTGTGTGTTTTAATTAAACCACAATAAAGGGGATCCCTCCACATTCCATGTAAAGGCATAAAGACTTTACACGATGTTAGGAGTCCTGATCTTCTGAATCTGGGAGACAGTTTAAGACTGGGATGGGGAGACAGTGTGGTCAAGTAGCATCCTCCAGTGTCGATGAATGAAGCCAACGCCAAAGCACAAAAAAACCCTTCAGTACCTCCAGTGGCCACTTGGGGCACTGAAGCCCTTTACATTCCCCTCTTTAAAAAGGCCCATTTTAACAGTAGTAATGAACGCTCAGGTCTGACTAGCACACTTCTTTATTGGTACAGTAAAAAGGATTAATTAAGAGATGATTCATCTTGTTCTTCCATCTTATTAAAGCTTTAAACGCAAACTAACATGAGAGAGAGCGCCTTGATGCTCCCATCTGCTGACAAAGTTCTTTTTATTTCATAACTCTTCTGTTCTGCTCGACACGTCTGGAAAATCAAAGGCATTGTGTCCTTTCTACCTGTCAACTTGAACTTTTATTTTCCCCACTACTTCATCTCAGCTTCCACCCCTTCAACCAAAAGGTGTTGCCACTGGTTCCCTTGATGTTTACAGGATATGAGAGTGCAAGCTCAAAGTGTCATAGCTTTCAGCAAGTGTCGGCGCAGACGGGTGTTTTTCATCTGTCTCTGGAGTCCTCTGTCAGAGACGCTGTGTCTGCCATAGCATTTCGTTTTCACATAACTTATACAACATTTGTCCTGTCTGCAAAGTACAAGAGTGCAGGTGCTCACGCCTCTGAGATCAATAATATTAGGTGAGGGTCAAATGTTTTTCATTGAGCCATACATGCTCTCGGGGAGTGAATCAGCTTGGATTTATAGTAGCAATGGTTCTCATAAATTACCAGAAATAGTAATGACAACACAATGAGGTATAACTATAGCATGTGTTCATGTTTCCCCAGCTGGCCCTCCGTTTGTGGGCCAGGATTTTTTTAACCACTTCTCCCATCAATCCTCCAAATTATTTAAATGGTCGAGCCTCCCCCCGTGAGAACACTGGAGCCCGTCCTAAAATGAGCACAGGAGTGATAGAAAGGGTTAAAGAAGGACATTTCATTATTTATTCTTCTCTCCATTCTCCATCCGGGGAATAATTGTGCAAACTTTTATCCCTGCTCAGGCATTCTCCCAGGTAGAAGATCTGCTTAGAGAGTAATGGATGATCCATTTTAATGCAGTATGACCTATTCTCTCAGTGTGTTAATATTCATGGTGTTATGATTAATTTGACCCATTCCTTAGACCCACAAGCGTATGCCAGCGGCTGCACGCTGTGCATGTCGAGCATTTATTGGCTGCTGGCATCATCCTAAACTGGGTTTGTCTGCCTGTAAATGGATACCTTAGTGGTGCAATGAGTGTGTGTTTATTGAAAGTAACTCCCTGTCACAGTCACAGCTGGCAGAAAGCGAGCCACTATAACAGTGGCATTCATTGGTGAGAGGTGGAGGGAGCTTTTCGTGAGTGATCGTCCGTTTCACAGGGAGGCGTGTTTGTTCTTGCTTCAGGCCCTACACTTCTTGACTGATATCGGAAGCGTTTCTGTACACATGTACACGGCATTGAACATGTGTTAGTGTCTGATGTTATGGATGAAATGTTCATCAGGAGCATGTTCTCTTTTGAGTTTGTTTTCTGCTTGATCACAGTGACAGCGCTGCTTGAGGCATGGATTTAGATGTTGCTTCCTGCCTGCTTCTAAGATCTCTCACTGGCTGAAATGAGGCCTGGGACAATGTCCCTTTTTGTCTTGATTTGATGTTATCATGATTCATGAGTCCATTTGTATTTCAATTCTTTCAATTCCATACATGATGAGAGAGTAAAACATCCTCAATAATAACTGCTAAAACAAAGTCAGTGTGTCTTTGTTGACTTAATTGTCATCATTAGTTTTTCTTACTGGCTATCAAACCCTTCAGCAACAACAGCCCTGACATCTGTTCCCACATATGACTCTCACCATGATAATCATCTGACAAGAATCTGTCTTCTGCGTTACCCGGGACACACGAACAGATGCAAACGTCGACGTATAGCTGCGACAAATGCTAAACCATGCAGCTGAACCACGCTGATGTCAGTCCCTCTTAATTGGCGACGCTTTTGCAAAAAGATAAACGGACGTATGACGGTCAGTCGTTATTATCTAAAGGACGTATTGAACTTTCCTAATCGAAAGAGGTGGACGTCTCTGTGACATGCGTTCTTATTTCAGGGGTTTCTATACTATCCTCTTTAAGATCCGTTTTTTTCCTCCAGACAGAAAAGCCTCCAGCTTGAAATAGCATTTCTCTATTTACCTGTTTTAGCCTCACCTGCGCTCTATGAATTTCTAATGCATTTGAATGTTGCTCTGTCCTCTGAAAAAAAATGCTGAAGCTGTTTGTGCATCAAAAGCCAAACAAACAAAAAGAGCCGGTTTCAGAGAATGGCTTTTTCCACCAAGGTCGCGTGTCGTGCACACTGAAGGTCACCGACTTGATGAACTCAATTATTTTCTGATGCAGTGTGATTCTCTTACTTCAGAAGTGGCCCAAAACGAGGATGGATAAACCGCTCGTGTGCATAAAGTAATCTGTAGTAAGCAAAGCTATAATCATCATCCTTATTTATAGGACACATTGTCTTTAGAAACATACAGCCATAAAAGACTGAAGAAAACCAGAACAAAATGGCTTCTCCAGTCAAAGGTCAGTTTACAGTGTGGCCTCCCTTGGTTCCTTTCAGTGTTTTATCTGCTGTTTATCTTTAAATAGGATTTCACTGCATTTACAATGTGCCTGAGATTACTGTCCTGCCCAAAGCTCGAACCATTCCAATCCAGCACACACACACCTAATGGTAGCCATGCACTGTAGCACTCATTTAGAGCTTCAGTCACTTTAAATGGACACTTTGGAAAATGCACATGAATGAAAACACAATACTTTGATTAAGAAATCAGTTGAGTAACTTTTACATTCACACATGTAAAGTTATGCAAAGTGGCCCTTCTTTGTTTAATGGAGCGTTGATGAAATGATTGGTTTCATTTTTCAGATCCTGTCACGTATGGCTCCCTGCTGGGCTCAAGCGTCTTCAGTGCAACGCAGCAAGCGTGTTAAACCAGAGTGTTTAGTTCAGAATGATGAGAATCGTTGTCTCTTGAATGCACGACCCTGTGGCTGACATGTCACCGAGACAATCAGCACAAAAACACCACCTGCCTCACCCTCCATGACTGGCCTCCGCCGGAGCTTTACTATCAGAGGAAATGCTGCCATGTCATTGGAGAACTGAAGTCATCTTTCTGTCAGATCTCGGCGGGTTTTGGTTTTTGCGTTTTTTGCTGTCATCACTCTGATTATATACAACATTTTTTTTCAGCTAATGAAATGCCAACCACAGGAAGTTTCTTTTTCCAGTTCCACTTTTTTCTTTGAATGAAGTTATATAATAATAAATTTTATTTGTAAAGCACTTTACATTTTTAAAATCTCAAAGTGCTACAGAGTTTAAAGTATAAGTAGTACCATGACAATGTTACTAAATGCAATGATAATGATACATTTTTGCCCCATAAATGGAGGACCTTAGATGCGTTACAGACGTATGCAAATAAGAAAAAACATCCAGAAGAGAGAAGTTATTTTGTGGGAATTTAAAACATATTTCAATGGATGACTGACTGAAAGTTATTTTGATACCAATGTCTCTTGATAAATTAGTAAGGGATCTCTGCCCTAGATTTGTCATTAGAAAGTTATTTTGTCAGGAATGGGGTCACGCCGTCTCAAAATGTCCTCGAATTTAAATTTATCCTGCAACGATGAAGGGATGATAACTACGGCTGTAATAGTACGCGACATGTTTGACTTTTTCAATAAAGAGGAATGATGTCACTAAAAGGGGGGGGGGCTTCTTCTGTCCATGTCCGGTACATTGTGCAGTAAGGGAACAACATTTTCAATCAGAATCAGTGACTTTGTCTGCACTGTGCCTCGTCTGTAGAAATGCATTCATCTTCTGTTTCCTGAAAAGTCTTTCTACTTCTAGATATGGACGATGACGCTGATTAGTTTGATGATATTTAAGAACAGCTGTCCATGTTGTGCTTTGCCCAGTATCCAGCAACCTTTTTCTTTTTCTTTTTAGATTATTAGATGGTGGCTTTGGATAAGGGCGTCTGCTCAGAGACTTGTAGAATGGTTCATAAGCATTCATTAATAAGGAAACCATTTCTGACTGATTCTTACATTTGTCTTCTTCTCTTGTAATCCACGCAGCTCTTTACTCCTTCATACTGTTCTGCGTCTTCCTGTGGATCCCCTTCGTGTATTTCTACTATGAAGAAAGGGACGATGACAATGGAAACAAATGCTCCGTAAGTATGCACCTTTTCTCTTCCACACTCAGCACTACACCCTGTTTAATCATTCAACTGTGTCCTGTGCAGCGGAGCAATATGTTCATGAAAAAACGTTTGCAGCCGGTTGATCCTATCGGCTACTGTTAGGAATGTTCCAGTCAAAACTACACAAACTGGGACCAAGACGTACCAGAGACCAGAGTGCTCCGAGAGCGAGACAAGACCATAAATATCACTGAAAAATCCTCACCTTGTGTGCAGTGGGCGTGGCACTCACTTAGACCTTAAAAAACCGGGAAGGTTGTGGTCGTAACCGGGTGGTAAAAAATCAAAGTACTACGCTCGAAATAAAGGAAAAATAGCAAATCAGTGGTGTTGAGTGAAAATCTGGATTCCACCCAGTCTGAGGCCGAGACAAAGCTGAATAAAAATGCTTTTAGTTCCAATACGAGACTGAGACCTTCAGAAAGTGGCCTCGAGACCAATCTCTATCTGTGGCATTTATCAGTGTTCATTTTCTTCCAAATCATTGAAGTTTCAGTTTTTTGCACTGATATAAAAATAAAAAAAAAATTATTTTGCATATTTAGCATATTAAATAATGGATTATAAATTAAACTAATTTAATTTCCCTTTTATAAAGTACCATAGTATCTGTTCTTCAGTTTTTACTTTCTGTGGTATTTCCACATTTGTCAATTTCATGAGCACCATCAGGAACTCTTCTCGCCCCACGTTTGGAAATCAGTGATTCTTCACTCCGCCGTGCTGTGCAGAGACGTTTGTGTTTTTATATTCTGCCATGGTCGTGAGCAAAGAGACAACATAATCCACATTTCTGCTGACAAGAAGAGGTTACTGTGACATTAAGTAGCACATATGAATCATGAAAGATGAACGCTGCTGTTTGTGAACCTTTTAAAAAGGCTTCTTGTTCAGCCGCTCACAGCGGATGGATGCTGCTCAGCTTCTCTTCCAGGCTCGTTGAACTGAGGGACGTCTTGTCACAATATTCAGTATGTCAACTTCTTTCAGTAACATGTCTCATACAAATGTAAGACCTGTTAGTTTAATGAATGACAGCACTGAAAAGATCTTCACTCACATTTGATACATTGCACAGATTCACTGGCAACCTTTACACGAAGAAGTTTGCACACAATTTTTTATAATTAAAAAGATGAACTGACCCGAGGACTTCTTCTTGTGTTGCTGTGCTATCAAGCAGGTATCGATATAGTTACGGTTTTACCAGTATCCAGTAGTTGAAGTTCTGTTACCGTGGCAACTCAAACAAAGCGTGCGGTCTACACCTGCTTTAACCTGACCTGTAATAAGTGTAACAGCTTTTGTATTGATTTGCATCATTAGTCATGCAGGTTGATTGAATGCTGTGAGGTCAGGATTCTCAATTAGCTGCACATTACAAGCACAAATCTAATAGTCCAATAATAGCACAGCTTTAAATCATAGTTCACAACCTAAATTGAATTTCTTTTTTCTTTTTTTTAAATGTCTCGGAGTCTTTTCAGTGAGGGATGTAGCAAACAGCAGCTATCTCTGGGCACCTTTTATCCTTTCTGTGTGTCAGCTTTGAGCTGACACAGGCACTTTTCTCTCACAGGCAGGGAGGTCTTTTGTATTGTTACTTTAAAAGCACCTTGAATGGCACTGGGAGTGACACGTTATCTCCGCCAGGTCAAACTGCATCTACGCCTCCTCTTTATAGCTCTCACTCACTTTAGTCTGGAGCTAAATGGAGTAGAACCCCTTCTTCCATCCCTCACAATGAATCATAATATTTCCCTCCATGGCCACGATTGACCATTTACATTTTTTTTCTTCTTCATTACAGCAAGTGAAGAACGCTCTGAAGTACACCGTTGGATTTACCATTGTCTGCGCTGTGCTGCTTTTAATTGGGTAAGTTGGGGACATGGATGGGTTCTTCTGCTTCACTGCAGGAAGTGGATTTGTCATTGTGTTCGGCTAATGAGAGGAGAATTCCTGAAACAGCTGTAGCGCCATTTGTCTGGCCATGATAAACCCTCAAAGTAGCTTTTTATCCTTGTCCATCTAATTGCAAACTCTCTTTGCATTTTCTCAAAGTTCGACGCACGTGTGTGACGTTTTATGTTGTATCCACAAACGACACTGAGGCACGTTCCCTGTCGTGTTCCGTTTATCTGCTCGTTCAGTTTTTCGGAAGCAGCTTCACCACGCCGCGAGTTCAACCTACACGATGCAACGTGCTCCTCCATCATGACATGCTGCTTTGAGTGAAGGCTTACCTAGTTTGTGAAAATAAAAGACACATGGCTGTACTTTGTTACTCTTTCAAGTTTGGTCATTTGGACTTTTTTTTTTTTTTTTTATAGACGGAAGTAATTTCGCCCCTCTTTTTGCCCCTTGAAGTGGAACTGTGCTCGCTTTATTCTGGCAATTGTTGCTTCAGTCCTTTGATCTCCAACAACATGATAGCTTTTATCCTGGACCCTTTCTCTGATTCCAGGGGACATAATGACTTTGTTCGCTGACCGTTCACTCCGGATGTCTCTTCTTGATGGCCTTCCATTTTGTTGTCTGCTTACCCTGCGCCGTGCTTTCCTCCTTAAATGACCTCTGATTCTTTCCTGCTGCAGTTTGCCACTGCAGATTTGTGTATCATTGCAAATAACTTAAACTTCACACCCGGGTTTTTACCCTCAGATAAAATGCATTTGTCTTTTTATTTTCCGAGGACACAATTCAACGGCTTCAAAGGCCTCTAGTCGTGTTTTTGATAGCACACTTTGGCCATTTGTCCAGCTCATGCATGGATGAGAGAACCAGCAGGGAGACAGGGAGGCGTGTGATTGGTTGGTCAGATTGGTACCTCGCGGCAGACATTTGTCGAAGTCTTTACAGGTTTACAGCTGCGACAGATGACGAATTTTCTTTGTTACTTTTTCAGAGAACACGGGTTATTAAATTCTGTCAGGACCTAAAGACCACTTCAACCCTGCCTTTAACAGTTTTAAATTTAATGTTAAATTCGTCCTGCAGACATGATTCTGAATAGTTTGGTCAGGGTGGCTTAGATGAGGCTTTTTCTTCCCTAAAATCAATAATGACACATAACATGAGCGGGGGGGGGTACGTTCAAAAGATGAAATGAAAGTTTGGACCCCTGTAGCTTCTCACATGCTAGCAGGGAGGCCTTGAAATTGAGCAGTTTATTTTGCATATGAGGCAAAGGGAAGTTTCTGCTATGCTGATCTAACATCTTTCACCTCCCTGGGTGAGGGGGTTTTAACTTTTTTTTTCTTTTTATGGAATACCAAAAAAAAAAAATCTCTGCAGATTCATAGAGCATCATATTTTTATGTTATTTATTTTTTATGGTAGATGCATCCAGGAGAAAGACTCTGGCCTTATTCTGCGCCGTCTGTCAAGAAGGATTAATGATCAGTGCAGAAACGTTTCATGATTAATGGAATCAACGTCTGCACAGAAACTGAGCATCATTAATGTTGACCCTCTCCACACTTCAGCAGACAGAAGCAGACACTCTTAGTCTTCGAGAGAGCTGTTTTAGTTCTGTTGACAACATACATCCACACATTTTCTCTCCCATCATCAAGTCGAAATCTATCTCCATCTTTTTTATTTTCTGAAAGTTGATATTTAAGACGTATTATTTAAAAACTTTATTCATCCGTCTGTGGGTAATTAGTCAGAATGGCTAAAAGTCACCGGGGTAGTTGATTGAGGTCATGAGGAGCTGACAGTGTGTAAGATAATAATGGAGTTTAAACTTTTACAGGGAAATATGTCAAACAGCTTCTGTATAGAAGTGTTGATGTTGTTGAGAAGGTCGTGACAGTCGTGGTAAAGAATCTGAAATAAGGAAAGTTATCACATTCAGGGTCTAAGTCAACTTGTGATTTTGTTGTTGTTGTTGTTGTTGTTGTTGTTTTGTTCCTTTCCGCTCTAAATGACAAAAGGACTGGAGGGCTCCCAGAGCTTAGACGAATGCCCCGTGTGTTAAGAATAACAATTAATGCACCTTTCAAGGGCGCCGCAATATCCAAGATGGAGACGCAAAAGGTTAATAAAAAAGCGTCCAAACTCCAGTTTTTAGGATTTATATGATCGGTGTTCTTTTATTAACAGTGAGGTTTTGCTCCTGTGCATTCATTTGATTTAATTAAGTCCTGTCTGCAATAAAAGTTCATCTTTGTAAGAAAGGTCGAGCCCAAAAAAGAGGCACACTCAGACAAGATATTTCTGCAAGAACGACAGCCCAACAGTTTAGGGAAGGACAGAGGCAGAGGTTCAATTTCACAGTGCTGCAGATAAGTCAGGAAGCAAAGATTCAGCACGGAGCTCAGACGTCTGGATGCTGGAGAGGAGAACACGCTGTAAAAGCTTCTTTTGCCGTTCCTGCATGAGCATTACGCCGTGCAGGACATAAAAGGTCTGTGAAGAGCGATATAGATGTTAGACGAGGAACAAACGTGCGTGTGTGTGTGTGTGTGTGTGTGTGCGTGTGTGTGCGCTGTCCAGAAGCTTTTGGAGAGCAGACTTTGTCTAAGGTGTGTTTTGAAATGATCCGCACTGCGAGTTGTTTTCAGACGGAACAGAAGCAGCGCCAGTCTGTTTGTGTTTGTGTGAATCTGTTGCCATCTTTCAGCAACAGTTACAACTTTTTAAAACACGCTTCTCTGAGGAGGGAGGGTTTAAAAACTATACAGATACCAAAAAAAAAATATTTTTTTATGGAAAATAAACCAGTTTTGAAGACTAAGTAAGCAAAAGCATTTCTCTGTACTCTTAACCGCCTCATTGTGTGATTGCTTTCAGAGCCTTCGTTCCCCTCCAGACGCCTCCCGGTCAGAACTCCACTCAGTGGGAGAAAGTGCAGTTCCTTTTCGAGGAGCTCGGCAGCAGTCGTAAGTAACATCTGTGGAAAGTGCTCCCTATTATCTTCAACTTGGGGTCTACTTTTTGTTGTTCCCGTTACCATGACTATAGTTGTGTATTTCTTCTTCATTCATCCCACCCTGCCTCTTTGTTAGTCCATGTCATTTCCCTCGAAGCTCCTCACTTCTTCATCTCGGATATTTTCCTGCTTCTATTTCTTCTCTTCGTCCTGCCGGGCAGCGTGTTTGCCATCCGTCTTTGTTCCTGTTTAAGAATAGTTGTTACTGCACATAACAACAAACGCATGATCCCGTGTAAATGCATCCATCCAAAGAAAAGAAATGGCAGGGAACATATGGAGGAGAACACACACGTAGTTTCAAGGTAGCTCAACGTGATGGCCAGTTCAACAAAGACGCACATGTTCTGGTTTGAAAGGAGAACAAAAAGAAACCGTAGATGGTTTATTAATCACGTGTTATTAACGCGACATGATACAAACAAGAAGCTTCAACAATCACGACGAAGACGCAGGAATCAAATCCTTCCACAGTAGACGTCGGGGTCAGACTCCACGTGTCGAGGAGAGTACACAGGACGCGTTGTGTCTTCTTTTAGTCCAGCTGTAAAAACACAGGCTAATAATTAAATGCTTCAAATCTTTGGGGAAATGATTTTAATTGGACCATAAGCCGTTAAGCTTTCAAACTAACTTCTGAATAACAAGTGGATGTCTTCTGTTTTAGGCTCACAGCTACAGGCTGCAATAAACCATATGAGGGTGGCGCTTCTTTTATTCCACAGATCACCAGCAGGGGGGGGTCACAGTGAAACTCACTCTATGACTTACTGTTACTTTAACTTGTTAATGGAGGGGAATCACCTCACAATAACAGTTTGGATGTTTTTGATTTGATCCTGTACAGGACTTTGATCCGGTGACCCTTCGGTTCCCTATCCAGACTTATTTCAGCACTTTGTGTCCATGATAACAAACGGATCGTGCTTCATTCGAAAAACTTTTTTCACCTCTGTCTGACGTTATCCCGTTGTCCTCTTCTTGGTTTTCAAAAAGATTCATTTTGGGGATTTGTATGCCTTTTTATTTTTGAGTCAGGACAGCGGGTAGAATCAGAGAGAGAGGGGAGTGGCATGCGGCAAAGGAGCCACATGTTGGATTTGAACCCCGGCTTGCTTTAGGACTAAAGATGGTGTGTACCAACAAACCACTAAACCCCTGGCCCCCCTAAGTAGATGTGCTGTCTCCTTCTTCCAGCAGGAGACATTGTGAACAGTAATCAGTAACTGAACTTAACATCGGCCTTGATTTGATTGGCCTGAAGCCTCTCGTGGCCTCTCGTAGATCCAGATCTCGACTGATGCCAAAGTGTGTTGTTGGATCGTCCTTTGATTTCCACTAAATGATCAGAAAAAGGACTTCATATACGTCATGTGAATGAGTATAAAGAGTGAAGATTGAACCCTTTCATTAAGCCTCTTCACTTGTTGAGCTGAGTATTGTCTGTGCTTATTCTGAAGCTCGTGCAGACACTTTGCCAATAAGGACTATGAACAGTCTTCTGGCCTTTTGCCATCTGGGGATCAAGGAGGAAGTGGAGCCATCTGCCTCTCTTCACCACAGTGGACCCCTACATGCTCTCCCTAACCTTCCTTCCCCGGCACAGGGGGAAATTGCTCTGCTGCTGAGGAGGAAATGTGAAGATCATCCCTTTTGTAATTCCCCGTCTCTTCTCTCTCCAGATGGGAGGTTAATTGTGTAAAGGAAAGGCACTTTCGCCACATAACCCCTGACTGCTTTGCAATGAGTGTTCATTAAAGCCACTACAGCCTTAATGGCTCCAACATTACATATGTTCCAATATTCCAATAATGCCTGAATGAACCCCAGAGCAGTAGCTATTACTGCTGGTGTTCAGGACCCCACATTGAAATCTCCTCATTTTGGCCCTGACTCAGAGAGAGAGAGAGAGAGAGAGAGAGAGAGAGAGAGAGAGAGAGAGAGAAAGGGAGTCCAACTTGAACAAGGAGGAGAACTTGGGAAAGATTCCTAAAATGTCACCTGTCCTTCCTAACTCCTCATCACTAAGACAAGAAGGTCAAAAACTAAATCTGACCATACACGTGTATGCACAAACCAGTGGGCGTTAGAAAATCTGAACAAAAGCAAAAATGTTTACTTCCCCCCTCTAAGCATACCATAGAACAAGTACTTGAGTATTTCTGTGCTTCTCTGAAAAGAATGACTGAAAGCTGATCATTTGGCAATCAACTTGTTATGAGATGTGTAGCGTCCATAGGATGTAATTAAGCGGAGACAGAAAATTATCTGTTTGTGCAAATCCGTCAGGGCTTGTAAGCCCATTGCCTATAATTTCACTTTGAGTAGCTCAAAGTAGGAAGCACTTGAGCTGTAAACAGCTTTCTCTGAGTTTTAAGACTCCATTGTTTTGCCGTGAGGCGTCGTGACCCGCAGGTTTCTGTGCCTCTTGTAATTATTTTATTTTTAAATTGATTTCCTCTTTGTTGCACTTTCTCCTTGCACATTCGTTTTGTGCAATTATGAAAACTTAGAAAACAAATGGAAAAACAACCCTGCCTTTTTTTTCAAAGCATCTTTTCTGCTGTGTGAAACAATCACACAGCCGACAATGTGCTTTGAGTACATGTTAATATCAGACTTGTATTTATATCTGAAGTGTTTATTCCTTTCAAACTAATTTAGTTTTTGCAACAAACCATTTTAACGTTTTGCTCTATTTGTCCGCACACGCAAACAGACAAAAACACAAGGAGTACGCTGCTCGTTTTGAAAAGTTCCACTCGATTTTCTTTTTTTTATAGAAGTTCAGACTCGGCAGCTGAACACGTTACAACGTTATTAAAAGGAAGCCATGACGAGCTTCAGTTTTGACA